>NC_091283.1:239140972-239765972 GCF_032444005.1 Ranitomeya imitator
TGGCGATCACGATCTATTTTCCATTTAAAACATTTCCCACAATCTGAACAGGAAAAAGGTTTCTTCCCTGTGTGGGTTCTATGGAGCCTAACCAAATCTGATTTCTGGATAAAACATTTCCCACATTCTGAACAGGAAAAAGGCTTCTCCCGTGTGAGTTCTATGGTGATTAACCAAATCTATTTTCAATTTAAAACATTTCTAACAATCTGAACATGAAAAAGACTTCTATGTGTGAGTTCTTTGATGATTATCAAGATTTGTTTTCCATTAAAAACATTTCCCACATTCTGAATAGGAAAAACGATTCTCCCCATGTGAGTTCTCTGATGATTAACCAAATCTGATTTCCGGTTAAAACATTTCCCACCTTCTGAACATGAAAAAGGCTTCTCCCCTATGTGACGTCCCTGATGTTTATTAACAGTTGATTTCCAAGTAAAATATTTCCCACATTAAGACGTCTCTGATGTTTATTAACAGTTGATTTCCAAGTAAAATATTTCCCACATTTTCCGTAAATGAAAAAGGCTTCTCCTCTGTGTTACTGCTCTGATGTCTAACAAGAAGCACTTTCCTGTTAAAAGAATTCCCACATTCTGAACAGGAAAAAGGCTTCTGCTCTGTGAGAGTTCTCTGGTGCTTAACAATATGCCATTTCTGATTAAAACATTTCACACAATCTCAACAGCAAAAAGGCTTCTCCCCTGTGTGGGTTCTATTGTGCCTAACCAAATCTGATTTCTGGTTAAAACATTTTCCACATCCTGAACAGGAAAAAGGCTTCTCCCCCGTGTGAGTTCTATGTTGATTAACCAAATCTGATTTCCAGTTAAAATATTTCCCACATTCTGAACATGAAAAGGCTTCTCCTCTATGTGACCTCTCTGATGTTTATTAAGAGTTGATTTTCAAGTAAAATATTTCCCACATTAAGTAAATGAAAAAGGCTTCTCCTCTGTGTGACTGCTCTGATGTCTAACAAGAAGCACTTTCCTGTTAAAAGAATTCCCACATTCTGTACAGGAAAAAGGCTTCTTCCCTGTGTGAGTTCACTGGTGCTTAAAAGGAACCTGTCACCCCCCCAGGCGTTTTTAACTAAAAGAGCCACCTTGTGCAGCACTAATGCTGCATTCTGTCAAGGTGGCTCTTTTAGTTCGGGTCCCTGCAAATGCCGAAATAATTACTTTTATCATTTGTCCCTGATATCTTGAAATAGACCTGGGGGCATCTCTTTTCCCCCGGACAGAAACGCCTCCCAGCCGTCACTCAATACTCTGCGTGCCGGGCTGCGCCTCCTCTGTCTTCATTATTGTCCCACTGGGGCTCCCGGATTTACCGCCTTGTCAGTGACCACCGTGGTGCATCCCTCACTTCCCAGATGACCTTCCGCGGTTGGAGCAGCAGCCGTAACAGCAACTACTTTGAGGAAGTCAACACGCAGCAGTTGCCCATGTATTCTGCTGCAGCCCCGTTGCCTGCGCAGTAAGTTCGAAGGGCAGCGCAAACTGCGCATGCTCGAAAAAACGACGGCGGAAGGTCATCTGGGAACTGGGAATCGAGGGACGCATCGCGGTGGTCACTGACAAGGCAGTAAATCCAGGAGCCCCAGTGGGACGTTAATGAAGGCAGAGGAGGTGGAGCCTGGCGCGCAGAGTATTGAGTGATGGCTGGGAGGCGTTTCTGTCTGGGGGGAAAGGACATGCCCCCAGGTCTATTTCAAGGTATCAGGGACAAATTATTAAAGCGATTATTTAAGCGTTTGCAGGGACCCGAACTAAAAGAGCCACCTTGACAGAATGCAGCATTAGTGCTGCACAAGGTGGCTCTTTTCATTAAAAACTCCTGGGGGGGGGGGGTGACAGGTTCCCTTTAACAAGATGTAATTTCTGGTTAAAACATTTCCCACATTCTCAACAGGAAAAAGGCTTCTCCCCTGCGTGAGTTCTCTGATGTCGATCAAGATCTATTTTCCATTTAAAACATTTCCCACAATCTGAACAGGAAAAAGGCTTCTCTCCTGTGTGGGTTCTATGGTGCCTAACCAAATCCGATTTCTGGATAAAACATTTCCCACATTCTGAACAGGAAAAAGGCTTCTCCTCTTTGTGACTGCTCTGATGTCTAACAAGATGCCATTTCTGGTTAAAACACTTTCCACATTCTGAACAGGAAAAAGGCTTCTCCCCTGTGTGAGTTCTCTGGTGAGTAACAAGAGGCCATTTCTGTTTAAAACATTTCCCACATTCTGAACAGGAAAAAGGCTTCTCCCCAGTGTGAGTTCTATGGTGGTTAACTAAATCTATTTTCCATTTAAAACATTTCCAACAATCTGAACATGAAAAAAGGCTTCTCCTCTGTGTGAGTTCTCTGGTGACTAACAAGAAGCCATTTCCGGTTAAAACATTTCCCACATTCTGAACAGGAAAAAGGCTTCTCCCCTGTGTGGGTTCTTGGATTGCCATCAAGATTTCTTTTCCATTTAAAACATTTCCCACATTCTGAACAGGAAAAAGGCTTCTCCCCCGTGTGAGTTCTATGGTGATTAACCAAATGTGATTTCTGGTTAAAACATTTCTCACATTCTGAACATGAAAAAGGCTTCTCCCCTGTGTGGGTTCTTTGGTGTTCATCAAGATTCCCTTTCTGGTTAAAACATTTCCCACATTCTGAACAGGAAAAAGGCTTCTCCCCTGTGTGAGTTCTCTGGTGACTTACAAGATGCCATTTCTGGTTAAAACATTTCCCACATTCTGAACAGGAAAACGGCTTCTCCCCTGTGTGGGTTCTTTGATGGCGATCAAGATCTATTTTCCATTTAAAATATTTCCCACATTCTGAACATGAAAATGACTTTTTTGCTTTAGGAGCAGTTTGTCTTTTAATGCCTCTTTTGTGACTTTGATTTTCCTTAGTAGTCAGTAATGAGTCAGAAGAAGAGACCTGTTTCATAGGATCAGATGATAGATCTTTGCTGTGAATTGATGATGATATATCTGTAATGACATTCTCTTCAGTTGCATCTTGTAGGATCTCAAGATCATCAGACTTAAAAATTGAAGATGTCAACTGTCCCTCTGATTTCCTGGTATAGTCATCTGCTAAGATAAAAGAAATAATTTTTTAATAAAATATCCTTGAGTTTTATATTTTTGAACATTTCTCCTTAAACTGTCCATAAAAATGGCAAACCATGTAAACAAACTTTAATTATTTACCAAGATAATGACCATTCACAGTCTAATTTTAGATCTTGTTGGATGAACCAGTAGTGTGTGGTGTTTAACTGTGTTCATTCTGCCTCCCAAATCTAATATATAAAGCTGAATGTGTGTATGTGTGTGTGTGTGTGTGTATGTGTGTGTGTGTGTGTGTGTATGTCCGGGATTGGCATCTGCACCGTCGCAGCTACAGCCACAAAATTTTGCACAGTCACACGTCTGGACCCCGAGAGCATCATAGGCTATGTTGTAAGGCGAAATTTTAACCCCGCGCGTTCCAATTCACCAAACAATTTTGCCCCTATCTACATAATGGGGAAAAAAGTGAAAGGAAAAGTGTTGGAGGCGTCGCAGCTACAGCCACAAAATTTTGCACAGTCACACGTCTGGACCCCGAGAGCGTCATAGGCTATGTTGTGAGGTGAAATTTTAACCCCGCGCTTTCCAATTCACCAAACAATTTTGCCCCTATCTACATAATGGGAAAAAATGAAAGGAAAAGTGTAGGAGGCAAATTGACAGCTGCCAGATGTGAACAAGGGGGACTTAAAGAATGAGAGCGATGGTGCCAAAGAGTGTATACCGTACAGTTGCTAAGGTGGGGCCCCGACATGGGATACTCACCACACACGGGGATATGAACACACACAAAATGCGCCACACACTACCATGTACTTGAACACATATTACCCTCAGCACACATTTCACCACAAATACACCAACCTCGCCACATAAAAGTTGAAACACAAAAGTCTCCACTCAAAACTCGCCACGCGCAGAACTCGCCACATGCAAAAACTAGGCTCTTGCAAAACTCGCCACAAGTGCAAAACTCACCTCATGGAAAACTCGCCACACGCAAAACTTGCACACGCGGAAAAATTGCCACATGCACAAAAGTTGCAACACATGCAAAAGTTGCCTCACACAAAACTTGCACATACTCAAAAGGCACCACACATAAAACTCGCCACGCGCAAAACTCGCCATGCGCAAAACTTGCTGCACACAACTTGCTACACTAACCTGTCACATGCAACTCGACACACAAAAAGTTGCTACACGCATGTTGCCACACAAAACTCATCTCACAAAAGTCGCTACATGCATGTCGCCACACGCAACTCAACACACACAACTTGACAAACAAAACTCGCCCTAAAACACACACAAGTCTGGTATTATCCTTCAAAAATAAAAATCTGATTAATAAGCAAACTACAACAAATGTACCATATAGGAAATACGGCAGCTGTCAGTCACATGACCTGTGTATTATGTGTATGTGTGAGCTAATATATACTGCCAGGGGGAGGGCTTCCTGTTGGCTGGGGATTTATCAGGCTGCCAATTTAGCTTACAAATACTGAGGTAAAAATACTGAGCAAATGTGTGAACGAGGTCTAATACAGGAGATGACACACAGGTATATACTATATACAGGGGAGATGACACACAGATATATACTATATACAGGAGAGATGACACACAGGTATATACTATATAGAGGAGGAGATGACATACAGGTACATATATATACAGCAGGAGATGACATACAGGTATATACTATATACAGGAGGAGATGACATACAGGTATATGCTATATATAGAAGATGACATGCAGGTATATACTATATACAGGAGGAGATGACACACAGATATATACTATATACAGGGGAGATGACACACAGGTATATACTATATACAGGAGGAGATGACATACAGGTATATGCTTTATATAGAAGATGACATGCAGGTATATACTATATACAGGAGGAGATGACACACAGATATATACTATATACAGGGGAGATGACACACAGGTATATACTATATACAGGAGGAGATGACATACAGGTATATGCTATATATAGAAGATGACATGCAGGTATATACTATATACAGGAGGAGATGACACAGATATATACTATATACAGGGGAGATGACACACAGGTATATACTATATACAGGAGGAGATGACATACAGGTATATGCTATATATAGAAGATGACATGCAGGTATATACTATATACAGGGGAGATGACACAGATATATACTATATACAGGAGGAGATGACATACAGGTATATACTATATACAGGAGATGACATACAGATGTATACTATATATAAGGGAGATGACAAACATGTATATACTGAGGTAATGAGGTGAAAATGATAGGTGTGAGGTGAAAATGAAAAGGTGTGAGTGCAAAATGAGAGGAGTGAGGAAAAATAGTGGAGTGATCAGAAAATGACAGATGTGAGGTTGAAATGACAAGTGTTAGGGGGGAATGAGAGATGTGAGGGGGAAAATGAGAGGCGTGATGGGAAAATAAGAGAAGTGAGGTGCTATAACTAACCACAGATATTTACTATGCCCAGGCAACGCCGGGCTCTTCAGCTAGTCTAATATATAAAGCTGAATGTGTGTATGTATGTGTGTATGTGTGTGTGTGTGTGTGTGTATGTCCGGGATTGGCATCTGAACCGTCGCAGCTACAGCCACAAAATTTTGCACAGTCACACGTCTGGACCCCGAGAGCGTCATAGGCTATGTTGTGAGGTGAAATTTTAACCTTGCGCTTTCCAATTCACCAAACAATTTTGCCCCTATCTACATAATGGGGAAAAAGTGAAAGGAAAAGTGTTTGAGGCAAATTGACAGCTGCCAGATGTGAACAAGGGGGACTTAAAGAGTGAGAGCGATGGCGCCAAAGAGTATATACCGTACAGATGCTAAGGTGGGGCCCCGACATGGGATACTCACCACACACGGGGATATGAACACGCATACAAAATGCGCCACACACTACCACGTGCTTGAACACATATACCACCCTCAGCACACATTTCACCACACATACACCAACCTCGCCACATAAAAGTCGAAACACAAAAGTCGCCGCTCAAAACTCGCCACGCGTAATACTCGCCACATGCAAAACTAGGCTCACGCAAAACTCGCCACACGTGCAAAACTCACCTCATGGGAAAGCTCGCCACACGCAAAACTTGCACCCGCGGAAAAATTGCCACATGCACAAAAGTTGCAACACATGCAAAAGTTGCCTCACACAAAACTTGCACATACTCAAAAGGCACCACACATAAAACTCGCCATGCGCAAAACTTGCTGCACACAACTTGCTACACTGACCTGTCACATGCAACTCGACACACAAAAAGTTGCTACACGCATGTCGCCACACAAAACTCATCTCACAAAAGTCGCTACATGCATGTCGCCACACGCAACTCAACACACAACTTGACACACGAAACTCACCCTAAAACACACACAAGTCTGGTATTATGCTTCAAAAATAAAAATCTGATTAATAAGCAGACACACTACAAGAGCAACAAATGTTCCATATAGGAAATACGCCAGCTGTCAGTCACATGACCTGTCTATTATGTGTATGTGTGAGCTAATATATACTGCCAGGGGGAGGGCTTCCTGTTGGCTGGGGATTTATCAGGCTGCCAATTTAGCTTACAAATACTGAGGTAAAAATACTGACCAAATAACGTGTGAACGAGGTCAAATACAGGAGGAGATGACATACAGATATATACTATGTACAGGGGAGATAACACACAGGTATATACTATATACTGGAGAGATGACACACAGGTATATACTATATAGAGGATGCGATGACATACAGGTACATACTATATGCAGGAGATGACATACAGGTATATACTATATACAGGAGGAGATAACACACAGGTATATACTATATACAGGAGCAGATGACCTACAGGTATATACTATATACAGGAGGAGATGACATACAGGTATATGTTATATATAGGAGGAGATGGCATTCAGGTATATACAGGAGGAGATGACACACAGATATATACTATATACAGGGGAGATGACACAGGTATATACTATATACAGGAGATGACACATGTACATACTATATATAGGAGGAGATGACATACAGGTATATACTATCTACAGGGGAGATGACACAGCAGGTATATACTATATACAGGGGAGATGACATACAGGTATATACTATACACAGGAGATGACATACAGGTGTATACTATATATAAGGGAGATGACAAACATGTATATACTGAGGTGAAAATGAGAGGTGTGATGTGAAAATGAAAAGGTGTGAGTGCAAAATGAGAGGAGTGAGGGAAAATAGTGGAGCGATCGGAAAATGACAGATGTGAGGTCGAAATGACAAGTGTTAGGGGGGAATGAGAGGAGTGAGGGTGAAAATAAGAGGAGTGAGGGGAAAATGAGAGGTGTGAGGGAGAAAATGAGAGATGTGAGAGGGAAAATGAAAGATGTGATGGGGAAAATGAGAGGCGTGATGGGAAAATAAGAGAAGTGAGGTGCTATAACTAACCACAGATATTTACTATGCCCAGGCAACTCCGGGATCTTCAGCTAGTATCAAATAAAAAGAAACCAATCAAAGATAAGTAGGTGAAAATAATTCCAATTTTCATCTCACAAAAACAAGTCTCCACTCAGGTCCATCATCTGTCAATGGAAAAACAGCGGTTCCCACACTATTAGTGGCTCAAAGGTTGTTGAACAGCAACAGAGTTTCTATAAACCAATCCAGCAAAATCCGCTCTCACTTCTGAGTCTTGCAGTGTGCTCAAACAACATTTAGGATGCCTGTATTTAGCAATATTATAGTGAGAAGAATCCACTTACTCTACGATGTGTGTCTGGCTGTGGAGTCAAAATATTCACTCCTACACACTTGGTCAAAATTGTTGGTACCCCTCGTTTAATGACCAAAAAACCCACCATGGTGACAGAAATTACTTGAATCTGACGAAAGTAATAATAAATCAAAAATCTATGAAAATGAACAAATGAAAGTCGGATATTGCTTTTCAACCATGCTTCCACAGAATTTAAATGAAAAAAAATTAAACTCATGAAATAGGCCTGGACAGAAATGATGGTACCCTTAACTTAACCGCTTCGAGACCATCAATGGTAGATAAACGTCGGCGTTGCATAAAGCTCTGCTAGCGCTGACGTCTATCTACCGCTTGTCTACAGTCAGCGGTTTTGTCCTGACTGGGAGACCCACAAACCTTATAACAAGAGGATTCCGGCGCACAATGCTACGACCCCCGACCTCATCAAACTAGTTTACATCATAGAATGTGTGGAGTGTAAATTATTCTATGTAGGATCTACAATAAGAAGACTGAAGGACAGGTTTAGGAAACACCTTTATGATATTGTACAACCGACCCTTCGCCGTGTTTCTAATGCATCCAACCATTTTATAAAAACACATAATAGACAGACGACATACCTAAGGGTACCGTCTCACAGTGGCACTTTGGTCGCTACGACGGCACGATCCCGTGACGCTCCAGCGTCACTCGATTATCGCTCCAGCGTCGTAGACTGCGGTCACACTTCGCAATGCACGGCGCTGGAGCGATAGTTTCATGACGTATTTGCGATGTAGAAGTCGTATTGGACAGTCATACGGTCATGTCACACAGGGGGTGCTCTCACAATTCAGAGCACATTTTGCATAATCTGCATGACGTTGTTCACGAGGGGCGTGTTGTGCTGCTAGCTAACTACACCTGTAGTGTGGTGATAGGCCATTGGTTACTGTGCATACATTGGTTGGAAAAATTGTCACCTGAGCGCTATTGTTCCTGACGCCACCTCAACTTTCAAAATTACCTTCTTCACTTTGTACTTGGACACTTGGTGGACCTGGACGTCGGATTTTGTATTTCCCAGACTATTCCACGATTTGCACCGCTGCTTCGAGGTATGTAAAAGCGCTTGGGCGTGGTGGATGGAACGATGTATGGTAGGCATGAGCGCTTCGTGCCGCCGCTGAAGCGAAGCGGATGGTACGCTGTTGTGGCTTATGGTGGGCTAGGGCATGGCAGATGGAACGATGTATGGTCAGCATGAGCGCTTCGTGCCGCCACTGAAGCGAAGCGGATGGTACGCTGTTGTGGCTTATGGTGGGCTAGGGCATGGCAGATGGAACGATGTATGGTCGGCATGAGCTCTTCGTGCCGCCGCTGAAGCGAAGCGGATGGTACGCTGTTGTGGGTTGTGGTGGGCTAGGGTGTGGCAGATGGAACGGTGTATGGTCAGCATGAGCGCTTTGTGCCGCTGCTGTAGCGAAGCGGATGGTACGCTGTTGTGGGTTATGGTGGGCTAGGGTGTGGCAGATGGAACGATGTATGGTCAGCATGAGTGCTTTGTGCCGCCGCTGTAGCGAAGCGGATGGTACGCTGTTGTGGGTTATGGTGGGCTAGTGTTATGATCTGGTGGCCTAGGAGCAGCATGAGATGGACTCTGGAGAAGGTGGTCCCTGTACTGACCGCAAACCCTGAACCTAGCAGCGCAACTAGAAGTAGCCGTGGGGGGTACCTAACACTCCCTAGACCCCTCGACATAGCCTAAGAACTAACTTCCCCTAAAGACAGAAACAGGAAACCTATCTTGCCTCAGAGAAAATCCCCAAAGGATAGATAGCCCCCACAAATATTGACGGTGAGAGGAGAGGGAAATAACATACGCAGACATGAAATCAGAATTTAGCATAGGAGGCCATACTAGCTAAAAAGAAAGAATAGAACAGAGTACAATGCGGTCAGTATAAAAACGCTAGAAAATATCCACCACAGAAAATACAAATCACCACATCTGACTAAAGACATGGAGGGTATATCTGCATCTCCAGAGACACAGCTTGGCTGCAAAAAATCCTTCACAGACAAAGCTGGACAAGACAAAACATGAAAATGCACAGAACTATAAAGGTCCACAGCAGGTGGACAGCAAAAACAAAGTCAGGACTTATCTTTGTAGAAAAGCACAGCAAACAGGAGAGACCAGAATGGAAGTGAATCCTCCAAAAACAATGGCCAACTGGCACTGACTAAAGGATCAAGCAGGACTAAATAGCTGATTTCAAATTGCAAAAAGTGAACACACCTGATAGATGCTGCAATCCACAGACAGCCGCACTACCACTCATAACCACCGGAGGGAGCCCAAGAGCAGAATTCACAACAGGCTAGGGTGTGGCAGATGGAACAATGTATGGTCAGCATGAGCGCTTTGTGCCGCCGCTGTAGTGAAGCGGGTGGTACGCTGTTTTGGCTTATGGTGGGCTAGGGCGTGGCAGATGGAACGATGTATGGTCGGCATGAGTGCTTTGTGCCGCCGCTGTAGTGAAGCGGGTCGTATGCTGTTTTGGGTTATGGTGGGCTAGGGCGTGGCAGATGGAACAATGTATGGTCGGCATGAGCGCTTCGTGCCGCCGGTGTAGTGAAGCGGGTGGTACGCTGTTTTGGGTTATGGTGGGCGTAGGGCGTGGCAGATGGAACGAAGTATGGGGCGTGGCGGATGGAACATTGACTGCTGTTTTTGGAGTAGCGTTTGCACCTCTGTGAACCTTTTTTTATTTTTAGTTTTTGTCCCTTTCACTGTTGCTGTTTTAAAGTACTCTTTGTCAAACGCCTAACTTTTTTTTGTTATTTTTCAGATGTCTAATCGCGTGGAGTTTATCCGTGATTTCATTGAGATATACCAGTCTTTTCCCTGCCTCTGGAAGATTAAATCTCCAGAGTATTGCAACAGGGAAAAGTGGAAGGAGGGATATTCGAAGCTAATTGAATTTTACCATCTCCATGCACCTGAAGAGCAAGCGCACGGTGTGGAGGAAGGAGCTTAATAAGGTCCTGCACACTTCAAAGTACGGGGCTTCAACGGAAGAGGTGTATGTGCCCAAGCTCTGGTACTTTGAGCATCTGAATTTTCTTCGTGACCAAGAGGTGCCACGGACATCTACGTGTTTTCGCTCGTTCGCACCTGTGGAACCGACATTATCAGAGAACCTCATCGAGGTGGACTCTCAAGGGCAACAAGTAAGTACCTCTTTGCACCACTGGTTCACCAATGTGTCCTATAATTATATATAATTTATCAGCATTTTCTGTTTTATCCATCAGATTATACCATCAATTAGAAGTTATAACATTTTCCTGTACAGATAAGTAACCCTGTCGCAGAAAAGTATTAAATGGCGACCTTCATAACCCATACCATCTAAACTAATTGAAAATAGTATCGCTTCCAGCTACAGGTAAGTATTCTTGGTGAAACTATTTCGACCCTAAATTGATAATCAGGTTCCCCTAGTAGTCTGAACAGTGGAGTGCAAAGTAATAAATAAATGGGAATGTTAAATAATATTACTAATATAATAATATATTACAACATTTTCGCATGTATACGAATATATAGTTTGAATGCGGTTAGGGTGGTGTAAATCGTTTTTTTTCTGTTTAATAACTTCATTTTTTATTCTCCCCAGGAGGACAGTGCACAGGACAGTGCACAGAACAGTACACAGAACAGTGCACAGGACTGCTCGACGAGTCAAATAGTGGAGGCTGCACCTGCCCGGACTCAATGGAGGCAAGGTTCAAGGAAGCGTAAAGCCACCTCTGACGTCTCCCTTGAACTTTTGACCCTGGCCAAACAGGCGTTAACGAACAATGTCAGCCCTGCGTTGCAGGGATTTGGACAGTACATTGTAGACAAACTTTCAAAAATGGACGAGAGGCAAAGAACTCTTACGGAGCGTCTAATTATGGTTGCTGTTAATAAGGGTTATGATGGCACTTTGGATGAGCACACGCGCTTGGTTTGTTCCCGGCCAATGGAGCGGCCAGAGTCGGCATATTTTCATGGTTGGCCACAGACACCAATACGCCCCAATGTCCCTGTGTCCCACTTTGGCCCGCCACCCCCTAACTCCTACACAACCATTCCGTCTCACATGGCTTCGCCCATCAGGCACCTTAATGTTAGAAATGAAGATTCGGCGTATCACGAATTGTGATACTTTGCTTCTTTACGGTTATGTATTTTTTCGTCTTGTTAATAATGTGTTTTTAATAAAACCTTTTTCTTGAACTTCTATCTCGACAGCTTGATTGGTGGGTCTCGATCACAGAGACAAAATGGGTCCACAGCACAGTATGACGGCAGAAATTAACTTAAAGAAATGTACTTTTCAAAAAACAAAACATTGAAAATGGAATAAAAGTATAGATATATTTTTTAACTTACAACATAAACTTTACAAACAGAGAATAGTTTTTATTTTTGCCCCGCCTCCAACAGTTGGCACATGTCCCTAAGCTTCTGCAGCTCCCCCATTGCCACATTCTGCTGCTCCTGAATCCGCGCCAGAGTGTCTAACAGCCTTTCAATTCCGGCTTCTAGATCCTCCATGGTCACACTGCCGGCTGCTGTTGGTCAAAAAGCATAACATAAATAACACAGTAGTCTCCCGATACTGGGCTGTGATGACATCCCCATACTAGCGTTTAGGATGAAGGAAACCTCTCTGTGGCGGGGGAGTCTCAGAAACTGCCCTTGCTGTCCCGGGTTACATAGAGAGAGGCAGTGAGTGACAATCTTAAGCGTGTTTGAAAAAACTTACGTGGCAAGACCTCTTCTGGGGACATATTCTCAGAGTCTGTGGTGGTTCCACAGGGACTCCCATCATGCCTCCGTCCGTGACTATGTGCAGCTATAACATGAAGATAAAAAAAAATTATTATTATTATTATTTCTTATGTTATTCTTGACATTTGAAATGTTGTTAAAAAAAATGAACTTATCATGAACAATACAATTAACATGGCAAACATACTAGGATGTTGAGGCATTGACCTGGAGTGCACATCTGGATCAGAGACGGTGTGGGATGCCTCGTGGTGGTGGCGGTGGCGCTGTGTCTTTGCCTCTTTGAAGGAAAAAAAACAGGTGCTGTCAGCATATATGGCAACAGTGACTGCGGGGGGGCATACCTGCAACCAAATCCCAATCACATTATTGTGGGAACCTACTAGGATGTTGAGGCATTGACCCTGAGGGCACATCTGGATCAGTGGCGGTGTGGGATGCCTCGTGGTAGCGGCGGCGCTGTGTCTTTGCCTCTTTGAAGGAAAAAAAACAGGTGCTGTCAGCATATATGGCAACAGTGACTGCGGGGGGGGGGGGGGGGGGCGTACCTGCAACCAAATCCCAATCACATTATTGTGGGAACCTACTAGGATGTTGAGGCATTGACCCTGAGGGCACATCTGGATCAGAGGCGGTGTGGGATGCCTCGTGGTAGCGGCAGCGCTGTGTCTTTGCCTCTTTGAAGGAAAAAAAACAGGTGCTGTCAGCATATATGGCAACAGTGACTGCGGGGGGGCGTACCTGCAACCAAATCCCAATCACATTATTGTGGGAACCTACTAGGATGTTGAGGCATTGACCCGTAGGGCACATATGGATCAGAGGCAGTGTGGGATGCCTCGTGGTGGCGGCGGCACTGTGTCTTTGCCTCTTTGAAGGAAAAAAAAAAACAGGTGCTGTCAGCATATATGGCAACAGTGACTGCGGGGGGCGTACCTGCAACCAATTCCAAATCACATTATTGTGGGAACCTACTAGGATGTTGAGGCATTGACCCGGAGGGCACATCTGGATCAGAGGCGGTGTACTGGCAAGGCTGTGATTGGCTGCTGAAATGATGTCACTCTGCACTATAAAAAACGCTGCCGCCGCTGTGATTTCAGTTAGGGACAGGACGCTGTGTTCTAACTGAGGGCCAGTTGAGATAGCTAATTGCTTTATTTTCCTTTCCCAAGGCTAATTTAGCAAAACGCTGTGTGTTCTTCACTGTTCACCTTGCTCTTGCCTTGCAGCGCTGTTTTAACAGCGTTCTGCAAGGTCTCTGTGTGTGTGTGTGCAGCTCACTCTGTAGTCTGTGTGCAGCCATATACCCGGTTGTATTCAGCTCAGGGGGGGTTCACACGGCCTCACACAGTTGTCCTTTTTTGCTCATAGTGCAGCCTGCTGCACATTTTTTCTCAAATTTCCTATTAGTGTTTTTCCACCCGTCTCCAGCTAAATTGTGGAAAAACACTACATAGGATAACCTAGAGGGGGGTTTTTGGGCCTTGCAGCGCCGTTTACGGCTGTCTGCACGGTCTCCGTGTGAGCGCAGCTCGCCCTGTAGTCTGTGTGCAGCCATAGCCGGTTGGATTCAGCTCAGGGTTCGTTACTGCCTCATACCTTGAAAAAATTTTTCCTTTTTTTCAAATAGTGCAGCCTGTTTAAAATTTTTTAAAAAATTTCCTATTAGTGTTTTTCCACCCGTCTCCAGCTAAATAGTGGAAAAACACTACATAGGATAGCCTAGAGGAGGGTTTTTGGGCCTTGCAGCGCCGTTTACGGCTGTCTGCACGGTCCCCGTGTGAGTTAAACTTGCTCTGTAGTCCGATCTGCAGAAAAAAAAAAAGCAAAGTTCACCAAACACCACTTAACACTTGTGTAGGCCACATTTGAAAAATAATAAAATTTAGTCCACACTTTACAACATTAGTGTTTCTTACACCTGTTAGGAGGAGCATTTCAGGAATAAGCACACTAAGGCCTTAGTACTTTTCTGCTTATCTTTATCTGTCAACCAAGATGAAGAGGGCAGGGAGTAAGGCACGTGGGCGCGGAGCAGAGAGAGGAGCAGGGAGAGGACGTGGTGATTCTGTGCCTGCTGCGGGCACCGGTGACTCGTCGTCACTCAGTTTCAGCAGGGAACAGTCCTTCATGCGCAGCTTTGTCGGAGAGCGCCGTGCACCGCTGCTGCGTGAAGATCAAATTGAAGCCGTTGTCGGGTGGATGGCAGCTAACGCCTCGGCATTGACTTCAGTTAGTGCCACATCCTCTCAGGCACAGAGCACTGGAGAGCAGCCATCTGTCTCTTCACCACCTGCCAAATTGGCCAGGCAGTCAGAGAGCCCAGGACAGGAGCCGTCTCTACTTCTGTTCTCTGAATCTCTTGGCTTGGAAACAGGGGGCCAGCCAAGCAGCATTGGAGAAATGGAAGAAGAGGCAGTGTGCAGTGATGCCCAACAGCTTTGTCTCTCTGACTCTGAAGAGGCAGGTGGGCCAGTGCCTGCGGTGACCACAGCGCAGTACGCATCTGATGATGAAACTCAGGTGCCGCTTTCTGGTGCGTACTGTGCTGCCGAGACTACCCAGGAGGAGCAGTTGGTGGCAGAGGGTAGTGGAGATGATGAGGTCGTTGACCCATCGTGGCGTGAGGAACAGGAAGGTGGTGGGAGCAGCTCTGAGGAAGAGATTCCCCTTACGGGCCAAAGAGGGAGAGGGAGGGGGAAGACTGCGGAGCCTGTAGCCTCCACTTTGGCACCCGTTAGGAGCCTGTCTTTTTCCAAAGCCAAAAAGGGCGCTCCCAAGACTTGCAGTGCCTGGTCCTTTTTTGACACAGTTGCAGATGACATTTGTTTTGTCAAATGCAAGCTGTGTCATCAGAAAGTCAAAAGAGGGAAAAGTGTCAGCAACCTCAATACCACAAATATGTGGAAACATGTGCGGACCAGGCACGCGGTGGAGTTACAGAAACACACTGAAGATGTAGGCCAAGCAACAGCGGCAGCTACCACCTCTTCAGCTCGTGTTGCCTCTTCCTCCAGCTCACGCACAGCTGGTTTGGCTTCCTCCCAGGATCGCCATGGAAGAACCTCTGGCACTGTTGTCCAGAGACCTTGTGTAATTCCACCCACAGCACCACCTTCCCAGTCATCCTCACACTCCCAGTCTACTCTACAGCCATCAGTAGTACAGGCATGGGAGAAAAGGCGGGCATTCTCGGCCAACCACCCCCGAGCACAGGCTCTGAATGCAGGCATTGCCAAACTGTTGTCCCTGGAAATGCTCTCATTCAGGCTGGTGGAGACTGACAGCTTCCGTGACTTGATGGCATTGGCAGTCCCACAGTACAAGGTGCCCAGCCGCTTTTACTTCAGCAGGCAAGCTGTCCCTGCCCTGCACAGGCATGTTGAGGGAAACATAAAACATGCGCTACTGAACGCCGTCAGTAGCAAGGTCCACCTCACCACCGATGCGTGGACCAGTCAGCATGGACAGGGGCGATACGTTTCCCTCACTGCCCATTGGGCTAATGTTGTTGAGCGAGGTACAGATCGTGCGAGTGGCGCAGGACGTGTCCTGCCCACTCCAAGGATTGCAGGAATCCAGTCTGTACGCATTGACTCCTCCTCTTACACAAGTTCCTCAGAATCATTTCTGCAGGAGCCGTCACAGTCCACCTCCACATGGACCCGTGAACGTTTACCTATGACCGACATGAGCACAGTCGTGGCCAAACGTCAGCAGGCCGTCTTGAAACTGGTTTCATTGGGGAAATCGAAGCCACACAGCGCAGGAGCTCTGGAATGCCATCAAGCAGGAGAGCGATGTGTGGTTACTGCCAGCGAATCTCCAGCCAGGCATGGTAGTGTGTGACAATGGCCGAAATCTGGTGGCAGCTTTGGCCCTTGGCAACCTCACTCACATCCCATGTCTGGCACATGTGCTCAATTTGGTTGTGCAGAGTTTTCTGAGGGACTATCCGGATCTTGATGCACTTTCTGCACAAGGTCCGCCTAGAGTGTGCTCACTTGCGGCGTTCCAGCTTGGCAAGATCCCGCATTGCTGCTCTGCAGCGCCGATTCCGCCTTCCGGAACACCGCATCATATGTGACCTACCTACCCGGTGGAATTCCACGTTACATATGTTGGAGCGGTTGTGTGAGCAGCAGCAAGCAGTTATGGAGTACCAGCTGCATCAGGCGCAAAGAAGTCGCAGTCAGCGCCGATCAGACTTCACAACCACAGAGTGGGCCACTATGAAGGACGTCTGCCAGGTTTTGCGTCCTTTTGATTATTCCACGCGGATGGCAAGTGCAGATGATGCACTAGTCAGCATGACTGTCCCCCTTATCTGCCTGCTTCAGCAAACTTTGCAAGGGTTAAGGGATGATGTTGTGGAAGAGGTGGAGGATGAGGAGTCACCTTTTCCATCAGCTTCTGGAGAGTCAGCGCCACGTGGTTCCTCACAAAGGGGTACGCAGGGGCCACTTTGTGAGGAGGATGAGGAGGAGTCAATGGAGGAGGAAGAGCTCCGTCCAGAGGAGGGAGCGACACAATTGTCCAGTGGTCAGTGTGTACAGCGAGGGTGGGGTGATGACGAGCGGGCAGAGATCATGTCTCAAGCAGGGGACAGCGTTTCTGGGCCAGTTGGCAGTCTGCAGCACATGGTTGATTTCATGCTGCAGTGCCTGAGAAACGACCGCCGCATCGACCACATTCTCAACATGCCTGATTATTGGGTGTTCACCCTCCTCGATCCTCGCTACCGGGACAACGTCCAAACCCTCATCCCAGCGTTGACCCGGGAGCGTAAATTGCGGGAGTACCACGACACACTGGTGAATTCCATCATCTTCTCCAGTCCAACTGAGAGGAGTGCTGCTAGTGCTTTACAAAGCAGCTCAGTGCGTCGAGGCAGTGGGGGAGGCTCTGCCCAAAGAGGGAGCAGAAGCAGTGCCTCTGCCCAAGGCAAGCCCAGTATGGCACAACTCTGGCACACTTTTGTGTGCCCGCCCCAAATGTCTACACCATCACCAGCGGCTCCAGTCAGCAGGAGGCAACGGTTCCGTCAGATGGTGACAGACTACATGGCTTGCCCTCTTACTGTACTCCCAGACGGCTCTTCCCCGTTCAAGTTTTGGGTCTCTAAGCTGGATACATGGCCAGAGCTAAGCCAGTATGCATTGGAGGTGCTGGCTTGCCCTGCGGCTAGTGTCTTATCGGAACGTGTCTTTAGTGCCGCAGGTGGTGTACTAACAGACCGTCGCATGCGACTATCCTCCGATAACGTTGACCGGCTTACTTTCCTGAAAATGAACCAGGCCTGGATCTCGCAGGAATTTGCCACTCCTCTGCCTGATTAAGTAATTGGGTGTCATCCAGGTCTCCTGCTGTGTTCATCTTTCTACCACCTGAACTGCTATTCCTGGGCTCCAACACCGCCAGTTGCGGCTCAGAAGTGCAGGCTGCACAGTCAAAACATACGACCCAGTGTTATTGGGTTTCAGTAACGTCAGCTGATCCCCAGCTGTGTAGCCGGCAATGTGTCCTGCGACCGCCACGCTGGCACAACAACCTAAATGTAAGGGAACCTGTCCCCCCCCCCCGGTCATTTGTTACTGAAAGAGCCATCTTGTGCAGCAGTAATGCTGCACAAGGAAAAGGTAGCTCTTTTAGTTTAGCTCCTTGCACACGCAGAACTTAACACTTATAAAATGTGTTCACTGATACCGTTATACCGTCCCGGAGCTGGGACTTTCCTTCGAAATGTGACGCAGCACAGCCGTCATTCCTACCCCCTTGGTGCCATGCGCTGCCTCCTCAGCGTTGTTTTAAGCTGTCACGGAGCCTGCGCTGTTCTGTTATCCCTTGGCCATGCCCTATTTGCGCTGCCTGTCTTCTGACATAATTTGGTGTCAGGCTGGCTGCGCCTGTGCGGCCGCGCTGCCCGAGATCCCGCCTCGCAGTGTCTTCTGATTGAATCACACTGCGGGCCTGAGATCCATGGGCATGCGCAGTGCATATCTTCCCCTCGGGCTCTCGCTCATCTCCCTCCGCCTTCTTTAGACTGTGCGCCGTCAGCTGATCCCTAATAGCATGTCACGGCCGTGACACCGCACAGTCTGAAGAAGAGGGAAGGAGGGGAGTGAGAGTCGAGGATATGCACTGTGCATGCCCATGGATCCAAGGCCCGCAGTGGGATTACGTTAGACGACACTGTGAGGTGGGATCTGGAGCAGCGTGGACGCACAGGCACTGACAGCCTGACACCAAATTATGTCAGAAGACAGGCAGCGCTAATTGGGCATGGCCAAGGGATAACAGAACAGCGCAGGCTCCGTGACAGCTTAAAACAACACTGAGGAGGCAGCGCACGGCACCAAGGGGATAGGAATGACAGCTGTGCTGTGTCCCATTACGAAGGAAATTTGCACCTCCGGGACCGTTTTACGGTATAAGGGGACACATTTTAGTGTTTACTTCTGTGTTTGCAAGGAGCATAATTAAAAGAGCAACCTTTTCCTTTTGCATCCTTAGTGCTGCACAAGATGGCTCTTTCAGCTACAAACGTCTTGGGGGGGGGGTTAAAGGTTCCCTTTCAACTTGCTCCAATCAGGCTTCGGCCTACACTCTGTTCCTCTGCTCCTCCTGCTGTCCCTGGGCTCTAACACCGCCAGTTGGTGCCTGGAAGTGCTGTCTGCACAGTCAACAGTCGCTCCTCTGTTATTGGGGTTCAGTAACGTCAGCTGATCCCCAGCTGTGTGTGCGGCAATACCTCCAATCTGCTCCTCCTGCTGTCCATGGGCTCTAACACCGCCAGTTGGTGCCTGGAAGTGCTGTCTGCACAGTCAACAGTCGCTCCTCTGTTATTGGGGTTCAGTAACGTCAGCTGATCCCCAGCTGTGTATCCGGCAACGTGTCATGCGACCGCCACGCTGGCACAACTAAAATGTAAGGGGACCTGTCCCCCCCCTAGGCGTTTGTTACTGAAAGAGCCACCTTGTGCAGCACTAATACTGCACAAGGAAAAGGTCGCTCTTGAAATTATGCTCCTTGCAAACGCTGAACTACACACTCATGTAATGTGTCCCCTCACACCGTCCAACCGTCCCAGAGGTGGGACTTTCCTTTGTAATGTGACGCAGCACAGCCGTCATTGCTACCCCCTTGGCACCGTGCGCTGCCTCCTTAGCGTTGTTTGATTCCGTCATGGACCCTGCGCTGTTATGTTATCCCTTGGCCATGCACAGTTTGCGCTGCCCGTCCTCTGACATCATTTGTTGTCATCCTGGCTGCGCCTGTGCGTCCACGCTGCCCGAAATCCCACCTCGCAGTGTCGTCTAATGTGATCCCACAGTGGGCCTGGTATCCATGGCCATGCGCAGTGCATATACTAGCCTCTCACTCCCCTTCTTCACGCTTCTTCAGACTAGGCGGCGTCAGCTGATCCCTAATAGCATGCCACGGCCGTGACGCCGCACAGTCTGAAGAAGCAGGAAGGAGGTGAGTGAGAGGCGATGATATGCACTGCGCATGCCCATGGATCCCTGGCCCGCAGTGGGATTACATTAGATGACACTGCGAGGTTGGATCTCGGGCAGCTTGGACGCACAGGCACTGCCAGCCTGACACCTAAATGATGTCAGAAGACGGGCACCGCTAACTGTGCATGGCCAAGGGATAACATTACAGAGCGGGCTCCGTGACAGAACCAAACAACGTTGAGGAGGTGGCGCACGGCACCAAGGGGGTTGGAATGACGGCTGTGCTGTGTCACATTACAAAGGAAAGTCCCACTTCCGGGACGGTTTGACGGTGTGAGGGGACACATTATATGAGTGTGTACTTCAGCGTTTGCAAGAAGCATAATTTTCGGAGCCACCATTTTCCATGTGCAGTATTACTGCTGTACAAGATGGCTCTTTCAGCAACAAATGCCTGGGGGGGGGGTTGGGGTTAAAGGTTCCCTTTCAACTTGCTCCACTGCAGGCTTCGGCCTACACTCTGCTCCTCTTTGATTCCCTGGGTTTCAACACTGTCAGTTGCCACCTGGAAGTGTTGTCTACACAGAAAAAACACTAGCTGATGTGTCAGTGGGGTTCAGCACCGCCAGCTGTTCCCCTGCTGTGTAGCCGGCAACGTGACCTGCAAACGCCACGCAGGCACATGAACTTAAATTAAAGGGACCCTGCCACCCACCCCAAGGTGTTTCTATGTATAACAGCTACCTTGTACAGCAGTAATGCTGCATTTGTACAAGGTGGCTGACTTTTTATCCTTGCCAACGTGGAACTCAACACGTACAAAATGTGTCTCATTGAGACCATTCCACTGTCCCTGAGGTGTGACTTTCCTTTCTAATGACACGCACCACCCTCCTTGGTAGCGCTGCCCGTCTTCTGACATCATTGGTTGGCTGCCTGTGCCTGTGCGTCCGCCCTGCCCGACACAACCCCCCTCGTTGTCTCATATATTTTGGCTGCGAGGGTGTGATTGATGGGCATGTGCAGTGCATATGTTCGCCTGTCTTAACTCATCTCCTTCCGCCTTCTTCAGACTGTGCAGCCTCATGGCCGTGGTAGGCGATAAGGGATCAGCTGAGGCCGCCCAGTCTGAAGCAGGTGTAAGGACATGTGTGAGCGGCAAACATATTTACTGCACAAGGCCACGAATCCCAGCCACGCAGTGTGATTTTTGAAAACACACTGCGGGTCTGGGATTCATGGCCATTGCTAACCGCACCGGCCAACATGAAATGAGGTGAGAAGACAGGCAGCGCTCACAGCGCATGGCCAAGGGATCACAATAGCGCAGACTCCTGTACAGCAAATAACAACGCTCAGGAGGCTGCGCCCAGCACCAAGGCGTTATTTATGTGCACCTGTGCTGCGTCTCCTTAAAAAGACAAGTCACGCCTCCAATACAGAACTGAACTACTGTTCAATGGGCTAAATTGTGTACGTCTTTCATTCTGCGTGTGCAATGAGCAAAACTTAAAGGGCAACCTTTAACTTGTGGAGCTTTACTGCTGCACAAGGTGTGGCTCTTCAACATTGTAACACCTGAGGGTGGGTTAAAGGTTACCTTTGAAATTGGTTCAAGTAGCCTTCCGCCTACACTCTGCTCCTCCTGCAGACCCTGGGCTCTAACTACGCCAGTTGGGGCCCGGAAGTGCTGGCTGCACAGAGAAAAACACCCACCATTGTGTCAGTGGGGTTCAGCACCGCCAGCTGTTCCCCTGCTGTGTAGCTGGCATCGTGTCCAGCACAAGCCACGCTGGCACAACAGACCAAAAGCTGCCACCAGTGCAGACTTCGGCCTACACTCTGCTCCTCTCCTCCTCCTGCTGACCCTGGGCTATAACACCGCCAGTTGTAGCCTGGAAGTGCTAGCTGCACAGAGAAAAACACCCGCCAATGTGTTAGTTGGGTTCAGCAGCGCCAGCTGTTCCCCTGCTGTGTAGCTGGCATCGTGTCCAGCACAAGCCACGCTGGCACAACAGACCAAAAGCTGCCACCAGTGCAGGCTTCGGCCTACACTCTGCTCCTCTCCTCCTCCTGCTGCCCCTGGGCTCAAACACCGCTAGTTTTTGCCCGGAAGTGCTAGCTGCACAGAGAAAAACACCAGCCAATGTGTTAATGGGGTTCAGCAACGCCAGCTGTTCCCCTGCTGTGTAGCTGGCAACGTGTCCTGCAAACGCCATGCAGGCACCTGAACTGAAATTAAAGGGAACCTGGCCCCACCCCCCCAGGTCTTTCTATGTATAACAGCCACCTAGTACAGCAGTACTGCTGCATTTGTACAAGGTGGCTGATTTTTTCTCATTGCCCACGTTGAATTAAACACGTAAAATATGTGTCTCATTACAGACCATTACAATGTCCCTGAGGTGTGACTTTCCTTTTTAATGACACGCACCCCCCCCCTTGGTAGCGCTGCCCGTCTTCTGACATCATTGGTTGGCTGCCTGTGCCTGTGCGTCCGCCATGCCCGACACAACCCCCCTCGTTGTCTCATATATTTTGGCTGCGAGGGTGTGATTGATGGGCATGTGCAGTGCATATGTTCGCCTGTCTTAACTCATCTCCTTCCGCCTTCTTCAGACTGTGCGGCCTCATGGCCGTGGTAGGCGATAAGGGATCAGCTGAGGCCGCCCAGTCTGAAGCAGGTGTAAGGACATGTGTGAGCGGCAAACATATTTACTGCACAAGGCCACGAATCCCAGCACCGCAGTGTGACTTTATGAAAAGGCACTGTGGTTCTGGGATTTATGGCCATCATTAACCGCACCGGCCAACATGAAATGAGGTCATAAGACGGCCTGCACTAACAGGGTATTGCCAAGGGATAACACAAGAGTGCAGTCTCCTGTACTGCAAATAACAACGCTCAGGAATCTGCGCCCAGCACCTAGGTGTAAATTTTGACACCTGTGCTGCGTCTTCTTAAAAAGAAAAGTCACGCCTCCACTACTGTTTGACAGTATGATGGGCTAAATAGTGTACGTGTTTTATTCAGCGTGTGCAAGGAGCAAAATTAAGAGAGCAACCTTTGACTTGTGCAGCATTAATGCTGTTCAAGGTGTGGCTCTTGTACCTTGCAACACCTGAGGGGGGGTTAAAGGTTACCTTTGAAATTGGTTCAACTAGGCTTCGGCCTACACTCTGCTCCTCTCCTCCTCCTGCTGACCCTGGGCTCTAACACCGCTAGTTTTTGCCCGGAAGTGCTAGCTGCACAGAGAAAAACACCAGCCAATGTGTTAGTGGGGTTCAGCACCGCGAGCTGTTCCCCTACTGTGTAGCCGGCATCGTGTCCAGCACAAGCCACGCTGGCACAACTGACCAAAAGCTGCCACCAGTGCAGGCTTCGGCCTACACTCTGCTACTCTCCTCCTCCTGCTGACCCTGGGCTCAAACACCGCCAGTTTTTGCCCAGACATGCTAGCTGCACAGAGAAGAACACCAGCCAATGTGTTAGTGGGGTTCAGCACCGCCAGCTGTTCCCCTGCTGTGTAGCCGGTAACGTGACCTGCAAACGCCACGCAGGCACATGAACTGAAATTGAAGGAAGCCTGCCCCCCACCCCCAGGTGTTTCTATTTATAACAGCCACCTTGTACAGCAGTATTGCTGCATTTGTACAAGGTGGCTGACTTTTTCTACTTGCCCACGTGGAACTCAACACGTACAAAATGTGTCTCATTGAGACCATTCCACTGTCCCTGAGGTGTGACTTTCCTTTCTAATGATATGCAGCACCACCCTTGGTAGCGCTTCCCGTCTTTTGACATCATTGGTAAGCTGGCTGCGCCTGTGCGTCCGCCCTGCTCGAAACAACGCCCCTCGGTTTCTTATTTATTTTGTCAGCGAGGGTGTGGTTTATCGGCACGAGCAGTGCATATGTTCGCCTGTCGTCACTCATCTCCTTCCGCCTTCTTCAGACTGTGCAGCCTCATGGCCAAGGCATGCGAGAAGGGATCAGCAGAGGCCGCCCAGTCTGAAGCAGGTGTAAGGACGTGTGTGAGCGGCGAAAATATTTACTGCTCAAGGCCACGAATCCCAGCACCGCAGTGTGACTTTATGAAAAGGCACTGTGGGTCTGGGATTTATGGCCATCGTTAACCGCACCGGCCAACATGAAATGAAGTCATAAGACGGGCAGCGCTAACAGGGCATTGCCAAGGGATAACACAAGAGCGCAGACTCCTGTACAGCAAATAACAACGCTCAGGAAGCTGCGCCAAGCACCAAGGCGTTATTTGGGACACCTGTGCTGCGTCTCCTTAAAAAGCCAAGTCACGCCTCCACTACAGTTTGACTGTAGAATGGGCTAAATTGTGTACGTCTTTCATTCAGCGTGTGCAAGTAGACAAATTAATAGAGTAACCTTTGACTTGTGCAGCATTAATACTGCACAAGGTGTGTCTCTTGTACTTTGTAACACCTGAGAGGGGGTTAAAGGTTTCCTTTGAAATTGGTTCAACTAGGCTTCGGCCTACACTCTGCTCCTCTCCTCCTCCTGCTGCCCCCGGGCTCTAACACCGCTAGTTTTTGCCCGGAAGTGCTAGCTGCACAGAGAAAAACACCCGCCATTGTGTCAGTGGGGTTCAGCAACGCCAGCTGTTCCCCCACTGTGTAGTCGGCAAAGTGTCCTGCAAACGCAATGCAGACACAAAGCTGCCTCCAGTGCAGGCTTCGGCCTACACTCTGCTCTCCCTGCTTACCCTTTGCTCCAACACCGCTAGTTGGGGCTCTAGGAAGACAATCTTTAATAGGCAACGCATCCGGGTTCCAGCACCGCCAGCTGTTTCTCGGCAGTGTTTTTGTCACGGGTACTCCCTCGTGCCCAACCTGGTTCCAGCACCGTCAGCTGTTTCCGGGTAGTGTCAAGCTCACTGAGACGCCTATGCTTGCCCCGTCGTGTTGCGGTCGGGTTAGCCAACTCCAGGGTGCCTCCAGTTTAGGAGCTTCCTATGTGGGCTGCATGAATTGGTAGTCATGGCTGGTTCTGTAGTGCCAGTAGGCCAAGCTCCCCCTGTAGGACTGTTGGGGTTCGGTAACTGCAGCTGCCTCGCGGCCTAGCTGTTCTCCCCTCTCCTGTGGACCTTCGGGTCCACCACCTGGTTCCAGCACCGTCAGCTGGTTCCGGGCCGAGCCTTTGGCTTAGGTGCCTCCTCCTGGGTATCCGAGTTCCGCCAACGTCAGGCGGTCCTTGGTAGTGCTTTTAAGCGCAGGCACCTACAGCTTAGTAACCGGGTTCCAGCACCGTCAGCTGGTCCTCGGTTGTGCCATTGGCTCTTGCACACTGGGGCAACGCATCCGGGTTCCAGCACCGCCAGCTGGTTCTCGGCAGTGTTTTTGTCACGGGTACTCCCTCGTGCTCAGCCTGGTTCCAGCACCGTCAGCTGTTTCCGGGTACTGTCAAACTCACTGAGACACCTATGCGTTGCCCCGTCGTGTTGCGGTCGAGTTAGCCAGCTCCAGGGTGCCTCCAGTTTAGGAGCTTCCTATGTGGGGTGCATGAATTGGTAGTCAAGGCTGGTTCTGTAGTGCCAGTAGGCCAAGCTCCCCCTGTAGGACTGTTGGGGTTCGATAACTGTGGCTGCCTCGCGGCCTAGCTGTTCTCTCCTCTCCTGTGGACCTTGTGGTCCACCACCTGGTTCCAGCACCGTCAGCTGGTTTCGGGCCGAGCCTTTGGCTTAGGTGCCTCCTCCTGGGTATCCGAGTTCCGCCAACGTCAGGCGGTCCTTGGTAGTGCTTTTAAGCGCAGGCACCTACAGCTTAGTAACCGGGTTCCAGCACCGTCAGCTGGTCCTCGGTCGTGCCATTGGCTCTTGCACACTGGGGCAACGCATCTGGGTTCCAGCACCGCCAGCTGGTTCTCGGCAGTGTTTTTGTCACGGGTACTCCCTCGTGCCCAACCTGATTCCAGCACCGTTAGCCGTTTCCGGGTAGTGTCAAGCTCACTGAGACGCCTATGCTTGCCCCGTCGTGTTGCGGTCAGGTTAGCCAACTCCAGGGTGCCTCCAGTTTAGGAGCTTCCTATGTGGGCTGCATGAATTGGTAGTCAAGGCTGGTTCTGTAGTGCCAGTAGGTCAAGCTCCCCCTGTAGGACTGTTGGGGTTCGGTAACTGCGGCTGCCTCGCGGCCTAGCTGTTCTCCCCTCTCCTGTGGACCTTCGGGTCCACCACCTGGTTCCAGCACCGTCAGCTGGTTCCGGGCCGAGCCTTTGGCTTAGGTGCCTCCTCCTGGGTATCCGAGTTCCGCCAACGTCAGGCGGTCCTTGGTAGTGCTTTTAAGCGCAGGCACCTACAGCTTAGTAACCGGGTTCCAGCACCGTCAGCTGGTCCTCGGTCGTGCCATTGGCTCTTGCACACTGGGGCAACGCATCTGGGTTCCAGCACCGCCAGCTGGTTCTCGGCAGTGTTTTTATCACGGGTACTCCCTCGTGCCCAGCCTGGTTCCAGCACCGTCAGCTGTTTCCGGGTACTGTCAAACTCACTGAGACACCTATGCGTTGCCCCGTCGTGTTGCGGTCGAGTTAGCCAACTCCAGGGTGCCTCCAGTTTAGGAGCTTCCTATGTGGGCTGCATGAATTGGTAGTCAAGGCTGGTTCTGTAGTGCCAGTAGGCCAAGCTCCCCCTGTAGGACTGTTGGGGTTCGGTAACTGCAGCTGCCTCGCGGCCTAGCTGTTCTCTCCTCTCCTGTGGACCTTGTGGTCCACCACCTGGTTCCAGCACCGTCAGCTGGTTCTCGGCAGTGTCTTTTGCTCTTGTACCTTCTGCTCCCCATCCTGGTTCCAGTACCGTCAGCTGGTTCCGGGCAGAGCCTTTGGCCTAGGTGCCTCCTTCTGGGTATCCAAGTTCCACCAACGTCAGGTGGTCCTTGGTAGTGCTTTTTAGCACGGGTACCTCCTGCTTAGTAACCGGGTTCCAGTAACGTCAGCTGGTCCTCGGTAGTTCCATAGGCTCTTGAACCTTCGGGTAGCCATCCGAGTTCCAGTTCCATCAGCTGGTTCTTGGCATTTTCTCAGCCTTCTTGTACCTTCTGCTACATTTCCAAGTTGAAGACCCTAAAGACGACGACCCGGAAGACCACCCTGATGACGACGGCGGAGACGACGACGGCGTAGACGACGACCTTGGAGACGACGACCCTGGAGACGACGACATGGAAGACCGAGAAGCAGAAGAACAAGAGGCTGCAGAACAAAGAGCAGAAGAACATTAAGCATAACACTTAATATCAGAGCAAAAGATATTATCTAAATTATATGCAGAAGAAGACTAAGCAGTGTATGGGGGTGAGTCCGTTCCTCCTCGTGGTGCCCCTGGATAAAGCCTGATGCTGCAGGCCAAACTGAACGCGGACAAATGTAACTTTTGTGACTGGCAGAACGGAAGGTGTAATCTTCAAACTTTTATAGATAACAACTACGGGAATGCCTGTCACAAATGAGAATATGATGAAGAAGTAGAATAGGAAGAATAATAATAGTTGAAGAAAATGAATATGTAGAATAGGAAGAATAATAATAGTTGAATAAAATGAATATGAAGAATGTAATAAAAAAAAAAAATAGGTAGAAGATGAAGAAGAAGATGAATAAGGTGAAGAAGTTGATGTCAAAGATGCTGATGATGATGATGAAGATGAAAGTGTGGGAAAAGTAAAAAAAAAAAGGGGAAGGGCGTGGAATAGTGAAACATCAATATCTGACAAAATAAAAAAAAAATTACATAGTCAATATCTTTGTCACTACGAACGTGTTTAAAAAAAAAAAAAAAAAAAAAAGGCTATTCTATTTGATTGTGCTAAACCTCTATGACTTTAATGTCTCCTCCACCTCCCCAAATACATCCTGCATTATTCTTTGTTGTTTTCCTTCATGTAGAATGAACCTACAAGGAAAGAAAGGGTTTATTTTAATTCCGATATTTTGGTCCCATTGACTTGCATTGGGATCGGGTATCAGTATCGGCGATATACGATATTTTTTGAATATCGGCCGATCCTATCCGATACCGATACTTTCCGATATCGGAAGGTATCGCTCAACACTACAGATGATACAAAACTATGTAAAGCAGTTAATACAAGAGAAGATAGTATTCTGCTACAGATGGATCTGGATAAGTTGGAAACTTGGGCTGAAAGGTGGCAGATGAGGTTTAACAATGATAAATGTAAGGTTATACACATGGGAAGAAGGAATCAATATCACCATTACACACTGAACGGGAAACCACTGGGTAAATCTGACAGGGAGAAGGACTTGGGGATCCTAGTTAATGATAAACTTACCTGGAGCAGCCAGTGCCAGGCAGCAGCTGCCAAGGCAAACAGGATCATGGGGTGCATTAAAAGAGGTCTGGATACACATGATGAGAGCATTATACTGCCTCTGTACAAATCCCTAGTTAGACCGCACATGGAGTACTGTGTCCAGTTTTGGGCACCGGTGCTCAGGAAGGATATAATGGAACTAGAGAGAGTACAAAGGAGGGCAACAAAATTAATAAAGGGGATGGGAGGACTACAATACCCAGATAGATTAGCGAAATTAAGATTATTTAGTCTAGAAAAAAAGACGACTGAGGGGCGATCTAATAACCATGTATAAGTATATAAGGGGACAATACAAATATCTCGCTGAGGATCTGTTTATACCAAGGAAGGTGACGGGCACAAGGGGGCATTCTTTGCGTCTGGAGGAGAGAAGGTTTTTCCACCAACATAGAAGAGGATTCTTTACTGTTAGGGCAGTGAGAATCTGGAATTGCTTGCCTGAGGAGGTGGTGATGGCGAACTCAGTCGAGGGGTTCAAGAGAGGCCTGGATGTCTTCCTGGAGCAGAACAATATTGTATCATACAATTATTAGGTTCTGTAGAAGGACGTAGATCTGGGGATTTATTATGATGGAAAATAGGCTGAACTGAACTTTTTTCGGCCTTACTATCTATGTCAGGGAACCAAAGCAAGCTAGCGCAGGCATGCACGCACGCACGCACGCTGTAACGTACGTGCGTCATCACGCCGTAATAGACCACAAGCGTACATTACGTGCCGCTCCGGCGTTATGTAAACATCCATCGAACGGCATGTACTATGTGCGTTCCTTCCGTGCCGCTCAGGCGTAATAAAATGTACATCTACAGACCGGCATAAACAATGAGCGTTCAGACTGTGTCGCTACGGTGAGTTGAAATAACCACTTACGCCCCGAGGGTGGTTTGCACGTTAATGACTGGGCCAATTTTTATAATTCTGACCACTGTCCCTTTAGGAGGTTATAACTCTGGAACGCTTCAACGGATCTTGGCGATTCTGACATTGTTTTCTCGTGAGATATTGTACTTCATGTTAGTGTTAAATTTTATTAAATATATCTTGTGTTTATTTGTGAAAAAACGGAAATGTGGCAAAAATTTAGACAAGTTTACAATTTTGAATTTTTTTGGCCTTAAATCACAGAGATACGTCACGCAAAATACTTAATTTGCAACATTTCCCACATGTCTACTTTACTTCAGCACAGTTTTGGAACCAAAAACTTTTTTTGGGTTAGGGAGTTATAAGGGTTAAAAGTTGAGCAGCAATTTCTCATTTTTAAAACACCTTTTTTTTAGGGACCACATCTCATTTGAAGTCATTTTGAGGGGGTCTATATGATAGAAAATAGCCAAGTGTGACACCATTCTAAAAACTGCACCCCTCAAGGTGCTCAAAACCACATTCAAGAAGTTTATTAACCCTTCAGGTGTTTCACTCTAATTTTTGGAAGGTTTAAATAAAAATGAACATTTAAATTTTTATCACACAAAATTAATTCTTCTCCAATTTGTTTTATTTAACCAAGGGTAACAGGAGAAAATGGACCCCAAAAGATGTTGTACAATTTCTCCTGAGTACGCCGATACCCCTTATGTTGGGGTAAACCATTGTTTGTGTACATGGCAGAGCTTTGAAGGGATGGAGCGTCATTTGACTTTTCAATGCAAAATTGACCGATCGCCATGACGTACTATCCCATAACTGGGAATAAATTCCCAGGTCACCTTGACGGGATAGTACGTCATATGGGATTAAGGAGTTAACCACTTTATATAAAATGAACAACCATGAATAACGGGAGTAAGCAATACAATTTTATTAAACAAAAGAGAGTTGCCTATTCAAACTATGACATTGTGGAAACCAAAGCATAAAACAAATTGATTATTGAGTTTTTGCTACACATACCAGTTTGTTTTTATACGGCGTGATCCTGCCAGGGCACAGCTCCAGAACCATTAAAGTACAGGCAGTATTTTTCTCTACAGTCCCTTGCATCGTCTGCCAGATCCCAGCGCTTGAAGACCTGCAAAATTTTCTTCTTGTGTCCGCCATTCCCCGGGCACAATATCTCCGGTTCTTGGGTCCACAGAATCAATAAATGAAGGAGGAGAGTAGGAGCTGGTATCGTGGCGTCTCAGGAAGTTATGCAGCACACAGCATGCCAAAACCACTAAGTCTATAGACGGCAGCTTCAAGTTGATAGCTGTGTGGAAAACTCTAAACCGATTCGCCATAATCCCAAAGGCATTTTCGACCACACGACGGGCCCTAGACAACCGGTAGTTATAGATTCTCCGCTCCGCTGTGAGTGTTCTCTGCGCAAATGGCTTCAGCAGATGGGGATGAAGAGGGAAAGCTTCATCAGCGATGAAAACAAAATTGAGGTTTCCTTTTGTGTCTTCATTTTGTGGCAACTGCAGTTGATTGTTCCTCAAGCCTTCCCCAAATGAAGTGTGTTCAAAAACACCACCATCGGAGACTCGACCATTCATGCCAACATCCACGAACTCATAGTTCGCATTGACAAGGGCCATGAGGATTACACTGAAATATCCTTTGTAGTTGTAGAAAAATGATCCCGAGTTGGCTGGTTGTGTGATGCGCACATGCTTTCCATCCAAGGCGCCACCGCAGTTTGGAAACTGCCACAGCTGCTCAAAATCGGAAGCAATCTTCTTCCAGTCATCCGCCGTCTTGGGAAACTGCAAGATGAAAAGGAAACATGTACAAATTAGGAAAAATATATTGGTGTGCACATACACTGTCATGTGGACATCTTTAGAGTGATTGACGCGCAGTATGGAGTAGTCAAACAAAGTCAACAATCCAGAGTATGCAGGCAGCCATTTTATCAGACTGCTTCACTGAATGAGAGGGTTGCTGAACACAATATCGACATAACATAACACAGCAGCAAAAAACCAGTAGTAGTAAACATACAGTTACCTCCATATAATGCCTTAAGCTCTGCACAATGGCCTCGCATGTCTACGGAATCATAACGCTCAGTAAAGGCCTGGAAACAGCAGCGGAAAACTGCAAATCCTGAAGAGACCTTCCTGTGGCCAGGAACCGCAGTGTCACCGCCAACCTTTCATCCATGGGCACGGCTGCACGCATCGGCGTATCCTGCCTTTGTATGAGTGGCGTAACAGCAGCAAGTATTATCTTGAAGGATTCCTCTGACATCCTAAGGTAGTTTCGGAAATCATGAGGGTTGTTATCACGTAGCTCTCTTATGAGACCCACGTGTGACAATGTTGACCTTTTCTGCAGCCAGCTCCTGGTCCACATGCGACGTTTTTGTTTTGGACGTCTCTCCTCTAGGAGCCGTGCTGCCTCAAACACCAGGGCAGCAGTAACAACAGACCTCTCACCGGAAGTGAGCATACTTGCTAAAAAGAAAGCAAACGTACAATAAATACACGTGCTAACAAACAAAATGTTTTGACCATTGATCTAAATATATATGGTGCTACTGGCATAAACGGGGCAGTCCACCGCGCAACAGCTATATCTGTAAAAGAATTAAATAGGCCACGTTACAGCTGTCTACCTGAGGCGCTCTTGCCTACCCTACTCTCCATAAGGAACAATCGTCCACACTCCAGCGGTAAACAGGAAGTAACATCCTCGTTGAAGGGCACTATCTGCTACGCTGTAGCGTTGTACATACCTCTTGCGGTAAAAGTCTGTAGTTTAAAGTCCAGGGGATTTAGGAGTTCTGGTTCAAGCACGTGCTCCAGAGAGAAAAGAATACAGCGCTCGATAGCTCCGGTTTTATTGGCCGGGAACAATAGTACTACGTCTGTCGAATGAGCACACAGTATTGTACCACCCAATCGGCATACAAGGGGTGGAGAATTTGGCGCTCCTACGTATCAAGCTCCTCCACCCATTACATCGTATACAATATCGTGCACACCTTTGTTACACGATGCGATCATGCCGCCACAGCGGGACACTTGACGACGAAAGAAAGTTTCAAACGATCTGCTACGACGTACGATTCTCAGCGGGGTCCCTGATCGCAGTAGCGTGTCAGACACAGCGAGATCGTAAGTATATCGCTGGAACGTCACGAATCGTGCCGTCGTAGCGATCAAAATGCCACTGTGTGACGGTACCTTTAGGGTTAAATATTAAAGAGGAAATTATGTTGCACTACTAATGTGTTTATTGTAGGGCTTTTTTTCTTGAAGAGTTATTTTATATATTTGTTTTCATGTTGTTATTAATTTGTTATTTATTTTTTGGTTTTCACTTTTTATTTTTGTTAGCATTGTTTTATGTTTTTTTCATTCAAGCTAATAGCGATCATGTGATTATCGTTAATGTTATTCACCTGTCGGAAATGTTTTTACCTGTGATTCAGACTGCTCACTTTCATACTGAGGACTAAGAACACAGGGAGTGGTCGAAACGCGTTCAGCAGTTCATGGCTGTTCTTCATCAATCTGTTGGTCATCTGTAAGTAGCTTTCTAATTTTTAAAATGTTTAAATAAATGTTTTCAATTTTAATTCCGGAGCTTGATTCCTCCTTTTTCTTCATACAAACGTTTTAGCGTTCAGTAGAGATGCTTTTTCCGTGCTCAGATTTCCTTTGGACCACGAGGAATCTATCTACAAGAGTGAGCTGAAATACTAACTTTTTTCGTGTAAAAATGTAAAGTATTTTTCGCTTTGTAAGACGCTCTGGATTATAAGATGCACCCCAAATTTTGAGGAGAAAAATAGGAAAAAACTTTTTTTAATAAATTGGGGGGGCTTCTTATAATCCATGCGTCTTATTGCTTACCAGGGGTTGTGGCTGCGGTGGATCAGGGTCCCCGGGTCGTTGCTGGAGGCAGGAGTGGAGCATTGCTGCAGGCTGGGATGAGTGGGTCTACAGGGGGGCTCCTGTGCTTCAGGGGGGCTCCTGTGCTGCAGGCTGGGATGAGGGGTGCTGCAGGGGGGCTCCCGTGCTGCAGGGCTGTCTCCGGTGCTGCAGGGCTGTCTCCGCTGCTGCAGGGGGCTCTGGTGCTGCAGGGCTTTCTCCAGTGCTGCAGGGCTGTCTCCGGTGCTGCGGGGGGGCTCTGGCGACATTTTGTGAAAGGCCAGAGCCCCCAGCAGTTCGTCCATGCTTTCCTGTGCGGTGGACTTCGAGAAAATGGCCGCCGGGATCTCGAGAGATGAGATCTCAGCCCTGAAATTTCATCTCCCAAGATTCCGGCGGCCATTTTCCCGGAGTCAGTTATACAGGAAAGCATGGACGAACTGCCGGGGGGCTCGGGTCTTTCACAAAATGTTGCCAGAGCACCCCGCAGCACTGGAGCCTCCAGCATCACCCGGGGCAGCAAGGGACAACCGCAGCAGCGGTGGCGGGCGGCAGCGGTGGTGGACAACCGCGGCAGCGGAGACCCCCTCATCCCAGCCTGTAACGGTAAGCAGTATATCCCCTTTGTAAGATGCCCCCCCATTTCCTCCCCAAATTTGGGGGAAATGAAGTGCGTCTTACAAAGCGGAAAATACGGTAATTATTATTTCTTCACTGCCCAATGGTATAATTTTCTGTGGCGCAGCTGTAATGTCATTATGCTTTTTTTTTTAAATCGGATAAATTGTTATTAAGGAAAACAATTATAACAAATATGACATCAGGCTATTGTTCACATATAATCATACATTTTTTGAACAAAACTCCCCCCCCCCTTTTTCCCCCCTCTAACCCCCCCTTCGAGACCCCTTTAGTGCATTCCTCACTTCCCATCTGATATTCTTTCCCCAATCCATATGCAATTGTATAGTATGAACATCATCTATAACATTATGCATCCTCCCCACAAATCTAATTCCATTCTATCCATGGCTGCCATATCTTTTAAAATACGTTGAGTTTATTTCTTTTAGTATAGATACTTTTTTCCAATAAAATTATATGATCTGTCTGCGTAAGAAAGTCTCGTCTAGTCGGAGGCTCCTCCCTGATCCAGAACCGAGCTATCAATTTCCTTGCTATGAATAACAATCTATCAATCGCCAGTTTGACCATAGATACCGCTGCTATTTCTTCCACATAACCTAATATACAGACCAAAGGGTCTCTGGGAATGACGCACCTATATACCAATCCAATCCAATACAACTGCCCAGAAGGCGGACAGTCTAGGGCAGTGCCACAGCATGTGTAACATGTATGCCCGTTCCTGCGAACATCGTGGACACTCGGAATCAGACCTCAAACCCATCTTGAACGGTCTATCGGGAGTTCTGTAAGCTCTATGAATCACATATAATTGAGACATCCTCCCAGGTTCGCTCATAGAGATCTTAGGCACATATTCTAAAATAGATTCCCATCTATCATCATTTATCTCTCCCAATTCAGCTTCCCATTTCACTCTAGACTTGATTGGATGTTTGACTAGAAAAGTGAATAATAAATCTCTATACACTTCTGAAATTGCCCCCCTTGTCCTGCTGTTCCCCAAAATGGAAGCCAGCGTGATATCAATCTGGATCTCAATAAGTTTTCTCCGACATTGCGACTGATACGCATGCTGAATTCTTTTATAGTGATATAAATTTAAATGTGATAACTAGAATTCTGTTTGTAACTCCACGAATGACTTAAGTCATAATTATGCAGTACATATAACAACTGCGGCATCACAATCATCTTCAAAAGGTTCACTCTTCCAATTACAGAAAGATGTAATTTATTCCACGCCGAAATGTTGGTACGTATTTTTTGTAACAGAGGGCTTAGATTAAGTTTTTCAAACCTCGTCAGAGGGAGGGCGATTTGTATCCCCAAATATTTAAATTTCAAAACTACCTTCAATTTTGCTGACATTTCCACCTCCCCAGTGCCCCTTTCTACTTCATCAATTGGCATAATGCACGATTTGTCCCAATTTATTTTGAGTCCGAATTCCTCAATTAATGCCACTGCGTTATCCAGATTCTCCCGAGTCTCCCAAAAATAACAAAATATCGTCGGCATACAAAGACACCTTCTCCTCCTTCATTCGATAGACAAATCCTTTTCTCTCTCGTGCATCCCTTATTTTAGTGGCCAGGGGCTCCACGGCTAGGGCAAATAGCAACGGAGACAATGGGCACCCCTGCCTTGTACCCCTATGCAATGAGAAACTATCAGATAATTTATTATTTACTCTAATTTTTGCCACTGGAGAGGAGTATAGCAACCCCACCCAAGATATAAACTTAGGCCCGAACCCAAGGCACAACAAAACCGACCACAAGTAATTCCATTCCACAGAATCAAAGGCCTTATGGGCATCCAAAGACACTACTACTCTCTTTCCAGCATTTTCGGCTGGAATTTGCATATTTAAATATAGTCTCCTTAAATTGATTGCTGTAGATTTATTGGGCATAAATACAGATTGATCTGGGTGGATTACTTTATCAATCATGTGGGTAAGGGTACCGTCACACAGTGCAATTTTCATTGCTACGACGGTACGATCCGTGACGCTCCAGCGTCGTAACAATATCGCTCCAGCGTCGTAGACTGCTGTCACACTTTGCAATCTACGACGCTGGAGCGATAATTTCATGACGTATGTGCGATGTAGAAGCCGTTGGTTACTATGCGCACATCGTATACGATATATGTTACACCATGCAATCATGCCGCCACAGCGGGACACTAGACGACGAAAGAAAGTTTCAAACGATCTGCTACGACGTACGATTCTCAGCGGGGTCCCTGATCGCAGGAGCGTGTCAGACATTGCGATATCGCTCGAACGTCACAGATATATCGCTCGAACGTCACGAATCGTGCCGTCGTAGCGATCAAAATTTCACTGTGTGACGGTACCCTTAGTCTATTGGCCAAGGCCTTCGCCAAAATCTTTATATCCGCCGAAAGGAGTGAGATTGGTCTGTAGGACTCCGGATTCAACGGATCCTTATCAGCTTTAGGAATGACCACAACAATGGCCTCTCTCATAGATGTAGGTAGTATTTCCCTCTCCAACGACTCATTAAATACCTTCTCCAATTTAGTTATTATTTCTTCATTAAAAATTTTATACACCTCTGCAGGAATACCCGCCATGTCCGCCAGTGCCACCCTCAACTCCTCTGCTGCAAGCGGCCTATCCATCCATTCTCTGTCTTCATCACCTAGTCTAGGAAGCTTAATCACACTCATATACCTGTCCATTTATTCTTGACCTTTATGTATCTTAGAGGAGTATAACTCACTGTAAAATTGTTTGAATGCATCCAAAATTTGATCCCTTTGTGTGACCATATTACCTTCCTTTGTTTTAATTGTGTACACATGCGAGGATTCCCATTGTGTCCGAAGCTACCACTGAGAGCAGGTGCCCCACTTTTTCACCCTCCGCATAGAATGCCTCGTTCTGAAATGCCCGCAGTCTCTCTCCCTTGTGGATGTGAAGTTTATTAACCTCTGAATAGGCCACTCTCATGCGGGTCTGCGTAGCTTTGGAACACTGTGCACCCAGTGCCTCCTCCGCTGCCCTTAATTCCTCCATCACTGCTTTGTCTAGATTTTGAGACCTAGTCTTATATCGGGATACTTCTCTGAATTAAATCCCCCTCAAAAACACCTTCATAGTATCCCAAACTATATGACCCTCTGCACTACCTTCGTTTATCCTAAAGAATTCTCCCAGTTTGTCTCCTATCTTTCCCATATCCAGCAACTGTAACCAAAAGGGGTGAATTTTCCATCCCATACCTGCCAACCTCCCCCATTCTCCCAATTGTAGAAATACCATCAGAGGACAATGCTCCGATTGGACTCTGGGCAAATATTCCACTTCCTGCACCAAGTTATCTATCCCCTCGTTTCCCAAAGCCACATCAATGCGAGACAAGGAACAATACGTCGCCGAGTAGCACGAGTTAAGTGCAGTTCTCCTTATTTCAAACTCTCCACAAGTCTATCCATCCAATTTCCCTCATGTAGTTTCCAAAAGGTGTCACATTCCCCTCCTCTCTATTCCCTGTATGTTTGCCTTTATCCCAATGGTCATTTGCAATATTATTCACGTCGCCTATTACAAGCAACGGGACCTCAGTCCATTTTCCCGATATGACTAGAATTTCCTGTATCTTTTTTCCCGAAAATGGTGGAGGGATATACAAAGACACAATACATAATAATCTATTCAATATCTTAAATACAATAAACACGTATTGCCCATCCTTGTCTATTATAACCTCCACTTCTTCATATGGAGTAGAAGTGTGGATTAATACCGACACTCCCCTAGCATAGGTTGAGTACGTCGAGTGATAAGCCTTCCTCACCCATCTTTTTTGTCTTCTACCAGGTGTGTTTCTTGAAGGCATATCACTGAGGGCATCAGTTTCAGCAGATATTGTAGAATTGCGGCCCGCTTCAAGACATTGGCGAGACCCCTAACGTTCCAGCTTAGAATTTTAATTCTACCCCCCATGATATCTCACAATACTAAACATTTGACTCGTAATAAATAAGGTCTCGGTCCTCCCCCCCTTGCCCTTACCCCCCACCTTCCCAACCTTCCAACTGAAATAACTCCCAATCTTCCCTTCCATCCCCCTCCCGAAAGATTGATGGTCTCCCACAACTTTTAAGCTGGTAAGAATTCACTCTCCCTCTCTATTTGAGATCTAGGAGGGCGTTTTTACAGCCTAACAATACAAGCTCTGTACTCCAACTACTCTCCCGTCCACATTTATCAAACTGCAATAACCGTTGCGCCGCCGAACACAACCCACATATATCAACATAGCATTACGTCATCTCAGAGATGACCATTAACTTATCAAATTCAAACTGAATAACAGTTAATCACTGTTACAACAACACTCAGTTTGCTTCAACAGAACCGTTCCGCTCTGATATTTTTAGTGTTAGAATCAAGCCAGTGTGTCGCCTCCTCTGGGTTTTGAAAAAAGTGCACCCGATCCAAGGTTACGACTCTCAGCTTAGCTGGGTAAATCATTGAATTGCGCAAATCCATGTCTCGTGGTCGTCTTCTGACTTCTCCAAATGTAATTCGGAGCTTTTGGACCGCTGCAGAATAATCTGGGTAGATGGAGATGCGATTGCCGTCTATGGTTAGATCCGCACAGTTCCTGGCTTTCCTCAGCAGTGTATCCCGGTCCCAATAATTCAGAACTTTAGCCAAGATGACTCTAGGGGCTGATCCTGGGGGCAGGGGTCTAGTGGGTACTCGATGTGCCCTTTCAACGGAAAACATTTTATTGAGACCATCCCCTCCTACAGTATTTTTCAGCCATGTCTCAATGTACTCAGTGGGGTTATTTCCTTCCACTTTTTCTGGCACCCCCACAATCCTCAGGTTGCTCCTGCGGGAGCGGTTCTCAAGATCATTGGTTTTAAATTCCAGTTCAGCTATACGCTGCACATACTTTTTTTCCCTTTTTAACAGTTCATTAACCTGGTCTTCAGCGCTCCCCACACGTTCTTCCATCACCTCCTCTCTGTTCAACTTTGTGCACTGCAGCATTAATCGCAACCATCTCTCCTTTAAATCATCCACACGACAGTTCAGAGCTGCAAGGGCAGACTTGTTGTACATTACCACAGAGAATATTTCTTTGAGCGTCGGCTCTGCTATGTCTAATGTGTCCGGCTGTTCAAGCTGGCAAGCACGTGCAGCCATATCAGGGGATCTCTGTTCTTCCCCACCGCTCTGCGACTGGCCCCCTCCTTCTTGTTGTTCCCCGGGGACATATGTTGTTTCAGATCTCTCACCTTCAGCCACTGACCGCTTATTTGCAGCCACCTCTGACCTCGCAAAGCGTTCAAGCCGAGCGATCACCTCCATCTTCCTTTGATATGCCGCGGTCGCCCTTGCCGCCTCCTCTGCAGTCTTGGCACCATCTTGGGCTTGAGAGCTTCCCGATGCTGCCGGCTCCATCTGTCTCCTGCGCGTCATCATCTTGCGGGACTCCTCTCCACCAGACCACACACCGCTCATTGCTGCTCCCCGTGTCCCTGCACACTCTTTAGAGTGATTTCAGCGTTCGGCGGCGCCTCAGGTACCGATATTAAGGGAGATTGTGGCAGGAGAGCTCGGCCGCACGTCTTCTCGCATTGCACGCTAGGCCACGCCCTCGTGATGTCATTATGCTTACTGCACCCCTAGAAGAATTCATTCAGGGAAGTATTTTGTACAATGCAGTCACTTTTGGGGGCTTATGCTGTACTGGCACCTCAGGGGCTCTGACAATGTGACATGTTACCCACAAACAATTCCAGCAAAATCTGCTCTTCAATATGGCACTCCTTCCCTTCTGAGCTCTGCTATGCGCCCAAACAGTGGTTTACCCCCACATATGGGGTGTCAGCATACTCAGGACAAATTGTACAACAATTTTTGGGGTCCAATTTCTTCGGTTACCCTTTGGAAAAAAAATTGAGGGTGAAAAGATCATTTTCTGTGGAAAAAAAATATGATTTTTTATTTTCATGGCTCTACGTAATTAACCTTTATGAAGCACTGGGGGTTCAAAGTTTCCATCACACATCTAGATAAGTTCCTACGGGGTCTAATTTCCAAAATGGGGTCACTTGTTGGGGGTTCCACTGTTTAGACATGTCAGGGGCTCTGACACTGTGGCATGTCACTCACAAACAATTCCAGCAAAATCCGCTCTCCAATATGGCGCTCCTTCCCTTCCAAGCTCTGCTATGTGCACAAACAGTAGTGTTCCCCCACATATGGGGTATCGGTATGCTCAGGAGAAATTGCACAACAAACAGTATGGAGCAATTTCTCCTGTTACACTTAAAAAAATGCTAAATATGGAGATAAAAAGATTTATTTGTGAAAAATATATTTTTTTATTTCCACGGCTCTACATTATAAACTTCTGAGAGGCACCTGTGGAATCAAGGTGTTCAATATACATCCAGATAAGTTCCCTAAGGGGTCTAGTTTCCAAAATGGTGTCATTTGTGGGGTGTTTCCACTGTTTAGGCAAATGCGACATGGCAACCACTAATTATTCCAGAATATTTTACATTCAAAAAGTCAAATGGCGCTCCTTCTCTTCCAAGCCCTGCCGTGCACCCAAACAGTAGATTTCCCCACATATGGGGTATCGGCATGCTCAGAAGAAATTACAAAACAAAATGTATAGTCCATTTTCTCCTGTTACCCTTGCGAAAGTTAAAAAAAAATAGGTCTAAAGGCAAATTTTGGTGAAAGAAAATGTTTATTTTTTCCTTCCACATTCCATTCATTCTTGTGAAGCACCTGAAGAGTTAATAAACTTCTTGAATGTGGTTTTGAGCACCTTGAGGGGTGCAGTTTTTAGAATGGTGTCACATTTGGGTATTTTCTGTCATATTGACCCTCCAAACTCACTTCAAATGTGATGTGGTCCTAAAAAAATGGTTTTGTAAATTTTTTTTGTAAAAATGAGAAATCGCTGGTCAACTTTTAACCCTTATATTTTCCTAATCCAAAAACAAATTTGTTTCCAAAATTGTGCTGATGTAAACTAGACATGTGGGAAATGACATTTATTAACTATTTTGTGTGATATGAATCTCTGATTTAAGAGCATAAATACAAAAATTTAGAAAATTGTGAAATTTTCAAAATTTTCACCAAATTTCCATTTTTTTAACAAATAAATGAAAGTTCTATCAGAGAAATTTTATCACTATCATAAACTACAATATGTAATGAGAAAATAGTCTCAGAATCACCAGGATTCATTTAAGCGTTAGAGTTATGACCTCAAAGTGACACTTGTCAGAATTGAAAAAATTAGTCCAATCACGGAGGCAAAAACAGGTTCTGGCGCGAAAGGGTTAATATTTTGCTGCACAACCTTTTGAGGCAATCACTGCAATCAATCGATTCCTGTAACTGTCAATGAGACTTCTGCACCTCTCGACAGGTATTTTGGCCGCTCCTCAAGAGCAAACTGCTCCAGTTGTCTCGTGACTGAAGGTTGCCTTGTCCAGACGGCATGTTTCAGCTCTTTCCAAAGATGCTCAATAGAATTTATGTCAGGGCTCATAGAAGTCCACTTCAGAATAGTCCAATGTTTCCCTCTTAGCCATTCTTGGGTGTTTTTAGCTGTGTGTTTTGGGTCATTATCCTGTTGCGACTGAGACCAAGCTTTCTGACACTAGGCAGCACATTTCTCTCTAGAATCCCTTGATAGTCTTGAGATTTCATTGTACTATGCACAGATTCTAGACACCCTGTGTCAGATGCAGCAAAGCAACTCCAGAACATAACAGAGCCTCCTCCATGTTTCACAGTAGGGACAGTTGTTGTTAGGAGTTGAGTTCCCGCCACTACACAGGGGGAATCTCGAACCATGTCTGCTGCGGTCTCCCATTCTGCATCGGCCGTAGTGGAGCCTGCTCAGCGGAGACGTCAGTCCCAGTGTCTCACTGAATCTGATACTGTGCAAAGGGTTACTGCTGCCTCTCCGGGCTTTACTATTGTACCCTGCACTGTTCTGCGGCGAGCAGGCTTTTCTGGGACTAAGTCCTGCTTTGCACACACTGAGCATGCCCAGGGCAAGATCTCTCAGTGGAGATCTAGGGTCACATAGTTGGAGCGCCCCCAGACACAGGGCCACGAGTTCTCGGTACCGGGCCTCTCTGGTTCGGTTCTGAGGCTGTCACGGTGGCTAGACCCGGTCCGTGACCCTGCTAAGGGGCGTCCAGTAAAGGGATTTGTACAGTCTGTCAATAGTTCGTGACGCCACCTGTGGTGTTCGGTCAGGGTGATTGACGCTGCTGTGGGGTCCACTGGGGTGATGGAATGGCAGCTGGATGGTATAACTTCCCACAGGTGAAGTATGTCCCCAGGGCTTCCCAGTAAGGTGAATGGTGATGGTGTAAGGCGCAGTCAATAACGAGGACACAAGGTTGCAGTCTCTTTACCTCTTTACTGAAGGCTTCAGGATCTTCAATCCAGAGTACGTTCAACAGGGCTCTCAGAGACCGGCCGGTCCGATGGGCACATCCAGAGTTTCCCTCGCAGATGGAAATCGTTGCCTACCAATAGCGCCTGTATGTTGTAGTCCTACCCTGCTGAGCATTCGGAATAGTCCTCACAACTGCTGTTCTCGTTCGTTCGTTCTCTACAGCTCTCTCTCGTTCTTTGGTTCCAGATGTTGCTAGTTTCTAACGTCCCCCAGATATGTTATGGCTAGGACGCCACCCGTTTGACGGGAAGGCTTGGAGGTCTTCCGGGACCCTAGAGACGCCCCTCTCCCAATGTTGCCCCCTATGTCTTCGTAGGTGTAAAAGGTAGACAGCCAACCTATAATCAACTGTCCAGCGGAATTTGAAGTAAGGCCTGAAGTCAGTTACTCCTACGGTGATCCGGCCACCGACTACGCGCCTCAGTAAGATGTTGCCTTCCTCTCTCGGCACGACTCTTACTGGCTCTCCTTTGTGCTGATCTCGTTTACACTGTTCCACAATATTCTTCCCCTCTTGTCTCTCTCTTAAGATAGCGCCGCAAGGTGTGCAGGCGCGGTTCCGTTACGTTCTGTTCGCTAGGCACCTGCCAGGTTCCCACGCCTGACAGGGACCCCCCTGTGTCTTCTCCCTGCAACACCCCCTGCCACGGGATGTTGCCTGGTTTCAACCCAGTCAGCTTCTGACTAACTTCCTCCCCAGCCCCTAGTTTTACCAGTGTGAGGAGTGGCCCGATAAATAAAGCCTTTTGCTCCCCCTAGTGGCCGGAGTGTGAAGTGTAATGTGTTCTGGTGATACCTGGTCAGGATAACTCTTTAGTGCCATCAGACGTACCGCTGCTCCCCTTAGTGGCAGAGCGCTATACTGCAACGACCAGGTCTCTGGGGCGCTGCATGCTCAGGTACTGCACCAACTTCCATTGGTCCTTCTTGGAAGGTCCTGTAGGTGCTAGGACTAAGTCCTGCTTTGCACACACTGAGCATGCCCAGGGCAAGATCTCTCAGTGGAGATCTAGGGTCACATGCTCAGGTACTGCAGCAACTTCCATTGGTCCTTCTTGGAAGGTCCTGTAGGTGCTACAACTATAAAAGGTTCTCATGACCGCATGGCCATGCGCTAGTATCAAACATGTACGAGCTCAGTGCCAGTGTGGTCGTGTGTGTGGTCAGGGACCCGGCTGAAATAAGCCCTTAGAATGCTGGCACCTCCGGCGAGGAGTTTTTGTGTGTATGCACTCAGGGACCCGGCTGAAATAAGCCCCTAGAATGCTGGCACCTCCGGCGAGGAGTTTCTCATGAGTGAATTCAGGGCTGGCTAATAGCCATTAGAATTCCGGCTCCACCAGAGAGGAGCATCGTGTTTGGTTGGGACTGCATGACCACTGTCGGCTCTACTCAGTAGCTGTGTTCCCTGTGAGCTAAACAGGACACATCGTTCTCTTTACTACGGGCTCTGTGAAGTAACAGAGTTTGTTTATTCTAATTTACTTCACCGCCTTACTTAGCAGCAGGTTCTTTCCTGCACAGTGGATCCCGGGTTGCGAACGCACCTATCTCATTAATAAATATATTCGGTGCGTTCCGCCAACCTTAACAGTTGTCTTTTCTTAATATGCTTCATTTTTCCGTCTCTGACCATAGAGCTGATGTGCATTGCCAAAAAGTTCCATTTATGTCTCATCTGTCCATAGGAAATTCTCCCAGAAGCTTTGGGGCTTGTCAACATGTAGTTTGGCAAATTCCAGTCTGGCTTTTTTAGGATTTTTTTCAACAATGGTGTCCTCCTTGTTCGTCTCCAATGAAATCCACTTTGGCTCATACAAGGACAGATGGTGCAATCTGACACTGATGTTCCTTGAGCTTGAAGTTCACCTTTAATCTGTTTAGAAGTTTTTCTGGTCTCTTTTGTTACCATTCGTATCATCAGTCTCCATGATTTGCCATCAATTTTCCTCCTGCGGCCACATCCAGGGAGGTTGGCTACAGACCCATAGATCTTACATTTCTGAATAATATGTGCAACTGTAGTCACAGGACATCAAGCTACTTGGAGATGGTCTTATAACATTTACCTTTAACATGTTTGCCTATAATTTTCTTTCTAATCTCATGAGACAACTCTTTCCTTCACTTTCTCTGGTCCATGTTGAGAGAGATACACACCATGTCACCACACAGCACAGTGAGTATCTGTAGCCCTATATACAGGCCACTCACTGATTCCAAGATTGTAGACACCCATGATGCTAATTAGTGGACACACCGTGATTTAACATGTCCCTTTGTCACATTATTTTCAGGGGTACCATCATTTCTGTCCAGGCCTATTTCATGGGTTTTATTTTTTTTTTATGTCTGACTTTCATTTGTTCTTTTTCATAGATCCTTTATTTCTTATTACTTTTGTCAGATTCAAGTTATTTCTGTCACCATTGTGGGTTTTTCTGTCATTAAACGAGAGGTACCAACAATTTTGACCACATATGTATAGATTATAACCCTCAAAGAATTAATTTATAAAATCAAATCACTTTATGAGGATTTCGACTATTCTGGTTTTCTGTCATTTAGTCATATTAGGACTTCTGCATATGGTGGGTCCAATCTCATCTGGGATCTGTTCCTGCTGTCCAGCTGGAGTAATCTGCTCCCTACTTCAGCCAATTGGAAAGTACCACACCCTACTAAAGCTCAAAGCACATGGCCGGAATCTGCCAGAAACAGCGTTGTTCTCCTCTGGTTCAGTCCTCTGTGCTCAGCTTGTGGCTTGTGTATTTGTTTCCTGTTGTGACCGTGGCCCGTTTACTGACTACTCTTGTGTCTTCAGATACTGTGTTTTTCTGGTTCTGACCCAGCTACCTGACTATTTTTCTTGCCATCTAATACCACAGAATAGCAGGTAACACCATGGTCCAAGCCTAGGGGTCCCAGTGTAAGTCCAGATCCATGTAATGGTGATAAAGGGCGATGAGCAAGGCGATCCTTGGGATATGGAAAGCAGAGAAGATAGTGCCAAGCATGTTCATGGTGGAGATCTTTTGAGCTGCCAGTTGACCATGAACAGTGCTCCCAATACATTGTGTCTGCAAACTATGCCAGCTAGATCTGCAGTCAAACAGCTAATTGGCGCTCCTTCCCTTCTGAACACTGCCATGTGCCCAGAGAGTAGTGTACAATCGTATATAGGGTATTGTGAGAAGTTGGAAAATAATTTGTAAGATCCATTTGTTTTCTATTATCCTTTGTGAATAATTTCAAAGTCACACGTCAGATTATAAAAATGGGGCCTGATGGTGTAGTTTTGCTGGATGTAATTTTTTTCTCTAAGCCTCCCAATAGCCACAATATTATAGGTATTAACAACAATAATATGAACACTATTATATGCATTATGTAATAAATGGGGGGCAGGTCAGTGAGGGATCAGCGACCTGTCTTAAGCCAATGCAATGAATATGTAATCAGAGCACAACATAAAGCCCCACCCACAGCCCATCCAAAGCCCCGTCCCAGAGCCACACAAATCTTCGCCCACAGCCCCGCCCCAGAGCACCACATAAAGCCCCACCCACAGACCCACCCCAGAGCACAAGAATCTCATTAACTGAAAACTACAAATACAGATTACACAGCAGTAAACCAGAGTTGCATTCATTTATGGTGGACCATTGGAGCTACTGTGAATCCTGACCAGAAGATTAGGGAAAATAATATTGCTCCCCATTTCGGGAGAGATTGTGCAGTAATCTGAATTTCTTAGGATCAAAAACAATGTAATTTATGAGGTGGAGTGAATCCATGAAACCAGGGCTGGAGCCGACACATCTCCTGCAGGCGGGAATAAATGTATATTCCAGCCATCAGCCACGCACAGCTCAGAGATATATCATGGCACCGGTGTGATGGGTTTATGTAGATTATCACAATCCTCCTGGAAGTTAGTCGGTTTTAATTTGCGTGTGGGGTCAGGCACGCGCATTCCTGCAGCAAAGCATTACGCAGCTAAGCATAAAGTTGCCGCAGTTATTTCAACGGCCGGGAATTAACATCCATCTCCTCTCTTCACCCAGGTACAATCTCTGCTTCCTGTCAACTGGTCCCTATTACCCTGTAACATTCCCTTTAATAGTACAATCTCTGCTTCCTGTCAACTGCTGCCTATCACCCTGCAACATTCCCTTTAATGGTACAATATCTGCTTCCTGTCAACTGCTGTTTATCACCCTGTAACAATTCCTTTAATGTGCCTGTGGAATGTTTGCTTAATCCATTTGTTGTATTGTATTGCTTACTGCTGTACATACATGCTGGGGTCACAGGAGATATTATCATGTACAAGGTGTTAGAGCATATGGTTGCAGCCAGGCCCAGTGCCGTTGATCATGTAACCTCCCCTGGGGTGTTGGCCAATTGCTAATTTATCCCAAGTAAGGACCCACAATCCCTCTCACCTGATCCTTTAGTCAGTCCTATAAATTTAGTAGCATCTTAAGGAGTGCACACGTGTGGGGTCAGGCACGCGCATTCCTGCAGCAAAGCATACAGACGCCGCAGTTAGTTCAACGGCAGTTAGTCATGGCAGGAGTCAGGACCCCACACTATGTCGCTGTCTGTTTTGGGTATGTCTGCTGAGTAAGCACTTCTTATTACTTGGACCTAGCTTTCTATTAACCATCTTACTCCTTCGCCATGTTTACCTATGCCCCTACAGTGTTTGCTCCACTAATCCTCTCTCCTTCACTATCCACAATCCCCAGCACCCTCTAACCAAATAATCATCTCCCCTTCATTCTTACCTCCCCACCTGTCCTCCTCTGCTGACCTGCTCCTTAACCTCAAATTTGTACTAATAAAACATTATGCAAGTCGCCCACTGTCCTTCTCCCACCTGCTCTCCCTTTCTCAGCTTCTCTTCATTGCTGGCGACATAATGCCCCCCATGACTACCCCCTCCTATCGCTCCCTATCTAATACAAACTACCACAATCTTTTCAACATAAAACTCGTGCCCCTGACACCCACCTCCCTGCTCCCTCTCTCTGGAGCACTCTGGAATGCCCGCTCAATCTGCAATAAGCTTCATGTGATTCACAACCTTTTTCTCTCTCACAATCTTGCCTTCCTTGGCCTCACAGAAACATGGCTAACACCCTCTGACACCGCCTCCCCTGCTGCACTGTGTTAAGGCGGCCTCCAATTCACCCACACCCCTCGTCCCGGAAACAGACATGGTGGAGGAGTGGGCCTTCTCCTTCTAACTGCACCTTTAACCCAATCCCACCTCTACCCTCCCTTATCCTCCCCTCTTTTGATGGACAAGTAGAAATGGATCTATCATACACTGACACTGGCTACTCAGAAGATTGTGTGACACCCATTTCCTGTCTCTTTGTCTTGAGAATAAACTTCAGTTGTGTTCAAGCCTTTGCTGAGAAAGGAGTATACATCTAACTCTGTGCTCGATGTGACTCTTTAAGCGTGCACTTGGCCTATATTGGGTCAGGTACAAGCAATCATATAGATTTAAGGGATCACCCTCACACTAATACCAGGGGGTAGGTGGATTCTAGATTGTGAGCCCCATCGGGGACAGTGATGATAATGTGTGCAAAACTGTAAAGCGCTGTGGAATATGTTAGCGCTATATAAAAATAAAGATTATTATTATTATCCTCCAGATTGTAAGTTCTATAGAAAATGGCTTTCAATGACCAAAGTTATTTGAGCAGTTTTAGGTGGAGGAGAATGTTGTGGTCTAGAGGTAAAATGGTGATCATGGTAATACAGCCGGACTACACCACCGATAAAGCAGCCACAGCCGGTGATGAGAAGAATCTGTGACTTCTCTGCATTTAGTGGTTACTACTCACCTGGGAAGCCATATGTGGGAATCTCCTCTTTACACCGCTCATCCCCCCTCACATATGTCTCTGTAGTATTAATATGGGTCAGATCTTCACCCTGAAACAAATATTGTAAAAGTCACTGACAGATGGAGAAGTCACATCTATGATCAGCTCTAATCCTGCCATCTCCACCGTTCTCATTACACAAGTATAAAACATATAATACTGGTGGATAAAACAAGACTGAGCACAAGACCTTCACCGGCGTCTACACATCATAGGTGAGATCTCCTGACACCTTCTCTCCATCTACCTGATGATCCTGAGGAACATTGGGATCTTCTTGGTTACAGTCCTGTGGAAGAAGAGGACGGGGACATCTATCTGGTGTTGTCCTCTTACTGGATAGATCTGGAGGAAACACATACAGGGAGTGAATTCATTCTTTACATACAGATAATTATAGGCCGTGTGTATTTAGTCCTGTCTATTACCTGGAGATGTGAGGGGCTGGGGAACCTCCATTATGACGTTCTTGTACAGATCTCTGTGTCCTTCTAAATACTCCCACTCCTCCATGGAGAAATAAACAGCGACATCCTGACACCTTATAGGAACCTGACACATACAATGATACCGTCATCCCCCGATCCCTTCATAGCGTTACTGTATAATGTCCCAGCATTCCCAGCATTGTCACCTCTCCAGTCAGCAGCTCAATCATCTTGTAGGTGAGTTCTAGGATCTTCTGGTCATTGATGTCCTCATGGATCAGGGGGTGAGGTGGAGGCCCCGTGATTGGGCTCAGGGGTCTTCCCCATCCCTCAGACACAGGGTCCTGACAGCGATCACTAGAGGTCTTCTTCACCACTGTGTAATCCTGGTAATGGTAGACACATTAATAAATCTCACTACAGACATTTCCAGAGTCCTCACCTCTCCAGTTCTGTCCATCTGTTATTCCCATAGATAAGAATGATGTAATGTGACGTCATCAGAATCTCTCACCTCTCCAGTAAGCCGGAAGAGGATCTCTAGGGTGAGGTGTAATATCCTCTCCACCATCTTGTTTCTGTCCATATCCATCTTTGATGGGTAAATCAGGAAAATGTTCTTTTGTAGAAGATCTTCACTGAGAGGATCCGATATTGTAGAGACCTGAATGAGAAGATGAGCCGATGTAACATCATAAGAATCCTGTAATAATACAATTACTGGAGATAATAAGGGAAACATGAGATTTATTATTTTACAGTATTTAGTTTCCTTCTTTACATCTACTAATAAATCCTATATATTTAGGCCACAGACAACAAGCAGTTTCCTCCTCGGAGTCGGCAGCTCAATATGTTTCTCATAGACTCATCTTCCATAACGCTAATTCTCGTCTCATTTACCAACCCTGGAATCGGCATTAGCAATACTGCAGGAGATATTCATTACACACGACATGAGAAATAACTACTTCATGATGAGGACGACATCTTCATCTTCTACTACGGCTCTAGAGACAGATTTGGCCAGAGTCAGTCACTGACTCCATCACCACCGGCCTCTATATGAAGGTTTCCCGTCTTCCCCGCACTGTAATCTTCTATCACGTTAGATCTCAGGTCTGATTCACACACAGAAGTTTGAGGCTTTTAGAAAAGATTTTTTGTTTCCACAATCAACACGGACAGAAATGAGCTGATCCCAAAGTCTCCATGTACAGTGATTTATGGGGTTTATTTCTGACCTTAGGCTTTCCTATATTACAGGAAAAACACCAGAAGATATTGAAATATTTCTAAAGAAAATTGGCTCCAACAATTCTTGTAATTTCATGATATCTTCCCTCCGACTATCAACCACATTCGGATCCTTCAGACGGAATAATATAATAATAATAATAATTTTTATTTATATAGCGGCAACATATTCCGCAGCGCTTTACAAATTATAGAGGGGACTTGTACAGACAATAGACATTACATCATAACAGAAATACAGTTCAAAACAGATACCAGGAGGAGTGAGGGCCCTGCTCGCAAGCTTACAAACTATGGGGAAAAGGGGAGACACGAGAGGTGGATGGTAACAATTGCTTTAGTTATTCAGACCAGCTATAGTGTAAGGCTCAGGTGTTCATGTAAAGCTGCATGAACCAGTATGTAGCAGTACAGACACAGAGGGCTAATACTGCATAAAGTGTATGAGAACATGATGCGAGGAACCTTTTTTTTCTTTTTTTTTTTTTTTTATTATAAATAGGCCACACAGGGATCGTTAGGTTAATGCATTGAGGCGGTAGGCCAGTCTGAACAAATGAGTTTTTAGGGTACGCTTAAAACTGTGGGGATTGGGGATTAATCGTATTAACCTAGGTAGTGCATTCCAAAGAATCGGCGCAGCACGTGTAAAGTCTTGGAGACGGGAGTGGGAGGTTCTGATTATTGAGGATGCTAACCTGAGGTCATTAGCGGAGCGGAGGGCACGGGTAGGGTGGTAGACTGATACCAGGGAGGAGATGTAGGGTGGTGCTGAGCCATGGAGTGCTTTGTGGATGAGGGTAGTAGACGGAACCTGAAAACCTACCTCTTCAGGAAAGCCTACAGCCTGCACTGACCCTGCTGCCTCCTCACCACTACTGAAGCCTCACCAACACCGGAGCTCCTGCAACCCCCCAACCTACTGTCTCCTTCCCCACCATCCTGTAGAATGTAAGCCCGCAAGAGCAGGGTCCTCGCCCCTCTGTATCAGTCTGTGATTGTTAGTTTACTGTAAGTGATATTTGTATGGAACCCCTCCTCATGTACAGCACCATGGAATCAATGGGGTTATATAAATAATAATAATAATAATAATAATAATAATACTATATGGGCACTGGACTATGGGATGGAGGATTTGTGATGATCTCCCGCTTCGACTACTGCAACATCCCAACATCCTTTTCTGTGGCCTCCCTGCTAAAACCCTTGCACCTCTCCAGTCCATCCTTAACTCTGCTGCCCGACTAATTCATCTCTCTCCTCACTACTCCTCCGCTTCTCCCTGCAAATCTCTTCACTGGCTCCCATTCCATCTTGCCTTGTCCATGTATGGTTTGGTCCAGTAGCCCATGTATCATCAGATTGTCCTGGTTCCTCGACATCTGACGCGGACCTTGTTAATCCAGGTGATGTCCGAGCCGGCTTGACTCTCTTTGCTCGTGACACTCATGTTTATTGAGGTAGGCACCATAGTGTTATAGACCACTACTGGTATATTATGTCCAACAGGGCAGGGCCAGGATTTGAACCCCAGTCTCCCACATTGGTGGCTGTGATTTTACTAAACGCAGCACATGTATTGCCGGCTTCTATTATATCTTTTACCGAATGTTAACGACTTTTTCCGATCTTAAGAAAAATGCTCTTGTTACCGATCATGAATCCGAATGTATCATATTCGTGCCGAATTTGTTTGCTTATCGTTTTCCGAACATATTCGCTCATCTCTAATTATGGCCACCACAACCTGCTACACAAAATAAAACCCTCACTCAGTATGGAGGCATTTACAGTCCACCACAACCCCAGTATAATGGCCCCTACCAGCCACACATTCAGTATGAGAGTCCCAACAGCTCTTCTCTTAATATGATGCCCCCACAATTCCTGATCACACACTACTCAGCCAACCCGGTTCCTGAGGAGCGCTGCTCTGGTCTGTGCGGTGTGAGTACTGAGGCTCCGTACTACAGGTGTGATGTAGTGACGTCATTGTGCCTGCAGTGCACGGAGTCTCAGACTCAGAAGTGAAGGCTGAATGGTGGATCAGGAGCTTTCCACTCCCTGATTCACTAATCTATTCAGCGGTATCACCGTCATGGGAATGTGGATATCGCTGACATTGTGATGATGGGAAGGAGAGGGTGACCAATACCACACCCCACCGAGCCCTGTCAATTCATAGGCACCATAGCAACCGAGTGGGCTACCTTTATGGATGATACACTCCTGCCTATCCAACTATCGTATGGTAAATATCTCATAGATCCTGGGTTCATTAGTATCTGCACCAAGAATGAGGCTAAGTGAGTATTTATTAACCCCTTCATGACCTTGGGATTTTTCGCTTTTCCGTGTTCGTTTTTCACTCCCCTCCTTCTCAGAGCCATAACTTTTTTATTTTTCGGTCAATATGGCCATGTGAGGGCTTATTTTTTGCGGGACGAGTTGTACGTTTGAACGACATCATTGGTTTTAGCGTATCGTGTACTAGAAAACGGGAAAAAAATTCCAAGTGCGGTGAAATTGCAAAAAAAGTGCAATCCCACACTTGTTTTTTGTTTGGCTTTTTTGCTAGGTTCACTAAATGCTAAAACTGACCTGCGATTATGATTCTCCAGGTCAGTACGAGTTCATAGACACCTAACATGACTAGGTTATTTTTTTACCTAAGTGGTGAAAAAAATTCCAAACTTTGCTAAAAAAAAAAAAAAAATTGCGCCATTTTCCGATACATGTACCGTCTCCAATTTTCATGATCTGGGGTCGGTTCAGGGCTTATTTTTTGCGTGCCGAGATGACTTTTTAGTGATAGCATTTTGGTGCAGATACGTTCTTTTGATCGCCCCTTATTGCATTTTAATGCAATGTCGCGGCGACCAAAAAAAAACGTAATTCTGGCGTTTCTAATTTTTTTCTCGCTACACTGTTTAGCGATCAGGTTAATGCTTTTCTTTAATTGATAGATCGGGCGATTCTGAGCGCGGCGATACCAAATATGTGTAGATTTGATTTTTTTTTATTGATTTATTTTGATTGGGGCGAAAGGGGGGTGATTTAAACTTTTATATTTTTTTTATTTTTTTCACATTTTTTTTTACTTTTTTTTTTTACTTATGCCATGCTTCAATAGCCTCCATGGGAGGCTAGAAGCAGGCACAGCACGATCGCCTCTGCTACATAGCAGCGATCTGCTGATCGCTGCTATGTAGCAGAAATGGAGGTGTGCTGTGAGCGCCGACCACAGGGTGGCGCTCACAGCTGCCGGAGATCAGTAACCATAGAGGTCTCAAGGACCTCCATGGTTACAATGGAGACGCATCGCCGACCTCCGATCATGTGACGAGGTCGACGATGACGTCATTTCCGGCCGCGGTGATTAGATTCTGCTGTCTGCGTTTGACAGCGGCATTTAACTAGTTAATAGGCGCGGGCAGATCGCGATTCTGCTCGCGCCTATTACGGGCACATGTCAGCTGTTCAAAACAGCTGACATGTCCCGGCTTTGATGCGGGCTCACCGCCGAAGCCCGCATCAAAGCGGGGCTTCTGACCTCGGACGGGATAGTACGTCCGAGGTGAGAAAGGGGTTAATTGTCAGTGGTCGGAGGTAGTCAGTGAGGTGGATGGTACCATATTGTGCATGTAGGGGGCAGTACTGTGAATACATTAGAAAGTGCGGGGATGTCAGTACTGTGGGGACATTATACTGTGTGTGAGGGGGATGCCAGTCCTGTGGAAACATTATCCTGTGTCTGTGGGAAGCCACTATTGTGGGAACAAAATACTGTGTTTGTTGGAATGGAGGTACTGTGAGAACATTATACTGTGTGGGGGGTATGGCGGTACTATGAGAACATTATACTGCGTGTGGGGGTATGGCGGTACTGTAGGAACATTATACTGTGTGTGGGGGTATGGCGATAGTATGAGAACATTATACTGTGTGGGGGTATGGCGGTACTATGAGAACATTATACTGTGTGAGGGTGTGGCGGTACTATGAGAACATTATACTGTGTGAGGGTGTGGCGGTACTATGAGAACATTATACTGTGTGGGGGTATGGCGGTACTATGAGAACATTATAATGTGTGTTATGTGTGTGCTGCTTGTGCATTTGTATTGAGGCCTATTTAGACAGGTAAGCATCTTTGCCTGTTTTTGGTGTTTTTTCTTGAATGTGTCCTTTTTTGGTGTGTTTCATGTTAGAGTAGGACTGGCAATACGTAAGGACCCTTGGCGTGGTTGCCAGCTTCCATATTATGGCCCTAATATCAACTAATACCTTACATATATTTATGTTTTTTTGCACGTATATTTTTTGCAGGGTGCAGCTTGGCCCAAATTGTTCTGTACACTGTGGCCTCTGTTCGCACGGGATGCATTTTAGCACTGGGCAGCCCGCCATAGGGCGTCATTAATAGGCTGTATCCAGACGCTTTGTTTTCCTTGTGTGAACACGCCACATACAGAGTATTTTATCTTAGTGCATTGGTGTACCACACGGCCAAACCCTTATTGAAGGCTGGCTGTTTCATTAGGTATTGCACCTGTGCGCTTGCTATTTTGTTTGGGTCCGCTGCACACTGCTTGTGCATTTGTATTGAGGCCTATTTAGACAGGTAAGCATCTTTGCCTGTTTTTTGATGTATTTTTTTGTGTGAGGGTGTGGCGGTACTATGAGAACATTATAATGCGTGTGGGGGTATGGCGGTACTGTGAGAACATTATACTGTGTGGGGGTATGGCGGTACTATGAGAACATTATACTGTGTGGGGGTATGGCGGTACTATGAGAACATTATACTGTGTGTGGTGGGTATGGCGGTACTATGAGAACATTATACTGTGTGTGGGGGTATGGCGGTACTATGAGAACATTATACTGTGTGGGGGTATGGCGATAGTGTGAAAATACCTTTTTACGAGAGATGCCAGTACTGTGGAAACATTATACTGTGTGAGCGCCATCATATATATTACATAAGGGGTGTAAAAAGGAGAGTCATAAAAAAGACTCCTCAGGCCTGTGCTGCATTTGTACAGACTGCTATCTGCCGTCCAGACGGGACCATGTGACATCACTGGGAAGAGGGAGGGTTTCCAGAGGGAAGAGTCTAGAGGGTGCACCTGGTCAGGAGACCTTGATGACGCAGTTACTGATATTATAAAGGCCGGAGCCCCAAAGGCAGAACAGATTTGGCGCCAACAAAGGAAAGGGGTGCGGGGAAGAATCTGAGGTACCAGCTCATGGTAAAGTGCCCGAGGCAGCTGGGTGTGGGGCAGAACCCTGCTTACAGGGCATAATGGGGGCATTACACTGTGTGGGGCCAAGAAAGGGGCCCTGTACTAGGAGAACAATCCGCTCCCTCACTTCCTGTCCTCCATAGTTGGCTCGTATGTATCTACTACAGGAAACAGAACAACAACGTTATGATTCTTATAAAGTGGCAACAAAAACCCCAAAAGAGTCTCCGTGCAGAAGGGGTTAATGTCCCCGCGCTCAGTAATGGGGAATCTCCACATACCTCCACCTGCAGAGCCGCACTCCACATATATGGCTGCTCTGTGCGCACAGGACCTGTGATGAGGTCACAGGGGGAGGAGTCAGGGGTCACGTGATCCGTAGTGAAGACGCTACATGGAGACTTCTCCTCAGTCAGTGACATTTCCGCCATTATTCGCCCTCACTACTGGCACAATTACCTCGCGCCGCCTTTTCTACACAATGTTCTGTGTGGAATGTAACGTGTGATTTCTCTGGAGACAAACAGACCCCACACATGAGGGAATTATTACCGGTTACCGGACGTCTAGTATATGGCGGCATATGATTGTGCTATCGCCTCCACACCAGGAGCTAAAATGCAGAAATCTCGCTTATTTACCCCCTTCCAGTGTCCGGCTAAGGGTCATATACGGCCATGCCCCTCTCCAGTCGCTGTGGGGGGTTTGTTAATAGGATGGAGGGCGGCGTCCATGCTTGGACTTCAGAGAGAGTAATAAAATCACAGCTCACCTTCCCGATCCTTAAGGCTATATTCACACTTTGCGGATTTTGCTGAGGATCCGCAGCTGATTTGACCGCTGCGGATCCGCAGCAGTTTCCCATGAGTTTACATTTCAATGTAAACCTATGGGAAACAAAAAACGCTGTGCACATGCTGCAGAAAAATCCGCGCGGAAACGCTGCGGATTACATTCCGCAGCATGTCACTTCTTTTCTGCGGATTTTCAGCTGCTCCAATAGAAAACTGCAGTTGAAAATCCGCAGAAGAAAACGCAGTAAAAACCGCGATAAATCCGCAGTAAAAACCGCGATGGGTTTTCACTGCGGATTTTGCAATTCCGCTGCGGAAAAATCCGCAGTGGAATCTGCAAAGTGTGCACATAGCCTTACACCTTACACCTGACCTGTTTAGCCAATTACCTGGAGATAAATGGTTTTACAGACTTAATGTGAGAGGGGCATATAACCTTATACGTATCGCCATGGTGAGGGATGGAAGACCGCACACAATACACCTGAGGGGCAGATGGAACATTTGATGCTGCCATTCGGGGTAACCAATGCTTCCAGTCTTTGAAAATGTCATTAATTATATTTTTCTCACTGATTGGTAGATTTCTGGTAATTTTCCTGGATGATATATTGAGTTCCTCACGTACTCTGGAGGAGCATGGTGAGCATGTCAGACAGGTTCCCAGGTTCTACGTGACAACTATTTATTTGCTAACCTGGAGAAATGGCAATTTGCGGTACAGCAGGTCCAGTTCTCAGGACATTTGGCTTCTGCATTGGGGTTTCAGATGGACCCCGTTAAGGTCCAAGCAGTCCGCGATTGCTTCTAACCAAGTAACCTGAAAGCGTTACAGAGATTTCTTGTAGTCGAGATACTGAGGAACAAACAAGCGAAAAATAGGGTCTTATCTGATAACAAGATATGAGAATAGAGGAGTGTTAAGGTACTGTGACGCCCAGGAGACCGGGATACCCAGCACCGGTCAATGGGGTCTGTCTCTTGAGGGGGATGTCACGGGTGGCTTGACCCGGTGCTGTAGCCTCAGGCAATGCACAGTGTAAGGGGTATCGTGAGGGGACAGGCACTTACTTGATCAGTAGCAGGTTCTCCCAGCGGTGACGATCCCGATCCTGGATAGATGGCTATTGTCCAAATGAAAGACTGAGGCACTGAAACGTTTAACCAGTTTACTTTAACATAAAAGGATTTACAACCAGTCCTGTCACCGGAGTCTGTATGGGAACTCTGAGTTACTTTGACCCTGCCGGGGTCTTCGCCTCTTATTGTGCGCAATTTCTGTGTGGCCCTGCTGCTGTATGTGAACTGGCTGCCGGCCCAATCTGTCCCCTCCGGGTCCTGGTTCGACGGGCAACCCGAGTCCTTTTATCGGCTTACCCCCTCCGGGAGTACCGCTGAACTCTGTATCTGTTGCTGCGTCCGGCCATAGTGAAGCTGATATCACCTCACGTTTTTCCGGTTGCTGTATTATATATAATGAATACAGCCACGGATCCGGTATCCTTCTTTGCGCCTGTTCTGGGTAGTGATTAATGCTACCCGGTTCTCACAATGTCCCTTTTCTCTGTCCCTCTTCTCCTCAGGCCGGTGATTTGGGCCTGGAAACCGTCATAGGGCTGTTAGAAATTCAGCTGTATGACCTCTCACTATCAGCTCCTTAGCCCAACTGCCATTTCTTCTCTCAGACCAGAATGGATCAAGGGGAGTCTCTGGAGCTCCCCCTTCTGGCCGGAGGTGGTAGTGCAGTCTTGCTATTTTAATATTTGTATTTACTGTCAGTAACTATTTTTGTGGCAAATACCCCTAGGGGTGCCACATTCCCCCTTAGTTAAGAACAGTACTCCGGGACTGTGGGACGATAACATTTTGAAATAACAATTAATATGTACAGAGTCTTAAAAATGAAAAGTTACAAAAACCACTCAAGGAAACAAAAATAGAGTTCTGTAAAAAGTCACTTCAAATAGCGTCTATTAATACAGTTCTACCCTTGAAGGTACTCAATATAAAGTCTAAAGAAAGTTCAAAAAGAGCAAAAAGCAAAGTTCAAAAAGCAGTCTTTCCGGAGCTTTGATTTAGTGCCTCCGGGCTGATAACAAGTTCAAGAATATGCAAGAAGTTCATACAGACAAGTCTCTGTAGGTACTGGGCTTAAACGTTGCAGACTGATAACAATGACTATACTACATTTTCTGTTTAACTATATACGGCATAACATATATACAATTCACATTATGAGCTTTATAGTTGGTAATCTGCATACCTGGCCGGTAATTGACCCTGGGTACTACGCTGTGATCTACGTAATAACGGTATCTCTTCATGTGGTGTACTACTGTCTACTGTGGATGTAGTATCTGCCCGCTCTGCTAAAGATAATTCCATAACTATGGAGTTGGCAAGTCCACCGTGAATGGGATTACTCTTTTCAGGAATCTGTTCTTCCTGTCCTGGAACCTCCTGTAGTACGGGGTCAGCCTCTTCCTGTCTTGGGACTTCTGGTATCTGGTTCGGTGTTGGATAAAAGGCCACCATGGGAACCACTACTGCACCATGGTATGTTAGTAGGGTTTTGGGAAAGTCTCCTATACAGGTGTGATACACTTCCTCTTCTTTTTCCTTTACTGGTTGAACCTGTATGGGTTGAATAACTTCTGGTTCTGGCTGGACAACGTCTGGCTCTTTCAATGCTTCCGGGCATAATTTAAGATTGTCTCTTCACACTAGTACAGATGTTAAGCCTCCGTTTTTGCTAATGAGACACATTTTAGGATTATCCACTCTTGTTGGTAAAACTGTGTAGGGTACGGCTTCCCACTGATTGTCCAGTTTATTGGTTCGACGATTTCTCTTGAGTACTTGGTCACCCGGTCTTAATGGGGTCGCTAGAGCATTCTGGTTGAAAGTTCGCTCTTGTCTTTATCTAGTTTGCTGAAGGCTTCTTTCCACACTCTCTTGCACTTGGCGATACTGCTTTTGCCGTATGATATCCCAATTGGAGTCTTGAACTTCTGCGTCTGGTTTCAGAATTCCCATTTCTAGATCGATTGGTAATTGGCCGGGTCTTGCACGCATAAGATAAGCTGGGGTGCAGTTGGTGGAGCTCACCGGGACATGATTATACAGATCCACCAAGTCAGGCAATTTCTCTGGCCATTGATTCCTTTCTGTCTCAGGTAAAGTCTTTAGTAGGTCTATTACAATATGGTTCATCTTCTCGCATAAGCCGTTTGTTTGTGGATGATAGGCCGTCGTCCTGATCTTTTTGCAACCATACATATTACAGAATTCTCTGAAGATCTCTGATTCAAAGGCTGTACCTTGGTCGGTGAGAACCTGTTCCGGATATCCATGGGGTCTACAAAAGTACGTTTGGAACGCTTTGGCTGCTGTTTTTGCTGTCAGATCTTTTACGGGTACTACTACCAAGAAGCGTGAATAATGGTCCACGATGGTTAAGGCATAGACATAGCCGGACCGGCTTGGTATTAACTTCACGTGGTCTATGGCTACAAGTTCAAGTGGTTGTTTGGTGATTATGGGCTGCAGTGGTGCTCTTTGGTTCTTTTGATCGTTTCTTCTGAGGTTGCACGGGCCACAATTTCTGCACCACTGTTCGATTGATTTTCTCATCCCGACCCAATAAAATCTTTCTCTTAGAAGTACTTCTAACTTTTTCCAACCGAAGTGACCAGCACCATTATGGTAAGCTTCGAGGACCATCTTGACATCTTGTTTAGGCACGATAATCTGCCAAACCAATTCATGTGTTTTCGGATTGGTGTACCTTCTACAGAGCTTCCCTTGATACAGGAACATTTTGCCTCTCTCTTTCCAGAGTTGATGCGTCTCTTCTGGGGCATCCTCATCGGGATATGCACTTTGCTCAGTTAACAGTTCCTTCACCAACTTCACAGCCGGATTGCTGTCTTGGGTGTCAGCCCATCTATGGTGTGCTAACGGATTAAAATTCACCTCTTGTTGTTTCTGATAGGTACTTGACTGATGATGTTTTGCCTTGGGATGATGGAAGGCTGGTAGTTCAATTTCTTCAAGCTCCCCCGTTTCTTCTTCTACATCTCTCAAGTGTGGCATCCGGGATAGGGCATCGGCATTTCCATTCTTGCGACCTGCTCGATATTTGATCTTGAAGTTGTAATTAGATAACCGGGCTATCCATCGCTGTTCTAACGCACCTAATTTGGCTGTGTCCAGGTGGGTCAACGGATTGTTGTCAGTATAGACAATAAATTCTGCAGCGGCCAGATAGTGTTTGAAACGTTCCGTCACAGCCCAAACTACTGCCAGTAGTTCCAATTTGAAGGAGCTATAATTTTCTGGATTTCTTTCAGTAGGCCGGAGCTTTCTACTTGCAAAGGCGATGACTTTCTCCCGACCTTCTTGCTTTTGTGACAGCACCGCTCCTAGTCCCACATTACTGGCATCGGTGTAGAGGATGAAAGGTTGATGGTAATCTGGGTATGCCAAAACCTCTTCTCCGGTTAGTGCCTTCTTTAGTTGTTCAAATGAGTCTTCCCTTTCGTCGTTCCACTGGAAAGGAGGGTTTCGGTTTGAAGGTTTCTTCGTCTGCCCTACCAAGGCGTCTTGCAAGGGTGCTGCCAACTTGGTAAATCCTTTTATAAATCTGCGATAGTAACCCACCAATCCCAGGAATTGCCTCACTTCTTTTGCGCTGGTAGGTCTCGGCCAATCCCTTATGGCGGTTATTTTCTCGGGATCCGGTGCTACTCCCTCCGAACTCACGATGTGTCCCAGGTACTGTACCTTTGGCTTGAGAAGGTGACATTTGGATGGCTTGACTTTCATGCCATACCTGGATAAGGCTTCGAACACTTCTGCCAAGTCTTTTAAGTGTTGTTCGTAAGTCTTTGAGTAGACGATCACATCATCTAGGTACAGGAGGACGGTCTCGAAGTTCTTGTGTCCGAGGCAGCATTCCATCAGCCGCTGGAAGGTACCGGATGCATTGCAGAGTCCGAACGGCATGCGATTAAATTCACTTAGACCCATTGGTGTGGTGAATGCCGTCTTTTCCTTATCTCTCTCAGCCACAGGGACTTGCCAATACCCGCTTGTTAAGTCTAAGGTGGAAAAATAATTAGCAGATTTCAAAGCAGTCAAGGACTCTTCTATCCTAGGCAAGGGGTAGGCATCTTTATGGGTGATGTTATTAATCTGCCGGTAGTCTACGCACATTCTCATAGTTCCATCTTTTTTTTTGACAATCACTAGAGGGGCCGCCCAGGGGCTACAGCTGTCTCTTATTACCCCGGCCTGTTTCATTTCCCTCAGCATATCTTTTGCACATTGATAGTGAGCGGGCGGTATGGGTCTATATCTTTCTTTTATTGGGGGATGGTCACCTGTCGGGATTGTGTGTTCTACCCCTTCTATCCGTCCGAAGTCCAATGGGTGTTTACTGAAGACTTGTTCATATTCCGTCACTAGCCTATACACCCCTTGTTTTTGATGGGTAGGTGTTGAATTTATGCCCACGTGTAGCTGTTGGCACCAATCCTCCATTTCTCCATCTGAGCCATTGCCTTCCACCTGACAGGTTGGTTCTAAGGGCTCAATGGTTGTGATGGCATTGTTGTCAACAGTATATAGCTTTGCCATTGTAGCATACCTTGGCAAAGTGACCTCTTCCTCTCCACAGTTCAAAAGTCGTACCGGCACTCGTCCCCGGTGTACCTCGACTATCCCTCGTGCTGTGAGTATAGTGGGCCTGCTGTCGGTGTACACTGGTTCTATTAAGGCTTGATAATCTCGTCCTTTAGTACCAATGGCTGCTCTACACCATACCAGCATTTCTGTTTTTGGTGGGATTACAATAGACGTTGGATCACTTACCCTCACACTGCCGATTTCTCCACCTGCAACTTCTACCTGTTGCCTTAACATCAATACTTTTATTTCCCTCTGGAGAACTCTCTGCTGGCAGGATTGGGCAGTTTCAGCAATTTGCTGTAAGACAGAAATGACTTCGGAAAAGCAGTTCTCTAACACATTCATTCCTATCAATACAGTTGGTTCACAGTTCCGCCGGTCAACATCAACAACAATTATACCCTGTTTCTTCAATTCTACTTTACCAATCTTTATGGTCATCTCCCTGAATCCTAGTTTCGGTACCAACTTACCATTACTGGCCCATATATCTAGTTTAACATCAGAGGGCCCTTTATCAATATCTGCATCAGCCCAGTACCTCTTATAAAGGATATACGGTATAGATGAAATCTGGGAACCTGTGTCCAGCAAAGCGTTGAGGGGCATTCCGTCCAGCACGATAGGGATAATGGGTCGTCCTCCGATGTACCTGTCGTGCCTGGGTGTTGGGCCTTGAAAGTTCATTCCTGCGAAGCGGCCCGCATTCCCAGGGGATTCCCGTTTAAATCACAATCTCGTGCAAAGTGGCCTGGCTGCTGGCAACGGCGGCAAATGGGCTGTCCATCTGGTTGGTAGTGGTCGCGGGGTCGTCCTCTCCATGTCGGGTATCTCTGGGGTCTCATCCATGGAACACCTTCCCTACGGTTTGACAACTCCATCTTGGGTCCTCTCATCTCCTGCATGGTTTTAGCCATTGAAGCAACAACATCAGTTAAAGAGTCAAGCTTTTGTTGAAGAGCCTCATTAGTACTGGGCCCCAGGGGCTTAGCAATGGCCCCGGACATAGCTGATGTCACTGGTACTCCATGTTGTTGAGGAGCCTCTGCCATGAGTTGCGCAGGGTCCTGATCCTGAGGTGCCTCTGCCAGCTGGAGACGTATAGCGCTCTCCTTTAATTGGGCAAATGTCAATTCAGGGTTCTTAAAAACAAGCATGCTCACATGCCCCCGGTGAGAAGGGGTGTAGAGTCCCTCAATAAATTGATCTCTTAGCAGTTTATCCGCTCCAGTGTTAAAAATGGGTTCAGCCAGTGTAAGTGATTTAAGGGCTTCCTGCAGGTTTAAGGCAAAGTCTCTCACGCCCTCATTAACTTTTTGTTTGCAATTAAAGAATCGTACTTTAGCTTTGCTGCTGGCAGTGGTTTCAAATGTAGCTTTTAATCCAGCAAATATGTGTTCAACAGTGCCTTTTAGATCAGCTGCCCATGCTGTGACTTCTCGCTTAGCATGGCCACTTAACTGCATCATCAGGAGACTAACACGCTGAACTTCACCCACGGGGAACATGTCAAAATGGGCCAGCATCTTTTCTCTGAAATCGTCAAGGGTATTAGGCTCACCTTCATACATTGGAAGCCATGGGCCACCCGGGGTATATGGCATCAGCACTGGCATGATGGGCGCCACTCCTTGCACCGCTGCGCTACCGGACTCTCTATCGACACTCTGTCTTTCAGCTGCATTAGCGTCGCCGGGTGCTGCGGCGTCTCCGTGCTGCGACATACTGTGCCCCCTTAGTTAATCCGGACCCGTCCGGTCCTCCGCTTCCGTCGGGATAGTGTAGATTCGTTCCGCTGTGCAGCAGGATCGATTTTCCCCTTGCTCTGATGTCAGAGCGCTCAGCTTGGTGCCGCCCACAATGACATGCCCCCTGCTGCTCCCACCCACCGGGCTCTGTAATGGCGGATTCTGAAGTTTTTCAGTTAGACTGGGGCTCAGGTGATGGCATAGCTCAATTAACAGTCTTGTGCCTAACGGTTATGAAGTGATTACCTCAGGGGATGGCGGCCATCTTTACTCCATTATAACCAATGGGGAAAAGTCACTTTCAATAGTTTTCAATGAGGAATGGATTTTTCTTTAATAAAGTCAATTTTCAAGATTTTTCCTCCAAGTTTTCACAGTTTTGGGCTCCAATCACGGCACACAATACCCGGTATATGGGCTGGCTAGATCCTGTTCGTGACGCCAATTGTGACGCCCAGGAGACCGGGATACCCAGCACCGGTCAATGGGGTCTGTCTCTTGAGGGGGATGTCACGGGTGGCTTGACCCGGTGCTGTAGCCTCAGGCAATGCACAGTGTAAGGGGTATCGTGAGGGGACAGGCACTTATTTGATCAGCAGCAGGTTCTCCCAGCGGTGACGATCCCGATCCTGGATAGATGGCTATTGTCCAAATGAAAGACTGAGGCACTGAAACGTTTAACCAGTTTACTTTAACATAAAAGGATTTACAACCAGTCCTGTCACCGGAGTCTGTATGGGAACTCTGAGTTACTTTGACCCTGCCGGGGTCTTCGCCTCTTATTGTGCGCAATTTCTGTGTGGCCCTGCTGCTGTATGTGAACTGGCTGCCGACCCAATCTGTCCCCTCCGGGTCCTGGTTCGACGGGCAACCCGAATCCTTTTATCGGCTTACCCCCTTCGGGAGTACCGCTGAACTCTGTATCTGTTGCTGCGTCCGGCCATAGTGAAGCTGATATCACCTCACGTTTTTCCGGTTGCTGTATTATATATAATGAATACAGCCACGGATCCGGTATCCGTCTTTGCACCTGTTCTGGGTAGTGATTAATGCTACCCGGTTCTCACAATGTCCCTTTTCTCTGTCCCTCTTCTCCTCAGGCCGGTGATTTGGGCCTGGAAACCGTCATAGGGCTGTTAGAAATTCAGCTGTATGACCTCTCACTATCAGCTCCTTAGCCCAACTGCCATTTCTTCTCTCAGACCAGAATGGATCAAGGGGAGTCTCTGGAGCTCCCCCTTCTGGCCGGAGGTGGTAGTGCAGTCTTGCTATTTTAATATTTGTATTTACTGTCAGTAACTATTTTTGTGGCAAATACCCGTAGGGGTGCCACAGTACCTTCACACTAAGCGACGCTGCAGCGATACCGACAACGATGTAGATCGCTGCAGCGTCGCTGGAGAGCTGTCACACAGACAGCTCTCTAGCGACCAACGATGCCGGTAACCAGGGTAAACATCGGGTTACTAAGCGCAGGGCCGCGCTTAGTAACCCGATGTTTACCCTGGTTACCAGCGTAAAAGTAAAAAAAAACAAACACTACATACTTCCCTTCAGCTGTCTGTCCCCGGCGCTCTGCTTTCCTCTGCACTGTGTGAGCACAGCGACCGGAAAGCACAGCGGTGATGTCACCGCTCTGCTTTCCGGCTGACCGGCGCTCACAGCCCGTGCAGGAAGCAGAGCGCTGGGGACAGACAGCTGAAGGTAAGTATGTAGTGTTTGTTTTTTTTACTTTTACGCTGGTAACCAGGGTAAACATTGGGTTACTAAGCGCGGCCCTGCGCTTAGTAACCCGATGTTTACCCTGGTTACCAGTGAAGACATCGCTGAATCGGCATCACACATGCCGATTCAGCGATGTCTGCAGGGAGTCCAGCGACGAAAGAAAGTTCTGGCCTTCTAGCTCCGACCAACGATATCACAGCAGGATCTTGATCGCTGCTGCGTGTCAAACACAACGATATCGCTAGCCAGGACGCTGCAACATCACGGATCGCTAGCGATTTTGTTGTGAAGTTGTTTAGTGTGAAGGTACCTTTACACTCACCTGATAGAGCGGCACCTCAGCAACATGTTCAATGCATAAATCAGCTGCTGCAGGACACGAGGCCAAAGACCGAGCAGAATAGCTGATCCGGGTATAATGTGTCTGTACCTGCACTGCTGATGAAGACTATCAGATATGGAGATTTCCTTAAAACGTTTATTCACATAGGTTTTCACAGTCACGCAGGACAAAACCTGATAGCGGAAGAACATGTCAAGCTTGGAACGTTTTATATGCAGTCTTTTTGAAAAAAAAAGCCAAATAAAGCACGATATGTCAAAGTGCATGAGAACGTCCGTCAAACAAAGATAAATTATGGTTCATGAAAACAAAAAACATTTCCATTCATCAATTATATTAAAACGTACTTATGAATGAAGTGAGGTCACCTAAAAGAATGAATAAACCTGTATGTGATGTGAATGAGAAAGTTCTCGCCAGTAAATAAATCATTTATAAATGGTGTTATTGAGTTGTGTCAGTAGTTTCCTATATGAGATGTGACCTTGTGTTCTGGAAGGTTCTGAAGTCACAGGTATAGTGGTGTAAAGCTGTGCACCACTAGTGAACTGGATGGATCAGCATTGGACTGAAAAAATAGGATTATTGGAAAAGAATCCATTGACCCAGAAGACAAATCCGTAACCCAATGGTTAATAAGTAATAAGAATGAATGTCAGCCTGGGGTGTTACATAGTGAGAGATGGAAGTGCTGACAACACAAGAATGTGATTGGATCTTGTATGTGACGGCTGTCTATTCGAAGAGCGCGTGATGGTTCCTGATCGCGGCTGTTCTGGTAACAGGAGACATAAACCTAGTGAGCATGTATCGGGGTCAAGCTACTATGGTGGAAGCGGATAGAATGTGTAGTGAATGGGAGTAAGTGAAAATGAGGGAGTTGTTGATGAGGTGAATAATGCGATACAAAGAGCGTCGGCTGATCACTCAGGCTACAGAATGGAGGATCCATTGGAGGAGCACTGTGGATGCCAGAGACAACGAAAAACTGGGGGCGCGAACTACACTTGTGATGAGCGGGCATAGTCGGTAATGCTCGTTACTGGCCCGAGCATCGCTGTACTCAGCGAGCACCGAGCATTTCCAGGTTTGCTCGGCGGGAGTTTGGGTCTCTGCCCTGCATGTTTGACGCTCTTTATAGAGCCAATAAACATGCAGGGATTGTCTGCCACGCACTGTAATGCCGTAGCCATGTTGGTTGTGGCATTACAGTGATTGGCTGGCCGCACAGCATCATCAGGTCTATAAGAGACCTGGCCCCGCCCTGCTCGTCACATTCAGCTCCGGATTCAGACAGTGTAGGGAGAGCTTCTGCCGAGATAGGGTCAGATGTGGGGGGTTTTCAGTTAGTGAGGGTCTACCATCATAGAATCCACAAATCCAGCTAAACCAACAGTCCTTCTAAGGCCGGCGTCACACTTGGCATAAGACAATACGGTCCGTATATTACGGCCGTAATATGCTGAAAAGTCCCCAAAAAAGTGGTCCATAGCTCCTCCATAGGCAGGGTGTGTCAGAGTATTTTGCGCATGGCATCCTCCGTATGTAATCAGTATGGCATCCGTACTGCGTGTTTTTCTCGCAGGCTTGCCAAACCAACATGCGGCTATACAAGGGATCCATGTGTAAAAAAAAAAATAGTATATATATATATAAATATGTCATTGGACACATATATGTATATATATTATTACTTCATACAGCGCTAGATAGCTTTAAAGCCGGTAATTCAATTGCCGGCTTTTGCTATCTCCTTCCTAAACCCGACATGATTTGTGACATGGTTTACATACAGTAAACCATGTCATATTCCCATTTTTTTGCATATTCCACACTACTAATGTTAGTAGTGTGTATGTGCAAAATTTGGCCGTTCTATCTACTAAATTAAAGGGTTAAATGGCGGAAAAAATTGGCGTGGGCTCCCGCGCAATTTTCTCCGCCAGAGTAGTAAAGCCAGTGACTGAGGGCAGATATTAATAGCCTGGAGAGGGTCCATGGTTATTGGCTCCCCCCTGGCTAAAAACACCTGCCCCCAGCCACCCCAGAAAAGGCACATCTAGAAGATGCGCCTATTCTGGCACTTGGCCACTCTCTTCCCATTCCCGTGTAGCGGTGGGATATGGGGTAATGAAGGGTTAATGCCACCTTGCTATTGTAAGGTGACATTAAGCCAAATTAATAATGGAGAGGCGTCAATTATGACACCTATCCATTATTAATCCAATACTAGTAAAGGGTTAAAAAAACACAAACACATTATTAAAAATTATTTTAATGAAAAAAACACAAAGTTTGTTGTAATATTTTATTCAACGCCCAATCCAGTCACTGAAGACCCTCGTTCTGTAACAAAAAAAAAACAAAACAATATCCTTACCTTCCGAAGATCTGTAATGTCCAACGATGTAAATCCATCTGAAGGGGTTAAAATATTTTGCAGCCACGAGCTTTGCTAATGCAACGTTGTTCGTGGCTGCAAAACCCCGGAGAATGAAGGTAAAGTAGGTCAATGACCTATATTTACCTTCATTTGCGGTGAGGCGCCCTCTGCTGGTTGTCCCTAGATCGTGGGAACTTTCCTAGAAAGCTCCCAGGCTCGAGTTCATAAGAGGCACCCTCTGTTGGTTGTCCTCATATGAACTCGAGCCTGGGAGCTTTCTAGGAAAGTTCCCACGATCTAGGAACAACCAGCAGAGGGCGCCTCACCGCAAATGAAGGTAAATATAGGTCATTGACCTACTTTACCTTCATTCTCCGGGGTTTTGCAGAAAAGAGCATCGCTGCATTAGCAGAACTCCTTGCTGCAAAATATTTTAACCCCTTCAGATGGATTTACATCGTTGGACGTTACAGATCTTCGGAAGGTAAGGATATTGTTGGTTTATTTTTTTTTTGTTCCAGAACGAGGGTCTTCAGTGACTGGATTGGGCGTTGAATAAAATATTACAACAACCTTTGTGTTTTTTTCATTAAAATAATTTTTAATAATGTGTGTGTGTTTTTTAAACCCTTTACTACTATTGGATTAATAATGGATAGGTGTCATAATTGACGCCTCTCCATTATTAATTTGGCTTAATGTCACCTTACAATAGCAAGGTGACATTAACCCTTCATTACCCCATATCCCACCGCTACACGGGAATGGGAAGAGAGTGGCCAAGTGCCAGAATAGGCGCATCTTCCAGATGTGCCTTTTCTGGGGTGGCTGGGGGCAGATGTTTTTAGCCAGGGAGGGCCAATAACCATGGACCCTCTCTAGGCTATTAATATCTGCCCTCAGTCACTGGCTTTACTATTCTGGCGGAGAGCCCATGCCAATTTTTTCCACCATTTAACCCTTTAATTTTGTAGATAGAACGGCCAAATTTTGCATATACACACTACTAACATTAGTAGTGTGGAATATGCAAAAAAAATGGGGATATGAGATGGTTTACTGTATGTAAACCAGGTCTCATATCATGTCGGGTTTTAGGAAGGAGATAGCAAAAGCTGGTAATTGAATTACAGGCTTTAAAGCTATCTAGCGCTGTATGAAATATTAATATATGTATATATATATGTGTGTCACTGACATAGAATAGGTATTCTCTATGCCCCTGTTCCTATCTGCTGTATTTTACTGATCAGTATTATACGGCTTTCTACGGCCGTAGAAAATCGCAGCATGCTGTGTTTGTCACCGTATTGTGCAAGAAAAACGCCAATGAAAGTCTATGGAAGCCAGAAAAATAAGGATTACACACGGACCAGCAGTGTGACTTGCGAGAAATACGCAGCGGTGTTAGAGAGAAAAGCCGGCAATTCAGTGCGGTGTACAGAAAAATCACACTGACAGGTTACAGTAGAATAGGTAGAATAAATGTGTACACATAGAATATGTATATATATATGCAGCGCCCCAGAGACCTGGTCATTGCAGTATGGCACTCTGCCGCTAAGGAGAGTGGCGGTACGTCTGATGGCACTAAGGAGTTCTCCTGACCAGGTATCACCAGAACACATTACACTTCACACTCCGGCCACTAGGGGGAGAAAAAGGCTTTATTTATTGGGCCAATCCTCACACTGGTAAAACTAGGGGCTGGGGAGGAAGTTAGTCAGAAGCTGACTGGGTTGGAACCAGGCAACATCCCGTGGCAGGGGGGTGTTGCAGGGAGAAGGCAAAGGGGGGTCCCTGTCAGGCGTGGGAACCTGGCAGGTGCCTAGCGAACAGAACAGATCTGTCCTCATATGAGCTCGAGCCTGGGAGCTTTCTAGGAAAGTTCCCACGCTCCAGGAACATCCAGCAGAGGGTGCCTCACTGCAAATGAAGGTAAATATAGGTCATTGACCTACTTTACCTTCATTCCCTGGGGTTTTGCAGCCACGAGAACAGCTGCATTAGCAGAGCTCCTGGCTGTAAAATATTTTAACCCCTTCAGATGGCTTTACATCGTGGGACGTTACAGATCTTCGGAAGGTATGTATATTGTTGGTTTATGTTAAATATTATTTATTCTTATTTTTATTCTGTACTGAGCACATTGCTTATTGCTGACACTATCAAAAGCTATTTCTGTGTATGTAGCTCAGAGTATAAGTGAACACCATATACAGAGAACACGTGGTCTGTGTTGGACATATATAAACGTCTCTTAGGAGGGTGTGGGGGCTTTTGTCACGTGGGACAGTCACCTCCTGCCTGCACATTCATTCTCCATGGACAACAGATGAAGAAGCAACAGCTGATAGCGGAAGCCATGATGACCTTCGAACTTCACACAGACAGATGACTTTTACCATTCAGGATCTTGGGAAAGATGAGTAACAAGACAAGCGCTGATATTTACACATGGACACTCTGTTCGTAACTGTTTCATCTACTTTTATGTTTTTGCTGCAATGGTGGATAATTCAATAAACCACTATACTTTCATCAGAATATCATGACATTTTTCTTTTAAGAACAATGCACCTGGTTAAGTCTTGATTAAATATTTTTGCGCAGTAACAATTTTTAACATTGGCCAAGCCAGCCAGTTTTGATTTTTTGTGCTATTTTTGCGTGAATTTCCTTCTTCTTGCACACGGGGGAAGACGGAAGAGATTCGCTAGATTGTGCAAGTATTCAGAAATTTCACTTCAAAACTTCAAGTCACAAAGATCTTACAAGAACCTATGAAACAGACTAACAGGTGCAAGACGGTTTGACAAGCAGTAGCATCGAATGTGCTGAAGACAGACGTGCTGAAAATAGCCGTGCTGAAGTCCGGAGCCCAGCGTTGTAAAAGCAAAGGGACTACAAGCTGAGATTTCAAGGTAAGACAAATGGATTTGATTAATTCATATGCTAAATCAAGTCAGATAGAATTTGTAAGTTTGTACAGATCTAGCTTAGAAATATTTTGGTTTTCTTTATTTCAAGAATGCAGAATCGCAAATATGAAGTTAGATTCTAAGCTAATGTCTAGGAAAAAAGAAAAAGAGCAACTGAAAAATATTTTACATATGGTGTATGTATTTAACGAGTTTGTTACAGAGAAGTCCAAAAAAGACAGTGTAGAAATAATTTCTAAGGAAACTAATGATGTTCCCGAGATTGACTGTAATGGGAAGAGTGAGGAAGATGTGACACACGTGTGTGTGGCCACCCAAGGTTGAAAAACAAGATGGAGGAAGTGTAGGAGACATGACAATTGACAAATATGATCTACGAGGGACAGATGTACAAGGGCCACTAAAAATAGATGACTCAGAGGCCCAACTCCAACCTAATTCTAGAAAAATCTTGCTAAAATTATGCAAAATCATTCCTGCATATGATGACAAAATCCAAGTTTGCAGAAATTCAGAGATATTTGAGAGTTTTGCTGATAAGTTTGATTTGACTAATGTGCAGAGAAATCAATTGTTTAAAATTTGGCTTCCAGTAATTTTCTCCAGGAGACTCTCATTAAAAATGCAGAATGAGGAGTTCCATGAAGACATGACTGATGTAGAAAGATTAAGAATTTTGATTTTCTGTGGATTAAAAGAAAATTATCCAGATCTTGATATTCTTCTAAAATTGAAGATTGGCCGGGAAGAATGTACGTTTACTTTTATGGCCATTTTTGAAAGAATTTATAAATTGGTCTGTACGAATTTGAATCAACAATCCATGATAAATTGTTTTGTAAACAAGTTTAAATTCTTAAATCCTGTATCTCGTGTAATTGCTTCACAGAAAGATTCCTTATATGAATGTGCAAAATCCCTTGATTTTTCTAGAAAACACGAGAATCTTGAAAGGAAAACAAATTTTACTAAGTTTTTGAAACCAGGCAGAATTCAATCTAATCAAAAGCCAAAATCAAAATCTCCAAAACTGACCCAAAATCAAATCTATGAAGTACGAAGAAAATTACATATTTGCTACAAACCCTATGAATCGATTCAGGAGTCTATTAAAGAAGTTCCTCTGAAAGAGTTAAAAGCTGAAGGCTCAGATCTCTCTGTAAAGATGGCGGAAATTGACAAATGGAAGCAGGTGTGAAACAGCATAGGGAGCGAGCTGAACACTCCGTTTTCACAGCTCATAAGACTAAAGATGGCAGTTTTAGGTTTTCAACAAATTATCAACAGAGAGGTAAATTTTGGGATAGGGATTGGCTAAAAATGTAATTATATTATATGAGGAGTTATACAATGTATTATTTATTAATATGGAATTATTTTATTTCAATATAATTCTGCAGTTACATATATTAATATAATATACAGTAAATACTGTAGCATATTTGTATAAGTAGAGATTATATTAGCTGTATTTTTATATGTATAGTGAAATAATTAAAATTTACTCCAGTAAAAAATATTTAGAATTACATTAAATACATTTAATATATACATATGTATAAGATATTAAAATTATTTTGTTTTTAAATAAATATGAAATTAACCTTTATCTTTCATTTTCCCTTAGAATTTTACTTTCAAAGCAAGGATTGAACGAAAAAAATACCTGTTTCATGAATTTATGTCTTATTCTCACAGGAAGTTATATTAACTGCATGATTTTTATATATTTAACACTTAAAATAAATAATTTATATCTAATTTCTAAAACTTGTTTTTTCCACTGCATGGTGCATGACGTGACAGCTGTGAGTTAAGGGATATCATATAGCCTTGTTTTTAATTTTAGGAATTTTCCTCAGCCTTTACATGCAAATGGATTCCTGTACCGAAATAGCGCTGGAACATTCAACTCGGGTTTCTTGTGAATGGGTCCAGTCCTTTCTATAGGTTAAAACATACTGTTAGATAATATTTGGGGAATATTCAAAGGAATATTAGAATACTAAATTTAATAGATTACAATGCGCAGTGATTGATAATTAGGATACAATATTTTGGGTTCATATACTGTACATGTTTTTTATTCTTTGTATGTGGAATATGTATTGTGAACGTCTATGTGTGTGTCACATGTGACAGGTGAGAGAGCATATGAGCAGCTGCTGAGTGAACCTAATATAAGAGTGGGGCGTGATATGCACAGTTTGACAGAGGCCTTATGATTCATGGTATGTTGAAAAAAAACAACTTTGTGTTTAAGAAATAATAGGATTCAGTTAAATTATTAGAATATTAAGATATATTTAAATATTATTATTCAACATATATTTCTTTAGTAATTATTAGTGAATAAGTACAATAACACATCAATATGGTTTATTTAGAACATTTTCCCAAATGATAATTTTATGATATTCAGTTTTTTTTATGGTTACATAGATGAGTACACATCTTCAAACAAATATAAGTCATAAAGCTGATATGACAGTTATAAAAATAATTATTTTTTCACTAGGGTTTTTACAAATTATTTTTTTCATGAAATAATATTTTTTTTTATATTAAGGGGGAAATGTGTTTTTGATCTTGATCACATCATCACATTTCATCAATACCTCTTCTTCACACATTTTAATAAAGAAGAAATATTAACCCCTTCCCGACCCATGACGCCACGTAGGCGTCATGAAAGTCGGTGCCATTCCGACCCATGACGCCTATGCGGCGTCATGGAAAGATCGCGTCCCTGCAGATCGGGTGAAAGGGTTAACTCCCATTTCACCCGATCTGCAGGGACAGGGGGAGTGGTAGTTTAGCCCAGGGGGGGTGGCTTCACCCCCTCGTGGCTACGATCGCTCTGATTGGCTGTTGAAAGTGAAACTGCCAATCAGAGCGATTTGTAATATTTCACCCATTATAACGGGTGAAATATTACAATCCAGCCATGGCCGATGCTGAAATATCATCGGCCATGGCTGGAAATACTAGTGTGCCCCCACCCCACCCCTCCGATCGCCCCCCCAGCCCTCCGATCTGGCCGGTACACTGCTCCGGCTCCCCTCCGTCCAGTGCTCCGCTCCCCCCCGTGCTCTTGTCCGCTCCCCCCGTGCTCCAATCACCCCCCCGTGCTCCAATCACCCCCCCTGCACTCCGATCCACCCCCGCCGGTGCTCCGTTCCACCCCCCCGTGCTCCATTCCAGCCCCCCCGTGCTCCGTTCCACGCCCCCGTGCTCCGTTCCACCCCTCCCGCACTCCGATTCCCCCCCCCGTGCTCCGATCCCCCCCCCCGTGGTCCCCCCCCACCCCATCATACTTACCGATCCAGCCGGGGTCCCGTCCGTCTTCTCCCTGGGCGCCGCCATCTTCCAAAATGGCGGGCGCATGCGCAGTGCGCCCGCCGAATCTGCCGGCCGGCAGATTCGTTCCAAAGTGCATTTTGATCACTGAGATATAATCTATCTCAGTGATCAAAATAAAAAAAATAATAAATGACCCCCCCCCTTTGTCACCCCAATAGGTAGGGACAATAAAAAAATAAAGAAATTTTTTTTTTCCACTAATGTTAGAATAGGGTTAGGGTTAGGGTTAGGGGTAGGGTTAGGGGTAGGGTTAGGGGTAGGGCTAGGGTTAGGGCTAGGGGTAGGGTTAGGGTTAGGGCTAGGGGTAGGGTTAGGGTTAGGGGTAGGGGTAGGGTTAGGGCTAGGGTTAGGGTTTCGGTATGTGCACACGTATTCTGGTCCTCTGCGGATTTTTCCGCTGCGGATTTGATAAATCCGCAGTGCTAAACCGCTGCGGATTTATGGCGGATTTACCGCGGTTTTTCTGCGCATTTCACTGCGGTTTTACAACTGCGATTTTCTATTGGAGCAGTTGTAAAACCGCTGCGGAATCCGCACAAAGAAGTGACATGCTGCGGAATGTAAACCGCTGCGTTTCCGTGCAGTTTTTCCGCAGCATGGGCACAGCGATTTTTGTTTCCCGTAGGTTTACATTGAACTGTAAACTCATGGGAAACTGCTGCGGATCCGCAGCGTTTTCCGCAGCGTGTGCACATACCTTTAGAATTAGGCTATGTGCACACTGTGCGGATTTGGCTGCGGATCCGCAGCAGTGTTCCATCAGGTTTACAGTACCATGTAAACATATGGAAACCAAATCCGCTGTGCCCATGGTGCAGAAAATACCACGCGGAAACGCTGCGTTGTATTTTCCGCAGCATGTCAATTCTTTGTGCGGATTCCGCAGCGTTTTACACCTGTTCCTCAATAGGAATCCGCAGGTGAAATCCGCACAAAAAACACTGGAAATCCGCGGAAAATCCGCAGGTAAAACGCAGTGCCTTTTACCCGCGGATTTTTCAAAAATGGTGCGAAAATATCTCACACGAATCCGCAACGTGGGCACATAGCCTTAGGGTTAGGGTTGGAATTAGGGTTGTGGTTATGGTTAGGGGTGTGTTGGGGTTAGGGTTGTGGTTAGGGGTGTGTTGCGGTTAGGGTTGTGTTTAGGGTTATGGCTACAGTTGGGATTAGGGTTAGGGGTGTGTTGGGGTTAGTGTTGGAGGTAGAATTGAGGGGTTACCACTGTTTAGGCACATCAGGGGTCTCCAAACGCAACATGGCGCCACCATTGATTCCAGCCAATCTCGTATTCAAAAAGTAAAATGGTGCTCCCTCACTTCCGAGCCCTGAAGTGTGCCCAAACAGTGGTTTACCCCCACATATGGGGTACCAGCATACTCAGGACAAACTGCGCAACAATTACTGGGGTCCAATTTCTCCTGTTACCCTTGTGAATAAAAAAAAATGCTTGCTAAAACATAATTTTTGAGGAAAGAAAAATTATTTTTTATTTTCACGGCTCTGCGTTGTAAACGTCTGTGAAGCACTTGGGGGTTCAAAGTGCTCACCACATATCTAGATAAGTTCCTTGGGGGGTCTAATTTCTAAAATGGGGTCACTTGTGGGGGTTTCTACTGTTTAGGCACACCAGGGGCTCTGCAAACGCAACGTGACACCCGCAGACCATTTCATCAAAGTCTGCATTTCAAAAGTCACTACTTCCCTTCTGAGCCCCGACGTGTGCCCAAACAGTGGTTTACCCCCACTCATGGGGTATCAGCGTACTCAGGAGAAACTGGACAACAACTTTTGGGGTCCAATTTCTCCTGTAACCCTTGGGAAAATAAAAAATTCTGGGCTAAATAATTATTTTTGAGGAAAGAAAACGTATTTATTATTTTCACGGCTCTGCATTATAAACTTCTATGAAGCACTTGGGGGTTCAAAGTGCTCACCACACATCTAGATAAGTTCCTTTCTGGGTCTAGTTTCCAAAATGGGGTCACTTGTGGGGGGTTTCTACTGTTTAGGCACATCAGGGGCTCTGCAAACGCAACGTGACGCCCGCAGAGCATTCCATCAAAGTCTGCATTTCAAAACGTCACTACTTCAATTCCAAGCCCCGGCATGTGCCCAAACAGTAGTTTACCCCCACATATGGGGTATCACCATACTCAGGAGAAACTGGACAACAAATATTGGGGTCAAATTTCTCCTGTTACCCTTGGGAAAATTAAAAAATTCTGGGCTAAATAATTATTTTTGAGGAAAGAAAACGTATTTATTATTTTCACGGCTCTGCATTATAAACTTCTATGAAGCGCTTGGGGGTTCAAAGTGCTCACCACACATCTAGATAAGTTCCTTTCGGGGTCTAGTTTCCAAAATGCGGTCACTTGTGAGGGGTTTCTACTGGTAAGCCACATCAGGAGCTCTGCAAACGCAACGTGACGCCCACAGAGCATTCCATCAAAGTCTGCATTTCAAAACGTCACTACTTCACTTCCGAGCCCCGGCATGTGCCCAAACAGTGATTTACCCCCACATATGGGGTATCAGCGTACTCAGGAGAAACTGGACAACAACTTTTGGGGTCAAATTTCTCCTGTTACCCTTGGGAAAATAAAAAATTGCAGGCTAAAAGATCATTTTTGAGAAAATAATTTTTTTTTTTTTTTCATGGCTCTGCGTTATAAACTTCTGTGAAGCACTTGGGGGTTCAAAGTCCTCACCACACATCTAGATTAGTTCCTTTGGGGGTCTAGTTTCCAAAATGGTGTCATTTCTGGGGGATCTCCAATGTTTAGGCACACAGGGGCTCTCCAAACGTGACATGGTGTCCGCTAATGATTGGAGCTAATTTTCCATTTAAAAAGCCAAATGGCGTGCCATCCCTTCCGAGCCCTGCCGTGCGCCCAAACAGTGGTTTACCCCCACATATTGGGTATCTGCGTACTCAGGACAAACAGGACAACAATATTTGGGGTCCAATTTCTCCTATTATCCTTGGCAAAATAGGAAATTCCAGGCTAAAAAATCATTTTTGAGGAAAGAAAAATTATTTTTTATTTTCATGGCTCTGCGTTATAAACTTCTGTGAAGCACCTGGGGGTTTAAAGTGCTCATTATGCATCTAGATAAGTTCCTTGGGGGGTCTAGTTTCCAAAATGGGGTCACTTGTGGGGGAGCTCCAATGTTTAGGCACACAGGGGCTCTCCAAACGCGACATGGTGTCCGCTAACAATTGGAGCTAATTTTCCATTCAAAAAGTCAAATGGCGCGCCTTCCCTTCCGAGCCCTGCCGAGTGCCCAAACAGTGGTTTACCCCCACATATGAGGTATCGACGTACTCGGGAGAAATTGCCCAACAAATTTTATGATCCATTTTACCCTACTGCCCATGTGAAAATGAAAAAATTGAGGCGAAAAGAATTTTTTTGTGAAAAAAAAGTACTTTTTCATTTTTACAGATCAATTTGTGAAGCACCTGAGGGTTTAAAGTGCTCACTAGGCATCTAAATAAGATCCTTGGGGGGTCTAGTTTCCAAAATGGGGTCACTTGTGGGGGAGCGCCAATGTTTAGGCACACAGGAGCTCTCCAAACGCGACATGGTGTCCGCTAACGATGGAAATAATTTTTCATTCAAAAAGTCAAATGGCGCTCCTTCCCTTCCGAGCCTTACCATGTGCCCAAACAGTGGTTTACCCCCACATGTGAGGTATTGGTGTACTCAGGAGAAATTGCCCAACACATTTTAGGATCCATTTTATCCTGTTGCCCATGTGAAAATGAAAAAATTGAGGCTAAAAGAATTTTTTTGTGAAAAAAAAGTACTTTTTCATTTTTACGGATTAATTTGTGAAGCACCTGGGGGTTCAAAGTGCTCACTATGCATCTAGATAAGTTCCTTGGGGCGTCTAGTTTCCAAAATGGGGTCACTTATGGGGGAGCTCCAATTTTTAGGCACACGGGGGCTCTCCAAACGTGACATGGTGTCCGCTAAAGAGTGGAGCCAATTTTTGATTCAAAAAGTCAAGTGGCGCTCCTTCCCTTCCAAGCCCTGCCGTGCGCCCAAACAGTGGTTTACCCCCACATATGAGGTATCAGCGTACTCAGGACAAATTGGACAACAACTTTCGTGGTTCAGTTTCTCCTTTTACCATTGGGAAAATAAAAAAATTGTTGCTAAAAGATAATTTTTGTGACTAAAAAGTTAAATGTTCATTTTTTCCTTCCATGTTGCTTCTGCTGCTGTGAAGCACCTGAAGGGTTAATAAACTTCTTGAATGTGGTTTTGAGTACCTTGAGGGGTGCAGTTTTTAGAATGGTGTCACTTTTGGGTATTTTCAGCCATATAGACCCCTCAAACTGACTTCAAATGTGAGGTGGTCCCTAAAAAAAATGGTTTTGTAAATTTCGTTGTAAAAATGACAAATCGCTGGTCAAATTTTAACCCTTATAACTTCCTAACAAAAAAAATTTTGTTTCCAAAATTGTGCTGATGTAAAGTAAACATGTGGGAAATGTTATTTATTAACTATTTTGTGTCACATATCTCTCTGGTTTAACAGAATAAAAATTCAAAATGTGAAAATTGCGAAATTTTCAAAATTTTCGTCAAATTTCCGTTTTTATCACAAATAAACGCAGAATTTATTGACCTAAATTTACCACTAACATGAAGCCCAATATGTCACGAAAAAACAATCTCAGAACCGCTAGGATCCGTTGAAGCGTTCCTGAGTTATTACCTCATAAAGGGACACTGGTCAGAATTGTAAAAAACGGCAAGGTCTTTAAGGTCAAAATAGGCTGGGTCATGAAGGGGTTAATAAGGTATTATTGGGTACAATAACAATAAATATTATAAAAGTCATTTTTTTTTCTCTAATGAAGGGTATTATATGCAAAGTTGCATAATTTCAATATTTTGGTAATCCAAAGTTATGACAACATCTACATGAGGAAAATATTAAGGAAATGTGTTACTGAGACATAACCTCAGAATTTTTCATCAACATATAAAGGCCTTATTTTTATTTTTCATTTTTAATTTTTTCTTCATTTTTATTTTTCATGTGTTCATTTTTATTTTTTATCTCAAGAAAAAAATCAATGTTTAATAAAGCAATATTTTTGTAGACATTACTTTATCAAATATAGTGATCATATGGTTTCATTATATAAGAAATGTTTCAATTAAATGCAACAATTCTTTCATTCATTCATATATATATATTCTTATTTTAGTTCATGGCTATACATACTTACATATTATTGGTCTACTGAACATAAATTAATAAAGTTTTAATACTAAATATCAGCACTTGTTACATAAAAGACACACTGACATCTATGGGTTCAAAAAGAAATTACACCTATGACATAAAAATGTCCAATCACATGAAGAATATGGTTAATAATATACTATCATTTATTATTATTATTATTATTTTATTTTTCCAAATATAAACTCCATTTTAATATCATTTAATAATTATATGGATATTATTGATTGCTATGGTACGCTGTGATATTATAAGTTAGGGAAATTACCAGATTTGGTATAGAATAGGGAATGAAGACTTCAATCAAGATACTGACGTTACGTTAATAAAGATTTTTCATATTTTTAAATTCAATTGATTCTTAAAAGTTACAAGAAGAAAAGCCGTTATCCAGAAGTTCCACAAGGTAACAATGCTATGATTTCTGAGTAATAATAGACTGTGTCAAATACAATTCATGTCACCACTCACAACTACAGCATCCATCACTGACAACTGAGTACAGTATCAAAGATGAACTGAGTTATTATTTCGTTCCAGTTGTTTCCTATCACCTATAAGACTACCATGAAAGCTGGTGAACACTCAGGTAATTGTCAGGACGCTACAACCCTGATATGTGTCCTGTGCACTAAGGACTGGTTATGGTGCTATGTTTGGCAAGGAAGAGTCAATGTAACCCTTGCTGTGCTGACCAAAGACGTCACACCTGTCCCAAGACCAGCGCGGATGATATGAGGATTCCAGATGATTTCCAAGGCGAGCCAATGTAAGTCCAGGTTTCTAAAGGTAACACTGCACAGATATTAAAGCTACATTTCATCTATGAACTTTGTTTTCTTATCAACAATTGAATTTATGGACTTTGATTGACACATGACACAGTCTCTACATATCTACATGTTATCATCTATTTCAAAAGACTTATATTAAAGATTGTTTTAAAAGAACCAAGAAGAAGAACCAAGATGAAGACCAGATGACATCAGATGACATCAGACCTGAGATGCTTCAAGTAGATATAGGGAAGTATAATATATATTTTATATGAATATTAGTCATGGCTTACCATAACATGAATTTACATATCATTATATTATTGAGAACATATAACAATATTATTGATATGACTATTTATTACATTATTTTGCCAAAGAAGAAAGTAGATCTAATTAATATTTTAATTTAAGGGTTCCAATCAATGTCTATCACCCTCAAAAGGGGGAATTGTTAAATATTAATTATTCTTATTTTTATTCTGTACTGAGCACATTGCTTATTGCTGACACTATCAAAAGCTATTTCTGTGTATGTAGCTCAGAGTATAAGTGAACACCATATACAGAGAACACGTGGTCTGTGTTGGACATATATAAACGTCTCTTAGGAGGGTGTGGGGGCTTTTGTCAAGTGGGACGGTCACCTCCTGCCTGCACATTCATTCTCCATGGACAACAGATGAAGAAGCAACAGCTGATAGCGGAAGCCATGACGACCTTCGAACTTCACACAGACAGATGACTTTTACCATTCAGGATCTTGGGAAAGATGAGTAACAAGACAAGCGCTGATATTTACACATGGACACTCTGTTCGTAACTGTTTCATCTACTTTTATGTTTTTGCTGCAATGGTGGATAATTCAATAAACCACTATACTTTCATCAGAATATCATGACATTTTTCTTTTAAGAACAACGCACCTGGTTAAGTCTTGATTAAATATTTTTGCGCAGTAACAATTTTTAACAGTTTATTATTTTATTTTTTTGTTACAGAGCGAGGGTCTTCAGAAGGATTGAGCGTAGAATAAAATATTACAATAACCTTTGTTTTTATTTCATTAAAATACTTTTAAATAATGTTTGTGTTTTTTTTAACCCTTTACTACTGTTGGATTAATAATGGATAGGTGTCATAATTGATGCCTCTCCATTGTTAATTTGGCTTAATGTCACCTTACAATAGCAAGGTGGCATTAACCCTTCATTACCCCATATCCCACCGCTACACGGGAATGGGAAGAGAGTGGCCAAGTGCCAGAATAGGTGCTTCTTCCAGATGTGCCTTTTCTGGGGTGGCTGGGGGCAGGTGTTTTTAGCCAGGGGGGGGGGTGGGGTCAATAACCATGAACCCTCTCCAGGCTATTAATATCTGCCCTTTACTACTCTGGCGGAGAAAATTGCGCAGGAGCCCACGCCAATTTTTTCCGCCATTTAACCCTTTAATTTAATAGCTAGAACGGCCAAATTTTGCATATACACACTACTAACATTAGTAGTGTGGAATATGCAAAAAAAAAAGGGGATATGACATGGTTTACTGTATGTAATCATGTCTCATGTCATGTCGGGTTTAGGAAAGAGATCGCAAAAGCCGGCAATTGAATTACCGGCTTTAAAGCTATCTAGCGCTGGATGAAATAATAATATATATACATATATGTGTCTACTGACATATATATATATAGACAGTATATATGTTTTTATGTTTTTTTTTTACACATGGATCCCTTGTATAGCCGTATGTCGGTTTTGCAAGCCTGCGAGAAAAACACGCAGTACGGATGCCATACGGATTACATACGGAGGATGCCATGCGCAAAATACGCTGACACACCCTGCCTACGAAGGAGCTACGGACCACTTTTTTGGGGACTTATCAGCATATTACGGCCATAATATACGGAACGTATTGTCTTACGCTGAGTGTGACGCCGGCCTAAGTCTGTAAAACCATTTATCTCCAGGTAATTGGCTAAACAGGTCAGGTGTTAGGGGGAAAGGATCGGGAAGGTGAGCTGTGATTTTATTACTCTCTCTGAAGTCCAAGCATGGACGCCGCCCTCCATCCTATTAACAAACCCCCACAGTGACTGTAGAGGGGCATGGCCGTATAAGACCCTTAGCCGGACACTGGAAGGGGGTAAATAAGCGAGATTTCGGCATTTTAGCTCCTGGTGTGGAGGCGATAGCACAATCATATGCCGCCATATACTAGACGTCCGGTAACCGGTAATAATTCCCTCATGTGTGGGGTCTATTTGTCTCCAGAGAAATCACACGTTACATTCCACACATAACATTGTGTAGAAAAGGCGGCGCGAGGTAATTGTGCCAGTATTGAGGGCGAATAATGGCGGAAATGTCACTGACTGAGGAGAAGTCTCCATGTAGCGTCTTCACTACGGATCACGTGACCCCTGACTCCTCCCTCCTGTGACCTCATCACAGGTCCTGTGCGCACAGAGCAGCCATATATGTGGAGTTCGGCTCTGCAGGTGGAGGTATGTGGAGATTCCCCATTACTGAGCGCGGACATTAACCCCTTCTGCACTGAGACGCTTTTGGGGTTGTTGTTGCCACTTTATAAGAATCATAACGTTGTTGTTCTGTTTCCTGTAATAGATACATACGAGCCAACTATGGAGGACAGGAAGTGAGGGAGCGAATTGTTCTCCTAGTACAGGGCCCCTTTCTTGGCCCCACACAGTGTAATGCCCCCATTATGCCCTGTAAGCAGGTTCTGCCCCACACCCAGCTGCCTCGGGCACTTTACCATGAGCTGGTACCTCAGATTCTTCCCCGCACCCCTTTCCTTTGCTTGGCGCCAAATCTGTTTTGCCTTTTGGGCTCTGGCCTTTATAATATCAGTAACTGCGTTATCAAGGTCTCCTGACCAGGTGCACCCTCTAGACTCTTCCCTCCGGAAACCCTCCCTCTTCCCATTGATGTCACATGGTCCCGTCTGGACGGCAGATAGCAGTCTGTACAAATGCAGCACAGCCCTGAGGAGTCAATTTTATGACTCTCCTTTTTACACCCCTTATGTAATATACTAGATTGTAGCCCGATTCTATCGCATCGGGTATTCTAGAATATGCATGTCCCCGTAGTATATGGACAATGATGATTCCAGAATTCGCGGCAGACTGTGCCGTCGCTGATTGGTCGAGGCAACCTTTATGACATCATCGTCGCCATGGCAGCCATTAAGATATCTAAGTCGATACTGTGCCCGTCGCTGAATCAGAAACGTGGGATTTCTACGTCCTTTATGACATCATCGTCGCTGTGCCCGTCGCTGATTGGCCGAGGCCTGGCGGCCTCGACCAATCAGAGACGCGGGATTTCTACGTCGATACCGTGCCCGTCGCTGATTGGTCGAGGCCTGGCTGCCTCGATCAATCAGAGATGCGGGATTTCCAGGACAGACAGAAAGACAGACAGACAGAAAGACAGACAGACGGGAAAACCCTTAGACAATTATATATATATAGATATGATGGCGCTCACAGTATAATGTTTCCCCAGTACTGGCATCTCCCGTAAAAAAGTTATTTTCACACTACCGCCATACCCCCACACAGTATAATGTTCTCATAGTACCGCCATACCCCCACACAGTATAATGTTCTCATAGTACCGCCATACCCCCAGACAGTATAATGTTCTCATAGTACCGCCATACCCCCACACACAGTATAATGTTCTCATAGTACCGCCATAACCCCACACACAGTATAATGTTCTCATAGTACCGCCATACCCCCACACAGTATAATGTTCTCATAGTACCGCCATACCCCCACACACAGTATAATGTTCTCTTAGTACCGCTATACCCCCACACACAGTATAATGTTCTCTTAGTACCGCTATACCCCCACACACAGTATAATCTTCTCATAGTACCGCTATACCCCCACACACAGTATAATCTTCTCTTAGTACCGCCATACCCCCACACACAGTATAATCTTCTCATACTCATAGTACCGCCATACCCCCACACAGTATAATCTCATAGTACCGCCATACCCCCACACACAGTATAATGTTCTCATAGTACTGCCATACCCCCAAACACAGAAAAATGTTCTCACAGTACCGCCATACCCCCACACACAGTATAATATTCTCATAGTACCGCCATACCCCCCCACACAGTATAATGTTCTCACAGTACTGCTATACCCCCACACACAGAATAATGTTCTCACGGTACCGCCATACCTCCACACACAGTATAATATTCTCATAGTACCGCCATACCCCCACACACAGTATAATGTTCTCACAGTACCGCTTTACCCCCACACACAGTATAATATTCTCATAGTACCGACATACCCCCACACACAGTATAATGTTCCTACAGTACCGCCATACCCCCACACACAGTATAATGTTCTCATAGTACCGACATACCCCCACACACAGTATAATGTTCCTACAGTACCGTCATACCCCCACACACAGTATAATCTTCTCATAGTACCGCCATACCGCCACACACAGTATAAAGTTCCCACAATAGTGGCCTCCCACATACACACGATAATGTCCTCACAGTACTGCCATCCCCCCGCTTTCTAATGTTCCCATAGTACTGCCCCCTACATGCACAATATGGTACCATCCACCTCACTGACTACCTCCGACCACCGACAATTAATAAATACTCACTTATCCTCATTCTTGGTGCAGATTCTAATGAACCCAGGATCTATGAGATATTTACCATACGATAGTTGGATAGGCAGGAGTGTATCATCCATAACGGTAGCCCACTTGGTTGCTATGATGCCTAAGAATTGACAGGGCTCGGTGGGGTGTGGTAGTTATTACCCTCTCCTTCCCATCATCACAATTTCAGCGATATCCACTAAAGGGCAAGTGGGAACAGAGATGCTAAGTGTCAGAATTGGTGCATCTTAGAGATGTGCCTTTTCTGGAGCGGCTGAGAGCTGATGTTTTTAGACTGGAGGGGGTGCGGTATCCATGGCCCCTTCCTAGGCTATTAATATGAACCCACAACTGCCTGCATAGCCTTTGCTGGTTATTAAATATAAGGGGACCCTATGTCACTTTTTTTGGTGGGGGGGTCCCTCATTTTAATAGCCACTAAAGACTAAGTATACAGTTGTGAGCTGATATTACTAGCCAGGGAAGCTCCATGGGTATTACCCCCTTCCTAGGCTATAAACAAACTTCTGTGTGTGAATCAGACCTGAGATCAAACGTGATAGAAGATTACAGTGCGGGGAAGATGGGAAACCTTCATATAGACGGCCGGTGGTGATGGAGTCAGTGACCGACTCTGGCCAAATATGTCTCTAGAGCCGTAGTAGAAGATGAAGATGTCGTCCTCATCATGAAGTAGTTATTTCTCATGTCACGTGTAATGAATATCTTCTGCAGTATTGCTAATGCCGATTCCAGGGTCGATGAGAATTAGCGTTATGGAAGATGAGTCTATGAGAAACGTATTCAGCTGCCGACTCCGAGGAAGAAACTGCTTGTTGTCTGTGGCCTAAATATATAGGATTTATTAGTAGATGTAAAGAAGGAAACTAAATACTGCAAAATAATAAATCTCCTCATATGTTTCCCTTATTATCTCCAGTAATTGTATAATTACACAGGATTCTTATGATGTTACATCGGCTCATCTTCTCATTCAGGTCTCTACAATATCGGTGTAACAACTCTGCTGGCATCACGTCATGGCCTCACATCTCTCACACTATCTTACCCACTGCTCCAGGTCATGATATGGTTTCTGTTTCATGCCAGCTCCATGTTCTGTGTCTCTGCTCTCTGCATGCCTCATGGCTATGTGTATAGGGGGCCGGCACCTGAACTCTCTAGTTCTTATGGGAATAAGGTGCATCTGTCTAATCAGTTCCTGACCAATTATCAAGAGGCCTCCTGTATATAGTGCAGCTACACCCTGTGGTCTGGGCCTGTGCAATGTGTTAGCTCAGTTTGTTTCTTGCTTCTGAGTTTGCCAGGTCCTGCTCTGAGTTTCTCCCTCGCTGGAGGCTTTTCTCTGTGCTATTGCCTTGATCTTGTTGTCCGCCCTCCAGGAGGCAGTATATCCTGGTCCCTGTGTCTTTGTCCTTGTGTCTTGTTCCTTTGCCTTGTCTGTACTTAGTCTTATCTCTGTCTCCTTGTCTGTGGCTTCCTTCCCTGCTGTGTCTTTCCTTGTGTTCTCAGTCTGCTTACACTCCGCACTCTTGCGGCTCTGCCTGCTCTGTATCTTGGTAGCTTTACCGCTGCTCCGCACTCCTGCGGTTCTGCTCCATTCTACTCTGCTCCGCTCCCGTTGCTGCAGAAACTATCTTTCTGCAGTTCCTCTCTGCAATTCTTGCGGTTCCACTCTGCTTAGCTTCTGCAGTATCTCTTGCTGCAGCTTCTCTCCACATTCTTTGTGGCTCTGCTCAGCTTTTGTTGCTACGCTATCTCTTGCTGCTTTTCCACTCCTATCTGCAGTCTTGCACTCCTCTCCTGTGTGAACAGGTCCCTACCTGTTTCTTCATACCTCATTCCTTTCTGCTTGTTTCCTTTCCTGCACCTCCTGTGTGAACAGGTCCCTACCTGTTTCTCCATATTTCATATCTGCTCCTGCACCTCCAGTGTGAACAGGTCCCTACCTGTTCCTCCAAACTACATATCTGTACCTGCACCTCCAGTGTGAACAGGCCCCTACCTGTTCCTTCAAATACCACATCAACCAATCCTGTGTTCCTGCCAGTCCTGCGGTTCCTGCCTTCCAGTCCTGTGTTCTCTGCAGTGCCTCCCAATCCTGTGTTCCTGCCAGTCCTGCCGTTCCTGCACTGCCTTCCAGTCCTGTGTTCCTGCTGTCCTAGCCAGTCCTGTGTTCTCTGCCGTGTCTCTGCCAGCCTACTCGTCTGAGTTCCAGCCGTGCTCTTCTGCCAGTCCTGCCTAATGCCCGCACCAATCCTGGTGTTCCTGTCTCCCAAGTGGGATCAGCAACCACAGCCAGACACCACCCTGGAGTAGCACCTGGCAGCTGCCTGCTGCACAAGCCTGACCTCACCATCCGAGGCTCCAGTGAAAACCCAGGCAGCTGTCATAGTCACGCCCCTTCCAGGGTAGTCTGGTTTGTGGCACAGTGGGGCCACAAACCCCCCGAGCTCACGTCCACCAGTCAGGGCGTGAGCGTGACAATCGGATCCTCTCAGTGAAGATCTTCTACAAAAGAACATTTTCCTGATTTACCCATCAAAGATGGATATGGACAAAGACAAGATGGCGGAGAGGATATTACACCTCACCCTAGAGATCCTCTTCCGGCTTACTGGAGAGGTGAGAGGTTCTGATGATGTCACATTACATCATTCTTATCTATGGGAGTAACAGATGGACAGAACTGAAGAGGTGAGGACTCTGGAAATGTCTGTAGTGAGATTTATTAATGTGTCTCTCCATTACCAGGATTACACAGTGGTGAAGAAGACCTCTAGTGATCGCTGTCAGGACCCTGTGTCTGAGGGATGGGGAAGACCCCTGAGCCCAATAACGGGGCCTCCACCTCACCCCCTGATCCATGAGGACATCAATGACCAGAAGATCCTAGAACTCACCTACAAGATGATTGAGCTGCTGACTGGAGAGGTGACACTGCTGGGAATGCTGGGACATTATACAGTAACACTATGAAGGGATCGGGGGATGACGGTATCATTGTATGTGTCAGGTTGCTATAAGGTGTCAGGATGTCGCTGTCTATTTCTCCATGGAGGAGTGGGAGTATTTAGAAGGACACAGAGATCTGTACAAGAACGTCATAATGGAGGTTCCCCAGCCCCTCACATCTCCAGGTAATAGACAGGACTAAATACACACGGCCTATAATTATCTGTATGTAAAGAATGAATTCACTCCCTGTATGTGTTTCCTCCAGATCTATCCAGTAAGAGGACAACACCAGAGAGATGTCCCCATCCTCTTCTTCCACAGGACTGTAACCAAGAAGATCCCAATGCTCCTCAAGATCATCAGGTAGATGGAGAGAAGGTGTCAGGAGATCTCCCCTATGATGTGTAGACGCCGGTGAAGGTCTTGTGCTCAGTCTTGTTTTATCCACCAGTATTATATGTTTTATACTTGTGTAATGAGAACGGTGGAGATGGCAGGATTAGAGCTGATCATAGATGTGACTTCTCCATCTGTCGGTGACTTTTACAATATTTGTTTCAGGGTGAAGATCTGACCCATATTAATACTACAGAGACATATGTGAGGGGGGATGAGCGGTGTAAAGAGGAGATTCCCACATATGGCTTCCCAGGTGAGTAGCAACCACTAAATGCAGAGAAGTCACAGATTCTTCTCAGTCACCGGCTGTGGCTGCTTTATCGGTGGTGTAGTCCGGCCGTATTACCATGATCACCATTTTGCCTCTAGACCACAACATTCTCCTTCTATACACTGATCTGAGAGCCTTCCTGATCATCACTGCGCATGACAGGAAGCCTCTCGGGTCTTAGAGACCCGGATGTCGTCATGATGACATCAGTTCTCCATGGCAGCGATCAGGACCACGCGTTATGCCAGGGGGTCGAGAATCCAAAGGCAGAGGGACTGTCGTCCCATGTAGTGAGGGATCAGTAACCTGTCATAAGTCAATACAGATGAATATGTAATCAGAGCACCACATAAAGCCCCGCCCACAGCCCCGCCCTGAAACACGAGAATCTCATTAGCTGAAAACTACAAATTAAACATCAACCACAAGACGGATTTCATCACCAGGCATCAGTGTAATCAGTATGACGGCACCGACCTGACAGTGTCTGTAGTCTTAAAGCATAATCCTGCTGACAGGTTCCCTTTAAGACATCTCCGCTCTGCACTATTATACACAGTTCTCTTTAAATGTGTAATATTTCTTCTTGAAACTCATCTGACAGAAAATATTGGAGCTTCCGATAGTTTAGATTGTGAAGTCACCGAGCCCCGTGCTCTAATTACCCCAGAGAGGTTTCACCACTAGCTGCTCATTTATTACTGATGGAGACTGTTCAGTTTGAGCATTTCAGTAGATGTTATTGTCTATAGTCAGTTTCTGATTACAGTAGTGTCCAGAATCCTCTGATTTAACCTCTTCCAGTTTTGTGTTCTTAATCAGGCCCCATTTTTACAATCTGACGTGTGTCACTTTATGTGGTGATAACTTTGGAATTATTCACAGAGGATAATAGAAAACAAATGGATCTCACAAACTATTTTCCAACTTCTCACAATACCCTACATGTGATTGTACACTACTCTCTGGGCACATGGCAGTGTTCAGAAGGGAAGGAGCACCATTTAGCTGTTTGAATGCAGATCTAGCTGGAATAGTTTGCAGACACAATGTATTGGGAGCACTGTTCGTGGTCAACTGGCAGCTCAAAAGATCTCCACCATGAACATGCTTGGCACTATCTTCTCTGCTTTCCATATCGCAAAGATTGCCTTGCTCATCACCCTTTAAAATAAACTAAACTACATGTTGATAATCCTCAAAGCTTCAGGGAGAATGTCCTATGGACAGATGAGACAAGAATGGAACTTTTTGGCAAGGCACATCAGCTCTATGTTCACAGATGGAAAAATTAAGCATATCAAGAAAAGAACATCCCTACTGTGAAACATGGAGGAGGCTCTTTTATGTTCTGGGGCTGCTTTGCTGCATCTGGCACAGGGTGTCTAGAATCTGTGCAGGGTACAATGAAATCTCAAGACTATCAAGGGATGCTAGGGAGAAATGTGCTGCCTGATGTCAGAAAGCTTGGTCTCAGTCGCAGGTCATGGGTCTTGCAACAGGATAAGGACCCAAAACACCCAACTAAAAGCACCCAAGAATGGCTAAGAGGGAAACATTGGACTATTCTGAAGTGGCCTTCTGTGAGCCCTGACCTAAATCCTATTGAGCATCTTTAGAAAGAGCTGAAACATGCCATCTGGAAAAGGCAACCTCCAAACACGAGACAACTGGAGCAGTTTGCTCTTGAGGAGTGGCGAAAATATCAGTCGAGAGGTGCAGAAGTCTCATTGACAGTTACAGGAATCGTTTGATTGCAGTGATTGCCTCAAAAGGTTGTGCAGCTAAATATTAACCCTTTCGCTCCAGAGCCTTATTTTACCTTCGTGACCTGGCCAGTTTTTTCAATTCTGACCAGTGTCACTTTATGAGGTCATAACTCTAAAATACTTCAACAAATCCTGGTGATTCTGAGATTATTTTCTTGTGACATATTGTACTTTATGATACTGGTAAAATTTCTTTGATATAACTTGTGTTTATTTGTAAAAAAAAATGGAAATACAGTATGCCGAAAATTTTCAAAATTTTCATTTTTATGCCCTTAAATCAGAGAGTCATATCGCACAAAATAGTTAAAGGGAACCTGTCACCCCCAAAAATCGAAGGTTTGCTAAGCCCACCGGCAAGCGGGGGTTATCTCCAGCATTCTGTAATGCATTCTGTAATGCTGTAGATAAGCCTCCGATGTATCCTGAAAGATGAGAAAAAGAGGTTAGATTATACTCACCCAGGGGCGGTCCCGCTGCGGTCCGGTCCGATGGGCGTCGTGATCTGGTCCAGCGCCTCCCATCTTCTTACGATGATGTCCTCTTCTTGCCTTCAAGCTACGGCTCCGGCGCAGGCGTACTTTGTCTGCCCTGTTGAGGGCAGAGCAAAGTACTGCAGTGCGCAGCCGCCGGGAAACGTCAGAGAGGCCCGGTGACGCCCATCGGACCCGGAACGCACCGGAACGCCCCTGGGTGAGTATAATCTAACCTCTTTTTTTCATCTTTCAGGATACATCTGCGGGTTATCTACAGCATTACAGAATGCATTACAGAATGCCGTAGATAAGCCCTTGATGCCAGTGGGCTTAGCTCACCTTCGATTTTGGGGGTGACAGGTTGCCTTTAATAAATAACATTTCCCACATGTCTAATTTACATCGGCATAATTTTGGAAAAAAAAAATTTTTTGTTTGTTAGGAAGTTATAAGGGTTAAAATTGACCAGTGATTTCTCATTTTTACAACAAAATTGACACAACCATTTTATTAGGGACCACATCACATTTGAAGTGAGTTTGGGGGGTCAATATGACAGAAAATACCCCAAAAGTGATAGAATTCTAAAAACTGCACCCCTCAAGGTGCTCAAAACCACATTCAAGAAGCCTATTAACCCTTCAGGTGCTTCACAGGAATGAATGGAATGTGGAAGGAAAAAATAAATATTTACTTTTCTTTCACAAAAATTTTCCTTTAGAACTAATTTTGTTTTTACTTTCACAAGGGTAACCGGAGAAAATGGTCTATACATTTTGTTGTGCAATTTCTCCTGAATATGCCGATACCCCATATGTGAGGGAATACTACTGTTTGGATGCATGGTAGAGCTTGGAAAGGAAGCAGCGCCATATTGGAGAGCAGATTTTGATGGAATTGTTTGTGGGTGACATGTCACGTGGTCAGAGCCCCTGACCAGGGCTGCCACTAGAAATTTCGGGGCCCACGTACTGGCAAAATTTTCGGGGCCCCCTTGAAACTCCGCCCAGGCTCCACCCCAGCACCGCCTCCAGGCTCCACCCCACGAACTGTCCACAGTACCACCGCTCTCTCTTGGAAAATCTCCACTTCTCACCTATCACACATTGACAGTTCCCATCACCAGATCACACATATAGCTGGCAGCTTTTGTTTTGGCCAAAAGATTTTTTAAGCCGCCACCACAACAAGGTAGACACTTTTGGCCGGGCCCTACTCTACTGTAACCTACTAAATATTTGTTAAAATATGCAATACAATTTAGGTATATTTTTATTTATTTTTCAATTTTTAAAATGACCTATAATACTACATACAAGGAACAAATACCACAGCACTATGACCAGATGATATATTACCACCACAGTGATCGAATAATATAAAATACAAGGAACAAATACCGCTACACCATGACCAGACCACATATTACCACCAATGACTGAATAATAATAATAATAATAATAATCTTTATTTATATAGCGCCAACATATTCCGCAGCGCTTTACAGTTTAACAGTTTCAAACACAAAAGTCATAAGTAACAACGTTAACAATACAATAATTAAAGCAAAATAAGACGACCCTGCTCGTGAGAGCTTACAATCTACAATGAGGTGGGGGAGATACAAAGCACAGGTGTGTATTTACAATGATGTATTTACAATGATGGTCCAGCCATCTTCAGGGGGTGGGGAATAGATGGGGATAGTGAATGGGCTACACACACACAAACATAACTTTGATTAGTGAATGTGATAGGCCGTTCTGAACAAATGTGTTTTGAGCGAGCGCCTAAAACTATGCAAATTATGGATGGTCCTAATATCTTGGGGTAGAATACTACAATACTGATCAGTAATAAAAAAAAAAACCACAATACTATCACCATCAGTGCCATTATACACAGGAGATCTGTAATTAGTAAGCAGTGTCTGTGTACAGGTAATACAGTGATCACCGGTGACATTACACACAGGAGCTCTGTATATAATGTATAGGTAATACAGTGATCACTGGTGACATTGTACACAGTACCTCTGTATATAGTATACAGTGTATAGTGTCAGTGTATAGGTAACACTGACTCACCAGTGACGTCTCTAGGTGAAGTCCTTCATCTTTCATCCAGCACAGACCGCCATCACTTCATCCAGCCAGGACTCGTCTCTGCAGGAAATAAAACAGTTATCTCGAGTTCCGCTTGTAGAACACATTACTTAATTTTCCCAACTTCTACATTACACCACATGAAGAAGGCAACATAGTATCACTCTACACAGTAACAGGACCGCCCCCCCCATTTAAAACAGTATACTCAAAAAATAAAATAAATACATCACTGCAATAATAATATCCCTTAATTAGCCCCTATGGTAATATTCGCCATCCTAGCCCCCGTGTGTCTCATTCCAGGCTCCAGCCATATGTTCTCCCATCCTGCCCTCATGAGTATCCATTCTGCCCCATATGATCTCCCCATCCTGCCCCATCTGTCTCCATCGTATCCATCCTGCCCCATCTGTCTCCAATCTTGCCCCATCTGTCTCCATTCTGCCCCATCTGTTTCCAATCCTGCCCCATTTATGTCCAGCACTCTGCCCCATCTCTGTCCAGCACTCTGCCCCATCTCTGTCCAGCACTCTGCCCCATCTCTGTCCAGCACTCTGCCCCATCTCTGTCCAGCACTCTGCCCCATCTCTGTCCAGCACTCTGCCCCATCTCTGTCCAGCACTCTGCCCCATCTCTGTCCAGCACTCTGCCTCCCATGTGTCCAGCTTTCTGCCCCCCATGTGTCCAGCTTTCTGCCCCCCCCTGTGTCCAGCTTTCTGCCCCCCTGTGTCCAGCTTTCTGCCCCCCCCTCCTGTGTCCAGCTTTCTGCCCCCCCTGTGTCCAGCTTTCTGCCCCCCCTGTGTCCAGCTTTCTGCCCCCCCCGTGTCCAGCTTTCTGCCCCCTCTGTGTCCAGCTTTCTGCCCCCCCCTGTGTCCAGCTTTACTGCCCCCTCTGTGTCCAGCTTTACTGCCCCCTCTGTGTCCAGCCTTCTGTCCCCCCTGTGTCCAGCTTTACTGCCCCCCTGTGTCCAGCCTTCTGCCCCCCCTGTGTCCAGCTTTACTGCCCCCTCTGTGTCCAGCCTTCTGCCCCCCCTGTGTCCAGCTTTACTGCCCCCGTGTCCAGCGGCCTTCTGCCCCCCTGTGTCCAGCTTTACTGCCACCTCTGTGTCCAGCTTTACTGCCCCCTCTGTGTCCAGCCTTCTGCCCCCCTGTGTCCAGCTTTACTGCCCCCCTGTGTCCAGCCTTCTGCCCCCCCTGTGTACAGCTTTACTGCCCCCTGTGTCCAGCGGCCTTCTGCCCCCCCTGTGTCCAGCTTTACTGCCCCCTCTGTGTCCAGCTTTACTGCCCCCTCTGTGTCCAGCCTTCTGCCCCCCTGTGTCCAGCTTTACTGCCCCCTGTGTCCAGCTTTACTGCCCCCCTGTGTCCAGCGGCCTTCTGCCCCCTCTGTGTCCAGCTTTACTGCCCCCTCTGTGTCCAGCTTTACTGCCCCCCTGTGTCCAGCCTTCTGCCCCCTCTGTGTCCAGCCTTCTGCCCCCCCTGTGTCCAGCTTTACTGCCCCCCTGTGTCCAGCCTTCTGCCCCCCCCGTGTCCAGCTTTACTGTCCCCCTGTGTCCAGCGGCCTTCTGCCCCCTCTGTGTCCAGCTTTACTGCCCCCTCTGTGTCCAGCCTTCTGTCGAACCCTCCCCCCCCCCCCGGATCGCCGCTCTCAATAGAAAAAAAAAAAAGTTCTGCTTACCTGCCGCGCTCCTGATCTCTCCACGCAGCTGCACTGTGCACTCGCCGGCGACTGACAATGACGTCAGATGCCGGCGACCTGCACGCTGCGGCTGGCGGCTGTTAACTATTGACGTGCGGGCGCGGGCCCGCATGTCCATAGCGTACTGCTGTAGCGCCGGCTGCCGCTAAGGGCTCGGTTCAGCCTGCGGCTGCCGGTAGGGGCCCGGTGAGCAGGTAAGAGGGGGCCCGATGCGGGCCCCCTCTGCTCACCTGGCCCCATACGCCAGTCACGGCTGTAATGCCCTGATGGTGGCCCTGCCCCTGACATGGCTAAATAGTGGAAACCCCCAACAAGTGACCCCATTTTGCAAACTAGACCCCTTAGGGAACTTATCCAGATGTGTGGTGAGCACTTTGAAAACCCAAGTCCTTCACACAAGTTAATTAGGTAGAGTCGTGAAAATACAAAATCATATTTTTTCTACAAAAAATGATCTATTCACCCTCAATTTTTTTCCCAAAGGGTAACAGGAGAAATTGGACCCCAAAAGTTGTTGAGCAGTTTGTCCTGAGTATGCTGACATACCATATGTGGGGGTAAACCACTGTTTTGGTGCATGGCAGAGCTCGGAAGGGAAGGAGTGCCATATTGGAGAGCAGATTTTGCTGCAATTGTTTGTGGGTGACATGTCACATTGTCAGAGCCCCTGAGGTGCCAGAACAGTACAAGCCCCCAAAAGTGACTGCATTTTACACAATACATCCCTGAATGAATTCTTCTAGTGGTGCAGTGAGCATACTGACACCACAGCTGTTCCATAGAAAATTATACCATTGGACAGTGAAGAAAAAATAGTTACATTTTTACCACTAAAATGTTGTTTTAACCCCAGATTTTACATTGGAAAGTAGGTAGATAGGTAAATGGTCACTACACCCATAGATGAATTCGCAGAGGGGTGTCATTTCCCAAATGGGGTCACTTCAGGGGGGATTCTGCTGTTATGGCACTTTGGAGAGCCGCTAAGTGCCAGAACAACAGAATCCCCCTGAAGTGACCCCATTTTGGAAATAACTCCCCTCTGGTTATTCATCTATGGATATAGTGACCATTTTCACTATACGGATGATTTCCAGAAACACGTAGTGGAAGTTTTGGAGCAAACATGTCATTGTAGTGCCCAATATATTGTGCCCAGCTTGTGTCTCTGGAGACATCCCCTCACCTACCCCCGGAAATTGTTAAGCCAGCTCTACTCAGATGTGTCTGTCACTAAATAAACCAAATGCTTGAATGTCAAAACAGTTTAAAAACATGGTTCTGTGTGGAAGATTATAAATCAGTCATGGAGGCATAAGGCTGGCAATGATGATTATTGTGGGCAATAATAGCGGGTATCATGCCTCATTTCTCTCTTGGAACATACACGACATCTTCTCTGGGGGTTCTTTCTTGTTTCAGTTGCTGGAATGAGGGCAATAAAATGTCGCTCAGTGAGTCTTCAGGCATCTTCAGATTCTAATGGATTGGCGAGGACAACATTTTCAAAAACAAGATTTTCAATGAGATACCAAGAGGTTGCAGTCCAATAAGCTTTATTGCAAAATCTTCATTAAAAGCATGGACAACCGACAATAGAAAAATGGCATTAATAGCAGGGGTCCCTGACACCGGTTTATGTATTTCAGGGCCAAATATGCCCTTATTCATAACCTAGTGTTATACCAGTGAGTCAGGGCTTATATATAAAAAGCCCCATCACATGGTTCAGTTATTTCACACCCACAACATTAAAACTCTTTTCACCAGTACAAAAATACAAACTTAAACCCAACAATCTGCTGCTGTCATTATGTCACGGGGCTACCGCGACAGAGAGGTTCCAGAGAACCGCAGCGCTTTGGGCCTCGTTCACAAACAGCTCACCTGTATTCTGACCTGGCTGCTTTGTGCCAGCAGTGCAGAAGTTAACCTTGTTGCTGAGAGCTGGGTCTCTCAGCTGAAGTGGATTTTGTAATCTTATCCTCTATATAGACCCAGTCCTGACTTCAGCTATTGTCAGTGATCAGTTCTACTGCCTGGCTTGGAGGTTGAAGGAGCGTAGTGTTGGAGTTGGATGTTTATTTACAGAGATCGATGTTTGCTGTTTTAGTTGCATGTAAAACCTGTTTTTCCCTTCACCATGACAGCACTGCATGTGAGAGGTGGCATCCGCCCCCAGGAACAGGAAACCTGTAGCAGAGATAAAAGAGTGGGGCGGCCCTTCTCTCCTCGGTTTGGTTTCCTGTTCCTGCAGGTGGACGCCTGTTGCAGAGCTCCTACCTCCGGAGGGATCTCCCTCTGATGATTCCGGTCCGGAGGCCGAGGTCCGCGGGGGGGCCAGCCATACTCGGCGGCATCGCGTGCGGTGCTGTCCGGGTGAAGAGGCTGGCGTAGTCGTAGTCCCTTGCTGGACTCCCCGGCGACCGCTCTGTGCAGGAGGCTGGTCCGGGGTTTGGGGGCGTGTCCTTCACCGACGCTGGCGCCGAGGTGAAGGATGACGACTTCCGGTCGCAGGAAGGTGACGTCACACGCTGAGGGAGCCGGTGTGCTGGACACTTCTGGGCGGAAGTTGATCCAGAGGCGCGCACCCCGCTCCTGATTTAAAATACAGCAACCAAGGAGATCGCTGGTCCTTCACAGCAAGCAAACTGCCTGCTAAGATGACCGAGCCAGCGATGGATCCGGATACGCCATTGATGCCTGCGAGGATTTCCGAGGAGGCACAAGCCACTGCGGTATCCAGGGTCCTGGAGGGGTGAGTGCCTTTGTAAGGCAAAAAACCACATATACTGATACACTAATACACTACATGTTTTTTAGGGGAGGAAAGCCACATCCAAGCAAAAAAATAGGGTCTGTGCCCTATGCAAAGACTCACTCCCTAATTTATACAAGAAGAAAATCTGCCAGCCTTGTATTGACAAAACAGTTGCGGAAGAATCTTCTTCCCTATTACAGAATATCAAGTCAATAATACGAGAAGAAGTCAAATCGACAGTAAAGGAGCAGCTGAAACAACATACAGTAAAGGGAACCCCACCTCCCCCTCCCCCAACAAGTGAACAAGGGTCGGCCGTAGAATCGGGGGACGAACCAGGCATATTAACCCCCTCTGATGCCTCAGACCTAGACTCCTCGGAGTATGGCCACCCTTATTTCCAGTCAGAAGAGATTGGGAAATTACTCAAACTCGTTAGAGCAACTATGGGGGTAGAAACTCCTAAAGAGCCGCGGTCAATCCAGGACACAATGTTCAGTAACTTGGAGGGGAAGAAGCGTAAATTTTTTCCTTTCCATGAAAATATAGTAAATTTAATTTAAAGGGAGTGGAAAAAGCCCAACAAAAAATTTCCATCCCTCAGGCCTTGAAACGCTAGTACCCCATTGATGAGGAAATATGTGAAAAATGGGAAAAGGCTCCCAAACTAGACGCGGCCATCGCCAGGACCTCTAAAGGGGTAGCGTTACCATTTGAGGACATGGGAGCCTTAAAGGATCCCTTAGACAAGAAAGCAGATGCCTTTCTAAAATCAGCTTGGGAAGCGGCGACATGGTCATTTAAACCTGGCGTTGCTGCCACTTGCACGGCACGTGCTATGGTCAAGTGGTTAGAGGAGCTAAGTGACCAGGTCAAAAACAAATGCCCGAGAGAGAGACTATTAGAAGCTTTACCCTCTCTACAGGGCGCCACAAGATTCCTGGCAGACGCTTCAATTGATTCTGTCAGAGGTGCCGCACGTGCATGTGCTCTATCTAACTCAGGTCGTAGAGCATTATGGCTAAAAAATTGGACGGCTAACTTCCAATCGAAGGTCAAACTTTGTGGGTTGCCCTGTGAAGGTCAATATCTTTTTGGTAAGGCTCTGGACGAGATCCTTGAAAAGGCGTCAGACAAGAAGAAACGGTTTCCACCTCCTTCTTTTCCTAGGCGCCGTTGGGAAACCTCTCGTTTGTCCTTTCGTGGATCTGGATATAGAGGGACCCGCGGCCGATCAGATGACAGGTCTAGTCGTGGCAGACCCTGGAAAGATCGAAAAGAAAGGGGATTCCTTTTCAATAAGCCTCCCCCCAAATATGATCCAAAAAAATAAATGACGTCAAAATCCCAGTGGGCGGAAGACTCCGATGGTTTGTCCGCCACTGGGCAGAATTGCCGGCATCTCAATGGATAATCAACTTGTTGTCAGAAGGGTTAAAGCTCAAGTTCTCCAGCCTCCCACCAAATCGTGTAAAAATGACCCAAGTGTCGGGAAAAAATCAGGCCACACTAGAAAAAGTTCTCCTCCTCATACAAAAGGAAGTATTAATAAGAGTTCCTCATCAAGAGATAGGGAAAGGGTTCTACAGCACCCTGTTTCTAACACCAAAACCAGATGGCTCACAGAGAGTAATATTCAATCTGAAAGCGCTAAACCAGTATATTCAGATAGAAAGATTCAAAATGGAGACCCTGAAGACAGCGGTAAAAGTACTCGACCCAAACTGTTACATGGCAGTCATCGATCTTACAGATGCGTACTATCATGTACCAATCGCAGTCCAGCACCAACAGTACCTGAGGCTACTGGTAAATCTTGCGAACACCCCCACCCATCTACAATATCAATGTCTCCCCTTCGGGGTGGCCATAGCGCCCCGTGTGTTAGGAGTCGAGTTTCCTCTGCTGCACAGGAGGAATCTCGATCCGTGTCTGCTGCGGTCTCCCATTCTGCATCGGCCGCAGTGGGGTCTGCTCAGTGGAGGCGTCGCTCCCAGCGTCTTGCTGGGACTGATTCTGTGCAGAGGGTTACTACTGCCTTTTCTGGCTCTCCTGTTGTACCCTGCACTGATCTGCGGCGAGCAGGCTTCTCTGGGACTAAGTCCTTATTTTCACACACTGAGCATGCCCAGGGCAAGATCTCCCGTTGGAGATCAAGGGTCACATGCTCAGGTACTGCAGCACATTCCATTGGTCCTCCAGGAAGGTCCTGAAAGGGCAAAACTTCGGTAGCAGCTTCCTGTGCTGCAACTATATAAACTGCGCATGACCGCACGGCCATGCCCTAGTATTGTCTTGATAATATGTGTGTGTGTTGTGAGTGAAAGTCGCTCTTTAAAATACCCTCCCTATTGGATGACTGTTTGCGGAAGGTGTATGTTTGCTATCTAGCGCCCGACTTATCCAACAGCACGTTACACACATAACAGCGTCTAGTTGCTGTGACCGCCTGTACGGCGCCGTGCGCTTCCTCTGCGCTTTCCTTACCCAAGCCTGGGTGGTTAGTGGCGTCCATCAGTGCGGCACTGCATGCACTCTCGTGCCTTTATATACTATTTAATAGTTTCCTTACACACCCAGTTGCGGTGTTGTGCCAGCAAGTGGTCTAATCGGACTTCAATCCTGTGTTGGGGTTGTGTTCGCTGACGTCTTGCTCGCGCTCTATGTGCGGTACCGCGGTCCTGTGACTCAACAGGATCGCTTCCTTCACGCAGGGTGAAGTTAACCCGTGCATGTATACTTATAGTACCACCATATTGTCCGTCTTACTAGCAGCAGGGTTTTTACCTGCACGGTGGACCTCGGACTGCGAACGCACCTAGTTTCATATCATCTATACTTGGTGCGTTCCGCCAGTCCTTAACACCGTGTATTTACAAAAATCATCTCCGAAGTGGCGTCCTTCATCAGGAAAGAAGACATAATGCTGGTACCTTATTTGGATGATTTTTTGGTGATAGAAAACAACAAAGAAAATTGCGAGAAAACAGTTGCAAGAGTACTAGAGGTACTAACCAGGTTAGGATGGATTATAAATCTGAAAAAGTCAAGACTTGTCCCAACACAAACTCAAGAGTTCCTCGGGATCCTATTGGATTCGGTCAAACAGGAGTGTGTCCTCCCACAGAGGAAAATTCAAATTATTCAACAGAAAATACAACTGTTCCAGCTACAACAGACCATCTCACTACGGAATGCAATGTCGCTCTTAGGAACTCTAACAGCAACAATTCCAGCAACACGGTGGGCACAAAGCCATACACGGGAGTTACAATGGCAGATACTGTCCGAACAAATGAGGAATCCATACAATCTGAACCGAAAAATCTGTCTATCTCCAAAGGTTCAGAACTCACTAGAATGGTGGCTAAAAGTAAAAAATTTAAGCAACGCAGTGCCATGGTCAGTGCAGAACCCGGTAGTCCTTACTACCGATGCAAGTCCGTGGGGATGGGGAGCACATTTGGAGGATCAGGTCCTACAGGGACAATGGGAGGCCTCAATGATAGTAGCGTCCTCCAATCTAAAGGAATTGTCGGCAGTAAGACAAGCACATCTTCACATAGGAGAAGGGATTCGGGGGAGACATGTAGTGGTGTTGTCCGACAACAACACAACAATAGCCTATATCAATCATCAAGGGGGCACAAGATCCCCTTCCCTTATGGCGGAAGCCAAAGAGCTTTTCATATGGGCCGAGAACAATCTTCTGTCCTTAACCGGAACGTACTTAAAGGGATCAGAAAATCAAGTAGCCAACTTCTTAAGTCGTCACATATTGCATCAGGGAGAATGGTCCCTGAACTAGGGAATATTTGGGAAAATCTGTGCCTGTTGGGGCGTTCCAGAAATAGACTTATTTGCCACAAGAGAAAATCGAAAGGTGGCGAAGTTTTATTCTCTGAACCCGAGAGAACACCCGGAGGGAGTGGATGCGCTTCTATACAAATGGAACTTCCATCTAGCGTACGCATTTCCCCCGATACCATTAATCCCGACAGTCATCAAGAAAATTCAGGAAGTCAAGGCACGAGTTATCCTCATAGCTCCCTTTTGGCCCAAAAGGGCATGGTTCACAGGACTCAGACACATGTCTATCTCGGACCCGTGGATCCTCCCGGATGCTTCGGACCTCCTACACCAGGGACCAGTTCAACATCCCCAAGTACACGGGCTACACCTCACCACCTGGAACTTGAGAGGGGGCTTCTGTTAGCAAAGGGATTCTCAAACCCTTTAGTGACCACTTTGCTCTCTAGCAGAAAGAAGGTCACTTCAGAAAAATATCATCAAATTTGGCAGAAATTTCTGGAATTCTCAGGGCGTCCATTGTCCGAGACAAGCCAAAAAGTCCCGGTAAGAGAAATTCTAGAATTTCTCCAAAAAGGGTTAGAGAGGGGGGCTATCTACTAGCACCTTAAAGGTGCAAGTCTCTGCCCTGGGTGCTCTGTTTGATCAAAAACTTGCCGACCACCCTTGGGTCTATAGGTTCATCCGAGCCTCCTTTACATCTAGACCCTCAAAATTATTACCTAAGGTGGCTCCCTGGGATCTAAATTTAGTTTTAAATGCTCTAACCGTGTCCCCCTTTGAGCCTCTTGATTCGATTTCAATAAAGTCCTTAACCCTTAAATGGTCCTCCTGGTTGCCCTAACTTCAGCCTGTCGTACGTGCGAGCTGCAAGCTATGTCGGTAAATCCCCCTTACACTACCTTCCATGATGACAAAGTGGTTATCAAAACCGACCCGGCCTTCCTTCCAAAGGTCAACTCAAAATTTCATAGGGACCAGGAAATTATTCTACCCTCATTCTGTCCTCAACCAAATTCCCAGGGAGGACAAACCTTCCATTGTCTCGATGTCAGACATTGCCTGCTTCAATACATAGAAGCCACAAAATCTTAGCGTCAGTCATCAGCCCTTTTTGTCGCCTTCCAGGGGACAAACAGGGGAAAAAAGGCCTCAAAGGCAACTATTGCACGGTGGTTACGTTCGGCTATCTCACTTTCATATTCCTCTTCTGGTCAAGTTCCCCCACTGGGTGTTACGGCCCACTCCACGCGCGCTATTGCCACATCCTGGGCGGAAAGGGCGAACGCCTCGGTGGAACATATTTGTAAAGCGGCAGTATGGTCTTCACCCTCTACCTTTTTCCGACATTATAGACTAGACTTAGGTCTATCAGACTTGTCTTTTGGGAAAAAAGTATTATCTGCTGTTGTCCCACCCTAGGAGTCTTCTATTTCTTCATCTCACATGCAGTGCTGTCATGGTGAAGTGAAAAAATGATAATTACTTACGGGTAATTTGATTTTCCAGAATCATGACAGCACCGCGCTAATTCCCGCCCTATCTTGGTGATGGTTGTGTGATTCACAAAAAAAAAAAAAAAAGGGGATATATATAAGTAGATGTTTATATGTAGACAAAGAAATATATGTATATATAAAAACTAATAAAGAGCTATACAATGTAAATATAATACATGAGTGTATACTAACAAAGCGGTCATCTTCCATACTCTGAAACAAACTGAGGAGAGAAGGGCCGCCCCACTCTTTTATCTCTGCTACAGGTTTCCTGTTCCTGGGGGCGGATGCCATCTCTCACATGCGGTGCTGTCATGGTTCTGGAAAATCAAATTACCCGTAAGTAATTATCATTTTTCCTTCCTAGTTTATTCCTTCTCTTCCCTTCTCTGTGTTTCCTCTGTGGTTGTGTGAGCATTTGGTGAGTTTGAGACTTTTAGTTACCTTGTCTGTATACCCTGTTAGTTGTTGTATTTATACACTGGTGCAGTCCACCTCCTTTGGGGGAGAGGAGGCCCCTTATAGGGCCTGCACAGGAGACAGGGATACATTGGCGGCTCGGGCCTCCTAACCATCATAGGTACCCCGAGATAAGGGAAAGCCTGGGCCCCATTATAGTGGCAGGGACAGGAGTGGGTCCCAGTACGCCGTCCTGCCCCTTTATCGTCGCTTACGGTGTGACACATTATACACAGTCAAGAGTTCAGTGAACAATATTAATAACACAATATTCTACCTGCGCTTATTTACACTGGTGGGACGGGCGGTCTCCATCATCAGGATCCAATGGGTTTCTCGGCTAAGAAGTTTTTGTCACCAAGCTCCGCCCCTTCTGGGCTTGCTGACACTTCACATTCTGAAAAACTGGAAACCGCTCAGATCACCGCCGTGCACCTGATAAAATGTTTGGATACATTAGAGGGATGAGGTCTCTGGTCACTGATCCCTGAGGGGCTCACTGAGGCTGCCAGAGGTCTCGTGTTGTGCAGCCGATGTAGGAGAGATCACAGGAAACCATGGATGTGACACATGTACTACTGCAAGTCATAAAGTCACCAATAACCATTGTTTCAGGCCTCACTTAATAAATTGCTTGGTATTTCCTGCATATTTACATGCTTCACATTTGCCCCCACAGCTGAAGAAACGTTTAGTAGACAACCAGGACGTTCTACTAGGACCATCCATTACCAGACTAGGAAGGTGGGAGCTCTCCTTAATAAACCCCCTCCTGAAGAATACTCTCCAGAGCAGGATCGCTTCTGAGCATTGGCACTGACGTTTCCGAGATTCCCAAATGTATGAGTTATCTGAACGATAATAACTATAACCATTTTTACCCACACCCATAATAAAACTAGCATCAGTTTTTCTGGATCTATTGATCTCTGAGTGACAGGAACAGGCTCAGATTGGACCGCAGGGGAATCCCCCGGTGGACCCCTGTGCAGATCTGGACCACCAGCCCCAATGTATGGACAGTGCTTGGAATAATTCAGTTGATTCACTCTACAGAAAAAAAGCAGCACCTCATCATTTATTAACCCAACTGCCCAGTTTATTATTAAATAGAGATATAGGTACATTTAGGAACAAGGGTAGTGTAATATTTGAATATTTGTAAGCAGGTGAAAAGTGGGCCCCCCAAAATCAATGTTACTGGTGGGCCCTCGGCACTCCAGTCTGACGCTGGACAGGAATAAGGTAAAAACTACCTACTTCTTTCCGCAAGGAAACTATGGGCAACACCAATCTGAGAGCTGATTCCTGTCACCCCAGACATGTGAGGGTTAATATCCCTAGGAGAGAATTATATAGATCTAAAAGAATCCGCAGCGACCATGAATCCTACATGAAAAAGAGAGTAGACATCTGTGCACGCTGGAGGGAAAGAGGTCATCAGAATTGGGCTTTGGAAAAAATCCCCAGAACTGACCTGGTAAAATTCCATAAAAAAGATCAAAAACCCACATTTGTCACCACCTATAGCAGAGAGGACACCCAGATAAAGATGATTCTCACTAAACACTCGCCAATGCTCAGAAGCGATCCTGCTCTGGAGAGTATTCTTCAGGAGGGGGTTTATTAAGGAGAGCTCCCACCTTCCTAGTCTGGTGATGGATGGTCCTGGTAGAACGTCCAGAGGGGGGGCTGTATGGGGCGCAGCTGAAAGGAAGCCCCCACATGACTGCGTTGCCATGGGGAGCAGTGCAGTAGGTTTTTGAAATAAAAGAAAGGGGTCCCGGGATTGGTAGAGTAGGATTGGGGGGCGGAGATTTTATGCAAAGGGGAGGTGGGGGCTTGGGAAAATGCGGGAAAAGGGGATCAGTTACTATTAGACGGGTGAAGTGAGTGGACCTGCTGCCACAGCTACTCACCATGTCTACCGTGGACAGCTTGGTCGCTCAGCTTCGCAGGGAGGCTAGATCCAGGAGGGCCGGATGGCTGGAGGAGCAGCTCACCGGGCTGCTCGGCGATGGTGGGAGCCAGGACAGCGGGAGCCGGGGCAGCAGGACCAGGCAGACGAGGCCGCCCGAGAGGCTGTCCCCCAACATAACACCGCGCGGCAGGCGCAGGCCGCGGAGCCCATCCCGGGACCCTGCGGGGGCTGGGGGACGCGGCGGATCCACCTTGCCCGCCCCCCCCCTCCGGCAGGAATCCATCAGGCGGCCCTGCCGGCGCGAGGCGGCGTGGTGCTGGGAGAGCGGTGCAGGCACGGCAGGACGCCGGCGCTGCACAGGATGTCAGGGCCGCACTTCCGGTGCGGCCTAGCAGAGGGCGCGGGGGCGCCGCAGCACTGGAACCTGCAGCTTCTACCCGCCGGGGAGCATCTCCTGCGGTGGCGGCAGCACAAGCGACGGGGCGAGGGAGGAGCCCAGCAGCGGCGGCATCATACACGAGGCAGGAGCCGGGGAAGACTGCGGCGGGTGCACCTGGATCCCATCCGTCCGGTGCACCTGGCTCGGGGACCGGACGGCAGAGCAGGATGTCGGGCAGGCCAGTGGCCGTATCGCGGCAGGGAGCGGGTCGCGGTGTCCAGAGGAGACAGTCCGGCTGCAGGAAACAGAGGACCCACGGAGGCTGATAGATCCAGATCCAGCAGGAGGTCGAGGGACCGGTCGCCTTCACCAGTCTCGGTCCCCCCTGGTGACGTGGAGGCCAGGGGCGCGGGCCTGGGGCAGATGAGTGGCAGCGACGATTCCGGGAACGAACATCGCGACGAAAGGGACCAGCAGGATTCAGGAAGCACGGCTGGTGGGGACACAGCACCTGCACAGCCCCGTGAGTATATGTCCAGTCTTTTTCCAGTGCCGGGTGTTTCGGGTTTAGTTGAGCGAGGTGGGGGCAGTAGTGAGGTTCCGGGTGTTAGAGAGCTTTTGGCGGGTATGTCGCAGATTTGCGTAGATTGGATGGTGGCGGGGGTAATGCGGTTGCTGATAGTGTGGGATCGTCGCCCGCTGGGGCTTGGGTGTCAGTTGCTGGTGGTGGAGCAGGGGGTTCCAGTGAGATTGCGAGCTCTGGTAGCGGGCCGCCTTCTTCTGCGGCTGGGGTGTCGGTGTCAGTGCAAACGGAAACAGGGAAAGGTGATACCGTTAAGTTAGATGATAGGGCAAAAGGCGAGGTCTATGTGTGTTTTGAGGGCCCGCTGGGGGCCCATTTGAAGAAGGAGGTGAAGGAAAAGATTTGGAAAGACGAATACGTAGAGATTTTCTCTCTCCTTCCTTTAGAAAAATTTAATTTGGATAAAGGAAAGAAAGACGACAGCAAAAAGGAGGAGGAAGAAAAGAGGCGTTGGCGCCTTATTCCTCAGACGTTCGTTAACTGGCAGCAGGCCTTTGCCATTCTAGCGAGTGTTATAGGGGAGAAATTCCCCGAGAATTGCTCAGGCCTGTTTTGTTATTTGGATGCTATTGGAGAAGCACATCGTACCTACGGGGGCTGCGATACGATGAACAGTTCAGGCAGCGAAAAGCGGTGAGGCCCGAGATAAGGTGGGATCAAAAGGACATTGGATTGTGGTTGAAGGTGATGGCTCCGGTGCGATATGGGCAGTCCTTTCAAGGGGGTGGGAGGGTAGCAGTCAGCAGTCAGGACAAGGCGGAGGACATGGGTCACAGGGGGCAAAGGAAAAAACGGGGACATGCTGGCAGTTTAACGAGGGCCAGTGTAAGTATGGCGCCACCTGTAAATGTAAACACGTGTGCTCCCACTGTAACAGGGCCTCTCACGGGGCCGCTAAGTGTTTCAAGAAATCACGGGGTAAGCCATCAGCGGGTGGCGGTCAAGGGGGTGACTCCGGTGAGGCTTCAAAAGATGGCCCCCTATCTAAATAGATACCCGGATGGTCAAAAGGCGGAGGTTATTAGGGATGGTTTTCTTGAAGGGTTTAAGATCCCTCACCCGACGCATGTTGTCCCTTTTTCTACAAAAAACTTGAGATCGGCTAGGTTGCATTCGGAGGTTGTTTCGGCTAAGTTGGCAAAAGAAGTTGAATTGGGAAGAATGGCGGGGCCTTTTAGTTCGTTGCCCATGGCTGACGTAATTGTTTCCCCACTTGGGGTGGTGCCCAAGAAGGAGCCGAACAAGTTCCGGCTAATTCAGCACCTGTCATATCTCAAAGGATCCTCAGTTAATGATGGGATTGCGGAGGAGTTGTGCTCCGCTGTTTACATCTCGTTTGATGCGGCTGTTCAGTGGGTGCGAAAGTACGGGCCTGGGGCCTTGTTGGCAAAAACGGACATTGAGTCGGCCTTTAGGCTTTTGCCGGTGCACCCGCAGAGCATTCCTCTGTTAGGTTGTTGGTGGGAGGGTGGTTTTTACTTGGATAGGTGTTTGCCTATGGGATGTTCGATTTCTTGTGCATTGTTTGAGACTTTCAGTACCTTTTTGGAATGGGTAGTGAGAGACGTTTCGGCTGTTCCTTCGGTCATTCACTACTTGGATGACTTTTTGTTTGTTGGTCCACCGGATTCTGCGGTGTGTGGTCATCTACTTGCTACCATGGAATGGGTGGCCGGACAGTTTGGTGTTCCTTTGGCACAGGATAAAACGGAGGGCCCCTGCAAGGTCTTGAGTTTTTTAGGGATTCTCATTGATTCTGAAAAAATGGAGTGTAGGTTGCCGGATGATAAGTTGATGTTGCTTAAGCAAGAGGTGAGTAGGATCGGAAAATTATGGAAGGCATCTTTGAAGGAGTTGCAGTCGTTGCTGGGCCACCTGAATTTTGCTTGCCATATTATGCCAATGGGCAGGATATTTTGACGCAGATTGTCCAGGGCGACGGCTGGAGTCCGGTCGGCTCATCATTTTATCCGTTTGGGTAGAGAACATAAGGACGACCTTCTTGTTTGGGAACGTTTTTTGGAAGGCTATAACGGCAGGTCGCTTATTCAGCGGGAGGATCTGAATGCTTTTGACTGCGAGATCTACACAGACGCAGTGGGTGGAGTTGGTTATGGGGCCTACTGTGGAGGAAAATGGAGTGTGGGGGTGTGGCCTGAGGATTGGCGAAAGAAGGGGCTTACCAAGAATTTGGCATTGTTAGAGCTGTTCCCTATTGTGGTGTTGGTGTTTATTTGGGGCGACAATTTTCAGGACCGGCGAGTACGTTTTCATTGTGATAACTCAAGCGTGGTGTCCGTGATTAACAGCCTATCTTCTTCCTCCCCCCCAGTAATCAGGCTGGTCAGGGAATTGGTGTTGAGATGCTTGGAGTTGAATGCATGGATTTCGGCGGTGCACATGCCTGGAGTTCAAAACAATATAGCTGACGCTTTGTCTCGTTTGCAGTGGGACCGATTCCGGGAATTGGCTCCAGATTCGGAGGCGGCAGGAGCAGCATGTCCTTTGCATCTGTGGCAGGTGGTTACGGAAGGGGAGGCCGATTGATCCAAGCTTCAGTGTCAAACAGGACATGGTCAGATTATGCGGCGTCATGGGCCATGTGGGAAAGTTGGTTGTCCCAATGCGGCTCGGCTGAGTCAGATAGCGATAGGACAATGGCGTTATTGGCACTGATAGGTAAGGTGGTGTAGTGGGGTTGGTCCGTGTCTAGGCTAAACAAGTTTATAGCAGGTTTGGCTTTCGGTTTTCAGCTGCAAGGATTGAGGGACGTTACAAAGGACTTTGTGATACGGCAGGAGTTGAAGGGTTTTCGCAAGGGTAATTCGACTTTTGATAAGCGTAGGCCCATTTCTTTTGGGATGTTGCAGCGGTTAGGTGAGGCCTTGGGTGTCATTTGTTCATCTCAGTTCGAGGTTGTACTGTTTCGGTTGGCCTTTTCTTTAGCATTTTTTGGTACTTTGCGTCTGGGAGAATTGGTTTCCCCGAGCAAGGACAGGTCGGGTGGTCTTTTGGCGGAAGATGTGGTTTTTTGGGATGGGAGAATTGCTTTTTGGATAAGGCGTTCAAAGACGGATCAGCTAGGGAGGGGAAAGAAGGTAGTGTTAGGAAGGGTGGTTGGTAGCGGGATGTGTCCGCAACACTGTTTGGAAGCATATTGGAATATGTCCTCGGTCAGGTCAGGCCCTTTGTTGCAACACCAAGAAGGGGATTTCCTGTCACGTTTCCAGTTTGCAGCCATTTTGAAGAAAGGCTTGGGTTTACTGGGCGTTAACCCGGAAAATTTCAGTTCGCACTCTTTTAGGATTGGGGCTGCGTCCGAGGCCGATGGTTTGGGCCTGGGGCCGGATGTGATCAAGAAAATAGGCAGATGGAGTTCTAATCGTTACCTGTCTTATGTGCGGCATTAAGTCTGCAAGGCTGGGGGGACGAGTGTTTTTGCGTATTGTTAATTGTGGTTATGTTTTCCAGGTCGTACCCCCTTCTTGGCGTGGATTGTTGGACACTCTTTTGTTTACTGGGGTGCCCTCCGGGCTGATGCTCGGGCGAATGGTAGGCAACTGGGTTTCGGTCGGGAGGCAGTGATCATCCGTTGGATGGGTCTTCGTGGTATGTTGTGGCGTAGCTTCTTGCCGGAATTCTCCCGCGCCGCCCGTTTGGATCGCCCCCCGGACATCTTGGTGGTTCACCTGGGAGGTAACGATTTAGGGGCAAAACCAGTGAGGGAACTGATTCGGGATATCCGTTTCGACTTGTTAAGACTGTGGGTATCTTTTCCCGGTATACTGACGGTGTGGTCGGACATTGTGCCACGGAGGACGTGGCGGGAGGCCCGTTCCCATAAAGGGATTAACAGAGCCAGGGTGAAATTGAATAGGATGGTGGCGAGTTTTGTGTCCCGGAACGGGGGTATTGCCGTGAGACATTTTGAGCTAGAGGCCGGGGTCGGTAATTTCTGGAGGGATGATGGAGTGCATCTTAACGAGATCGGTATGGACTTATGGGCGCTCGGTCTACAGGAAGGAGTAGAAAGAGCTTTGGCGATGGTGGGGCACTCACGAGCCTGAGGTGGTCAGGGCTGTTCGTGTGTGGCGGGGGGTGGGGTTCTTGGAGTTGGTGATGATGCTTATAGGGTTGATCTGGCTTTTGTTACAGGCTCTGGACGGGGTGTTTTACCTCGGGAGCTTTGTGGTTGGTTTGCCCGAAATGGGTTACATGGTGCCCTCGAGCTGGTGGTTAGGCTGAGGGTAAATATGTGTTTTTGGTTAAAGTTTTGGGTAGGCTCTCTGCCTATTATGAGCCAGATTTTTTAGCTCCAAGAGCCCCCCCCCCTCGAGGTTTTTTACATTTACAATGTTTACATGTTGTTATTTATGTATTTGTTTGTAAATAAAAATTGCCGCTGTGGCCAAATTATCCAAAAAGAAATTAACGTGGTGGTGTGTTTTTCTTGGGTAGTAAACGGAAGGGTTTAAGAGGGAGCAGGGTAGTTGGGGGTTGGGGGATGCCTTACAGAAAGTATCCTTTATTGGCCATACGCGGTCAAGAGGGGGGGCTGTATGGGGCGCAGCTGAAAGGAAGCCCCCACATGACTGCGTTGCCATAGGGAGCAGTGCAGTAGGTTTTTGAAATAAAAGAAAGGGGTCCCGGGATTGGTAGAGTAGGATTGGGGGGCGGAGATTTTATGCAAAGGGAAGGTGGGGGCTTGGGAAAATGCGGGAAAAGGGGATCAGTTACTATTAGACGGGCGAAGTGAGTCCCTCCCACCCTCCCTGTTTGGTGGTATTATGAGGCAATGTATTCTTAGTTGAGGTCTGTGGATTGGCTTAATTCTTATTTTGTATATAAAAAAAAAATTATTTTTTTCTGTTCAACTCATTGAGGGTAAAGAATTTTGTATTATCGTCACAGTGGCGTTGGCGGGGGTGGGGTTCTTGGAGTTGGTGATGATGCTTATAGGGTTGATCTGGCTTTTGTTATGGGCTCTGGACGGGGTGTTTACCTCGGGAGCTTTGTGGTTGGTTTGCCCGAAATGGGTTACATGGTGCCCTCGAGCTGGTGGTTACGGCTGAGGGTAAATACGTGTTTTTGGTTAAAGTTTTGGGTAGGCTCTCTGCCTATTATGAGCCAGATTTTTTAGCTCCAAGAGCGCCCCCCTCGAGGTTTTTTACATTTACAATGTTTACATGTTGTTATTTATGTATTTGTTTGTTAATAAAAATGGCCGCTCTGGCCAAATTATCCAAAAAGAAATTAAAGTGGTGGTGTGTTTTTCTTGGGTAGTAAACGGAAGGGTTTAAGAGGGAGCAGGGTAGTGGGGGGTTGGGGGATGCCTTACGGAAAGTATCCTTTATTGGCCATACGCGGTCATGGCTGTCTACTAAAGGTTTCTTCAGCTGCGGGGGCAGATGTGAAGCATGTAAATATGCAGGAAATACCAAGCAATTTATTAAGTGAGGCCTGAAACCATGGTTATTGGTGACTTTATGACTTGCAGTAGTACATGAGTCACATACATGGTTACCTGCAGTATCTGTGATCGCTCCTATATCGGGGGCACAACACGAGACCTCCGGCAGCCTCAGTGAGCCCCTCAGGGATCAGTGACCAGAGACCTAATCCCTCTAATGTATCCAGACATTTTATCAGGTGCACGGCGGTGATCTGAGCGGTTTCCAGCTTTTCGGAATGGAAACGGTCAGCAAGCCCAGAAGGGGCGGCGCTTGGCGACAAAAACTCCTTAGCCGAGAAACCCATTGGATCCTGATGATGGAGACCGCCCGTCCCACCGGTGTAAATAAGCGCAGATAGAATATTGTGTTATTAATATTGATCACTGAACTCTTGACTGTGTATAATGACAGCAGCATATTGTTGGGTTTAAGTTTGTATTTTTGTACTGGTGAAAGAGTGTTAATGTTGTGGGTGTGAAATAACTGAACCATGTGATGGGGCGTTTTATATAAACCCTGACTCACTGGTATAACACTAGGTTATGACTAAGGGGCATATTTGGCCCTGAAATGCGTAAAGCGGTGTCTGGGACCCCTGCTATTTATGCCATTTATGCCATTTTTCTATTCTCGGTTGTCCATGCTTTTAATGAAGATTTTGCAGTAAAGCTTCTTGTAGTGCAACCTCTTGGTGCTGGATTTTTTACTACTTGTTGGATTTTCCTGGGATGGCAGCCATGCACAGAGTGGACAGGTGAGCTGAAAAAAGACTTTTTTATTTACTTAACCCTCAACTGGTGAGGTGGGGTTTGCCACAGCCCAGGGAATTTTCGTTCGGCTGCCATTCATTGAAAAATGCTGTTATGACGATACATGTCTCATTAGCTTCCATCCATTTCCTTGTCAACAGGATGTCGTCAAGGCCTCTTTTGGCCACGCATAACAGAGCTAGCTGTCGCTAAGTGCTGTCTTGGCCTTGCTGAACCCCACATCACCACTCATGTACCGTATATACTCGAGCATAAGCCGAGACCCCTAATTTTGCCACAAAAAACTGGGAAAACTTAATGAATTGAGTATAAGCCTAGGGTGGAAAATGCAGCAGCTACTGGTAAATTTAAAAAATAAAAATAGATACCAATAAAAGTAAAATTATTTGAGACATCAGTAGGTTAAGTGTTTTTGAATATCCATATTGAATCAGGAGCCCCATATAATGCTCCATAAAGTTTATGATGGGCCTCATAAGATGCTCCATACAAAATACGCCCCATAGAATGCTCCATATTAAAATATGCCCCATATAATGCTGCACAAAGGTTAATAATGGCCCCATAAGATGTTCCATACATTATGCCCCATAAAATGCTCCATAGATTATGCCCCATAAGATGCTCCAAAGATTATGCCCCATAAGAAACTCCACATCACCAGTTGCGTGACAAAAACCCCACCTCACCAGTTGAGGGTTAACAATTTCAATGACCTTTTCCTGATAATCAAGGGAAGTATCTGCATTTCCGGCTTCTTTGTATAACACAAAAGAATTATATGAGGCCACCTGAAACAAACAAATGACTAACTTTTTATACCAGGTATATGATTTTCTTGATACCTGGAATGGCTGTAGAACCTGGTCTGCAAGGTCCACACCCCCATATATTTGTTGTAGTCAATGACAGACACAGGTTTAGGAGTAGTAGATCCCTGTTGGTCTGTAGTGGCCCTTGTGGCATCTGTGTGGATCGAGCTCAGGATAAAAATATCTTTTTCACACAGCTTTCCATTGTGTAAAGCCCCTGACTGCCCCTTTCAGATCTTTTTTTTGACCAATGATTGTGGAATCCCCTGACGTTTTTTGCAAATGGTCCCACAAGGCCCCATGTTATGTTCAACCAGACTTTTAAATAGGGGTTTGCTGGTGTAGTAGTTGTCAAAATACAGATTGTAGCCTTTTTGTAAAAATGGAGTTATCAGCTCCCAAACGATTTATCCAGATGTCCCCAGATAAGTAGGACATCCTGGTGGGTTTAGTTGGCTATCTTTCCCTTAAATGCGAAAAGCTGATGTGTATCCGGTTGAACTCTCGCACATTTTATAGAGCTTTATTCCGAACCTTGCCCTCTTAGAAGGAATAAATTGCTTGAGGTGCAGTCTTCCTTTGAATTTTACAAGGAACTCATAAATGGAAATGTTTTCTGTTGGGGTGTAGAGCTTTAAGAACTTTTCTGTCAAGTTTTCGATGATGGGTCTGATTTTGAATAGTCTGTCATGTTCTGGGGCATTTCTGGGCAGGCATTGACTATTGTTGTTAAAATGCCAAAATCTTATGAGCATTTCATAACGAGTCCTAGCAAGAACGGCAGAAAACATTGGGGTGGCTTGAACAGGGCGGTTTGACCAATAGGACCTAATGGTCATTTTTTTTTAACAAGCCCCATAGCGAATGTAAGTCCTAAATATTTTTTCATTTCTAGGACATTAGTTGGTGTCCATAAATTTGACCTAGCATGATAGGATTGTTGATTCTGGCTGATGAATTGGGACACATATAAATTTGTTTGTAGGATAATATGCTCTAGCAAGTTATCTGTCATAAACAGATTAAAAAAATGAATAGGTCCAAAATTTTCCACCTCCACATTTATACCAGGAATGGCATTAACATTATGGATGACTGGAGTAGCCAAATCCGAAGCCTCCCATCTGGGAAATGCTACATCAAGAGGCAAAGCCCCTTGGACATTGGTGTGCACCAATTCACGAGCACTAGGGACAGCGCTAGTACTGGGCATTGTTCCCTGAGTTGGAGAAATTTCTCCAGAAGTGCTATTTGTCCTTCTTGTTGTACTGGTCCATGTGTGTGAGGATGGACCAGAATCACTGCTCATTTCTGATCTATCACTGTCACTGCTACTAAAGCCCTCGAAATCCACATCGCCGTCTGGCACTGCACTTTCTTCACTGTCAGAACATAAAAGTGCATAAGCCTCCTCTGCACTATAATACTGACGGCCCATTTTATTCGTTTTTATTTTTTCTGGAAATTGAAAACTCTGATGTGACGTGACCAAATTATTGGGGAGACAATTGAGAAAAGACTAATTCTTTAGCCTAAACCTAACTTTAGAACAAACCCTAACTTTAGCCTAAAAGTAACCCTAACAGTAACCCTAACTTTAGCCTAACAGTAACCTTAACTTTACCCCCAACACTAACCCTAGATATAGCACTAACCCCAACCTGCCTTATCTGTTTTTTTTACTTTATAACAAGATCGCTGACTGACTCAGCTGTTGCCAGCAGCACTTGTAACACTGTTTCTCCTCTAATCTCTCACTGACAGGAGATCTGAGGAGTAACAGCGTTTTTATGAGGCAGATCGCCCGGGGAAAGTTCATTGCTACAACCAACTGTCCTAGTCATTTGTCTCATTGGCTGGTGTGATGCTGATGTCATCAGGACCTGAACCAGTCAGGTCTCGATGAGGTCGGGGGTCACAGTAAGCTTTGTGCGCCGACCGTAGGCAAACGTTGGTGCTGCACAAAGCCCTGCTAGCGCCGATATTTATCTACTGTTGGCGATCACGAAGCGCTTGAGTTAAGGGTACCATCATTTCTGTCCAGGCCTATTTCATGAGTTGTATTTTTAATTTTTTTTAATTTTGTGTAAGCATGGTTGAAAAGCAATGTCTGACTTACATTTGTTCATTTTCATAGATTAAAATTTTTTATTCATTATTACTTTTGTCAGATTCAAGTTATTTCTGTGACCATTGTGGGTTTCTTCTGTCATTAAACGACGGGTACCAACAATTTAGACCACGTGTGCAGGAGGAATGAATATTTTGACTCCATATCCACTTTCTGGAAATTAGCACGAAGTGGATGTTGGAGAGTGAAAATTACACACCTGCCATTTTATTACCCAGATTGCTCAGATTGTGCTCCAGGAGACACACATCACAAATTAAGTGGAGTCTTCTCACTAGAATATTGGTAAATACAGGGATCCTAAATGTTGTTTGAGCACACTGCAAGACTCAGAAGTGAGAGCGGATTTTACTGGATTGGTTTATAGAAACTCTGTTACTTTTCAACAGCCTTTGAGCCACTAATAGTGTGGGAACCTATGTTTTTCCATTGACAGATTATGGACCTGACTGTGGACTTGTTTTTTGTGAGATGAGAATTCGTATTATTTTCGCCTACATAACATTGATTGGTTTCTTTTTATTCGATATTTGGGAGGCAGAATGAACAAACAGTTGAACGCCACACACTACTGGTTCATCCAACAAGGTTTTCTATTAGATTGTGAACTGTCATTGTCTTGGTAAATAAAGTTTTTTTTACATAGCTTGCCATTTTATGGACAGTTTAAGTATAAATGTTCAAAAATGTAAAACTCAAGGATATTCTATTTAAAAAAATTGTTTTTTATCTTAGCAGATGACTGTACCAGGAGATCAGAGGGACAGCCGACATCTTCAATTTTTAAATCTGATGATCTTCAGATCCTACAAGATACAACTGAAGTGAATGCCATTACTCCAGATATATCATCATCCCTTCACAGCAAAGATCTGTCATCTGATCCTATGAAACAGGTCCCATCTTCTGATTCAGTACTGACTACTAAGGAAAATCAAAGTCACAAAAAAGGCATTAAAAAACAAACTGTTCCTAAAGCAAAGAAGCCTTTTTCATGTTTAGAATGTGGAAAATGTTTTAACAAGAAATGGAATTTTGTTAGACACCAAATAACTCACACAGGGGAAAAGCCTTTTTCCTGTTCAGAATGTGGGAAATGTTTTAACCAGAAAGGGAGTCTTGTTACACACCAAATAACTCACACAGGGGAGAAGCCTTTTTCATGTTTAGAATGTGGGAAATGTTTTACATGCAAAAAGCATCTTGTTAGACACCAAATAACTCACACAGGGGAGAAGCCTTTTTCATGTTCAGAATGTGGGAAATGTTTTAAATGGAAATCAGATTTGGTTCATCACCATAGAACTCACACAGGGGAGAAGCCTTTTTCATGTTCTGAATGTGGAAATTTTTTTAAATGTAAATCAGATTTGGTTCATCACAATAGAACTCACACAGGGGAGAAGCCTTTTTCCTGTTCAGAATGTGGGAAATGTTTTAAAGGGAAATTGTTTCTTGTTAGTCACCAGAGAACTCACACAGGGGAGAAGCCTTTTTCCTGTTCAGAATGTGGGAAATGTTTTAACCAGAAAGGGAGTCTTGTTAGACACCAAAGAACTCACACAGGAGAGAGGCCTTTTCCATGTTCAGAATGTGGGAAATGTTTTACCGACCATGGGAATCGTGATGAACACCAAAGATCTCACAACACAGGAGAGAAGCCTTTTTCATGTTCAGAATGTGGGAAATGTTTTAACAACAAATTACATTTTGTTAGACACCAAAGAACTCACACAGGAGAGAAGCCTTTTTTGTGTTCAGAATGTGGGAAATATTTTGCCTACAAAGGGAGTCTTGTTAGTCACCAGAGAACTCACACAGGGGAGAAGCCTTTTTCATGTTCAGAATGTGGGAAATGTTTTAACAACAAATTAAATTTTGTTAGGCACCAAATAACTCACACAGGGGAGAAGCGTTTTTCATGTTCAGAATGTGGGAAATATTTTGCCTACAAAGGGAGTCTTGTTGGTCACCAGAGAACTCATACAGGCGAGAAACCTTTTTCATGTTCAGAATGTGGGAAATGTTTTAAATGGAAAGTGCTTCTTGTTAGACATCAGAGCAGTCACACAGGGGAGAAGCCTTTTACATTTTCTTAATGTGAGAAATACTTTACTTGGAAATCAACTGTTAATAAACATCAGAGACGTCACATAGTGGAGAAGCCTTTTTATGTTCATAATGTTGGAATAGTTTTAACCAAAATTGGGTCTTCTCAAATGGGTTGTCTCTTGTCATTCCTCATGTTTGCTGACAAAAAAAAAGGATGCAACTGAATTTTATTCATTCAAAATGTAAAACTATACCCATAATTCACCCCCTGAAGGTTATTCAGTAGGTGACTAATAGAAAAAACATGTACCCTACAGTTCAGTATAGGGTCATTCCATATCAAGTGATCCAAATATGAATATTTTTTTTACCTCACGTCTTTAGATTTTTTTTTTATTTTTTGTTTTTATGAAGTACACCTTTAGTTTATTACAAATGAAAAGTTTTGAATTTTTTTCTTCATCGGTTAATTTTTTACAGATTTTTAACGTTTCAAAAAAGCACGGATTTTGGCCTGGTATAGCTTTACATTTTTTATCATATCTCGGGCTAGAATTAAGATAAAGAGGTGGAAGAAGCATCATTTTTCTCAGAACGGTACCGGCTTTAATTTCATATGTAACAAGACTATGTTTCTTTATATTTTGTTTTGGAGAAATCAAATTCAAAAACTTGATGCGCAATTGTGAAAAAAACATATGTTTTAAAATTGTGAAAAAATGCATGTGTGTTACTTGTGTTCTTGTTTATATTTGTACAGGGATTCAACTTGGGACCTCTCAGATTCTTTTTTTTTTTTTAAAGCCTTGAATCATCTGATTTTAGGTTTGTGAGTTTCTTCCTTTTTTCTTTTCAAATTACAAATTATTGCACTCAACATTTATAGGCAACAATAAAGAAACACAAAAAAACAAATACCGAAGTGCCAGAATAAATACATCTTATTCATCATAACACAACTTGTTCAGTGCATTCAGGTTGAAAATGCTGAGCAAGAAAAAAGAAACAAGGTGATCATAGCCTCAAGTGTGGTTTTCTAAATACAGTCTGATCCCAATTATATGTTAAAAACCAGATTAAAAGAACCAATATTTTTACGACCTATTTATACATGGAACAATGTTTTTTCTATTATATCACTAAACCTGTCATTCATGAAGTGTTTATGAATAGTACAGTAGTTAAATCCTTGTTCTATAAAATATGAACTAATCAAACAATTAACCCCTTCATGACCCAGCCTATTTTGACCTTAAAGACCTTGCCGTTTTTTGCAATTCTGACCAGTGTCCCTTTATGAGGTAATAACTCAGGAACGCTTCAACGGATCCTAGCGGTTCTGAGACTGTTTTTTCGTGACATATTGGGCTTCATGTTAGTGGTAAATTTAGGTCAATAAATTCTGCGTTTATTTGTGATAAAAACGGAAATTTGGCGAAAATTTTGAAAATTTCGCAATTTTCACATATTGAATTTTTATTCTGTTAAACCAGAGAGATATGTGACACAAAATAGTTAATAAATAACATTTCCCACATGTTTACTTTACATCAGCACAATTTTGGAAACAAAATTTTTTTTTGTTAGGAAGTTATAAGGGTTAAAATTTGACCAGCGATTTGTCATTTTTACAACGAAATTTACAAAACCATTTTTTTTAGGGACCACCTCACATTTGAAGTCAGTTTGAGGGGTCTATATGGCTGAAAATACCCAAAAGTGACACCATTCTAAAAACTGCACCCCTCAAGGTACTCAAAACCACATTCAAGAAGTTTATTAACCCTTCAGGTGCTTCACAGCAGCAGAAGCAACATGGAAGGAAAAAATGAACATTTAACTTTTTAGTCACAAAAATTATCTTTTAGCAACAATTTTTTTATTTTCCCAATGGTAAAAGGAGAAACTGAACCACGAAAGTTGTTGTCCAATTTGTCCTGAGTACGCTGATACCTCATATGTGGGGGTAAACCACTGTTTGGGCGCACGGCAGGGCTTGGAAGGGAAGGAGCGCCATTTGACTTTTTGAATCAAAAATTGGCTCCACTCTTTAGCGGACACCATGTCACGTTTGGAGAGCCCCCGTGTGCCTAAAAATTGGAGCTCCCCCACAAGTGACCCCATTTTGGAAACTAGATGCCCCAAGGAACTTATCTAGATGCATAGTGAGCACTTTGAACCCCCAGGTGCTTCACAAATTAATCCGTAAAAATGAAAAAGTACTTTTTTTTTCACAAAAAAATTCTTTTAGCCTCAATTTTTTCATTTTCACATGGGCAACAGGATAAAATGGATCCTAAAATGTGTTGGGCAATTTCTCCTGAGTACACCAATACCTCACATGTGGGGGTAAACCACTGTTTGGGCACATGGTAAGGCTCGGAAGGGAAGGAGCGCCATTTGACTTTTTGAATGAAAAATTATTTCCATTGTTAGCGGACACCATGTCGCGTTTGGAGAGCTCCTGTGTGCCTAAACATTGGCGCTCCCCCACAAGTGACCCCATTTTGGAAACTAGACCCCCCAAGGAACTTATTTAGATGCCTAGTGAGCACTTTAAACCCTCAGGTGCTTCACAAATTGATCTGTAAAAATGAAAAAGTACTTTTTTTTCACAAAAAAATTCTTTTCGCCTCAATTTTTTCATTTTCACATGGGCAGTAGGGTAAAATGGATCATAAAATTTGTTGGGCAATTTCTCCCGAGTACGTCGATACCTCATATGTGGGGGTAAACCACTGTTTGGGCACTCGGCAGGGCTCGGAAGGGAAGGCGCGCCATTTGACTTTTTGAATGGAAAATTAGCTCCAATTGTTAGCGGACACCATGTCGCGTTTGGAGAGCCCCTGTGTGCCTAAACATTGGAGCTCCCCCACAAGTGACCCCATTTTGGAAACTAGACCCCCCAAGGAACTTATCTAGATGCATATTGAGCACTTTAAACCCCCAGGTGCTTCACAGAAGTTTATAACGCAGAGCCATGAAAATAAAAAATAATTTCTCTTTCCTCAAAAATGATTTTTTAGCCTGGAATTTCCTATTTTGCCAAGGATAATAGGAGAAATTGGACCCCAAATATTGTTGTCCTGTTTGTCCTGAGTACGCAGATACCCAATATGTGGGGGTAAACCACTGTTTGGGCGCACGGCAGGGCTCGGAAGGGATGGCACGCCATTTGGCTTTTTAAATGGAAAATTAGCTCCAATCATTAGCGGACACCATGTCACGTTTGGAGAGCCCCTGTGTGCCTAAACATTGGAGATCCCCCAGAAATGAAACCATTTTGGAAACTAGACCCCCAAAGGAACTAATCTAGATGTGTGGTGAGGACTTTGAACCCCCAAGTGCTTCACAGAAGTTTATAACGCAGAGCCATGAAAAAAAAAAAAAAATTATTTTCTCAAAAATGATCTTTTAGCCTGCAATTTTTCATTTTCCCAAGGGTAACAGGAGAAATTTGACCCCAAAAGTTGTTGTCCAGTTTCTCCTGAGTACGATGATACCCCATATGTGGGGGTAAATCACTGTTTGGGCACATGCCGGGGCTCGGAAGTGAAGTAGTGACGTTTTGAAATGCAGACTTTGATGGAATGCTCTGTGGGCGTCACGTTGCGGTTGCAGAGCCCCTGATGTGGCTTAACAGTAGAAACCCCCCACAAGTGACCCCATTTTGGAAACTAGACCCCCAAAGGAACTTATCTAGATGTGTGGTGAGCACTTTGAACCACCAAGTGCTTCATAGAAGTTTATAATGCAGAGCCGTGAAAATAATAAATACGTTTTCTTTCCTCAAAAATAATTATTTAGCCCAGAATTTTTTATTTTCCCAAGGGTAACAGGAGAAATTTGACCCCAAAAGTTGTTGTCCAGTTTCTCCTGAGTACGCTGATACCCCATATGTGGGGGTAAACCACTGTTTGGGCACATGCCGAGGCTCGGAAGTGAAGTAGTGACGTTTTGAAATGCAGACTTTGATGGAATGCTCTGTGGGCGTCACGTTGCGTTTGCAGAGCCCCTGATGTGGCTTACCAGTAGAAACCCCCCACAAGTGACCGCATTTTGGAAACTAGACCCCGAAAGGAACTTATCTAGATGTGTGGTGAGCACTTTGAACCCCCAAGCGCTTCATAGAAGTTTATAATGCAGAGCCGTGAAAATAATAAATACGTTTTCTTTCCTCAAAAATAATTATTTAGCCCAGAATTTTTTAATTTTCCCAAGGGTAACAGGAGAAATTTGACCCCAATATTTGTTGTCCAGTCTCTCCTGAGTACGGTGATACCCCATATGTGGGGGTAAACTACTGTTTGGGCACATGCCGGGGCTTGGAATTGAAGTAGTGACGTTTTGAAATGCAGACTTTGATGGAATGCTCTGCGGGCATCACGTTGCGTTTGCAGAGCCCCTGATGTGCCTAAACAGTAGAAACCCCCCACAAGTGACCCCATTTTTGAAACTAGACCCCGAAAGGAACTTATCTAGATGTGTGGTGAGCACTTTGAACCCCCAAGTGCTTCATAGAAGTTTATAATGCAGAGCCGTGAAAATAATAAATACGTTTTCTTTCCTCAAAAATAATTATTTAGCCCAGAATTTTTTATTTTCCCAAGGGTTACAGGAGAAATTGGACCCCAAAAGTTGTTGTCCAGTTTCTCCTGAGTACGCTGATACCCCATGAGTGGGGGTAAACCACTGTTTGGGCACACGTCGGGGCTCAGAAGGGAAGTAGTGACTTTTGAAATGCAGACTTTGATGGAATGGTCTGCGGGTGTCACGTTGCGTTTGCAGAGCCCCTGGTGTGCCTAAACAGTAGAAACCCCCACAAGTGACCCCATTTTAGAAATTAGACCCCCCAAGGAACTTATCTAGATATGTGGTGAGCACTTTGAACCCCCAAGTGCTTCACAGACGTTTACAACGCAGAGCCGTGAAAATAAAAAATCATTTTTCTTTCCTCAAAAATTATGTTTTAGCAAGCATTTTTTTTTGATTCACAAGGGTAACAGGAGAAATTGGACCCCAGTAATTGTTGCACAGTTTGTCCTGAGTATGCTGGTACCCCATATGTGGGGGTAAACCACTGTTTGGGCACACGTCAGGGCTCGGAAGTGAGGGAGCACCATTTGACTTTTTGAATACGAGATTGGCTGGAATCAATGGTGGCGCCATGTTGCGTTTGGAGACCCCTGATGTGCCTAAACAGTGGTAACCCCTCAATTCTACCTCCAACACTAACCCCAACACACCCCTAACCCTAATCCCAACTGTAGCCATAACCCTAAACACAACCCTAACCGCAACACACCCCTAACCACAACCCTAACCCCAACACACCCCTAACCATAACCACAACCCTAATTCCAACCCTAACCCTAAGGCTACGTGCCCATGTTGCGGATTCGTGTGAGATATTTTCGCACCATTTTTGAAAAATCCGCGGGTAAAAGGCACTGCGTTTTACCTGCGGATTTTCCGCGGATTTCCAGTGTTTTTTGTGCGGATTTCACCTGCGGATTCCTATTGAGGAACAGGTGTAAAACGCTGCGGAATCCGCACAAAGAATTGACATGCTGCGGAAAATACAACGCAGCGTTTCCGCGCGGTATTTTCCGCACCATGGGCACAGCGGATTTGGTTTTTCATATGTTTACATGGTACTGTAAACCTGATTGAACACTGCTGCGGATCCGCAGCCAAATCCGCACCGTGTGCACATAGCCTAATTCTAAAGGTATGTGCACACGCTGCGGAAAACGCTGCGGATCCGCAGCAGTTTCCCATGAGTTTACAGTTCAATGTAAACCTACGGGAAACAAAAATCGCTGTGCCCATGCTGCGGAAAAACTGCACGGAAACGCAGCGGTTTACATTCCGCAGCATGTCACTTCTTTGTGCGGATTCCGCAGCGGTTGTACAACTGCTCAAATAGAAAATCGCAGTTGTAAAACCGCAGTGAAATGCGCAGAAAAACCGCGGTAAATCCGCCATAAATCCGCAGCGGTTTAGCACTGCGGATTTATCAAATCCGCAGCGGAAAAATCTGCAGAGGACCAGAATACGTGTGCACATACCGAAACCCTAACCCTACCCCTAACCCTAACCCTACCCCTAGCCCTAACCCTAACCCTAACCCTAACCCTACCCCTACCCCTAGCCCTAACCCTAACCCTACCCCTAACCCTACCCCTAACCCTAACCCTATTCTAACATTAGTGGAAAAAAAAAATTTCTTTATTTTTTTATTGTCCCTACCTATGGGGGTGACAAAGGGGGGGGGTCATTTATTATTTTTTTTATTTTGATCACTGAGATATAATCTATCTCAGTGATCAAAATGCACTTTGGAACGAATCTGCCGGCCGGCAGATTTGGCGGGCGCACTGCGCATGCGCCCGCCATTTTGGAAGATGGCGGCGCCCAGGGAGAAGACGGATGGGACCCCGGCTGGATCGGTAAGTATGATGGGGTGGGGGGGGAACACGGGGGGGGTGATCGGAGCACGGGGGGGGGGAATCGGAGCGCGGGAGGGGTGGAACGGAGCACGGGGGGCGTGGAACGGAGCACGGGGGGGCTGGAATGGAGCACGGGGGGGTGGAACGGAGCACCGGGGGGGGGTGGATCGGAGTGCAGGGGGGGTGATTGGAGCACGGGGGGGTGATTGGAGCACGGGGGGAGCGGACAAGAGCACGGGGGGGAGCGGAGCACTGGACGGAGGGGAGCCGGAGCAGTGTAGCGGCCAGATCGGAGGGCTGGGGGGGCGATCGGTGGGGTGGGGTGGGGGCACACTAGTATTTCCAGCCATGGCCGATGATATTTCAGCATCGGCCATGGCTGGATTGTAATATTTCACCCGTTATAATGGGTGAAATATTACAAATCGCTCTGATTGGCAGTTTCACTTTCAACAGCCAATCAGAGCGATCGTAGCCACGAGGGGGTGAAGCCACCCCCCCTGGGCTAAACTACCACTCCCCCTGTCCCTGCAGATCGGGTGAAATGGGAGTTAACCCTTTCACCCGATCTGCAGGGACGCGATCTTTCCATGACGCCGCATAGGCGTCATGGGTCGGAATGGCACCGACTTTCATGACGCCTACGTGGCGTCATGGGTCGGGAAGGGGTTAATAGTAGGTTTTTACACTGGCCTGTTATCATCAATGTGTCCTTTCTAGCGGGTGAAATGTAATCTTGTCCATAAGCTCTTACTAGCAATGGCCGTTTCCTTTTGTGTCAGAGTATGCACGGCCGGTCATGGTGTTTGGCTCCACCTGAGTTATATCGGATTTTTGTTAACTTTTACAATGTCTGATTTTCTTGGATACACAAAGGACGGCACTGGACCAGAAGGTGCAAAAAGCCACTTCTACTTCTTCATTTTCACAATCTTTGGAGAGTCCAGTAGCCGCCAGCGCCGATCATATTCACAGGTCACATCACCAGTTGTGTCATCCATTGCCGATCTACCACGTCATGGACTTCACTGTCTTTATTTCCACTACATGGGATGACAGTCCGGTATTGCTGAGTCCCTGTGATGGGTTCTGCTTCCTGTAACCGAGGTTTTCACAAACTCTCCTCCTCTTCATAGTCCTGGTTTGTACAATACATGAACTGAATGCTAAGTATATTTTTCTCCCTCCATTTGAGGAGTTTCCTGGGTGTTAAGAGTTGGTGTGAATACAGCCTGTGGAGGCTCGAGCTGCCGGCCGGTCATCTGCTCAGCAGTCACTGTCTACCCCTGGTCATTCTCAGCCCTAACAAAGCTTTCTCCTCTGCCCCCTCCTGCTTCTAAGCTGTAACATAATAAAATAATACAGTAATATCTAACAATCATGGATTATTTATTAAATCTAGACCCCACACTGTTAGACCACAGGCTGAACAGATCTGAATGCGAGATTTTCGAACACTGTAATAGTTTTATTTTTTAAAATATGATCCCATCACGATCCTATATTGAATTTTGGTACAGATGTGGATAGGAGCATGGCAGGCACATGTGCAGTTTTTGACATTTTGAAATTAAACGTTTTTTTTTCAGAAATGCGTTTTAAAATTTTGCCTTTCCGTTTACATGGGAAAAATATTAACAATACTCTTGTGACATATCTGGTGAAAGCCTGTACAGTTCTGAGAAGAATGGTGTTTATTTTATTTCTCTATCTTTTTCTAGCCTAAGTTATGAGGAGAAATGTAAAGGCAGGCAACACCGAAATTCGCACTTTTTCCGAACTTTGAAAATCAATTAAAAAAAAAAATCTAGAATTTTTTTTCTTCACATTTTGCATAACAAAATCTCAAAAGAATTAAAAATATAGAGGTAAAAATCATTGGTTCACTTGACATGGAATGACCCTATATAGGGTGAGGTGACGTATGCACCTTCACTCTCCAAGCCTCTCATTTCTACTGGTTTCATCGTCCTCACCAAAGGCGACTCATCAGGAAACTATTTAATATTGACCTATATTCAAACAATACTAGACAGAAAAAAAACTAAAGTCATGTATCATGCTACCCGAAACAGTCAGAAAACCAGCCACATATTGGCAGATCCCAGACCTCAAACTATATACTTCATAAATTTATACGCCACCCCAGTGTCAGGAATAGATAGTATGTGAAAATACAGTATAATTCTTGTGTTTTTCTCCTATAGAAACTGCCCTAGTTTTGTATTGTAACAGCTGTTAATTAGTAGTGCAAACAAATTGTCCTAGACCCCGCTCAGGGTAGGTTAGTATAATGGTTGTCTTTTTTTAATGTTTTCTGATGGGGCCAATCATACCAGAATAGGGATGGTGCCCTGCATACTAGGATAGAAATGAGGGGGCCATGTGTATCAGGATATGGATGAGGAATCCATGCATACCAGGCTAGGGATGAGGGGACCATATATGTTGGGGCTGGCGGAACTCACCGAGTATAGGAAGGAAACAACAAGGTGCGTTCGCAGCCCAGGGTCCACCGTGCAGAGATATCTGCTGCAAAGTAATTGGCGGCACTATATGGCGGTATAAGCGAACTCTGTTACTTTACAGAATCGCAAAGATATGAAAATGCTGTGCTGTTGGAATAAGTTTAAATGCAACAACTCCATTCCTGTTGTAGTCTGCATTGAATGTCTATGAGTGTTCATTTGTCAGCTATGCTGTGATTGTTAAAGTTTGTACAAAAAGGTCAGAGGACTCTCACTGATTGCATCATTCTGCTGCTGTTTCCTTCACAGAGAGACATGTGTTACATGGACTAGATTATATCGGTAGTTACTGTCAAAGCTTTCTTATTTTGTTCCAGTTCAAGCTGCATATATTAAACACAGTTTGCCTTACGTTGGATTCTGCTGCTTATATGAAGTAACACGCGCTGCTGTGGTAATACTCCGGCTAACAGGTTATGGGCCCAGCCACCGGAAAGTAAATGGTAAAAAGCCCAGTCACCGGAATAAGCAGCGAGCCAAGCGCAGACAGCACAGAGGAACCCCCGGAATACAAGGACACCGGAACGCAAAGGTACCGCAGTGTACAGAGCACCGGACAGCGCAGCTTAAAGGGCCAGTAACAAAAAAAAAAAAAAGGTACAAGAGACAAGAATGTCTACAGAAAGGAATGCAGTGAAGTACACAGTGCCAAGTCTCACAAATCACAATTACAGCTCCTGGAAATTCAAGGTAAAGATGTTACTTATAAGAGAGGGTACATGGAAATGTATTGAACAGCCTGTGCCTGACCCAGTACCGGGTGATTGGCTAGAGACTGATCAGAAAGCACAAAGCACTATTTCCCTCAGCATAGATGATAACCAGATTGTACATGTATGCAAATGTGATACTGCAAAGAAAATGTGGGAAGAATTACAGAAAGTGCATGAAAGGTCAAATCTCAGCAATAAGCTATATCTTATGAGAAAGCTGTATCAGTCTAAATTAAGTGATGGCCAGCATATGCAGGACTATATCAGAAACACCCTAGAGATTGTGGAGCGCCTAAGGGGTATTGGTGAAGAAATTAAAGATTTTCATGTTGCTGCATTACTATTAAGTGGTCTTCCAGAAAGTTATGACACGCTTGTGACTGCATTAGATGCCAGACCAGATGATGAACTCACACTAGAATATGTGAAAGGGAAACTTGCAGATGAATACAAGAGAAAGTCAGAGACTATTAGCAATAATATATGCAAAGCAGAAGCAGCATTAAAGACACAGTACTTTTCTAAAGCTCAGAGTCATTTAAAGGAAACTCGTGAATGTTTTGTCTGTAAAAAGCCTGGTCACCTTAAAGCAGACTGCAGAGTGTGGAAAGCAAGAATGAATCAGTTTAAAAAGCAGGACAGTCATCAAAAGGTTAAAACAGCTGTAAAGAAGGAAGATGCATGTATTGCGACTGCATTTGGGGTCAGCACAAGCCCATATGCAAACCATGTTTGGTGTATTGACTCTGGAGCGACTGCTCACATGACACGTGATAAAGATTTCTTCATTAATCTAGATGAAAGCAAGTCTGAAAAGGTAATTTTAGCTAATGGTCACTATATGACATCAGAAGGAATAGGAGATGGTTATCTCCATTGTCAAGTTCAATCCTCAGCACAAGTCAGAAAAATCCCAGTTAAAGACGTGCTGTATGTTCCCAAACTTGAAAGTAACCTTTTATCTGTAAAGAAGCTTGCACAACAGGGAAATATAGTTACATTTAAGGATGACAGATGCATCATTTCAAAGAAGGGTCATACCCTTGCCGAAGGAAAAATCAAAGATGAACTTTATCAGCTGAAATGCAATGAAACTGTTTACAGTGCTAGACAAGATTTTCATAAGGACTGTATTCATGTGTGGCACAGACGCCTAGGCCACAGAGATCCAGAAGCAGTAAAGAAACTAGCTCAACTTGCAAATGGTATTGCAATCAACCAGTGTAATCAAACAATGAAGTGCACAAGTTGCCTAAAAGGGAAAATGTCCAGAAAATCGTTTCCTAAAGTAAGCACTACTAAATCTGCACAGATACTGGATTTGATACATACAGATGTGTGTGGTCCAATGAGTGTTCTTACTCCCAGCAAGAAGAGATATTTTCTCACATTCATTGATGATTATTCCAGATATACTGTTACTTACCTACTTCAAAGTAAAGATGAAGTTCCACAGAAACTTGAAGAATATCTTGCTGCAGTTCTTAACAAATTTGGAAGAATACCAAAGGTACTGCGAGCAGATAATGGAACTGAATATACAAGTGGTAAAGTGCAAACCATCCTGAAAAAGAATGGAATCGTGTTCCAGACAACCGTTCCATACAACCCAGAGCAGAATGGCACAGCAGAGAGAAAGAACCGAACTCTTTGTGAAAGTGGAAGAAGTATGCTATTTGATGGAAACCTACCTACAACATATTGGGGAGAAGCCATCATGACTGCTACCTATCTTCAAAATCGACTGCCAAGTAAAGCTACAAGTAAAACTCCATATGAGCTATGGAACTGTGAGAAGCCCAACCTGAAGCATCTCAGGATATTCGGAAGCAAAACTTTTGTGCATGTTCCCAAAGAAAAACGTTCTAAGTGGGAATCTCATGCAAAGGAAGGAGTTCTTGTGGGGTACAGTGAAACTCAGAAAGGATACAGAATCCTGCACCCACAGACCAACACAGTAACAATCAGCAGAGATGTAGTGATTGATGAAAACTCAGTATCGCTCAAATTTCATGAGGTTACGCAAATAATTCAACCTAAGGAACAAGAATTTCAGTCAGTGATTCCAGACATTGAAGAGAATCTCAAAGAAAATACTGAAGTCTGGATATGCTCTGAAAGTACTGAAAAAGAAACAGAAGAACCAAGCCAACCTCAGGAGATCAGAAGATCAGGAAGATCAAATAAAGGAATTCCAGCTAAACGCCTTTCTTATATGGTCAGATCAATTCCAGAAGAAGAGCCACAGTCATGGCAGGAAATGCAAAAACTGCCTATTCATAAGAAGCAAAAATGGATAAAAGCTGCTGATGAAGAAATGGAATCCCTTCATAAGCTCAAAACATGGGAGCTCACAGAGCTACCTCAAGGCAAGAAAGCAATTGGATGTAAGTGGGTCTTTAAGAACAAATATGACTCCGAAGGTAATGTTCACCGTTTTAAAGCAAGATTGGTCGCAAAAGGATATTCACAAAAATATGGTGAAGATTATGATGCTACTTTTGCTCCAGTTGCCAAGCAAACTACATTCAGAACTTTATTATCCATAGCTGCTGTTCAGCAGATGAAAGTAAGACATTTTGACATCAAAACAGCCTTTCTACATGGAGACATTGAAGAAGAGCTGTACATGACTCAACCAGAAGGCTATGTTAAAAGGGGTAAAGAGAACCTTGTTTGCAGAATGCAAAAATCTCTCTACGGCCTTAAGCAATCAGCAAGAGCATGGAACACTAAGATGAACAAAGTGTTAATCGACGAAGGATTTAAAAGGTCTCAAGCGGATCCATGTTTGTATACAAAAGGTGTATCACAAGATTGGATGTATGTTATTCTATATGTGGATGATGTAATAATAGCGCATCAAGAAGAGAGAGAAATTTCAAAACTAGGTCAAATTCTGAACAAGCATTTCGAGACCAAGGACCTTGGAGATGTGACATACTATTTGGGAATCCAAATCCAGAGAGAGGAAGATGGAAGTTTTCTTCTTAATCAAAATTCTAAAATCTCCACAGTTCTAAACCAGTTTGGAATGTCAGAAGCCAAAGGCATATCAACTCCAATGGATCCATCTTACCTAAAATTGGAAGGAGAAGAAGATCTGCTACCCACAAATGACAGTTACAGACAAGCAGTGGGGGCACTTCTATACATAGCAACCACAACCCGTCCAGATATCTCAGCCACAGTGGGAATTCTCTGCCGACGTGTAAGCAAGCCACGCCAAAGAGATTGGAATGCAATTAAGAGACTTCTTCAGTATCTTAAGGCAACCCAAGAGTTAAGTCTAAAGATTTCTGCATCAGGAGATCTAATTCTCAGAGGATATGTAGATGCAGATTGGGCTGGAGACTCAAGTGATCGAAGATCAACAAGTGGTTACTTGTTCAAGTTAGGACACACTTCAATCTCATGGTCCAGTAGAAAACAAGTGTCAGTTGCATTGTCTTCTACAGAAGCAGAATATACATCAGCTGCTCATGCAAGTCAAGAGTTAATTTGGTTGAAGCAACTTTTGGAAGAATTCGGCAAACCACTAGCTGAACCAACTGTTATCTATGAGGACAACCAAGGATGTATCAAGCTCGCCAGCAGTGAAAGGATAAGTGCAAGAACAAAGCACATTGATGTTAAACATCATCACTTGCGTGACTTAGTAGAGCGTGAAGTTCTAAAGTTTGTTTACTGTGAATCTGACAAGATGTTAGCAGATGTTTTGACAAAGCCATTGTCAAGAGCCAAGTTTGAAGAATTCAGAACTGCAATGGGACTAACAGGATAAGCAGTTGTTGAGTGGGGGTGTTGGAATAAGTTTAAATGCAACAACTCCATTCCTGTTGTAGTCTGCATTGAATGTCTATGAGTGTTCATTTGTCAGCTATGCTGTGATTGTTAAAGTTTGTACAAAAAGGTCAGAGGACTCTCACTGATTGCATCATTCTGCTGCTGTTTCCTTCACAGAGAGACATGTGTTACATGGACTAGATTATATCGGTAGTTACTGTCAAAGCTTTCTTATTTTGTTCCAGTTCAAGCTGCATATATTAAACACAGTTTGCCTTACGTTGGATTCTGCTGCTTATATGAAGTAACACGCGCTGCTGTGGTAATACTCCGGCTAACATGTGCCCTGTTAACGTCACAGATGATCACAGCTACCTAACTGAGCAAAGCAAAGAGTGGTCATGCAATCAGCATAGCACACAAGCAACTCCTCACCAGAGGTGCCTGTATTCTAGGGGCTTATTTCAGCCAACCCTGACCACATGCTGACATGACCACCAAGTAGCAAAGCTCATAACATAGGTTGATACTAGCGCATGGCCGTGCGGCCATGCAAACCTTTTATAGCTACAGCAGACAAGGAACTTCCTAGTGGTCCAATAGGAGCTGCTACAGGGCCTGAGCAGGGAGACCCCCGACCTCCAATGAGAGGTTCTCCCATGTGCATGCTCAGTGTGTGCAAAGCAGGACTCGCCGCTGACCAGTGCTGACTATAAAAGCAGAGCCTGGGAAGGCAGCAGTAACCCTTTGCACAATATTAGGCTGAGCGAGAAGCTGGGACCGACGTCTCCGCTGAGCAGGCTCCACTGCAGCTGATTCAGAATGGGAGACCGTAGCAAACATGGCTTGAGATTCCCCCTATGTAACGGCGGGAACTTGACTCCTAACAATATATACCAGGATAGGGGATATTAAGTACAGAATTGACCACATGTTTTGCTTCTATTTTTTTGGTCTAATTTCCTCCTCTAAAACCTAGGTGCATCTTATAGTCCCAAAAATACAGTATATATATCTTTTTTTATTTTTTTCTCAGTGAACTCATTCCTCATGTTTGGCCTCATTAAAATAAAAACACTCATACTCCTCTGGCGTGCCAGCTCCACTTCAGCGGTGTCGAGACTCGCTGTCCCGGAGCTTATGTGAGGTTGTTACATCATACGAGCCCTGCACCCGATCAGCGGCAGCTTCACTGTTCCTTCCTTCGGACATATTGAACATGAACAGGAAGCCAGGGCCGTGGCTGCTCTCTGACTGCTTCATGATGCTTAATTTGTCCGAAGGTGGGGACAGTGACGTCAGCGCTGATTGGGCAAGTCACGTGCTCACATGACGCAAAAACCTCAAAAGAAACCCAAGAACACAAGCGCCAACACCAGTGAAACGGTGCCACCATGGGATGTTTTCTATGAGGATTTTTTTTCTCTATCGCCTCATTGGGGGACACAGGATCCATGGGTGTATGCTGCTGCCACTAGGAGGCTGACACTATGCACAAAAAAGTTAGCTCCTCCTCTGCAGTGTACACCCCACTGACTGGCATTATGAACTTCCGTTTAGCTTAGTGTCAGTAGGAGGTGGACACAGATCTTTTATTAGACCCATATCTACCTCAATGTGAGTTTTATCTTCCAGGTTTTCCTGAGGGATACAGTGTGAATAGTCGCAACTGTAATCCCACAATATGGACTATGAGTACGGCGTATACTGCCACCCCATATCCTCATAGATCCGACAGCAGGACCAAGACCTCTAGCACACAAGTGTGCTCAGAAGCCCGGTCCTAGCTCCGTCCCCCACCCACTTGCCCACCAGAGCCTGTCGGTTGGAGGAGACGAGGACATCCATCACCAGCTCCATGGACGTCTGACACCTTTCTCGGTTTAAAGTTGGTAACGGACGGAGTGGAAGTTTTGAGGTATTTCCCCCACCAGTCCCAGATAGGAAATCAAAGGGCGCAGTTTTAAAAAAAAAAAAGATCCCTCTGGGCTTTTTTATTTACTAAAGGCTGCAGTTTTACCAGGATACCTTTACCTGGTCATTGCTCCTATTGTTGGGTCCCACGGGGCAGGGATCATTGCTGCAATGCAGTGGTCTTGCTGGCAGCCTCGCTTCCCCTTCTTGTTCTGGGGGGCTGCTCTGTCATTCTGGTCCGGCGCGGCGACTTTTTCAGCAGCCGTGCTGCCTTATATTCTGGTGGCCGCTCTGTCTCCTGCTTCCTTCTACCGACGGGCATGTTCCTCTGTTTTCTGGCGCGGCGGCCTCTACAGGCAGCCACGCTGCTTCCTTCCTACGGCGGGCACGTTCCTGTTTTCCGGCGCGGTGGCCTTGCCAGCAGCCACCCTGCTTCCTTCCTGCCGGCTGCACTGCTCGTTCAGCGCAGAGGCCCTCTCCGGCGCTCGCCGGCCTCTAAATTAGGCCCCGACTTCTTCCCAGGTCTACTTCTGTTCGTGACTCCGCCCTCTTTCCCCCTTTCTCTCGGGCAGGCTTTCTCCCACCGTCTTTGAGCCCGCCCACCGGCGCCATCTTTGAGCTCCTGAACAGGGGATTCAGCTCCACCCACCACTCCCTTGCCACGGCAATACTTTTTCGGCGCCATGAACACTCCGCCCACCACCAAGTAGCGCGTCTTACTGGCATCCTCCTGCGTCCCTTCAGGCCCGCACCATGCTCCGTCACGAGTGTGCCCCAGTAGCCTTCCCTGACTGCGTTCCTGAGGATCATCAACCAAGCCGTGCAGCCTTCCTTCTGGACACCGATTAGTCTGCCGTGAGTAGCTCTGCAATTGCAGACTAACACTCTCCTCTGCCCTTCTGTCCCCTAACTTTCTGGCATTCGTCAGGGACCCGTTCGTCATGTCTAATTCTAAGGGAGGTCGCTCTCGCCCTCCCACTTCTTCCTCTACTTCCTCTGCCTTAGTCAACACTTTGCGTGTTCGTCTTGTAACTGCAAACTTCCCTCAGGTCAGTCCTCTCCCCTCTGTCAGGCCTGCAGCAAACCCATTATGCCCACCGCCCAGGATCCTCCGGCTGTTCTGCCTGAGAGTGGCGTCCCCACCCCAGGCTGGGCCTCTTCTCTGTCACATTCGGTAGCGGATCTCACACGGGTGTCACAGACCTTTGTGTCCGTGCTCGATTGGCTGCCCCTGCAGACTTCCACAGCAGCCAGAGTGTCGCAGGAAGCTCCGTCCGAGACTTCCAATATAGGCCGCAAAAGATCCAGACAGGAACGCCGGTCTGAGTCCTCTTCCCGTTTCATCTCACCCCACGGTCCTTCTCTGAGGTCGGATTCCCCCCAGTCCTCCTCCCCTGAGTCAGGCGAGGCGTTCTCAGATGTGCCTTCGGAGGATATATCGGAGCTGGACCCCAACCAAATCTCTAGCATCAGAGATATGGTTCAGAACCTCATTGGAGCGATAAATCAGACCTGTGGCATCAAAGACTCCTCTATGGAACCCGCAGATCAGGCGGTTTCGTTTAGACTGTCTAAACCACCTTCCAAGTTTTTCGCTCATCACCCTAAATTCGAGGAGATCCTGACCAGAAAAAGATAGAATCCGACCAGACGCTTTCAGAGAGGAAAGCACCTTGGCATTTTATATCCTTTTTCTGCGGAGCTCACCGCTAATTGGACTGCCTCTCCTTCTGTGGATCCTCCAGTTTCAAGGCAGTCCACCAAGACGGTCCTTCCGCTATCCGGCGGAGCATCTCTGAAAGACTCTAACGATAGTCATAGAATCCTTTGCGAAGTCAGCCTTTTTAGCGGCTGCGTCTGCTCTTTGCCCGGCCTTTGCTTCCACTTGGGTTTCAAAATCCATATTCAAATGGGCCAAACAATTCCGTCGGGGCATCCTGGACGGGGCCCCACCTGGACAGCTCGCGGAGCTTGCCAACCAGATTTCTCATGCGGGTGAATACTTTGTCTCCGCTTCCCTGGATGCTGCGTCTTGTGCGGCTCAGGCATCCAGCAATGCTGTTGCCATCCGTCGGACCATTTGGCTCAAGGCCTGGCAGGCGGATTTGTCTTCTAAAAAGTCCCTTACCAGCCTGCCTTTTCAGGGTTCACGTCTCTTTGGTTCCAAGCTGTACCAAATCATTAAGGACGCCACTGGGGACACAAGTTCCCTTCTTCCCCAGTCTAAACCTCGATACCCTCCTCCTAGGTGGCAATTTCAGTCCTTTCGGCCCTTTCGGCGTTTCACGGCGTCAGATTCCTTTTCCCAGGAGGCCCAGGCACGTCAAGAGAAGAAGGTATCCTTTAGACCTACTCCTTCCTGGCGTTCACGCTACTCCCAAGGTAGATCCTCCAGGTCTAGGACCGGAACGTCCACCCCAGCATGACTCTCGACAAGAGCCCAGCCCACTTCCCAGGCTGGGTGGCCATTTCCTCTTCTTCAGAGACGTCTGGATCTCCTCAGTAGAGGACATATGGGTCAGGAAAGTTGTATCCTCGGGATACAAAATAGAGTTTGTTTCACGGCCCCGGGATCATTTTTTTGAATCCCGATCTCCAAGAGACCCCGCTCTAGTTCCCGGTTTCTTTGCAGCCATCGCGTCTCTCCTCAAATCCGGGGTAATCGTTCCTGTCCCAGAAAAAGAACGGTTCACAGGGCTCTATTCGAACCTTTTTGTAGTACCGAAAAAGGATGGCAAGGTTCGTCCCATTCTGGATCTCAAATTGCTGAACAAGAGGGTTCGCCTGAGACACTTCAGCATGAAATCCCTTCGTTCAGTAATTGCTTCCATGGAGGCTCAGGAGTTTCTGTGCTCCATAGACATCCAGAACGCCTACCTCCATGTCCCAATATTCCCGGGACATCACCGATTCCTGCGTTTTGCAGTACTTCAGGAGCATTTTCAGTTCGTTGCCCTGCCGTTCGGTCTCGCAACCGCTCCCAGGGTTTTCACGAAGATCATGGCAGCGCTGATAGCCATCTTGAGGGTCAGGGGCCTGATACTTTTTCCGTACCTCGACGACATCCTCATCAAGGCTCCGTCTTTTTCTCAGGCTCACGAAAGTCTGTCCATCGTCCTCGACACTCTAGCCCATTTCAGGTGGCTGGTCAACAGGTAGAAATCATGTCTCATTCCTTCTCAGCGCCGAGTTTTTCTGGGCATGCTCTTCGACACTCGTCAGACCAAAGTCTTCCTTCCCAAAGACAAGAGATCCATCCTTGTCGGCTGCATTTGACACAGTGGACCATTCACTATTATTACAGACCCTTTCATCCCTTGGCATCACAGACTTGGCCCTATCCTGGATCTCATCATACCTAACAGACCGGACATTCAGCATCTCGCACTCACACACCACCTCCTCACCTCACCCCCTATCTGTCAGAGTCCCACAAGGTTCAGTCCTTGGGCCCCTGCTCTTCTCCATTTACACCTTTGGCCTGGGACAGCTCATAGAATCTTATGGCTTTCAGTATCACCTCTATGCTGATGACACACAGATCTACATCTCTGGACCAGATATCACCTCCCTACTAACCAGAATCTCTCAATGTCTGTCCACTATTTCATCCTTCTTCTCCGCTAGATTTCTGAAACTTAACATGGACAAAACAGAATTCATCATCTTTCCCCCATCTCACGCGACCCCCCCAACGAACCTATCCATTACAGTAAATGGCTGCCCACTCTCCCCAGTCCCACAAAGCTCGCTGCCTCGGGGTAATCCTTGTTGCTGATCTCTCCTTCAAACCACATATCCAAGCCCTTTCCACTTCCTGCCGACTTCAACTCAAAAATATTTCACAAATCCGTACATTCCTCAACCAAGAATCTGCAAAAACCCTAGTCCATGCCCTCATCATTTCTCGCCTTGACTACTGCAATCTCCTGCTCTGTGGCCTCCCCTCTAATACTCTCGCACCCCTCCAATCTATTCTAAACTCTGCTGCCCGACTAATCCACCTGTCCCCCCGCTATTCCCCGGCCTCTCCCCTCTGTCAATCACTTCACTGGCTCCCCATTGCCCAGAGACTCCACTACAAAACCCTAACCATGACATACAAAGCCATCCACAACCTGTCTCCTCCATACATCTGTGACCTCGTCTCCCGGTACTTACCTACACGCAACCTCCGATCCTCACAAGATCTCCTTCTCTACTCCCCTCTTATCTCCTCTTCCCACAATCGTATACAAGATTTCTGTCGCGTATCACCCCTACTCTGGAACCCTCTACCACAACACATCAGACTCTCGCCTACCATAGAAACCCTCAAAAAGAACCCCGAGACCCACCTCTTCCGGCAAGCCTACAACCTGCAGTAACCACCGATCGACCAAACCGCTGCATGACCAGCTCTACCCTTGCCTACTGTATTCTCACCCATCCCTTGTAGATTGTGAGCCTTCGCGGGCAGGGTCCTCTCTCCTCCTGTACCAGTTATAACTTGTATTGTTCAAGATTATTGAACTTGTTTTTATTATGTATACCCCTCCTCACATGTAATGCGCCATGGAACAAATGGCACTATAACAATAAATAATAATAATAATAATAATAATCCTTCAGCGGGAAGTTTGCTTACTCCAGGGTCCTCGGCTTCCCTCCTTCTGATCAGCCATGAAGGTTCTGGGGCGGATGGTTGCAACATTGGAAGCGATTCCCTTCACCCAATTTCACTCACAACCTCTTCAGCAGGCCATTCTGTCACAGTGGGACAGGTATGTCTTCTTCCTGGATCGTCCGGTTCGGCTTTCTCCCCGGGTCAAATGGTCCCTCAACTGGTGGCTGACGTCACCTCTCATCTCCCAGGGCAGGTCCTTCCAGTTCACTGGCAGGTGGTAATGACGGATGCCAGCCTGCCCAGCTGGGGTGCGGTGTTTCGTCATCTGACTGTTCAGGGTCGTTGGTCGGCACAGGAGTCCTCTCTGCCAATCAATGTCCTCGAGATTTGGGCCATCTTTCTATCCCTTCTTCACTGGGAAAGGATTCTCAGGGGTTTGCCAATTTGAATCCAGATGGACAATGCCACAGCAGTGGCATATGTCAACCATCAGGGGGGACTCGGAGTTCTCTGGCCTCGGCCAAGGTATCCAAGATCCTCCTTTGGGCAGAGGCAACGGTCCTGGTGATATCAGCAGTGCATATCCCCGGCGTGGACAATTGGGCCGCCGACTTCCTCAGCCGCGAGGGTCTTGCGGCAGGGGAATGGTCCTTGCATCAGGAGGTCTTCCATCAGATTTGTCTTCGATGGGGGGCTCCGGACGTGGACCTCACGGCGTCCCGAATCAACAGGAAGGTCCCACGGTTTGTCTCCAGGTCTCGCGATCCTCTCGCAGTGGGCATCGACGCTCTGGCCATTCCTTGGTCGCAGTTCGTGCTCCCCTGTCTGTTTTTACCCCTGCCCTTGCTTTCCAAGCTGTTGAAAAAGATCAAGGGGGAAGGGGTGCAGGTCATTCTGGTGGCCTCGGATTGGCCCAGGAGATCTTGGTTTGCAGAGATCGTCAATCTTCTCGCGGACACCCCCTGGCGGCTTCCAGACAGACCCGATCTGCTGTCTCAGGGTCCGATCTGCCATCCGAATTCTCGGTTGCTCAGTTTAACGGCGTGGCTGTTAAGACCGCAGTTATAAGAGCACCCGGCCTTTTGGATCGGGTGATTCACACTATGATCCAGGCTAGGAAGCCTTTGTTTTCCTGGATCTCCTATTGTAGAAACCACGTTTCACCTATGTCCTTTTCCCTTCCTTCCATTTTGACCTTCCTTCAGACAGGACTGGATTCGGGCCTCGCTCTTAGTACACTAAAGGGCCAGATTTTTGCGCTCTCCATCCTTTTTCAGAAGACGCTATCTTCTCGGCCACAGGTCAAGACCTTCCTTCAGGGTGTAGCCCATGCTCTCCCTCCGTACAGGGCTCCTGTGGATTCATGGGATTTGAGTCTTGTGCTGGAGGTTCTGAGGGGGTTCCCCCTTTGAGCCTCTCAGTGAGGTTTCCCTGCCAGTTCTATCCTGGAAGGTAATATGCCAAAACATGATATCCATCCACAGACAGCTGTTTCGGGGTATTTGCAACAGATACAACAGAGGCAACAGATGAACCAATTTTTGTAGATGGCTCCAGATTCTATTCAGATGGGCACGATTATTCAGGATATGCCATGTTTTATCCCAAAAGGGGATCGGTTGTAAAACACAAATTACCGTGTCATTTTTTCAGCTCAAAGGGCAGAGCTAGAAGCCGTAAAAATGGTACTACAGCTGAACGAAGCTGATGATCAATGTCCCATTGTAATCTACAGTGATAGCTCCTATGTTGTTAGATCACTGACATATTATTTGCCAGTTTGGGGAAAAGAGGCTATGTAGATTCTTCCAATAAGACTCTTGTACATAGTGACACACTGAAAACAATTTTTGCTATTGTCAAAGTCCCTGCCCATAAAAAATCTGATGATGAGTTATCTGTTGGAAATGCCACTGCAGACAGGTTAGCCAAAGCGGCAGCCCTAACAGGAGAAGAAGTGTTTCAACCTGAAACTTTTGAGATTTTAGCAGCTCAAAGAACAGACACGCATATCCCTACTTTTGCGGAAGAACAAGAAAAAGACAAATCTCTTGTTGCTTCCCGGGTTGATCCAAAACCTCCCTTTGTTTGTGAAAACCGGGTTTTGTGTCATGACTTAAACGGGGAGGATACTGTCTTCTATGGGGGAAAGCTGGGTGGATACTGTTTTGTATGGGGGAAAGCTGGGTGGATACTGTTTTGTATGGGGGAAAGCTGGGTGGATACTGTTTTGTATGGAGGAAAGCTGAGTGGATACCAATCTGTATTTATTATTATTATTATTATACATTTTTATAGCGCCATTTATTCCATGGCGCTTTACATGTGAATACGGGGCAAATATAGACAAATACATTAAACATGAGCAGATAACAAGGCACACGAGTACATAAGGAGGGAGGACCCTGCCCGCGAGGGCTCACAGTCTGCAGGGGGTGGGTGAGGATACACTAGGAGAGGGAAAAGCTGGCTGTGCGGCTGTATGGGGGAAAGCTGGGTGGAAAATGTTTTGTATGGGGAAAGCTGCGTGAATAGTGACTTGTATGAGGGAGAGTGGGGTAGATACTGATTTGTATGGGGAAAGCTGGATGGATACTGATTTGTATGGGGAAAGCTGGGTGGATACTGTTTTGTATGGAGGAAAGCTGAGTGGATATCAATTTGTGGGGGGAAGCTGAGTGGATGCTGATGTGTATGGGGGAATTCTGGGTATATACTATTTTCTATGAGGGAAAGCTGGGTGGAAACTCTTTTGTATGGGGGAAAGCTGGGTGGATACTGTTTTGTATTGAGGAAAGCTGAGTGGATACCAATCTGTATGGGGGAAAGCTGGGTGGAAAATGTTTTGTATGGGGGAAAGCTGAGTGGATACCAATTTGTATGGGGGAAAGCTGAGTGGATACCAATTTGTATGGGGGAAAGTTGGTTGGATACCAATTTGTATGAGGGAAAGCTGGGTGGATACTGATTTGTATGGAGGAAAGCTGAGTAATCACTGTTTTGTATGGAGGAAAGCTGGGTGGATACTGACTTGTATGGGGGAAAGCTGGGTGGATACTGACTTGTATGGGGGAAAGCTGGGTGGAGTGCAGACTTAGATGGATTGGTCTGCAGGCGTCACGTTGCATTTGCAGATCCCCTGATGCACCTAAACAGTAGAAATCCCACACAAGTGACCCGATATTGGAAACTAGACCCCCCAAGGAACTCATCTAGATGTGTTCTGAAAACTTTGAACCCCCAAGTGTTTCACTACAGTTTATAACGCAGTCGTGAAAATAAAAATTAATTTATTTCCCACAAAAATGTTTTTTTTAGCCCCCTAAATTTTTATTTCCCCAAAGGTAACAAGAGAAATTGGACACCAATAGTTGTTGTCCAATTTGTCCTGAGTACGCTGACACCCCATATGTTGGGGTAAACCCCTGTTTTTGCGCACGGGAGAGCTCGGAACGGAAGGAGCACTGTTTTACTTTTTCAACGCAGAATTGGCTGGAATTGAGATCGGACGCCATGTCGCGTTTGGAGAGCCCTGATGTGCCTAAACAGTGGAAACCCTCAATTCTAACTGAAACCCTACCCCAAACACAACCCTAATCTTAATTCCAACCATAACCCTAACCACACCCCTATCCCTGACACACCCCTAACCCTAATCCCAACCGTAAATGTAATCCAAACCCTAACTCTAACTTTAGCCCCAACCCTAACTTTAGCCCCAACTCTAACTTTAGCCCCAACCCTAACTTTAGCCCCAACCCTAACTGTAGCCCTAACCCTAGCCCCAACACTAACCCTAGCCCCACCCCTAACCCCAACCCTAGCCCCACCCCTAACCCTAGCCCTAACCCTAGCCCTAACTCTAATGGAAAAATGGAAATAAATACATTTTTTTTAATTTTTTTATGTTTCCCTAACTAAGGGGGTGATGAAGGGGGGTTTGATTTACTTTCATAGCGGGTTTTTTTAGCGGATTTTTATGATTGACAGCTGTCACACACTAAAAGACGCTTTTTATTGCAAAAAATATTTTTTGCGTTACCACATTTTGAGACCTATAATTTTTCCATATTTTGGTCCACAGAGTCATGTGAGGTCTTGTTTTTTGCGGGACGAGTTGATGGTACCATTTTTGGGCATGTGGCATTTTTGGATCGCTTTTTATTCTGATTTTTGTGAGGCAGAATGACCGAAAACCAGCTATTCATGAATTTCTTTTTGGGGGGCATTTATACCATTCCACGTTTGGTAAAATTGATAAAGCAGTTTTATTCTTTCGGTCAGTACGATTACAGCGATACCTCATTTATATCATTTTTTATGTTTTGGCGCTTTTATACGATAAAAACTATTTTATAGAAAAAATAATTTTTTTTGCATCGCTTTATTCTGAGGACTATAACTTTTTTTAATTTTTCGCTGATGATACTGTATGGTGGCTCTTATTTTGCGGGACAAGATGACGTTTTCAGCGGTACCATGGTTATTTATATCCGTCTTTTTGATTGCGTGTTATTCCACTTTTTGTTCGGCAGTATGATAATAAAGCTTTTTTTTGCCTCTTTTTTTTTTTTTTTTTTAACGGTGTTCACTGAAGGGGTTAACTAGTGGCACAGTTTTATAGGTCGGGTCGTTACTGACGCGGCGATACTAAATATGTGTACTTTTATAGTTTTTTTTTTTAGATAAACAAATGTATTTATGGGAACAATATTTTTTTTTTCTTTATTTAGGATTTTTTTTTTTTTTTGTACACATTTAGATATTTTTTTTTAATTACTTTTTTACTTTGTCCCAGGGGTATATACCTATTAGGAATATACTCACCCTCGGATGTGCCCTAGTTCTAACCCGCAGCCTTCCTTCCTAAGAATCAGCGCTTGAAGGACCTTTCGATGACGTCGCGGCTTGTGATTGGTCGCGTGACGCCCATGTGACCGCTCACGCGACCAATCACAAGCCGCGACGTCATCGAAAGGTCCTTCAGGCGCTCATTCTTAGGAAGGAACGCTCCCGATTACAACCAGGGCGCGTCCGAGGGTGAGTATAGCAATATTTTTTATTTTTATTCTTTATTTTACACTTAAATCTGAATTCCGATACCGATTCCCGATATCTTAAACATATCGGGAATCGGTATTGGAATTCCGATTCCAGATCTGAAGATCGCCGACCTCATGGCCGACCCCACACAGGGGTCGGGTCGGGTTTCATGAAACCCGACTTTGCCAAAAGTCGGCGACTTCTGAATCTGGCCGACCCGTTTCACTCAACCCTACCGCTGACATCACTGAGTATGCACAGACTCACACCCTGACCTGAAGAACTCGGCAGCGTGGGAAAAAGTTCAGAAACTTTCCCACACTAATGAGTTCATGTCCGATCAGGTGGGGAGGCTGGGAAGGCAGCTTTTCATTTATTCCTCCGTGGTTTACAATCGAGCCGGTAGCATAAGCGCCACTCCCGGTTGTAAACTACTCAACTCCTTGAGATGGATTGCAGCGGACTTGACTGTACGGCGGGCAGGTATATTGTTGGTTTGTTATTATTTCATTTTTTACAGGAGATTGAGGGCCTTGCTTGGATTACCAATAACAATAAAATGGTCAAACAGTGTTTAGTGTTTTATTTCATTAAAATACTTTATTCTGCCTGTGTGTATTTATTTAACCCTTTACAAACTTTAGGATTAGTAATAATAATCTTTATTTTTATATAGCGCTAACATATTCCGCAGCGCTTTACAGGTTGCACACATTACCATCACTGTTCCTGATGGGGCTCACAATCTAAAATCCCTAACAGTATGTCTTTGGAATGTGGGAGGAAACCGGAGTACCCGGAGGAAACCCACGCAAACACGGAGAGAACATACAAACTCTTTGCAGATGTTGTCCTTGGTGAGGTTTGAACCCAGGACTCCAGCGCTGCAAGGCTGCTGTGCTAACCACTGCGCCACCGTGCTGCCCTAATGGAGAGGTGTCTTATTGACACCTCTCCATTACTAAGCCAGCTCAATGTCACCTTACAATACAAAGGTGACATTAACCCTTTATTACCCCATATGCCAACTCTACAGGGCAGTGGAAAGAGAGGCTAAGTGCGGGAATTACTGTATCTTACAGAAGCGTCATTTCTGGGGTGGCTGAGTTCTGGTGTTTGTAGAAGGGGGGCAATAACCATGATCCCTTCCTAGGCTATGAATCTCAGCCCGCAGCTGTTTGCATTGCCTTTTCTGGCTATTAATTAAAGGGGGACCCCACATCATTTTTTTAATCCCTCTATTTTAATAGCCAGTGAAGGCTAAATATACAGCTGCGGGCTGAGATTCATAACCTGGGAAGATCCATGGTTATTAAGCCCCTTCATGACCCTGGGCACTTTGTTTTTTTCGTTTTCGTTTTTCGCTCCCCTCCTTCCCAGAGCCATAACTTTTTTATTTTTCCATAAATATAGCCATGTGAGGGCTTGTTTTGTGCGGAACGAGTTGTACTTTTGAAAGACACCATTGGTTTCAGCATGTCGTGTACTAGAAAACAGGAAAAAAAATTCCAAGTGCGGTGAAATTGCAAAATAAGCAATCCAACACTGTTTGTTTGGCTTTTTTGCTAGGTTCACTAAATGCTAAAACTGAGCTGCCATTATGATTCTCCAGGTCATTACGAGGTCATAGACACCAAACATGTCTAGGTTATCCTTTATCTAAGTGGTGGAAAAAAAACAAACATTGCTAAAAAGAACCCCCACAATTTTCTGATACCCATAGCGTCTCCATTTTTCGTGATCTGGGGTATTTTTTGCACGTTGAGCTAACGTTTTTAATGATGCCACTTTTGTGCAGATACATTCTATTGATCGCCCGTTATTGCATTTTAATGCAACGTCGCAGCATCCAAAAAAGGTAATTCTGGCGTTTCAAATTTTTTTCGCTACGCCATTTAGCAATCAGGTTGATCCTTTTTTTATTGCTAGATTGGGTGATTCTGAACGCGGCGATATCAAATATGTGTAGGTTTGATTTTTTTTGTTTTATTTTGAATGGTACAAAAGGGGGATGATTTAAACTTATATTTTTTCTATTTTTTAAAACTTTTTTTTTATCTTTTGCAATGCTTTAATAGCCTCCGTGGGAGGCTAGAAGCTGGCACAACTCGATCGGCTCTGCTACATAGGAGGGATGTATAACATAGTAACATAGTAACATAGTTAGTGAGGCTGAAAAAAGACATTTGTCCATCCAGTTCAGCCTATATTCCATCATAATAAATCCCCAGATCTATGTCCTTCTACAGAACCTAATAATTGTATGATACAATATTGTTCTGCTCCAGGAAGACATCCAGGCCTCTCTTGAACCCCTCGACTGAGTTCGCCATCACCACCTCCTCAGACAAGCAATTCCAGATTCTCACTGCCCTAACAGTAAAGAATCCTCTTCTATGTTGGTGGAAAAACCTTCTCTCCTCCAGACGCAAAGAATGCCCCCTTGTGCCCGTCACCTTCCTTGGTATAAACAGATCCTCAGCGAGATATTTGTATTGTCCCCTTATATACTTATACATGGTTATTAGATTGCCCCTATGTAGCAGAATTACAGGCTTGCTATGAGCGCCAACCACAGGGTGGCGCTCACAGCAAGCCGGCATCAACAACCATAGAGGTCTTCAACAGACCTCTTGTTGTCATGCCGAAGCATCACTGACTCCCGATCACGTGACTGGGGTCGGCGATGCGCTCATTTCCGGCCGATGGCTGGAAGCGGCAGTTAAACATTTCAATGGCAGTCTTCTTCAGAAGGGGTGCATACTGCCATCAAAATGCTCGTCAAGGGGTACGCTCGACGGAATGAACTCTGGGTATTTATATTTATCTGTGGTTTTTACTTTTGCTCGTATAATTAGTTTCCTTGATCTTTGATGTGCATGACACTGTCCCTGATTGCCCTTAGGGGATTATGCACTTTATACTTTATTACACGTTTTTTGTTTTTTTTTCTCCTGAGGCCAATCAGGGAGAGAGGAACTCCCAGATACATGTGCGTGATGTATTAAGTATTTTTTATCTGTCTTGAGACTTTTTTGGCTATGAGCACTATGCACTTTACTCCGTATTTACCTATATGCAATATTGAACTGTGCCTCAAGCAGATGATATTAAATTCTTTATCTTGGATATAATACACGTGGTATATTTATACCCAGGATACTGTCATCATATGTTCCGTCCAATGTAGGTTTCTTTCCATCCTGTTTTTTCAGTTTGCTCTTATCTCCCTAAAACATTTTCAAATTAGTATTTTCAATAAAGACATTATTGACTCTTTACGCTGTGTTGGGGGACTTTTGTTGCTAGTTTACAGATTTGGTGGTTGATCACGGTCCTCCGTACTTTTGTGGCTATTCCGTTTAGTCCCGTCCTAGGTTCAAACATCGGTCCCCCAGTCGCTGGCTTTCCCTCTCTGGTGCAGAAAATTGCGCAGGAGCCCACGCCATTTTTTCCCCTGAAAATAATCTTTTATTAACCCCTTCCCGACCTGTGACACAGCATATGCGTCATGAAAGTCGGTGCCCATCCGACCTGTGACGCATATGCTGTGTCACAGAATGATCGCGTCCCTGCAGGCCGGGTGAAAGGGTTAACTCCAATTTCACCCGACCTACAGGGACAGGGGGAGTGGTACTTTAGCCCAGGGGGGGTAGCTTCGCCCTCCCGTGGCTACGATCGCTCTGATTGGCTGTTGAAAGTGAAACAGCAGAGCAAGGCAAACAGGATCATGGGGTGCATTAAAAGAGGTCTGGATACACATGATGAGAGCATTATACTGCCTCTGTACAAATCCCTAGTTAGACCGCACATGGAGTACTGTGTCCAGTTTTGGGCACCGGTGCTCAGGAAGGATATAATAGAACTAGAGAGAGTACAAAGGAGGGCAACAAAATTAATAAAGGGGATGGGAGAACTACAATACCCAGATAGATTAGCAAAATTAGGATTATTTAGTCTCGAAAAGAGACGACTGAGGGGCGATCTAATAACCATGTATAAGTATATAAGGGGACAATACAAATATCTCGCTGAGGATCTGTTTATACCAAGGAAGGTGACGGGCACAAGGGGGCATTCTTAGCGTTTGGAGGAGAGAAGGTTTTTCCACCAACATAGAAGAGGATTCTTTACTGTTAGGGCAGTGAGAATCTGGAATTTCTTGCCTGAGGAGGTGGTGATGGCGACCTCAGTCGAGGGGTTCAAGAGAGGCCTGGATGTCTTCCTGGAGCAGAACAATATTATATCATACAATTATTAGGTTCTGTAGAAGGACGTAGATCTGGGGATTTATTATGATGGAATATAGGCTGAACTGGATGGACAAATGTCTTTTTTCGGCCTTACTAACTATGTTACTATGTAATATTTCACCATTGAAAATTAGTGAAATATTACAATCCAGCCATGGCCGATGCTGCAATAGCATCGGCCATGGCTGGAGACCCCGATCTGGCCCCCCCACCGACTGACGACGGCGATCTGCAGCCGCCGTCAGTGTTCCCTACCCCTCCGTCCTGTCCTAAGCGCCTTCCTCTCCCCTCCACCACTCCCACGTCCTCCCCTTCGCCCCCCCCATACTTACTTAGTCCCGGTGTCCCTCCCAGTGTCCGAGGTCTTCTCGCATGGGCGCCGCCATCTTGGAAAATGGCGGGCGCATGCGCAGTGCGCCTGCCGAATCTACCGGCCGGCAGATTGGTTCCCTGTACATTTTGATCGCTGTGATAGCTTCTATCACAGCGATCAAAATAAAAAAAAAGTAAATAAACCCCCCCCCCCTTTATCCCCCCCATAGGTAGGGAATATAATAAAATGCAGAAAATATATTTATTTTTGTTTTTCCGTTAGGGTTGCACTTAGGGCTAGGGTTGCACTTAGGGCAGGGGTTGCACTTAGGGCAGGGGTTGCACTTAGGGCAGGGGTTGCACTTAGGGCAGGGGTTGCACTTAGGGCAGGGGTTGCACTTAGGGATAGGGTTGCACTTAGGGATAGGGTTGCACTTAGGGATGGGGTTGCACTTAGGGATGGGGTTGCACTTAGGGATGGGGTTGCACTTAGGGATGGGGTTGCACTTAGGGATTGGGTTGCACTTAGGGATAGGGTTGCACTTAGGGATAGGGTTGCACTTAGGGATAGGGTTGCACTTAGGGATAGGGTTGCACTTAGGGATAGGGTTGCACTTAGGGATAGGGTTGCACTTAGGGATAGGGTTGCACTTAGGGATAGGGTTGCACTTAGGGATTGGGTTGCACTTAGGGATTGGGTTGCACTTAGGGATTGGGTTGCACTTAGGGATAGGGTTGCACTTAGGGATGGGGTTGCACTTAGGGATGGGGTTGCACTTAGGGATTGGGTTGCACTTAGGGCTAGGCTTGCACTTAGGGCTAGGCTTGCACTTAGGGCTAGGGTTGCACTTAGGGCTAGGGTTGCACTTAGGGCTAGGGTTGCACTTAGGGCTAGGGTTGCACTTAGGGCTAGGGTTGCACTTAGGGCTAGGTTTGCACTTAGGGCTAGGGTTGCACTTAGGGTTAGGATTGCACTTAGAGATAGGGTTGCAGTTAGGGTTGCACTTAGGGCTAGGGTTGCACTTAGGGCTAGGGTTAGAATTAGGGTTAGAATTAGGGCTAGAATTAGGGTTAGAATTAGGCTATGTGCACACGGTGCGGATTTGACTGTGGATCCGCAGCGGATTGGTCGCTGCGGATTCATAGGAGTTTTCCATCACGTTTACAGTACCAAGTAAACCTATGGAAAACCAAATCCGCTGTGCCCATGGTGCGGAAAGTACAGCGCGGAAACGCTGCGTTCTATTTTCCGCAGCATGTCAATTCTTTGTGCGGATTCCGCAGCGTTTTACACCTGCTCCATAATAGGAATCCGCAGGTGAAATCCACACAAAAAACACTGGAAATCCGCGGTAAATCCGCAGGTAAAGCGCAGTGCGTTTTACCTGCAAATTTTTCAAAAACGGTGCACAAAAATTTCCACACAAATCTGCAACGTGGGCACATTGCCTTAGGGTTGGGGTTGGAATTAGAGTTAGGGTTGGAATTAGGGTTAAGACTGGGGTTAGGGTTGGGATTAGGGGTGTGTTGCGGTTAATGTTGGAGTTAGAATTGAGGGGTTTCTACTGTTTAAGCACATCAGGGGGTCTCCAAACGCGACATGGTGCCACCATTGATTCCAGCCAATCTTGCGTTGAAAAAGTCAAATGGTGCTCTCTCCCTTCCGAGCCCCGACAAGTGCCCAAACAGTGGTTTACCCCCACATATGGGGTATCAGCGTACTCAGGAGAAACTGGACAACAACTCTTGGGGTCAAATTTCTCCTGTTATCCTTGGGAAAATTAAAAAATTCTGGGCTAAAAATTATTTTTGAGGAAAGAAAACGTATTTATTATTTTCATGGCTCTGCGTTATAAACTTCTGTGAAGCACTTGGGGGTTCACAGTGCTCACCACACATCTAGATTAGTTCCTTTGGGGGTCTAGTTTCCAAAATGGGGTCACTTGTGGGCGGTTTCTACTGTTTAGCCACATCAGGGGCTCTGCAAACGCAACGTGACGCCCGCAGAGCATTGAAAGTCTGCATTTCAAAACATCACTACTTCCCTTCCAAACCTCGACGTGTGCCCAAACAGTGGTTTACCCCCACATATTGGGTATCAGCGTACTCAGGACACACTGGACAACAACATTTGTGGTCCAATTTCTCCTGTTACCCTTAGGAAAATAGGAAATTCCGGGCTAAAAAATCATTTTTGAGGAAAGAAAAATTATTTTTTATTTTCATGGCTCTGCGTTATAAACATCTGTGAAGCACCTGGGGGTTTAAAGTGCTCAATATGCATCTAGATAAGTTCCTTGGGGGGGGTCTAGTTTCCAAAATGGGGTCACTTGTGGGGGAGCTCCAATGTTTAGGCACACAGGGGCTCTCCAAACGCGACATGGTGTCCGCTAACGATGGAGATAATTTTTCATTCAAAAAGTCAAATGGCGCTCCTTCCCTTCCAAGCCTTACCATGTGCCCAAACAGTGGTTTACCCCCACATGTGAGGTATCAGTGTACTCGGGAGAAATTTCCCAACAAATTTTAGGATCCATTTTATCCTGTTGCCCATGTGAAAATGAAACAATTGAGGCTAAAAAAAATTTTTGTGAAAAAAAAGTACTTTTTCATTTTTATGGATCAATTTGTGAAGCACCTGGGGGTTTAAATTGCTCACAATGCATCTAGATAAGTTCCCTGCGGCATCTAGTTTCCAAAATGGGGTCACTTGTGGCGGAGCTCCAATGTTTAGGCACACGGGGGCTCTCCAAACGCGACATGGTGTCCGCTAAAGAGTGGAGCCAATTTTTCATTGAAAAAGTCAAATGGCGCTCTCTCCCTTCCGAGCCCTGCCGTGCGCCCAAACAGTGGTTTACCCCCACAAATGAGATATCATCGTACTCAGGACAAATTGTACAACAACTTTCGTGGTTCAGTTTCTCCTTTTACCATTGGGAAAATAAAAAAAATTGTTGCTAAAAGATCATTTTTGTGACTAAAACGTTAAATGTTAATTTTTTCCTTCCATGTTGCTTCTGCTGCTGTGAAGCACCTGAAGGGTTAATAAACTTCTTGAATGTGGTTTTGAGCACCTTGAGGGGTGCAGTTTTTAGAATGGTGTCACTTTTGGGTATTTTCAGCCATATAGACCCCTCAAACTGACTTCAAATGTGAAGTGGTCCCTAAAAAAATGGTTTTGTAAATTTTGTTGTAAAAATGAGAAATCGCTGGTCAAAATTTAACCCTTATAACTTCCTAGCAAAAAAAAATTTGTTTCCAAAATTGTGCTGATGTAAAGTAGACATGTTGGAAATGTTATTTATTAACTGTTTTGTGTCACATAACTCTCTGGTTTAACAGAATAAAAATTCAAAATGTGAAAATTGCGAAATTTTTGCAAAATTTCCGTTTTTATCACAAATAAACTCATCATTTATTGACCTAAATTTACCACTAACATGAAGCCCAATATGTCACGAAAAAACAATCTCAGAACCGCTAGGATCCGTTGAAGCGTTCCTGAGTTATTACCTCATAAAGGGACACTGGTCAGAATTGCAAAAACGGCCAGGTCATTAAGGTCAAAATAGGCTGGGTCATGAAGGGGTTAAATACATACCGCTCCCCTAACTTGCACACACTCTATATTAATGCTATTAGTCACTGACATCTATATATCTACCTGTTCTGCATGGATCTACTGTGTGTAAACCATGTCTTCTATCCTGTCGGCTTCTGCGCTGATTGTACAGAAGCCGACAAATTAATTAATGGCTATTCTGCTATCTGACTATGAAATATACAGTATATATATATATATATATATATATATATATATATATATATATATATATATATATATATATATATATATACAGTGCCTACAAGTAGTATTCAACCCCCCGCAGATTTAGCAGGTTTAATAAGATGCAAATAAGTTAGAGCCTTCAAACTTCAAACAAGAGCAGGATTTATTAACGGATGCATAAATCTTACAAACCAAAAAATTATGTTGCTCATATAAATTTTTATAAATTTTAAACATAAAAGTGTGGGTCAATTATTATTCAACCCCTAGGTTTAATATTTTGTGGAATAACCTTTGTTTGCAATTACAGCTAATAATCGTCTTTTATAAGACCTGATCAGGCCGGCACAGGTCTCTGGAGTTATCTTGGCCCACTCCTCCATGCAGATCTTCTCCAAGTTATCTAGGTTCTTTGGGTGTCTCATGTGGACTTTAATCTTGAGCTCCTTCCACAAGTTTTCAATTGGGTTAAGGTCAGGAGACTGACTAGGCCACTGCAACACCTTGATTTTTTGCCTCTTGAACCGGGCCTTGGTTTTCTTGGCTGTGTGCTTTGGGTCGTTGTCTTGTTGGAAGATGAAATGACGACACATCTTAAGATCCTTGAGGGAGGAGCGGAGGTTCTTGGCCAAAATCTCCAGGTAGGCCGTGCTATCCATCTTCCCATGGATGCGGACCAGATGGCCAGGCCCCTTGGCTGAGAAACAGCCCCACAGCATGATGCTGCCACCACCATGCTTGACTGTAGGGATGGTATTCTTGGGGTCGTATGCAGTGCCATCCAGTCTCCAAACGTCGCGTGTGTGGTTGGCACCAAAGATCTCGATCTTGGTCTCATCAGACCAGAAAACCTTGAACCAGTCAGTCTCAGAGTCCTCCAAGTGATCATGAGCAAACTAGACGAGCCTTGACATGATGCTTTGAAAGTAAAGGTACCTTACGGGCTCGTCTGGAACGGAGACCATTGCGGGGGAGTACGTTACTTATGGTATTGACTGAAACCAATGTCCCCACTGCCATGAGATCTTCCCGGAGCTTCTTCCTTGTTGTCCTTGGGTTAGCCTTGACTCTTCGGACAAGCCTGGCCTCGGCACGGGAGGAAACTTTCAAAGGCTGTCCAGGCCGTGGAAGGCTAACAGTAGTTCCATAAGCCTTCCACTTCCGGATGATGCTCCCAACAGTGGAGACAGGTAGGCCCAACTCCTTGGAAAGGGTTTTGTACCCCTTGCCAGCCTTGTGACCCTCCACGATCTTGTCTCTGATGGCCTTGGAATGCTCCTTTGTCTTTCCCATGTTGACCATGTATGAGTGCTGTTCACAAGTTTGGGGAGGGTCTTAAATAGTCAGAAAAGGCTGGAAAAAGAGATAATTAATCCAAACATGAAGCTCATTGTTCTTTGTGCCTGAACTACTTCTTAATACTTAGGGGAACCAAACAGAATTCTGGTGGGTTGAGGGGTTGAATAATAAATGACCCTCTGAAAAAACTTTTCTCAATTTAAAAAAAAAAATAAACAAAGAAATAACATTCTTTTTGCTGCAGTGCATTTCACACTTCCAGGCTGATCTACGGTCCAAATGTCACAATGCCAAGTTAGTTCCAAATGTGTAAACCTGCTAAATCTGCAGGGGGTTGAATACTACTTGTAGGCACTGTATATATATATATATATATATATATATATATATATATATATATAGATACTGCTCAAAAAAATAAAGGGAACACTTAAACAACAGAATATAACTGCAAGTAAATCAATCTTCTGTGAAATCAAACTCTCCACTTAGGAAGCAACACTGTTTGACAATCAATTTCACATGCTGTTGTGCAAATGGAATAGACAACAAATGGAAATTATTTGCAATTATCAAGACATACTCAATAAAGGAGTGGTTCTGCAGGTGGGGACCACATCTCAATACCAATGCTTTTAGGCTGATGTTTTGGCCACTTTTGAATGTTGGTTGTGCTTTCACCCTCGTGGTAGCATGAGACTGACTCTACAACCCACACAAGTGGCTCAGGTAGGGCAGCTCATCCAGGATGGCACATCAATGCGAGCTGTGGCTAGAAGGTTTGCTGTGTCTGTCAGCGTAGTGTCCAGAGGCTGGAGGCACTACCAGGAGACAGGCCAGTACAGCAAGAGACGTGAAGGCTGTAGGAGGGCAACAACCCAGCAGCAGGACCGCTACCTCATCCTTTGTGCAAGGAGGAACAGGAGGAGCACTGCCAGAGCCCTGCAAAATGACCTCCAGCAGGCCACAGTTTTTTTGTGTCTAGTCTCGCTTGAATATAGGTCAATGTTAAATAGTCTCCTGATGAGTTGCCTTTGGTGAGGACGATGAAACCCATAGAAATGAGAGGCTTGGAGAGTGAGTGTGTACACGTCACCTCATCCTATATACTGAACTGTGGGATACACGTTTTTTCTATTACTCACCTCCTCACTAACCTTCAGGGGGTAAATTATGGGTATAGTTTTACATTTGGAATTAATAAAGTTTAGTTTTTCCCTTTTGTCAGCAAACATGAGGAATGTCAAGAGACAGCACATTTAAGAAGATTCAATTTTGGTTAAAACCATTCCAACATTATGAACATAAAAAAGGCTTCCCTCCTATGTGACGTCTCTGATGTTTATTAACAGTTGATTTTCAAGTAAAATATTTCGCACATTAAGAAAATGAAAAAGGCTTCTCCCCTGAGTGATTGCTCTGATGTCTAACAAGATGCCCTTTCTGGTTAAAACATTTCCCACATTCTGAACAGGAAAAAGGCTTCTCCCCTGTGTGAGTTCTCTGGTGCCTAACCAAGTCTGATTTCTGGATAAAACATTTCCCACATTCTGAACAGGAAAAAGGCTTCCTGTGGGTTCTTTGATGTTCAACAAGATTCCTTTTGAGAGTAAAACATTTCCCACACTCTGAACAGGAAAAAGGCTTCTCCTCTGTGTGACTGCTCTGATGTCTAACAAGATTACTTCTATGATTAAAACATTTTCCACATTCTGAACATGAAAAAGGCTTCTCTCCTGTGTGGGTTCTTTGATGTTCAACAAGATTCCCATTTTGGTTAAAACATTTCCCACATTCTGAACATGAAAAAGGCTTCTCCTCTTTGTGACTGCTCTGATGTCTAACAAAATTACTTCTATGACGAAAACATTTTCCACATTCTAAACATGAAAAAGGCTTCTCCCCTGTGTGAGTTCTTTGGTGAATAACAAGATCTGATTTCTGGATAAAACATTTCCCACATTCTGAACAGGAAAAAGGCTTCTCCCCTGTGTGAGTTCTTTGGTGAATAACAAGATCTGATTTCTGGATAAAACATTTTTCACATTCTGAACATGAAAAAGGCTTCTCCCCTGTGTGAGTACTATGGTGCTTAACCAAAACTGATTTCTGGACAAAACATTTCCCACATTCTAAACATGAAAAAGGCTTCTCCCCTGTGTGAGTTCTTTGGTGAATAACAAGTTCTGATTTCTGGATAAAACATTTCACACATTTTGAACAGGAAAAAGGCTTCTCCCCTGTGTGAGTTCTTTGGTGAATAACAAGATCTGATTTCCATTTAAAACATTTTCCACATTCTGAACATGAAAAAGGCTTCTCCCCTGTGTGAGTACTATGGTGCTTAACCAAAACTGATTTCTGGATAAAACATTTCCCACATTCTAAACATGAAAAAGGCTTCTCCCCTGTGTGAGTTCTTTGGTGAATAACAAGATCTGATTTCTGGATAAAACATTTCCCACATTCTGAACAGGAAAAATTCTTCTCCCCTGTGTGATTTCTCTGGTGAGAAACAAAATTTGAGTTACGTGCAAAACATTTCCCACATTCTGAACATGAAAATGACTTCTTTACTTTAGGAGCAGTTTGTTTTTTAATGCCTCTTTTGTGACTTTGATTTTCCTTAGTAGTCAGTAATGAATCAGAAGATGGGACCTGTTTCATAGGATCAAATGACAGATCTTTGCTGTGAATGGTTGATGATATATCTGGTGTAACAGCAGTCACTTCAGTTGTATCTTGTAGGATCTCAAGATCATCAGATTTAAAAATAGAAGATGTCAGCTGTCCCTCTGATCTCCTGGTACAGTCACCTGCTAAGATAAAAAAAACAATTTTTTTAATAAAATATTCTTGAGTTTTATATTTTTGAATATTTCTACTTATACTGTCCCTAAAAATGGCAAGCTATGTAAAAAACTTTAATTATTTACCAAAACAATGACAGTTCACAGTCTAATAGAAAACCTTGTTGGATGAGACAGTAGTGTGTGGTGTTCAACTGTTTGTTCATTCTGCCTCCCAAATATCGAATAAAAAGAAACCAATCAATGTTATGTAGGCGAAAATAATACCAATTCTCATCTCACAAAAAAAGTCCCAGCTCAGGTCCATCATCTGTCAATGGAAAAACAGAGGTTCCCACACTATTAGTGGCTCAACGGCTGTTGAAAAAGTAACAGTTTCTATAAACCAATCCAGCAAAATCCGCTCTCACTTCTGAGTCTTGCAGTGTGCCCAAACAACATTTAGGATCCCTGTATTTAGCAATATTATAGTGAGAAGAATACACTTAATTTGCGGTGTGTGTCTCCTGGAGCACAATCTGGGCACTATGTGCTGGGTAATAAAATGGCAAATGTGTAATTTTCACTCTCCAACATCCACTGTGTGTTAATTTCCGGAAAGTGGCTGTGGAGTCAAAATATTCATTCCTCCTACACACGTGGTCTAAATTGTTGGTTCCCCTTTTAATGACAGAAAAACCCACAATGGTCGCAGAAATAACTTGAATCTGACAAAAGTAATAATAAATCAAAAATCTTTGAAAATGAACAAATGAAAGTCAGATATTGCTTTTCAACCATGCTTCCACAGAATGATAAAAAAAGACCTCATGAAATAGGCCTGGCCAGAAATGATGGTGCCCTTAACTCAAGCATTTTGTGACCGTCAATGGTGGATAAACATCGGTGCTAGCAGGGCTTTGTGCAGCGCCGACGTTTGTCAACAGTCGGCGGTTTTGTGCTCATCGAGACCCCCACGTACCTTATAACAAAGGGATTCCGTCTCACAACGCTTACTGTGACCCCCTACCTCATCGAGACCTGATTGGTTCAAGTCTTGATGACATCAGCGTCACACCAGCCAATGAGACAAATCACTAGCAAAGTCTGTTGTAGCAACGAACTTTCCGGGGCGATCTGCCTCATAAAAACACTGTTTCTCCTCAGATCTCCTGTCAGTGAGAGATTAGAGGAGATCCAGTGTTACAAGTGCTGCTGGCAACAGCTGTGTCAGTCAGCGATCTTGTTATAAATTAAAAAAAACAGATAAGGCAGGTTAGTGCTATAATTTGGGTTACTGGTAGGCTAAAGTTAGGGTTACTTTAGGCTAAAGTTAGGGTTACTTTAGGCTAAAGTTAGGGTTACTTTAGGCTAAAGTTAGGGTTACTTTAGGCTAAAGTTAGGGTTACTGTTAGGGTTACTTTCCAGGCTAAAGTTAGGGTTAGAGTTTATTCTAAATTTAGGGTTCGGCTAAAAAATTAGGCTTTTCTCAATTGTCACCCCAATAATTTGGTCACATCAGTTTTCTATTTCAGGAAAAAAATGAATAAAAACGAATAAAATGGCCCGTCAGTATTATAGTACAGAGGAGGCTTATGCACTTTTATGTTCTGACAGTGAAGAAAGTGCAGTGCCAGATGGCGATGTGGATTTTGAGGGATTCAGTAGCAGCGACAGTGATAGCTCAGAAATGAGCAGTGATTCTGGTCCATCCTCACACACAAGGACCAGTACAACAAGAAGGACAAATAGCGCTTCTGGAGAAATGTTTCCAACTCGGGGAACAATGCCCAGTACTAGCGCTGTCCCTAGTGCTCGTGAATTGGCACACACCAATGTCCAAGGGGCTTTGCCTCTTGATGTAGCATTTCCCAGATGGGAGGCTTTGGATTCGGCTACTCCATTCATCCTTAATTTTAATGCCATTCCTGGTATAAATGTGGAGTTGGAAAATTTTGGACCAATCAATTTTTTTTTAATTTGTTTCTGACAGACAGCTTGCTAGAACATATTGTCCTACAAACAAATTTATATGCTTACCAATTCATCAACCAGAATCCACGATCCTATCATGCTAGGTCAAATTTATGGACACCAACTTATGTCCTAGAAATGAAATTTTTTTTAGGACTTACCGTACATTCGCTTGTTAAAAAAACGAGCATTCAGTTCTATTGGTCCAACCGCCCTGTTCAAGCCACCTCAATGTTTTCTGCCGTTCTTCCTAGGACCCGTTATGAAATGCTCATGATATTTTGGCATTTTAACGACAATAGTCGATGCCTGCCCAGAGATGCCTCAGAACATGACAGACTATTCAAAATCAGACTCATCATTGAAGACTTGACAGAAAAGTTCTTAAAGCTTTACACCCCAACAGAAAACATTTCCATTGATGAATCCCTTGTAAAATTCAAAGGAAGACTGCAGCTCAAGCAATTTATTCCTTCTAAGAGAGCAAGGCTCGGAATAAAGCTCTATAGAGTGTGCGAGAGTTCAACCGGATACACATCAGCTTTTCGCATTTATGAGGGGAAGGATAGCCAACTAAACCCACCAGGATGACCTACTTATTTGTGGACATCTGGAAAAACCGTTTGGGAGCTGATAACTCCATTTTTACAAAAAGGCTACAATCTGTATGTTGACAATGACTACACCAGCATACCCCTATTTAAAAGTCTGGTTGAACATAACATGGGGGCTTGTGGGACCATTCGCAAAAACAGTCAGGAGTTTCCACAATCATTGGTCAATCAAAAGTTCCGAAAGGGACAGTCAGAGGATTTACGCAATGGAGAGCTGCTTGCCCTTAAGAATAAGGACAAAAAATATATTTTTATCCTGAGCTTGATCCACACAGATTCCACAAGGGCCACTGCAGACCAACAGGGATCCACTACTCCAAAACCTGTGTCTGTCATTGACTACAACAAATATATGGGGGGTGTGGACCTTGCAGATCAGGTTCTACAGCCATACCAGGTATCAAGAAAATCATATACCTGGTATAAAAAGTTAGTCTTATTTGTTTCATGTGGCCACATATAATTCTTTTGTGCTATACAAAGAAGTCGGAAATGCAGATACTTTCCTTATCAGGAAAAGGTCATTGAAAATCTTAAGTAAATAAAAAAGTCCTTTACAGCTCACCTGTCCAATCTATGCATGGCTGCCATCCCAGAAAATTCCAACAAGTAGTAAAAAATCCAGCACCAAGAGGTTGCACTGCAATAAGCTTTATTGCATAATCTTCATTAAAAGCATGGACAACCGACAATAGGAAAATGGCATAAATAGCATGGGTCCCAGACATCGGTTTACGCGTTTCAGGGCCAAATATGCCCCTTAGTCATAACCTAGTGTTATACCAGTGAGTCAGGGTTTATATAAAACGCCCCATCACATGATTCAGTTATTTCACACCCACAACATTAAAACTCTTTTACCAGTACAAAAATACAAACTTAAACCCAACAATCTGCTGCTGTCATTATACACAGTCAAGAGGTCGGTGAACAATATTAATAACACAATATTCTATCTGTGCGCTTAGGCAGGATTCACATTTCGCTAGGGCAGTCCGTTTAAGGGACGCATTTTAAAGTAGCCAAAACGCAATGTAACGGACATTTTAACGCACCCATAGACTTCCATTACTGTAACGTATCGTAACGCATGTCAAAATTGGCATGCATTTGCAATATTCAGTTTTTTTGTGACGCACCTTCCAACGCGGCCTGCTGCGTTTTCGGGTCTGGCACAGCGAAAGCACGAGTAACGGTAGCCTTATTTCTGCCATTAAAGTCTATTGCAAACACGTTGGATTGCGTTAATGAGGGTTTTCCATGTGGTCATGTGACAGGAAATATGATTTCAGCCATTTTTGGAGCATACACTCTGCAGACAAACTCTGGAAACGCCAGCTTCTCAGTGTGTCTACCGTGTGAGCGACCTGAGGCAATGTAAGTACTATTATATGTGTATATAGACATCCTTTGAGTGTGTAGTGGCCGTCAGATGTTTGTGTACTAAATGTATGGTTTTATATGTACACAGATGTCGGATAGTGAGGGATCTAGCCGCAGCAGCATGTCTGCCATCTTCTCCTCGGAATCGGTAAAGTCAATCAAAAAGGCTCTAAAAATGTTCTGTGACTCTAGTGTATTGAGGGCAATCATGTGTAATCATGTTTTTGTTGCAAATTATAGGAATCTTCAATTCCGAAACCAAGCAGGCCACCCCCAAGAAAGCAATCGAAAGCGGACAAAAAGGTACATGCCAGAAAATATTTTCTTTTTTCTAACTAAATTTCATCATGAATCGTAACTCCTTTTTTTTTGTTATAAATTGTAGGATACAAAATCCAAAAAACAGCCTCACCGTGTTGCATCACCTCACCTTGAAGTGGTAATTATAACAAAAAGTAACAATTTGTAACCAACCAAAATTAATTTATTTTTTCTCACAAAATCATTAATGAAACTACACATAACAGTTTAAAAAATGCATAAAAACACCACAAAATAACTTTTAAAATCCTTTTTTTTAACCTAACAAACTACATTCATTTCAGTACAATAAACCAAACAAACAATAATACATGGACCCCCCAACAAACATATTACTAGAAACGAATAACATTACAATACAATTTTTTAAAATCTGAAAGTGTTCAAAATTTCAAATTTGTTGAAAAAGGGGTCTGGAATATATTGTGGTCTCGGGGATGTGATAAACGTATTACATACGTACATAGTCCAAGCAGCCATCCAAAAAAAGACGACACATTGAGGTTGATGAAGAGCCCTTGGACATAGAAAATAGGGATTTTTGTGTACTCACCGTAAAATCCTTTTCTCCAAGCCATTCATTGGGGGACACAGACCGTGGGTGTATGCTGCTGCCACTATGAGGCTGCCACTAAGTGTTACAAGAAAAGTTAGCTCCTCCCCTGCAGTATACACCCTCCTGCTGGCTCTCAGCCAACCAGTTCGGTGCAAAAGCAGTAGGAGATCAATAATAACATATGAGAGTATAGTATATCAAATTATATATGAGAGTATAGCATGTAAATATATATATATATATATATATATATATATATATATATAAAAGCATAGCATGTGAAATTATATATGAGAGAATAGCATGTTAATTATAAAAAACAAGCACAAACTAATAACAGGGCGGGAGCTGTGTCCCTCAATGAATGGCTTGGAGAAAAGGATTTTACGGTGAGTACACGAAAATCCCTATTTCTCCTTCGCCTCATTGGGGGACACAGACCGTGAGACGTCTCAAAGCAGTCCCTGGGCGGGAATAACATCAGAACAGACCCTACGTAACGCTACTTACAAGTGTGCCACCGCGGCCTGCAGAGTCCGCCTGCCCAGACTCACGTCTGCGGAGGACTGGGAATTATGATGCTTCAAGGATGCATGCGGGCTGGATGAACCCGCAAAGTTGACAGACGCGCTTTGCTGACACCTGGTGTCTAGAACCCAAGGAACCTCGATCGATCGAGTGGAGTGAAAATAGTCTGACGTCTAATACGGAAGGACTTCTAGATTTGTAAAGAATCCACCAGACTATCATGGCCGAAGACATGGCTAAGCCCTTCCTGAAAAACGCCAGGAAGCCCAAATGAGATATCCATCCTCTCGAAGGACGCCGTCCTTGACACGTACTTGCTCAAAGACCTCACATTGTCTAGGGAATGGGGCACCCATTCCGTTTTGTGGACTGGAGCTGAAAGAAAAGAAGGAAGAATGATGCCCTCGTAACAGTGGAAGTACGATACCCCCTTGGAAACAAGGGATGAGGACGGGCTGAGGACAACCTTGCCTTGATGGAAATAAGGAAAAAAGATCTGAAGGAACAGAGTGGCCAGCTCTGAAGACTCGTCTGAATTGACCTGGACAATGTGGATGTCCAGGATCACTGGGGCCTTCCTGTTTCCTAAAGACCCTCGGAACTAGTGGGAAAGGCGTGAAGGAGCTGGTATCACAGAAGAACCAGAGCATGCACTACGGTGGCTATTGGGTTTCTAAGCCGAATCATGAACTCGAGTACATTGGCATTCAGGCTGGAAGCCATCCGATCTACATCTGGAGTGCTCCAGTGAAGGCAGATATGTTGGGAGACTTCCGGATGAATTTTCCACTCACTTGAGGCGAGACCCTGGCGGCTGAGGAGAAGCTGCCGCCCAGAGCTGTACTCCTGGAATGAGTACTGCCGAGATCACCGGATGATAGATCTCGGCCCATCAGAGAGGGTGAGGTACGTAGGTCAAGGTGTCTGACCGCGGGTACCTGCTAGATGAAAGACGTATTGCACAGCCGTGATAATATCCAACTGAATTTGGATGGGGAGACCTGCCAGAGAGCATTGGGCCTGCTGCAGGCACAGAGGTACCATTGGGATCCCCAGAAAAAAACTGATCAGGAGACTGGATTCCCGAGATAAGCAGAGGCCTTGAGCTGGGACGCTCCGTAGTACAGCAACCATTGAGCCAGAAGAAAGGATCTCCCCCGGATGAGAAATATGCTCAAACATTACCCTTTGGAAACCTGTTTGACCTGTAGAAAAAAGCAAGCGAAGCAAAGGGAACTGCCTCCATTGCTATTATTCTACCCAAGGCTACTCATAGCAAATTGGATGGAATGAGGGTAGGTATGGACCGGGGCTGAAATTCAACCCTGTCTTGAGGACCCGCTTCTTTAAACGACGTAGCAGAAGAGATAACCCACGACCAGACAGGCCGTTCTGGCATTTGCCAGAAATGCCGGATGGCCATACCGGCCTGGAATGAGGGGATGAGTGACCAAGTGAGGGGGCTCCCTGTTGAAGGACCACGGCCTTGTTTCAAGGAAGGATTCCAACCCTCTGGAGGTGTCCCGGATCGTCCTTAAAAAGGGTATCTGCTGGGCTGGAAACGAGGAAGACCAGTCTGAGTCTGTCCGCCAGCCCGGGTGAGGAGGGGTATCGTAAGGTATATATGTATATAGACGACTCAGCGTAATCCTGGAAGGACGGCTGGAAGTCGACCAGATAGGAGAGGACGGCCGCGCACCCAGAGTGCCAGAGGGGCATGACAGCCGCCATGATAATGGCGAACACTTTGGGAGCAGTAGCAAAGCCGAAGGGAAAGGTCGTGACTTGGGAAGGTAAGCATCCCGAATGTCGATGGATGCCAGAAAAAAACTCTAGCTTTTCCTTTTGAAGTGATGGCCGAGTGGGGGAACTCCATCCATGTCAGATTTTTTTTTTTTTAACGCAGAGTATGCTTCCGTTCTCTGATCCATAAAGCTGAATGAAATGGGATTCCCTGCAGACATATAAAGTTGAATGAAATAGGATTCACTGCAGACAGCGCCGCGCAACTAGCCGCATTCAAAGAGGCGTGCACCAGAAAGCCTCCCGCTCAAGAGATTTGAATGGCCCGCTGTAATGTCTCCGGAGGAGAGATAATTGATGTGAAACAAACAAATATAGACCAACACTGGAACCATCAGTAACGAAAAAAAAAAACTTCATAGACCAAGCACCCTTTGGTGAGGTGTATAGCATATTTTACATAGGACACTCCTATGTGTTGCGGACACTACTCCAATCTTTCTGTATATGAAAGCAGTTAAGGTGTCCGACCAGTAGACCGTTGATCTGGTAACCCGTGTGGGGTAAGGAAGGGTAAAGCGCTGAACTCGATGCCACGAGACGGAACGAGTTATTGACTGACAGTCCATGGTATTTTTAAAAGATGATCCATCAGGCAGGAATACTGGTAGGTGCTAGGTAGCGAAGTGCGCGGTTGCATCCGCCACGTGAGGAAAAAGAACCCATCTTTGAGATGCTGCCATCTTTGAACGTGCAGAGATAAAAGGATGAACTCTCAATCAACCAACCTCTTAACAGAGAGGGGGAGAGGAATCTTCCGCTGTTATGATAAGGTAATTCAGTACCACAATGGACATAGAGGTCAGAGCACATACAGTGACCTGACAATAACCCAAAAACATTGAACGAGCTCTGAGACGTGGGAACTCTGTTGACCGCAATCCCTAATCCTCTCCAACCACACTAGAGGCAGCCGTAGATTGCGCCTAACGCTCCCTATGCAACTCGGCACAGCCTGAGAAACTAGCTAGCCTGAAGATAGAAAATAAGCCTACCTTGCCTCAGAGAAATACCCCAAAGGAAAAGGCAGCCCCCACATATAATGACTGTGAGTTAAGATGAAAAGACAAACGTAGAGATGAAATAGATTTAGCAAAGTGAGGCCCGACTTTCTGAACAGAGCGAGGATAGGAAAGGTAACTTTGCGGTCAACACAAAACCCTACAAAAACCACGCAAAGGGGGCAAAAAGACCCTCCGTACCGAACTAACGGCATGGAGGTACACCCTCTGCGTCCCAGAGCTTCCAGCAAGCAGGAAAAAACAAATAGACAAGCTGGACAGAAAAAACAGCAAACAAAATAGCAAAGCGGAACTTAGCTATGCAGAGCAGCAGGCCACAGGAACGATCCAGGAGGAAACAGGTCCAATACTAGAACATTGACTGGAGGCCAGGATCAAAGCACTAGGTGGAGTTAAATAGAGCAGCACCTAACGACTTCACCACATCACCTGAGGAAGGAAACTCAGAAGCCGCAGTACCACTTTCCTCCACCAACGGAAGCTCACAGAGTGAATCAGCCGAAGTACCACTTGTGACCACAGGAGGGAGCTCTGCCACAGAATTCACAACAGTACCCCCCCCTTGAGGAGGGTTCACCGAACCCTCACCAGAGCCCCCAGGACGACCAGGATGAGCCATATGAAAGGCACGAACAAGATCGGGAGCATGGACATCAGAGGCAAAGACCCAGGAATTATCTTCCTGAGCATAACCCTTCCACTTAACCAGATACTGGAGTTTCCGTCTTGAAACACGAGAATCCAAAATCTTCTCCACAATATACTCCAACTCCCCCTCCACCAAAACCGGGGCAGGAGGATCAACAGATGGAACCATAGGTGCCACGTATCTCCGCAACAATGACCTATGGAATACGTTATGTATGGAAAAAGAATCTGGAAGGGTCAGACGAAAAGACACAGGATTAAGAACCTCAGAAATCCTATACGGACCAATGAAATGAGGTTTAAACTTAGGAGAGGAAACCAAACCAAATCCCCAACACGAAGTCGGGGACCCACACAGCGTCTGCGATTAGCGAAACGTTGAGCCTTCTCCTGGGACAAGGTCAAATTGTCCACTACATGAGTCCAAATCTGCTGCAACCTGTCCACCACAGTATCCACACCAGGACAGTCCGAAGACTCAACCTGCCCTGAAGAGAAACGAGGATGGAACCCAGAGTTGCAGAAAAACGGCGAAACCAAGGTAGCCGAGCTGGCCCGATTATTAAGGGCGAACTCAGCCAAAGGCAAAAAGGACACCCAGTCATCCTGATCAGCAGAAACAAAGCATCTCAGATATGTTTCCAAGGTCTGATTGGTTCGTTCGGTCTGGCCATTAGTCTGAGGATGGAAAGCCGAGGAAAAAGACAAGTCAATGCCCATCCTACCACAAAAGGCTCGCCAAAACCTCGAAACAAACTGGGAACCTCTGTCAGAAACGATATTCTCTGGAATGCCATGTAAACGAACCACATGCTGGAAGAACAATGGCACCAAATCAGAGGAGGAAGGTAATTTAGACAAGGGTACCAAATGGACCATCTTAGAGAAGCGATCACAGACCACCCAAATGACTGACATCTTTTGAGAGACGGGAAGATCTGAAATAAAATCCATAGAGATATGTGTCCAAGGCCTCTTCGGGACCGGCAAGGGCAAAAGCAACCCACTGGCACGAGAACAGCAGGGCTTAGCCCGAGCACAAATCCCACAGGACTGCACAAAAGAACGCACATCCCGCGACAGAGATGGCCACCAAAAGGATCTAGCCACTAACTCTCTGGTACCAAAGATTCCAGGATGACCAGCCAACACCGAACAATGAACCTCAGAGATAACTTTATTCTTCCACCTATCAGGGACAAACAGTTTCTCCGCTGGGCAACGATCATGTTTGTTAGCCTGAAATTTTTGCAGCACCCGCCGCAAATCAGGGGAGATGGCAGACACAATTACTCCCTCTTTGAGGATACCCGCCGGCTCAGATAAACCCGGAGAGTCGGGCACAAAACTCCTAGACAGAGCATCCGCCTTCACATTTTTAGAGCCCGGAAGGTACGAAATCACAAAGTCAAAACGGGCAAAAAACAGCGACCAACGAGCCTGTCTAGGATTCAACCGCTTGGCAGACTCGAGATAAGTCAAGTTCTTATGATCAGTCAAGACCACCACGCGATGCTTAGCTCCTTCAAGCCAATGACGCCACTCCTCGAATGCCCACTTCATGGCCAGCAACTCTCGATTGCCAACATCATAATTTCGCTCAGCAGGCGAAAACTTCCTGGAAAAGAAGGCGCATGGTTTCATCACCGAGCAGTCAGAACTTCTCTGCGACAAAACAGCCCCTGCTCCAATCTCAGAAGCATCAACCTCGACCTGGAATGGAAGCGAAACATCTGGTTGACACAACACAGGGGCAGAAGAAAAACGACACTTCAACTCTTGAAAAGCTTCCACAGCAGCAGAAGACCAATTGACCACATCAGCACCCTTCTTGGTCAAATCGGTCAATGGTTTAGCAATACTAGAAAAATTGCAGATGAAGCGACGATAAAAATTAGCAAAGCCCAGGAACTTTTGCAGACTTTTCAGAGATGTCGGCTGAGTCCAATCATGGATGGCTTGGACCTTAACAGGGTCCATCTCGATAGTAGAAGGGGAAAAGATGAACCCCAAAAATGAAACCTTCTGACCACCAAAGAGACACTTTGATCCCTTCACAAACAAAGAATTAGCACGCAGGACCTGAAACACCGTTCTGACCTGCTTCACATGAGACTCCCAATCATCCGAGAAGATCAAAATGTCATCCAAGTACACAATCAGGAATTTATCCAGGTACTCTCGGAAGATGTCATGCATAAAGGACTGAAACACTGATGGAGCATTGGCAAGTCGGAATGGCATTACTAGATACTCAAAATGGCCCTCGGGCGTATTAAATGCAGTTTTCCATTCATCGCCTCGCTTAATACGCACAAGATTATACGCACCACGAAGATCTATCTTGGTGAACCAACTAGCCCCCTTAATCCGAGCAAACAAATCAGATAACAACGGCAAGGGGTACTGAAATTTAACCGTGATCTTATTTAGAAGGCGGTAATCTATACAAGGTCTCAGCGAACCATCCTTCTTGGCTACAAAAAAGAACCCTGCTCCTAATGGCGACGATGACGGGCGAATATGCCCCTTCTCCAAGGACTCCTTCACATAACTCCGCATAGCGGCGAGCTCAGGCACAGATAAATTAAACAGTCGACCTTTTGGGAATTTACTACCAGGAATCAAATCGATAGCACAATCACAATCCCTATGCGGAGGTAGGGTATCGGACTTGGGCTCATCAAATACATCCCGGTAATCAGACAAGAACTCTGGAACCTCAGAAGGGGTGGATGACGAAATAGTCAGAAATGGGACATCACCATGTACCCCCTGACAACCCCAGCTGGACACAGACATGGATTTCCAATCTAATACTGGATTATGGACTTGTAGCCATGGCAACCCCAACACGACCACATCATGCAGATTATGCAACACCAGAAAGTGAATAACCTCCTGATGTGCAGGAGCCATGCACATGGTCAGCTGGGTCCAGTACTAAGGCTTATTCTTGGCCAAAGGCGTAGCATCAATTCCTCTCAATGGAATAGGACACTGCAAGGGCTCCAAGAAAAACCCACAACGCCTAGCATACTCCAAGTCCATCAAATTCAGGGCAGCGCCTGAATCCACAAATGCCATGACAGAATACGATGACAAAGAGCAGATCAAGGTAACGGACAGAAGAAATTTTGACTGTACCGTACCAATGGTGGCAGACCTAGCGAACCGCTTAGTGCGCTTAGGACAATCAGAGATAGCATGAGTGGAATCACCACAGTAGAAACACAGCCCATTCAGACGTCTGTGTTCTTGCCGTTCAACTCTGGTCAAAGTCCTATCGCACTGCATAGGCTCAGGTTTAAGCTCAGGTAATACCGCCAAATGGTGCACAGATTTACGCTCACGCAAGCGTCGACCGATCTGAATGGCCAAAGACATAGACTAATTCAGACCAGCAGGCATAGGAAATCCCACCATGACATCCTTAAGGGCTTCAGAGAGACCCTTTCTGAAAATAGCTGCGAGCGCACCTTCATTCCATTGAGTGAGTACGGACCACTTTCTAAATTTCTGACAATATACCTCTATCTCATCCTGACCCTGACACAGAGCCAGCAAATTTTTCTCTGCCTGATCCACTGAATTAGGTTCATCGTACAGCAATCCGAGAGCCAGGAAAAACGCATCGATATTACTTAATGCAGGATCTCCTGACGCAAGAGAAAATGCCCAGTCCTGAGGGTCGCCACGTAAAAAAGAAATAATGATCCTAACTTGTTGAACTGGGTCACCAGAGGAGCGAGGTTTCAAAGCCAGAAATAGTTTACAATTATTTTTGAAACTCAGAAATTTAGTTCTATCTCCAAAAAACAAATCAGGAATAGGAATTCTCGGTTCTAACATAGAATTCTGAACCACAAAGTCTTGAATATTTTGTGCTCTTGCCGTGAGCTGATCCACACATGAAGACAGACCTTTAATGTCCATCGCTACACCTGTGTCCTGAACCACCCAAATGTCTAGGGGAAAAAAAAAGGCAAAACACAGTGCAGAGAAAAAAAAATGGTCTCAGAACTTCTTTTTTCCCTCTATTGAGAATCATTAGTACTTTTGGCCTCCAGTACTGTTATGATAAGGTAATTCAGTACCACAATGGACATAGAGGTCAGAGCACATACAGTGACCTGACAATAACCCAAAAACATTGAACGAGCTCTGAGACGTGGGAACTCTGTTGACCGCAATCCCTAATCCTCTCCAACCACACTAGAGGCAGCCGTGGATTGCGCCTAACGCTCCCTATGCAACTCGGCACAGCCTGAGAAACTAGCTAGCCTGAAGATAGAAAATAAGCCTACCTTGCCTCAGAGAAATACCCCAAAGGAAAAGGCAGCCCCCACATATAATGACTGTGAGTTAAGATGAAAAGACAAACGTAGAGATGAAATAGATTTAGCAAAGTGAGGCCCGACTTTCTGAACAGAGCGAGGATAGGAAAGGTAACTTTGCGGTCAACACCAAACCCTACAAAAACCACGCAAAGGGGGCAAAAAGACCCTCCGTACCGAACTAACGGCATGGAGGTACACCCTCTGCGTCCCAGAGCTTCCAGCAAGCAGGAAAAAACAAATAGACAAGCTGGACAGAAAAAACAGCAAACAAAATAGCAAAGCGGAACTTAGCTATGCAGAGCAGCAGGCCACAGGAACGATCCAGGAGGAAACAGGTCCAATACTAGAACATTGACTGGAGGCCAGGATCAAAGCACTAGGTGGAGTTAAATAGAGCAGCACCTAACGACTTCACCACATCACCTGAGGAAGGAAACTCAGAAGCCGCAGTACCACTTTCCTCCACCAACGGAAGCTCACAGAGAGAATCAGCCGAAGTACCACTTGTGACCACAAGAGGGAGCTCTGCCACAGAATTCACAACATTCCGCCTCCTCACATCATCCGTTAAATAGTGGTGATGCAGAGGGGAACTGCTCGGACGTCAAAAAGAAAGGCATCTGTACATCTACGGGGATCAAGTCCCCTAGAGGGCCGGGATGACATCAGGCCTGGTGGAAGCAGAGTATACGTAGAGGGGACACTTGATGTGCTCATTTGATGATGACATGAGGAGATCGGTGTCCTTTGAAGGACCCGTCGCCCAGAGTATACGTGAGGCGGCCACTCCATGTGCTCTTTTGATGATAGTGTGAGATCGGAATCCTTTGAAGGCCCCGTCGCCGCGAGTATACGTGAAGGCAATAGTTCATGTGCTCATTTGATGCTGGTGTGAGGAGATCGGTGTCCTTTGAAGTACCCGTCGCCCAGAGTATACGTGGAAACAACACTCCATGTGCTCATTTGATGCTGGTGTGAGAAGGAGATTGGTGTCCTTTGAAGGACCCGTCGCCCTTAAAAAAACAGTTAAACCAGGCATGGCATCTCATGACGCTTGAAGAAGAGTTTATTTCTAGAGCAAGTCCATTTGTGATTATTCGTGGTGTTTACCACTGCGCTAACATGGTGCTCGCCAGTGAGTCGCTTATCCGGACGCTCGCTGTCCAGGAAAATTGCAAATGCACTCCTAAGAGTTTCCGTTTTTGAGGGACCCTGTGTGATCTAGAGGAAGACCTTGTCAATTTACAGAGATTGTGGTCTAAATGGGTGAATCAATCCTGTTCAGAGGCTCTGGCGAGTCCAGATCCAAGGTGATGTCTGAATCATATGCGGAGTCTTGTTCCATTTCTAGAATACATGAGGCCCCTGCTAGCCTAAAGTATATTGGTCTTGCGAGCACTTCAAACCAGAGGGTTCAATCTCTTGTCAGAGAAGCCATGGATTACGCCAGATGCGAAGCCCCTTGGGGGGAACTAGGTACTCTGGGAAGAGCTGGGATCGGCGGCGGCAGAGGGCTCCTGATTTGAGCTAAGTACTCTGTTAAAGGCGACCGGCTTCTGGCTGGTCATGACTTTAAGAGCAGAGAAAACTGGTCATGTGTCTCTTTAAACTAGGGAACCTTTGAGACCAGGGAATGCTGGTCATGTGTCTTTGAGGCCAGGGAAAACTGGACATGTACCTATAAGCCCAGCGACTATTGTACATGCGCCTTTAAGACCAGGGGATGCGGTCATGTACCCTTAAGACCAGGAAATGCTGGATGAGTGCTTTAGACCAGGGATTGCCAGTCACTTGCTGGTCATGCGCCTTTAAGACCAGAGATTGTAGGTCGTAAGCATTAAACAAACAGGGAACGCTAGTCCCTTTGTGCTGCCGTGCGTGCGGGGAAGGGGTGCGGAGGGAGGGATTGCTGTCTCCTTACCCGGATTCTGAGTCCCCCTTCTGGAATAGCGCTGTCTTCAGTGCTGAATACCGCCGGTGCGTGCAGCAGCCTCTTCCGGATGAGCTTGTGTCCGGAAATGGCAGGAGGAAGAAGATGGCCACTGAGAATAGAGTTCTCATCCTGAATGAGAGGCGCCTGAAAAGGGAGGCGGAGACTGAAGCGCGGCCTAGCAGGGGGCGGAGTTCCGGGTTGCAGCCTACACAAACCCAAAGTGGGGTCTTAATTTTCAAGCCAGCCAGCGCCGAACGAGGGAAAACGAGGAAAAAGGCCGCCGGTTGCGCAGAGCCCTCCAACCGCTCGAGCCCCGGCACTTGCCACAGTATGCAGCTTTGTTCAGCAGGTCAGAAAGTAGAAAGAGATCCTATGCTGTTGCTGCTGTTTGGACAGTGCAGGGATAAGAAAAGTCCTCAATCCATCGTCCCTTTGGAGGTGGAGAGAAACGGTCTGCCTCCTTGTACCATCCGCTTTTAATACTGGTGATGCAGTGGGGGCTGCTCGGACGCCACGCTGAAAAGTGCCTCTGAACAGCCGAGGGTAAAACCTGGTGGGCAGGGCTGAATGTCCGGCAATAGGCCTGGCTGCAGAAGAGGATAATGGAGGTGACACTCCAGTGCTCGTCTGATAAGGGAGGGGGGAGATCAGTGCCCTTGAAGGGGCCCGTTGCCAATAGAATCAGCTCAGGCAGTGGCTTCCCACGTCGCAGGAGAGGATACGGAGACGTAAAACTCCCGTGCTCGCCTGTTGTTGGTTCGGGGAGATCGGAACATGAAAGAATCTGTCGCCCCATTTGTCCGTTGTAAAGGTACAGTTATATGAAAAAGTTTGGGCACCCCTATTAATCTTAAGCTTAATGTTTTATAAAAATAGTTTTTTTTGCAACAGCTATTTCAGTTTCATATATCTAATAACTGTTGGTCACAGTAATGTTTCTGCCTTGAAATGAGGTTTATTGTACTAACAGAAAATGTGCAATCTGCATTCAAACAAAATTTGACAGGTGCATAAGTATGGGCACCCCACCAGAAAAGTGACATTAATATTTAGTAGATCCTCCTTTTGCAAAAATAACAGCCTCTAGTCGCTTCCTGTAGCTTTTAATGAGTTCCTGGATCCTGGATGAAGGTATTTTTGACCATTCCTCTTTACAAAACAATTCCAGTTCAGTTAAGTTTGATGGTCGCCGAGCATGGACAGCCCTCTTCAAATGATCCCACAGATGTTCAATGATATTCAGGTCTGGGGACTGGGATGGCCATTCCAGAACAGTGTAATTGTTCCTCTGCATGAATGCCTGAGTAGATTTGGAGCGGTGTTTTGGATCATTATCTTGCTGAAAGATCCATCCCCTGCGTAACTTCAACTTTGTCACTGATTCATGAACATTATTGTCAAGAATCTGCTGATACTGAGAGGAATCCATGCGTCCCTAAACTTTAACAAGATTACCAGTGCCGGCATTGGCCACACAGCCCCAAATCATGATGGAACCTTCACCAAATTTTACTGTGGGTAGCAAGTGTTTTTCTTGGAATGCTGTGTTTTTTGGCCGCCATGCATAACGCCTTTTTGTATGACCAAACAACTCAATCTTGGTTTCATCAGTCCACAGGACCTTCTTCCAAAAAGAAATTGGCTTCTCCAAATGTGCTTTTGCGTACCTCAGCCGACTCTGTTTGTGGCGTGCTTGCAGAAACGGCTTCTTTCGCATCACTCTCCCATACAGCTTCTCCTCGTGCAAAGTGCGTTGTATAGTTGACCGATGCACAGTGACAGCATCTGCAACAAGTTGATGCTGCAGATCTCTGGAGGTGGTCTGAGGATTGTCCTTGACTGACCTTACTATTCTTCTTCTCTGCCTTTCTGATGTTTTTCTTGGCCTGCCACTTTTGGCCTTAACAAGAACTGTACAAGTGTTCTTCCATTTCCTTACTATGTTCCTCACAGTGGAAATTGACAGGTTAAATCTCTGAGACAGCTTTTTGTATCCTTCCCCAAATAATCTTTGTTTTCAGATCATTAGACAGTTGTTTTGAGGAGCCCATGATGCCACTCTTCAGAGGAGATTCGAACAGGAGAACAACTTGCAAGTGGCCACTTTAAGTAGCTTTTCTCATGATTGCATACATCTGGCTATGAAGTTCAAAGCTCAATGAGGTTAGAAAACCCAAAAAGTGCTTTAGTAAGTCAGTAAAAAGAAGGTAGGAGTATTTAAAACAAGAAAATGATAAGGGTGCCCATACTTATGCACCTGTCAAATTTTGTAAAAAGAGTTTTTGGGGTCTGAATAGCAGACCAGTTCGTGTGCCTCCTACGGACACTAAGCAAGAACTGGTTAGCTGAGAGCCAGCAGGAGGGTGTACACTGCAGGGGAGGAGCTAACTTTTTTTGTATCACTTAGTGTCGCCTCCTAGTGGCAGTAGCATACACCCACGGTCTGTGTCCCCCAATGAGGCGAAGGAGAAATGAGACTCTTATTGCATTGGTGCATGCAAATCCGTCCATATGGGATCAGAGTGACCGCTCGCACAATGATATCATTAGAAACCGGAGATTGTGGGAGAAAATAATTTGTGAGTTGGATCCTCGGTATCTGGCAAAGTCTGCCTCCTCGCAAAAAAAATTGGTAATTAGTGGTCAACTGAAATATATGTTCATTAAAGATTGTTAAAGAGATAATATTTTTTTTTTAGTTTTGTATTTTTTGTTGTAGCCGATGCAGTCCATACCTGTTGGAGATCCATTAGAGATAGATTTGTCCGTGACTACCGGCAGAACCTTAACACCCCCAGTGAATCTTCAGGCAAACGCGTCACCCCTTATGTTCACTATGAGCAATTGATGTTTCTACAGAAACCGTTGTCCCAGCGATCGTAAGTAAGCAGAATGTTATTGTTTGGGCTTACTGGTATAACACTAGGTTATGACTAAGGGGCATATTTGGCCCTAAAATGCATGAACTGGTGAATGGGACCCCGGCAATTTATGCCATTTTTCTATTGTCGGTTGTCCATGCTCTTAATGAAGATTTTGCAATAAAGCTTATTGGACTGCAACCTCTTGGTGCCTCATTGAAAATCTTGTTTTTGAAAAAATTTTCCCCGCCAATCCTTTAAAATCTGAAGATGTCAGAAGACTCACTGAGCGACATTTTATTGTACTGATTCCAGCAACTGAAACAATAAAGATCCCCAGAGAAGATGTCGTGTATGTTCCAAGAGAGGAATGAAGCATGATACCCGCTATTATTGCCCACAATGCCCATCATTGCCGGCCTTATGTCTCCATGGCTGATTTACAATCTTCCACACAGAACCACGTTTTTAAACTGTTTTGACATTCAAGCATTTCTTTTATTTAGTGAAAGACACATCTGAGTAGAGCTGACATAACAATTTCCGGGGGTAGGTGGGGGGATGTCTCCAGAGACACAAGCTGGACACAATATATTGGGCACTACAATGACATTTTTGCTTTAAAACTTCCACTACGTGTTTCTGGAAATCATCCATGTAGTGATAATGGTCACTATATCCATAGATGAATTCACAAAGGGGTGTCATTTCCAAAATGGGGTCACTTCAGGGGAGATTCTGTGGTCCTGGCATTTAGCGACTCTCCAAAGCGCCATAACAGCAGAATCCCTTCTGAAGTGACCCCATTTTGGAAATGACACCCCTCTGGGAATTCATCTATGGGTGTAGTGACCATTTACCTATCTACCTATTTTCCAATGTAAAATCTGGGGTTAAAACAACATTTTAGTGGTAAAAATGTGATTATTTTTTCTTCACTGCCCAATGGTGTAATTTTCTATGGAGCAGCTGTGGTGTCAGTTTGCTCACTGCACCACTAGAATTCATTCAGGGAAGTACCGTATATACTCGAGTATAAGCCAAGATTTTCAGCATAAATTTTTGGGCTGAAAGTGCCCCTCTCGGCTTATACTCGAGTCATGGTGGGCAGCAGGGTCGGCGGGTGAGGGGGAGAGAGGTCTGAGGCATACTCACCTGCTTCCGGGGTTCCTGGCACTCCCCCTGCATGTCCCACAGTCTTCGGGTGCCGTAGCTCTTCCCCTGTACAGCGGTCACGTGGGACCGCTCATTAAAGTTATGAATATGGACTCCACTCCCATAGGGGTGGAGCCGCATATTCATTTCTCTAATGAGCGGTGCCAGTGACCGCTGACAGAGGAAGAGGCTGCGGCACCCGGAGACCAGCTGTCCGGGAGAAGGAGCCAGGGACGCCGGGAGCAGGTGAGTATTACATATTTACCTGTCCACGTTCCACCCACCGGGCGCCGCTCCCATCTTTGCGTCCTCTTGCACTGACTGTTCAGGTCAGAGGGCGCGATGACGTACTAGTGTGCGCGCCGCCCTCTGCCTGAACAGTCAGTGCGGAGAGACGCCGAGACGGGACGCTGAGGAGCTGCAAGCAAGAGAGGTGAGTATGGCATTTTTTTTTTTTTATTGCAGCAGCAGCAGCAGTATTCTATATGGCACAGCTTTATGTGGAGCATCTATGGGGCAATAATTAATGGTGCAGAGCATTCTATATGGGGCACAGCTTTCTATGGCACATCTATGGGGCAATAACGGTGCAGAGCATTGTATATGGTACAGCTTTCTATGGCACATCTATGGGGCAATAATCAACGGTGCAGAGCATTCTATATGGGGCACAGGTTTCTATGGCACATCTATGGGGCAATAACGGTGCAGAGCATTGTATATGGTGCACAGCTTTCTATGGGGCAATAACGGTGCAGAGCATTGTATATGGGGCACAGCTTTCTATGGCACATCTATGGGGCAATAACGGTGCAGAGCATTGTATATGGTGCACAGCTTTCTATGGGGCAATAACGGTGCAGAGCATTGTATATGGGGCACAGCTTTCTATGGAGCATCTATGGAGCAATAATGAACGGTGCAGAGCATTCTATATGGCACAGCTTTCTATGGCACATCTATGGGGCAATAATCAACGGTGCAGAGCATTCTATATGGGGCACAGCTTTCTATGGCACATCTATGGGGCAATAACAGTGCAGAGCATTGTATATGGGGCACAGCTTTCTATGGCACATCTATAGGGCAATAATCAACGGTGCAGAGCATTCTATATGGGGCACAGCTTTCTATGGCACATCTATGGGGCAATAACGGTGCAGAGCATTGTATATGGTGCACAGCTTTCTATGGGGCAATAACGGTGCAGAGCATTCTATATGGGGCACAGCTTTCTATGGCACATCTATGGGGCAATAATGGTGCAGAGCATTGTATATGTGGCACAGCTTTATATGGAGCATCTATGGGGCCATAATGAACGGTGCAGAGCATTACATGTGGCACAGCTTTATATGGAGCATCTATGGGGCCATAATGAACGGTATGGAGCATTATATGTGGCATAGCTCTATATGGAGCATCTATGGGGCCATAATGAACGGTGCAGAGCATTACATGTGGCACAGCTTTATATGGAGCATCTATGGGGCAATAATGAACGGTATGGAGCATCTATTTTTATTTTTGAAATTCACCGGTAGCTGCTGCATTTCCTACCCTAGGCTTATACTCGAGTCAATAAGTTTTCCCAGTTTTTTGTGGCAAAATTAGGGGGGGTCGGCTTATACTCGAGTATATACGGTATTTTGTAAAATGCAGTCACTTTTGGGGGCTTATGCTTTTCTGGCACCTCAGGGGCTCTGACAATGTGACAGGTCACTCACAAACAATTCCAGCAAAATCTGCTCTCCAATATGGCGCTCCTTCCCTTCTGAGCTCTGCCATGCACCCAAACAGTGGTTTACCCCCGCATATGGGATGTCAGCATACTCAGGACAAATTGCACAACAACGTTTGGGGTCCAATTTCTCCTGTTACCCTTTGGAAAAAGATTGAGGGTGAAAAGATCATTTTTTGTGGAAAAAATATGATTTTCTATTTTCACGGCTCTACGTAATTAACTTCTGTGAAGGACCTGGGGGTTCAAAGTGCCCACCACACATCCAGATAAGTTCCTTGGGGGGTCTAGTTTACAAAACGGGGTCATTTGTTGTGGGTTTCCACTGTTTAGACACCTCATGGGCTCTGACAATGTGACTTGTCAACCACAAATTCCAGCTAAATCTATGGTGCTCCTTCCATTCTGAGCTCTGCCATGCGCCCAAACAGTAGATTTCCCCACATATGGGGTATCTGAGAGCTTAGGAGAAATTGCACAGCAAATTGTATGGAGCAATTTCTCCTGTTACCCTAATAAAAACGCAAAATATGGAGCTAAAAAGATTTGTCAAAAATGTTACAAAAATTCTGTGAAGCAACTGGGGGTTCAAGGTGCTCACCATGCATCTAAATACATTCCTTGAGGGGTCTAGTTTCCAAAATGGGGTCACTTGTGTGGGGTTTCCACTGTTAAGGCACATCAGGGGCTCTCCAAACGTGACATGTCAACCGCTAATTATTCCAACATTTTTACATTCAAAAAGTCAAATGGCGCGCCTTACGAGCTCTGCCATTCACCCAAACAGTAGATTTCCCCCACACATGGGGTATCAGCATGCTCAGGAGAAATTGCAAAACAAAATGAATAGTCCAATTTCTCCTGTTACTCTTGCGAAAGTAAAAAAAATTAGGTCTAAAGGAAAATTTTTGTGAAAAAAGGAAATTTTTATTTTTCCTTCCACATTCCATTCATTCCTGTGAAGCAGCTGAAGGGTTAATAAACTTCTTGAATGAGGTTTTGAGCACCTTGAGGTGTGCAGTTTTTAGAATGGTGTAACTTTTGGGCATTTTCTGTCATATTGACCCTCCAAACTCACTTAAAATGTGATGTGGTCCATAGACAACTTTTAACCCTTATAATGTCCTAACAAAAAAAATTGTTTTTTTTTCCAAAATTGTGCAGATGTAAAGTAGACATGTGTGAAATGTTTATTAACTGTTTTGTGTGATATGACTTGTGAAATTTTCAAAATTTTCGCTATATTTCCATTTTTTTTAACAAATAAATGCAAGTTATATCAGAGAAATTTTTACCACTATCATAAAGCACAATATGTCACAAGAAAATCTCAGAATCACCAGGATTTGTTGAAGCGTTAGAATTATGACCTCATAAAGTGACACTGGTCAGAATTGAAAAAATTGGCCCGGTCACAAAGGCAAAAACAGGCTCTGGTGCGAAAGGGGTAATATTTTGCTGCACAACTTTTTTCCTGTAACTGTCAATGAGACTTCTGCTCCTCTCGGCAGTTATTTTGGCCGCTCCTCAAGAGCAAACGGCTCCAGTTGTCTCGTGTTTGAAGGTTGCCTTTTCCAGACGGCATGTTTCAGCTCTTTCCAAAGATGCTCAATAGGATTTAGGTCAGGGCTCATAGAAGGCCACTTCAGAATAGTCCAATGTTTCCCTCTTAGCCATTCTTGGGTGTTTTTAGCTGTGTGTTTTGGGTCATTATCCTGTTGCAAGACCCATGACCTGCGACTGAGACCAAGCTTTCTGACACTGGGCAGCACATTTCTCTCTAGAATCCCTTGATTTCTCATATAGAGAAAGAAAGTTCGGAGTATCTGAGTTATCTTGAGTTTTAGATGGGGAAGGTTGGGTTAGTTGTTGGGATGGGGGGTGGGAAGGGGGGGGAGGAGGGCATTGGGGGAGACCTGGGAGAGACGATTCTTATTTTATACCTTTTTCTAAGGAAATGGGAGGGAAGGTTAATATTATAAGTTGGAATGTTAGGGGGCTAGCGGACGCTACTAAACGTGCGGCAATATTTCAGTACTTAGTGAAACAGAGGCCCTCGGTGATATGCCTGCAAGAAACTCACTTAGTGGAGGAAAAAGTAGATATGTTACAGAAAAAATGGGTGCGCAGGACATATCACTCGACTTTCTCTAATTATGCAAGGGGGGTGTCTGTTTTGATCCATACTAGTACTCCATTTGAGGAAGTTGAGGTTAAAATTGATAAAGATGGTCAGTATGTCCTTTTGGTGTGTAAAATTCTTAACCGTCTGATTTGCATTGTTTCAATATATATACCCCCGCCGTATTCTGGTAAGAAAATTCAAGAGATTTTGGAGCATATGAGAGGGTGGGTCGGGGTTCCTCTTCTGGTGGTTGGAGATGTGAACAATATTGCCGACGACCATTGGGATAAGAGTAATCACGCTCCGCTACGTAGGGACGGTAATGGCACTCCTTTTGGGAATTACCTTAGAGAAATAGGCTGGATTGACTTATGGCGGGTTCGAAACGCTAATACTTATTCTTATTCCTGTTACTCGACCACGTATGGTTCTATGTCTCGTATCGATGTCGCCATGGGCAATGATGGGATGAACGAATTGTTAAGTGAGGTGGAATATAATCCCAGGATTCTATCAGATCATAGTCCAGTTCGGGTCTCATTAAAATTATCTGAACAGGTTGGTTCACGGAAGATGGGATGGAAGGTTCACCCCTCCTGGTTACAACTCTTGGACATGGAAAGGGTGGGGGCTGAAATAGAGGAGTTTTTTAGGATTAATGACGGGAGTGCGGAATGCCACGTAGTATGGGACACCATGAAGGCGTATTTAAGGGGGATTCTGTTTCGTGACATTTCACGACACAAGACTAGGACTAGAGTACAGGATCAAGCTATTCTGGAAGAACTGAAGGCAGCTGAGGCAGCATTGGGGGCCCATTGTACTAAGGAGTCTCAGAGTCGGATGAGGAAGGCCCAAGAGGAGGTCAATCAATTATATTTGAGAAGGGCGGAGAGATTGCGGGCCTTTCAAAAAGCGTCTTTCTATTCAGAGGGGGAAAAGGTGGGGCATTTACTTTCGGTAGTGGCGTCTGCACAGAGGGACTCCTCTCATGTCTACTCCATTAGGAGGGAAGATGGAATATTGGTTACTCAGGGGGAGCAGATTTTGGAAGTGTTTAGGAAATTCTACAATAAGCTATATACTTCAAGTGTGGACAGGGGGGCTGAGGACATGACGGACTACTTGGAGGGGATTGACCTGCCTAGGTTGAGTAAAGAAGACTGTGAGTTGTTGGAGGAGCCGATTGGGGAGGAAGAATTGGGGGCCGCTTTGGCGGGGGTTGCTGGGGGTAGGGCTCCGGGGGCGGATGGTATTCCAGCTGAGATGTACAAGGTATTGAAAGAAACTTTGTTGGCCAAACTGTCGGAGGTGTATAATAGGTCATTGGAAAGAGGGGAGTTACCTGTTTCAATGAGAGAGGCTATCGTGGTCGTTATCCCTAAGGCCGACAAGGACCCACAATTACCAGAATCCTATAGACCAATCTCACTTTTGACGGCTGACATTAAGATACTGGCAAAAGCTCTGGCAAACAGGTTATCTAGGGTGATTGACAGACTGGTTCACCCGGATCAGTCAGGCTTTATGCCCAATAAATCAACGGCACTTAATCTGAGAAGGTTATTTTTAAATTTGCAAATCCCTTCTGACAATGTTGGCAAACGGGTTGTGGTATCCTTGGACGCTCATAAGGCTTTTGATTGCGTGGAGTGGAGTTATTTGTGGTCAGTACTGGAACGAATGGGGTTTGGACCTAAATTTATCTCATGGGTGCGGCTGTTGTACTCTTCTCCGGTGGCCAAAATTAGAGTGAATGACGCTCTCTCTGAGACTTTCTCTTTATCTAGAGGTACTAGACAGGGCTGCCCTCTGTCCCCGCTGCTCTTCGCCTTGGCGGTGGAACCCCTTGCCGCAAAGATCAGAGGGTCCCGGGAGGTGAAGGGTTTTATGTACGGGGAGGCGGAAGAAAAAGTAGCGTTATACGCTGATGATATCCTGCTCTTCTTGGAGGATTCCGAGGGGACCTTGGTAAAGACGGAGGCCATTATTGAGGAATTCGGGAGTTATTCGGGCTTAAGGATCAATTGGGACAAATCGAATATGATGTTGATAGATGGGGATAGTGGGGACGGTGATGGGGGGGACTCTGTCACAAGGTTGAGGCTAGTTGAGAAATTTAAGTACTTGGGGATTCAGATCGCACTCCCTCTGACTAGCTTTGAGGAACTGAATTTGGCACCTCTTCTGCGTAAGATACGTACCAGGGTCCAGGCGTGGAAAAAGCTACACTTATCGGTAATTGGTAGGATAAACCTGATAAAGATGATTGTGATGCCGCAGTTACTCTATGTGTTGCACAATTCCCCTATATGGATATCGCAGAATAGGTTTCGGAGGATTAGATCTTTGTTTGGTGAGCTGATCTGGGGTGGGAAGAGCCCCAGATTTAAACAGGAAACCCTACAGAGACCAAAGACGGAGGGAGGGGTGGCATTGCCCAATCCGTGGTTGTATTTTTTGGCCTCACAGTGTCAGCATTTCAAGGGATGGGGAGATGGGTCAGGTGGGATGCGGGCACCTTGCAGCCTGAGATCATTGATTGGGACAAAGGTGTTGAGTGAGGGCCTAGAGGGGGGACATTTCCGTGAGAAAGGTTCTAAATTTTGCACTGTAAGGCTCATTCACAAGGTGTGGGATAAAGTTAAAGGAATTAGGGGTGTACGGGCACTCACTAGATTCTCACCCATTTGGAACAACTGTGTCCTACAGGAGTTTAGACAGATGGAGGGATTTCATATTTGGAGGGAGGCAGGCATCTCTCGGATGGGCCAGATTTTACATCAGGGTAGAATTAGAGACTTTGAGATATTGCAGGAAGAATTTTTACTCCCGGAGTCTGAGATGTACCAATACCGTCGTCTTTCTCATGCGTACCGGGCACAGTGTAAGAGAGGGCCTGTTGAAATCCAGGTGGATCTTATGCTGGATTTTATCCTTGAAGGGGGAGGCACGAAGGGGGTGATTTCGGGTATATATGAATTCCTTCTATTTTCTTTTCTGGCGGAGCACCCTATTAGAGCAAGGGCGAAATGGGAGGCTGACCTGGGGGCGATTGATGATGACCGATGGGAATCAGTATTGGATTATGTGCCCAAGATATCAATGAGTGAGCCTGGTAGGCTGTCACAATTATTTGTCATTCATAGGGCTTACAGAACCCCAGACATGTTGTTCAAAGCCGGATTAAGGCCTAATTCAGAATGCCCTAGATGCTCGCAGTCCGAAGCGGGCATCCTTCATATGTTGTGGCAGTGCCCCAGGCTGTCCTCCTTTTGGGTGGTGGTGTTGAATAAAGTGGGTTTGGCATATAGTTGTAATGTGCCTCGGGATCCTCTGGTATGTGTTTTGGGCTATGTGGAGGAGGTAATAACTGATAAGCTGTATAAAACGGTTATAGCTAGACTGTTATTTATTGCGCGAAAGTTGATCGCCAAATTCTGGATTAGGGAAGAGCCACCAACAAGGATAGACTTTATGAAGCAAGTGGACCATATCATTGCTTTGGAGAAGAGTATCTACGTTAGGAGGAACAAGATGGACCTCTTTGACAGGTTGTGGAGCCCGTGGCTTGAATCAATGTGACCTGAAGACCTTTTGCCCCTATGGAAATATTTTTTGACAAGTCATATTCCTCTTCTTGTACTTTTGTATGTGATAATTTAGTGGGGGATGACTCTTGACAGGTCTCTAGTGGGTGGGGGGAAGGGGGGTGGGAGTTTGGTTTGGGACTAAATAAGTTTTCTAACAAAAAAAAGTATTGTGTATTTGTATATTGCTGAAAACAAACTATTCCTTTTATTGTCTATGCACAATTTTGATGGTTTAATAAAAATATCTGATTCAAAAAAAGAATCCCTTGATAGTCTTGAGATTTCATTGTACCCTGCACAGATTCTAGACACCCTGTGCCAGATGCAGCAAAGCAGCTCCAGAACATAACAGAGTCTCCTCCATGTTTCACAGTAGGGACAGTGTTATTTTCTTGATATGCTTTATTTTTTAGTCTGTAAACATAGAGCTGATGTGCCTTGCCAAAAAGTTCCATTCTTGTCTCATCTGTCCATAGGACATTCTCCCAGAAGCTTTGTGACTTGTAAACATGTAGTTTAGTTTAGTTTAAAAGGCAATCCTTGAGATATGAAAAGCAGAGAAGATAGTGCCAAGCATGTTCATGGTGGAGATCTTTTGAGCTGCCAGTTGACCACGAACAGTGTTCCCAATACATTGTGTCTGCAAACTATTCCAGCTAGATCTGCATTCAAACAGCTAAATGGCGCTCCTTCCCTTCTGAACACGGCCATGTGCCCAGAGAGTAGTGTACAATCGTATGTGGGGTATTGTGAGAAGCTGGAAAATAATTTGTAAGATCCATTTGTTTTGTATTATCCTTTGTGAATAATTCCAAAGTTATCACCACATAAAGTGACCACGTCAGATTGTAAAAATGGGGCCGGATCAAGAACACAAAACTGGAAGAGGTTAAATCAGAGGATTCTGGACACTACTGTAATCAGAAACTGACTATAGACAATAACATCTACTGAAATGCTCAAACTGAACAGTCTCCATCAGTAATAAATGAGCAGCTAGTGGTGAAACCTCTCTGGGGTAATTAGAGCACGGGGCTCGGTGACTTCACAATCTAAACTATCGGAAGCTCCAATATTTTCTGTCAGATGAGTTTCAAGAAGAAATATTACACATTTATAGAGAACTGTGTATAATAGTGCAGAGCGGAGATGTCTTAAAGGGAACCTGTCAGCAGGATTGTGCTCAGTGACTACAGACACTGTCAGGTCGGTGCCGTTATACTGATTACACCGATACCTGGTGATGAAATCCGTCTTGTGGTTGTTGTTTTATCTGGATTTGTAGTTTCAGTTAATGAGATTCTTGTGCTCTGGGGCGGGGTTGTGGGCGGGGCTTTATGTGGTGCTGGGGGCGGGGCTTTATGTGGTGCGCTGATTACATATGCATCTGTATTGGCTTATGACAGGTCGCTGGTCCCTCACTACACGGGTCAACAGCCCCTCTGCCTTTGGATCCTAGACCCGGTGGCATAACGCGTGGTCCCGATCGCTGCCATGGAGACCCGATTTCGTCATGACGACATCCGGGTCTCCAGACTTGAGAGGCTTCCTCTCAAGCGCAGTGATGATCAGGAAGTCTCTCAGGTCAGTGTATAGAAGGAGAATGTTGTGGTCTAGAGGTAAAATGGTGATCATGGTAATACGGCCGGACTACACCACCGATAAAGCAGCCACAGCCGGTGATTGAGGAGAATCTGTGACTTCTCTACATTTAGTGGTCACTACTCACCTGGGTAGCCATATGTAGGAATCTCCTCTTTACACCGCTCATCCCCCCTCACATATGTCTCTGTAGTATTAATATGGGTCAGATCTTCACCCTGAAACAAATATTGTAAAAGTCACCGACAGATGGAGAAGTCACATCTATGATCAGCTCTAATCCTGCCATCTCCACCGTTCTCATTACACAAGTATAAAACATATAATACTGGTGGATAAAACAAGACTGAGCACAAGACCTTCACCGGCGTCTACACATCATAGGGGAGATCTCCTGACACCTTCTCTCCATCTACCTGATGATCCTGAGGAGCATTGGGATCTTCTTGGTTACAATCCTGTGGAAGAAGAGGACGGGGACATCTCTCTGGTGTTGTCCTCTTACTGGATAGATCTTGAGGAAACACATACAGGGAGTGAATTCATTCTTTACTAGTGTTGAGCATTCCGATACTTGCGGTATCGGAATTCCGATACCGAGATCCGATACTTTTGTGGTATCGGGTATCGGTATCGGATCCATTGGGATGTGTAAAATAAAGAATTAAAATAAAAAATATTGATATATTCACCTCTCCGGCGGCCCCTGGACATCACGCTGGTAACTGGCAGGCTTCTTTGTTTAAAATGAGCGCGTTTAGGACCTGCGAATGACGTCGCGGCTTCTGATTGGTCGCGTGCCGCTCATGTGACTGCCACGCGACCAATCAGAAGCCGCGACATCATTCTCATTCACTAAACTCCTAATTCTAGGAATTTAGGACCTGCGAATGACGTCGCGGCTTCTGATTGGTCGCGTGGCGGTCACATGAGCGGCACGCGACCAATCAGAAGCCGCAACGTCATTCGCAGGTCCTTAAGGCGCTCATTTTAAACAAAGAAGCCTGCCGGTTACCAGCGTGATGTCCAGGGGCCGCCGGAGAGGTCAATATATCAATATTTTTTATTTTAATTCTTTATTTTACACATTAATATGGATACCAGGGCCTGAAGGAGAGTTTCCTCTCCTTCAGACCCTGGGAACCATCAGGATACCTTCCGATACTTGGTGTCCCATTGACTTGTATTGGTATCGGATATCGGTATCGGCGATATCCGATACTTTTCGGGTATCGGCCGATACTATCCGATACCGATACTTTCAAGTATCGGACGGTATCGCTCAACACTATTCTTTACATACAGATAATTATAGGCCGTGTGTATTTAGTCCTATTACCTGGAGATGTGAGGGGCTGGGGAACCTCCATTATGACGTTCTTGTACAGATCTCTGTGTCCTTCTAAATACTCCCACTCCTCCAAGGAGAAATAGACAGCGACATCCTGACACCTTATAGGAACCTGACACATACAATGATACAGTCATCCCCCGATCCCTTCATAGTGTTACTGTATAATGTCCCAGCATTCCCAGCAGTGTCACCTCTCCAGTCAGCAGCTCAATCATCTTGTAGATGAGTTCTAGAATCTTCTGGTCATTGATGTCCTCATGGATCAGGGGGTGAGGTGGAGGCCCCATGATTGGGCTCAGGGGTCTTCCCCATCCCTCAGACACAGGGTCCTGACAGCGATCACTAGAGGTCTTCTTCACCACTGTGTAATCCTGGTAATGGAGAGACACATTAATAAATCTCACTACAGACATTTCCAGAGTCCTCACCTCTCCAGTTCTGTCCATCTGTTATTCCCATAGATAAGAATGATGTAATGTGACGTCATCAGAATCTCTCACCTCTCCAGTAAGCCGGAAGAGGATCTCTAGGGTGAGGTGTAATATCCTCTCCGCCATCTTGTCTCTGCCCATATCCATCTTTGATGGGTAAATCAGGAAAATTTTCTATTGTAGAAGATCTTCACTGACAGGATCCGATATTGTAGAGACCTGAATGAGAAGATGAGCCGATGTAACATCATAAGAATCCTGTAATAATACAATTACTGGAGATAATAAGGGAAACATATGAGGAGATGTATTATTTTACAGTATTTAGTTTCCTTCTTTACATCTACTAATAAATCCTATATATTTAGGCCACAGACAACAAGCAGTTTCTTCCTCGGAGTCGGCAGCTGAATACGTTCCTCATAGACTCATCTTCCATAACGCTAATTCTCGTCTCATTTACCGACCCTGGAATGGGCATTAGCAATACTGCAGGAGATATTCATTACACGCGACATGAGAAATAACTACTTCATGATGAGGACGACATCTTCATCTTCTACTACGGCTCTAGAGACATATTTGGCCAGAGTCGGTCACTGAATCCATCACCATCTATATGAAGGTTTCCCGTCTTCCCCGCACTGTAATCTTCTATAACGTTAGATCTCAGGTCTGATTCACACACAGAAGTTTGTTTATAGCCTGGGAAGGGAGTAATACCCGTGGAGCTTCCCAGGCTAGTAACATCAACTCAGAACTGTATACTTAGCCTTTAGTGATGTAGGGTCCCCCTATATTTAATAACCAGCAAAGGCTATGCAGACAGTTGCGAGTTGATATTAATAGCCTAGGAAGGTGCCATGGATACTGCGCCCCCAGGCTAAAAATATAAAAGGCACATCTCTAAAGGTACCGTTACACTAAACAACTTACCAACGATCACGACCAGCGATACGACCTGGCCGTGATCTTTGGTAAGTCGTTGTGTGGTCGCTGGGGAGCTGTCACACAGACAGCTCTCTCCAGTGACCAACGATCAGGGGTTAAACTTCGGCATCGTTGAAACTGTCTTCAACGATGCCAAAGTCCCCAGGTAACCAGGGTAAACATCGGGTTACTAAGCGCAGGGCCGCGCTTAGTAACCCGATAGTTACCCTGGTTACCATTGTAAAAGTTAAAAAAAAAAAAAATACATACTCACATTCCGATGTCTGTCACGTCCCCCGCCGTCAGCTTCCCTGCACTGACTGTCAGCGCCGGCCGTAAAGCAGCAGAGAACAGCGGTGATGTCACCGCTGTGCTGTGCTTTACGGCCGGCGCTGACACAGTCAGTGCGGGAAGCTGACGGCGGGGGACGTGACAGACATCGGAATGTGAGTTTGTATTTTTTTTTTTTAACTTTTACAATGGTAACCAGGGTAAATATCGGGTTACTAAGCGCGGCCCTGCGCTTAGTAACCCGATTTTTACCCTGGTTACGAGTGAACACATCGCTGTCACACACGCCGATCCAGCGATGACAGCGGGTGATCAGCAACCAAATAAAGGTCCTGATCATTCCCAGCGACCAACGATCTCCCAGCAGGGGCCTGATCGTTGGTCGCTGTCACACACAACGATTTCGTTAAACGATATCGTTGCTACGTCACAAAAAGCGTGACGTTGCAACGATATCGTTAACGAAATCGTTATGTGTGAAGGTACCTTAAGATGCACCAATTCTAGCACTTAGCCTCTCTCTTCCCACTTGCCCTTTAGTGGATATCGCTGAAATTGTGATGATGGGAAGGAGAGGGTGACAATACCACACCCCACCGAGCCCTGTCGATTCATAGGCATTAGTGATGAGTGAATATACTCATTACTCGAGATTTCTCGAGCATGCTCGGGTGTCCTCCGAGTATTTTTTAGTGCTCGGAAATTTAGTTTTAATCACCGCAGCTCAATGATTTACATCTGTTAGCCAGCAAAAGTACATATGGGGGTTGCCTGGTTGCTAGGGAATCCCCACATTTAATCAATCTGGCTAACAGATGTAAATCATTCTGCTGCAGCGATGAAAACGAAGTCTCCCAGCACTAAAAAAATACTCATAGGACCCCCGAGCATGCTCTGGAAATCTCGAGTAATGAGTATATTCGATCATCACTAATAGGCATCATAGCAACCGAGTGGGCTACTTTTATGGATGATACACTCCTGCCTATCCAACTATCGTATGGTAAATATCTCATAGATCCTGGGTTCATTAGTATCTGCACCAAGAATGAGGCAAAGTGAGTATTTATTAATTGTCGGTGGTCGGAGGTAGTCAGTGAGGTGGATGGTACCATATTGTGCATGTAGGGGGCAGTACTGTGGGAACATTAGAAAGTGGGGGGATGGCAGTACTGTGGGGACATTATACTGTGTGTGAAGGGGATGCCAGTCCTGTGGAAACATTGTCGTGTGTCTGTGGGAAGCCACTACTGTGGGAGCAAAATACTGTGTGTGGTAGGATGATGGCACTGTGGGAATTTTATACTGTGTGTGGGGGTATGGCGGTACTATGAGAACATTATACTTGGTGTGGCGGTATGGCGGGACTATGAGAACATTATACTGTGTGTGGTGGTATGGCGGTACTATGAGAACATTATACTGTGTGTGGGGGTATGGCGGTACTATGAGAACATTATACTGTGTGGGGGTATGGCGGTAATATGAGAACATTATACTGTGTGGGGGGGTATGGCGGTACTGTAGGAACATTATACTGTGTGGGGGTATGGCAGTACAGTAGGAACATTATACTGTATGTGGTGGGATGGCGGTACTATGAGAACATTATACTGTGTGCGGGGGTATAGCGGTATTATGAGAACATTATACTGTGTGTGGTGGTATGGCGGTACTATGAGAACATTATACTGTGTGTGGGGGTATGGCGGTACTATGAGAACATTATACTGTGTAGGGGTATGGCGGTACTATTAGAACATTATACTGTGTGTGGGGGTATGGCGGTACTGTAGGAACATTATACTGTGTGGGGGTATGGCGGTACTGTAGGAACATTATACTGTATGTGGAGGGATGGCGGTACTATGAGAACATTATACTGTGTGCGGGGGTATAGCGGTATTATGAGAACATTATACTGTGTGCGGTGGGATGGCGGTACTATGAGAACAATATACTGTGTGCGGGGGTATGGCGGTACTATGAAAACATTATACTGTGTGAGGGGGTATGGCGGTACTATGAGAACATTATAGTGTGTGTGGGGGTATGGCGGTACTATGAGAACATTATACTGTGTGCGGGGGTATGGCGGTACTATGAGAACATTATACTGTGTGTGGGGGTATGGCGGTACTATGAGAACATTATACTGTGTGGGGGTATGGCGGTAATATGAGAACATTATACTGTGTGTGGGGGTATGGCGGTACTATGAGAACATTATACTGTGTGTGGGTATGGCAGTACTATGAGAACATTATACTGTGTGTGGGGGTATGGCGGTAGTATGAGAACATTATACTGTGTGTGTGGGGGTATGGCGGTACTATGAGAACATTATACTGTGTGGGAGGGGGTGGCGTAGTGTGAAAATCCCTTTTTTAGCAGAGATGCCAGTACTGTGGAAACATTATACTGTGTGAGCGCCATCATATATATTACATAAGGGGTGTAAAAAGGAGAGTCATAAAAAAGACTCCTCAGGGCTGTGCTGCATTTGTACAGACTGCTATCTGCCGTCCAGACGGGACCATGTGACATCAATGGGGAGAGGGAGGGTTTCCGGAGGGAAGAGTCTAGAGGGTGCACCTGGTCAGGAGACCTTGATGACGCAGTTACTGATATTATAAAGGCCGGAGCCCCAAAGGCAGAACAGATTTGGCGCCAACAAAGGAAAGGGGTGCGGGGAAGAATCTGAGGTACCAGCTCATGGTAAAGTGCCCGAGGCAGCTGGGTGTGGGGCAGAACCCTGCTTACAGGGGCATAATGGGGGCATTACACTGTGTGGGGCCAAGAAAGGGGCCCTGTACTAGGAGAACAATCCGCTCCCTCACTTCCTGTCCTCCATAGTTGGCTCGTATGTATCTATTACAGGAAACAGAACAACAACGTTATGATTCTTATAAAGTGGCCACAACAACCCCAAAAGAGTCTCCGTGTAGAAGGGGTTAATGTCCCCGCGCTCAGTAATGGGGAATCTCCACATACCTCCACCTGCAGAGCCGCACTCCACATATATGGCTGCTCTGTGCGCACAGGACCTGTGATGAGGTCACAGGAGGGAGGAGTCAGGGGTCACGTGATCCGCAGTGAAGACGCTACATGGAGACTTCTCCTCAGTCAGTGACATTTCCGCCATTATTCGCCCTCACTACTGGCACAATTACCTCGCGCCGCCTTTTCTACACAATGTTATGTGTGGAATATAACGTGTGATTTCTCTGGAGACAAATAGACCCCACACATGAGGGAATTATTACCGGTTACCGGACGTCTAGTATATGGCGGCATATGATTGTGCTATCGCCTCCACACCAGGAGCTAAAATGCCGAAATCTCGCTTATTTACTCCCTTCCAGTGTCCGGCTAAAGGTACCTTCACACATAACGATATTGTTAACGATATCGTTGCTATTTGTGACGTAGCAACGATATCGTTAATGAAATCGTTCTGTGTGACAGCGACCAACGATAAGGCCCCTGCTGGGAGATCGTTGGTCGCTGAATAAAGTCCAGAACTTTATTTCGTCGCTGGACTCCCTGGAGACATCGCTGGATCGGCGTGTGTGACACCGATCCAGCGATGTCTTCACTGGTAACCAGGGTAAACATCGGGTAACTAAGCGCAGGGCCGCGCTTAGTAACCCGATGTTTACCCTGGTTACCATCCTAAAAGTAAAAAAAACAAACACTAGATACTTACCTACCGCTGTCTGTCCTCCAGCGCTGTGCTCTGCTCTCCTCCTGCACTGGCTGTGAGCCGGAAAGCAGAGTGGTGACGTCACCGCTCTGCTTTCCGGCTCCCAGACAGTACAGGAGGAGAGCAGAGCACAGCGCTGGAGGACAGACAGCGGTAGGTAAGTACCTAGTGTTTGTTTTTTTTTTACTTTTAGCATGGTAACCAGGGTAAACATCGGGTTACTAAGCGCGGCCCTGCGCTTAGTTACCCGATGTTTACCCTGGTTACCGGCATCGTTGGTCGCTGGAGAGCGGTCTGTGTGACAGCTCTCCAGCGACCAAACAGCGACGCTGCAGCGATCCGGATCGTTGTCGGTATCGCTGCAGCGTCGCTAAATGTGAAGGGGCCTTAAGGGTCATATATGGCCATGCACCTCTCCAGTCGCTGGGGGGGTTTGTTAATAGGATGGAGGGCGGCGTCCATGCTTGCAGTTCAGAGAGAGTAATAAAATCACAGCTCACCTTCCCGATCCTTTACCCCTGAATAAAGTCATTACATGCGATCTGACAAATTGTCTGTGTTGTCCTGCGATCTGCCATGGTCTCTCTGAATTCACCCGTATTTCTACAGATGACATTTTCTCTATGAAAAGTCCCATGTCATGTTCCACCAGTTATGTCATCTATGTGATTATATGCTAACTAGATGGTGGCGCGATTCTAACGCATCGGGTATTCTAGAATATGTACAGTGGGGCAAAAAAGTATTTAGTCAGTCAGCAATAGTGCAAGTTCCACCACTTAAAAAGATGAGAGGCGTCTGTAATTTACATCATAGGTAGACCTCAACTATGGGAGACAAAATGAGAAAAAAAAATCCAGAAAATCACATTGTCTGTTTTTTTATCATTTTTTTTGCATATTATGGTGGAAAATAAGTATTTGGTCAGAAACAAACAATCAAGATTTCTGGCTCTCACAGACCTGTAACTTCTTCTTTAAGAGTCTCCTCTTTCCTCCACTCATTACCTGTAGTAATGGCACCTGTTTAAACTTGTTATCAGTATAAAAAGACACCTGTGCACACCCTCAAACAGTCTGACTCCAAACTCCACTATGGTGAAGACCAAAGAGCTGTCAATGGACACCAGAAACAAAATTGTAGCCCTGCACCAGGCTGGGAAGACTGAATCTGCAATAGCCAACCAGCTTGGAGTGAAGAAATCAACAGTGGGAGCAATAATTAGAAAATGGAAGACATACAAGACCACTGATAATCTCCCTCGATCTGGGGCTCCACGCAAAATCCCACCCCGTGGGGTCAGAATGATCACAAGAACGGTGAGCAAAAATCCCAGAACCACGCGGGGGGACCTAGTGAATGAACTGCAGAGAGCTGGGACCAATGTAACAAGGCCTACCATAAGTAACACACTACGCCACCATGGACTCAGATCCTGCAGTGCCAGACGTGTCCCACTGCTTAAGCCAGTACATGTCCGGGCCCGTCTGAAGTTTGCTAGAGAGCATTTGGATGATCCAGAGGAGTTTTGGGAGAATGTCCTATGGTCTGATGAAACCAAACTGGAACTGTTTGGTAGAAACACAACTTGTCGTGTTTGGAGGAAAAAGAATACTGAGTTGCATCCATCAAACACCATACCTACTGTAAAGCATGGTGGTGGAAACATCATGCTTTGGGGCTGTTTCTCTGCAAAGGGCCCAGGACGACTGATCCGGGTACATGAAAGAATGAATGGGGCCATGTATCGTGAGATTTTGAGTGCAAACCTCCTTCTATCAGCAAGGGCATTGAAGATGAAACGTGGATGGGTCTTTCAACATGACAATGATCCAAAGCACACCGCCAGGGCAATGAAGGAGTGGCTTCGTAAGAAGCATTTCAAGGTCCTGGAGTGGCCTAGCCAGTCTCCAGATCTCAACCCTATAGAAAACCTTTGGAGGGAGTTGAAAGTCTGTGTTGCCAAGCGAAAAGCCAAAAACATCACTGCTCTAGAGGAGATCTGCATGGAGGAATGGGCCAACATACCAACAACAATGTGTGGCAACCTTGTGAAGACTTACAGAAAACGTTTGACCTCTGTCATTGCCAACAAAGGATATATTACAAAGTATTGAGATGAAATTTTGTTTCTGACCAAATACTTATTTTCCACCATAATATGCAAATAAAATGTTAAAAAAACAGACAATGTGATTTTCTGGATTTTTTTTTCTCAGTTTGTCTCCCATAGTTGAGGTCTACCTATGATGTAAATTACAGACGCCTCTCATCTTTTTAAGTGGTGGAACTTGCACTATTGCTGACTGACTAAATACTTTTTTGCCCCACTGTATGTAGTTTATTCATGAAGTTTTCAGAATAATGCAATTTATACACAGGCTTCGGCCGGGTGCGACCAATTAGCGAAGTGTGGTTCAAATTCAGTTCGCAACCGGACTGTGCCTGTTGCTGATTGGTCACGCCCGGCTGCGAACAATCAGTGAAGCCAGGGCCGGCTCCAGGTTTTTGAGGGCCCCGGGCGAAAGAGTCTCAGTGGGCCCCCGTCTTTAACACATACCACGATTCATGATGCACAGATACAGCAGAGAAATATACCACAGCCAAGTAGCATATACCACAGCCCACGTAGCATATAGCACAGCCACACAGCATATAGCACAGGCCACATAGTATATAGCACAGGCCACGTAGTATATAACAGCCCACGTAGCATATAGCACAGCCCATGTAGCATATAGCACAGCCACGTAGTATATAGCACAGCCCACGTAGTATATAGCACAGCCCACGCAGTATATAGCACAGCCCACGCAGTGTATAGCACAGCCCACGGAATGACCTGATAGTTACTGATAATAAAGGACGAGCTCTGGGACGTGGGAACTCTGCTGACCGCAATCCCTAATCCTATCAAACACACTAGAAATAGCCGTGGATTGCGCCTAACGCTCCCTATGCAACTCGGCACAGCCTAAGAAACTAGCTAGCCCTGAAGATAGAAAAATAAGCCTACCTTGCCTCAGAGAAATTCCCCAAAGGAAAAGGCAGCCCCCCACATATAATGACTGTGAGTAAGATGAAAATACAAACACAGAGATGAAATAGATTTAGCAAAGTGAGGCCCGACTTACTGAACAGACCGAGGATAGGAAAGGTACTTTGCGATCAGCACAAAAACCTACAAAAAGACCACGCAGAGGGCGCAAAAAGACCCTCCGCACCGACTCACGGTGCGGAGGCGCTCCCTCTGCGTCCCAGAGCTTCCAGCAAGCAAGACAACAATAAAAATTGCAAGCTGGACAGAAAAATAGCAAACCAAAGAAATACAAGCTGGAACTTAGCTTCTGTTGGGAAGACAGGTCACAAGAACGATCCAGGAGTGAACTAAACCAATACTGGAACATAGACAGGTGGCATGGAGCAAAGATCTAAGTGGAGTTAAATAGAGCAGCAGCTAACGAATTAACCTCGTCACCTGTGGAAGGAAACTCAGAAACACCCACCAGAAGAAGTCCATGGACAGAACCAGCCGGAGTACCATTCATGACTACAGGAGGGAGCCCGACAACAGAATTCACAACAGCCCACGCAGTGTATAACACAGGCCACGTAGTATATAGCACAGCCCACGTAGTATATAACACAGCCCACGCAGTGTATAACAGCCCACGTAGTATATAGCACAGCCCACGCAGAGTATAACAAAGCCCACGCAGTATATAGCACAGCCCACGTAGTATATAACACAGCCCATGTAGTATATAACACAGCCCACGTAGTATATAACACAGCCCACGTAGTATATAACAGCCACGTAGTATATAGCACAGCCACGTAGTATATTGCCCAGTCATGTATATTGCACAGCTACGTAGTATATAGCACAGCTCACGTAGTATATAGCACAGCTCACGCAGTATATAACACAGCCACATAGTATATTGCCCAGCCACGTAATATATTTCACAGCCCACATAGTATATAGCACAGAGACGCAGTATATAACACAGCCCACGTAGTATACAGGTCCTTCTCAAAAAATTAGCATATAGTGTTAAATTTCATTATTTACCATAATGTAATGATTACAATTAAACTTTCATATATTATAGATTCATTATCCACCAACTGAAATTTGTCAGGTCTTTTATTGTTTTAATACTGATGATTTTGGCATACAACTCCTGATAACCCAAAAAACCTGTCTCAATAAATTAGCATATTTCACCCATCCAATCAAATAAAAGTGTTTTTTAATAACAAACAAAAAAAACAACAAATAATAATGTTCAGTTATGCACTCAATACTTGGTCGGGAATCCTTTGGCAGAAATGACTGCTTCAATGCGGCGTGGCATGGAGGCAATCAGCCTGTGACACTGCTGAGATGTTATGGAGGCCCAGGATGCTTCAATAGCGGCCTTAAGCTCATCCAGAGTGTTGGGTCTTGCGTCTCTCAACTTTCTCTTCACAATATCCCACAGATTCTCTATGGGGTTCAGGTCAGGAGAGTTGGCAGGCCAATTGAGCACAGTAATACCATGGTCAGTAAACCATTTACCAGTGGTTTTGGCACTGTGAGCAGGTGCCAGGTCGTGCTGAAAAATGAAATCTTCATCTCCATAAAGCATTTCAGCCGATGGAAGCATGAAGTGCTCCAAAATCTCCTGATAGCTAGCTGCATTGACCCTGCCCTTGATGAAACACAGTGGACCAACACCAGCAGCTGACATGGCACCCCACACCATCACTGACTGTGGGTACTTGACACTGGACTTCAGGCATTTTGGCATTTCCTTCTCCCCAGTCTTCCTCCAGACTCTGGCACCTTGATTTCCGAATGACATGCAAAATTTGCTTTCATCAGAAAAAAGTACTTGGGACCACTTAGCAACAGTCCAGTGCTGCTTCTCTGTAGCTCAAAAGTGGCTTTACCTGGGGAATGCGGCACCTGTAGCCCATTTCCTGCACACGCCTGTGCACGGTGGCTCTGGATGTTTCCACACCAGACTCAGTCCACTGCTTCCTCAGGTTCCCCAAGGTCTGGAATCGGTCCTTCTCCACAATCTTCCTCAGGGTCCGGTCTCCTCTTCTCGTTGTACAGCGTTTTCTGCCACATTGTTTCCTTCCAACAGACTTACCATTGAGGTGCCTTGATACAGCACTCTGGGAACAGCCTATTTGTTGAGAAATTTCTTTCTGGGTCTTACCCTCTTGCTTGAGGGTGTCAATGATGGCCTTCTTGACATCTGTCAGGTCGCTAGTCTTACCCATGATGGGGGTTTTGAGTAATGAACCAGGCAGGGAGTTTATAAAAGCCTCAGGTATCTTTTGCATGTGTTTAGAGTTAATTAGTTGATTCAGAAGATTAGGGTAATAGGTCGTTTAGAGAACCTTTTCTTGATATGCTAATTTATTGAGACAGGTTTTTTGGGTTATCAGGAGTTGTATGCCAAAATCATCAGTATTAAAACAATAAAAGACCTGACAAATTTCAGTTGGTGGATAATGAATCTATAATATATGAAAGTTTAATTGTAATCATTACATTATGGTAAATAATGAAATTTAACACTATATGCTAATTTTTTGAGAAGGACCTGTATAGCACTGCGATGTCGTATATAGCACAGCCAACATAGTATATAGCACAGAGACGCAGTATATAACACAGCCCACGTAGTATATAGCACTGTGATGTCGTATATAGCACAGCCAACATAGTATATAGCACAGAGACGTAGTATATAACACAGCCCACGCAGTATATAACACAGCCCACGTAGTATATAACACAGCCCAAATAGTATATAGCAATGTGGGCACCATATCCCTGTTAAAAAAAGAATTAAAATAAAAAATAGTTATATACTCACCTTCCGTCGGCCTCCGGATCCAGGCGAGGCGATTAGCGATGTTCCTTGCGACGCTCCGGTCCCAAGAATGCATTGCGGTCTCGTGAGATGATGACGTAGCGGTCTCATGAGACCGCTATGTCATCATCTCGCGAGACCGCAATGCATGGCCCCGAGCGTCGCGAGGAGCGGAAAAGGCGTCAGAAGGTGAGTAGATAATGATTTTTTATTTTTTATAACATTAGATCTTTTTACTATTGATGCTGCATAGGCAGCATCAATAGTAAAAAGTTGGTCACACAGGGTTAATAGCGGCATAACGCAGTGTAACGTAGCCATTAACCCTGTGTGAGCGCTGACTGGAGGGAAGTATGGAGGGGGCACTGACAGAGAGTAGGAAGGGGCGAATTTGCGGCCGGACTGTGCCCGTCGCTGATTGGTCGCGGCCAGCGACGCGGGATTTCCATGACAGACAGACACACGGAAGTGCCCCTTAGACGATTATATATATAAATGTCAGAATTTATATATGGGAAGGACGACCCAACCCCCCACAAAAGGCTGAGCTCACGCCGTCCCAAGATCCAATAGGGTTTTCTCAAACATGGGCTTTCACGCCACTGCGCCATCAAACACAATAAAGATGACAAACAGCGGAAAATATTCCCCACAGAGGAGATTCCCCCACAGGCTCAGAATCGAACTGAACAACTACATCGGAAAGAAATCTTGTGGATTTATAAACTAATCACCTTACTCCAAAGGGACTCAGCGAAATCACAGATGTATTATTGTGAGCTCCTTTCTGACTTCATAAATTGTATTATTTATTATAACAGTTTATTGTCATACTCATAAAACATTTTATTGGTCTGTTCATTGGGGATCTTAATTATTTTAATATTTTTACCATACTTCTAATACTTTCATAAATGTCATTGTCATATTTATCACTCTTATTTATAATACAGTTTTCATACATTTCTACTATAATAACACATCGTTTATTTATATCATATCGGGTAACTATTCTTTTCATATTCCGATATATACTATATTATATACTGCACACTTGACACCAATTCCTGAGTGTGTAGTTTAGTGATGGGCGAGCACTAAAATGCTCGGGTGCTCGATGCTCGGGTCGAGGAAATTGGAATACTCAGGTACTCGACCCGAGCAACGAGCCCAATATAAGTCTAAGGGAAACCCGAGCATTTTTGTTGTGATCCCCCCAGGGGTCATTTTAGGGTCTAAAAACATCAGAAATCGATGGGAACACTGCTCAAATGACACAGGAACATCATGGAGAAGACCCCTAGAAGCATTTCTAACTCCTCAGTCGCAGCTGTGACCAATGTTGTCAGAGTGTGACAGCAATTTTACAGGCGTACACTAAAACATACAAAAACGAAACAAAATAGGTTTTCCTGGGAAATATGTCAAGGAACATCCTTTCCAGGGTAATAATTTGTATGTAAGGTAAAATAAAGAACCCAAAACAATATGTGCCTCCACCACTTGGGCTATATTCACATGTAGGGAAATGTCATTGTAACATTCAACCCCCCTAGCTGGCCATGTGGTGTGTGACACATCATCAGACACATCTTGTTTCATTTACGAAGGAGGGACTCTTAAAGTCACAAAGCCTATTTTTATAGGGGCATCAGGCGGCATTAATCTTCTTAAAGGGCCATTATTAAACAGTGGGTCTCCTATACTGTTATTGTCTATGCAGTGAGTGGCTGGGCTGCCAAAAATTTGGACGCACCACAATAATTCTTTCACGACACGTACAGGAGGGCCTCCTGAAAAAATGTTCCCACTATAAGAAAGTGGGTCTCCCATAGTGTTTGCCTATGCACTGAATGCAAGGCCTGCCCTGCCCCAAAGTTACACGCTCCCCAATAACCCTTGGAACAGACGTCCTGGATGGCCACAGGAAACCAAAGTTCATATTATTATTAATTTTGTACTCCCATAGTGTTTACCCATGAAGTGAATGCAAAGCATGCCCTGCCCCAAAGTTACACGCACTCCAATAAGCCTTTGAACCCACGTACTGGATGGCCACAGGAAAACTAAGTTCCATTATTTTTCATTTGGTGCTGCCATACTGTTATCCTATGCATTGAATGCAAGGCCTACCCTGCCACAGAGTTACATTCACCCCAATAAGCCTTTGAACCCACATACTGGATGGCCACAGGAAAACCAAATTCACATTATTGTTATTTTTTTAAGTCACATAAAGTTTGCCCATGAAGGGAATACAATGCCTACCCCAAATTTGCACGAACTCCAAGCACCCAAGGAAGAAATGTGGAGGATGGCCTCCGAAAAATGTTTTCCCAGGTTAAAGGAGCGGGTTTCCCTTACTTGTAATGCCCATACACTAAGTGTATGGGCTGACAAACATTTCACCCTTGGGGGTACTCATCAACGTACTGTGTCAACATTTTTTATAATGGCATCATAAACACCCTTGCCAACAGTAACGTGGCTGTTGCATCAAGGATCACATTCACCCTGGACTGCCACTAGAAATTTCGGGGCCCCATACTGGCAAAATTTTCAGGGCCCCCTTGAAACTCCACCCAGGCTCCACCCCAGCCCCGCCTCCACCCCTCAAACTGTCCACAATCCCACCGCTCTCTCTTGGAAAAACTCCTTCTCACCTATCACACATTAACAGTTCCCATCACCAGATCACACATATAGCCAGCAGCTTTTGTTTTGGCCAAAAGATTTTTTAAGCCACAACCATAACATGATAGACACTTTTGGCCAGGCCCTACTCTGCTGTAACCTAATAAATATTTGTTAAAATATGCAATACAATTTAGGTATATTTTTAATTATTTTTCAATTTTTAAAATGACCAATAATATCACATACAAGGAACAAATACGACACCATGACCAGACCACATATTACCACCAGTGACCGAATAATATCACATACAAGGAACAAATACCACCGCACCATGACCAGACCACATATTACCACCACAAAGTGACCGAATAATATCACATACAAGGAACAAATACCGCCACACCATGACCAGACCACATATTACCACCACATAGTGACCAAATAATAGCACATACAAGGAACAAATACCACCACACCATGTCCAGACCACATATTACCACCACATAGTGGCTGAATACAATACTGATCAGTAATTAAAAAAAAAACCAATACTAATATCACCACCAGTGCTATTATACACAGGAGATGTGTACTTAGTATGCAGTGTCTGTGTACAGGTTATACAGTGATCACTGGTGACATTATACACAAGAGCTCTGTATATAGTATACAGTGTATAGTGTCAGTGTATAGGTAACACTGACTCAACAGTGACGTCTCCAGGTGAAGTCCTTCATCTTTCATCCAGCACAGACCGCCATCATTTCTTCCAGCCAGGACTCGTTTCTGCAAGAAATAACAGTTATCTCGAGCTCTGCTTGCAGAACACATTACTTAATTTTTCCCAACTTCTACATTACCCCACATGAAGAAAAAAAGGCGACATAGTGTCACTCTACACAGTAACAGGACCGCCCCCCCATTTAAAACCGTGTCCTCAAAAAATAAAATAAATACATCACTGCAGTAATAATATCCCTTAATTAGCCCCTATGGTAATAATAATATCCCCCCCCCGACCCCGTGTGTCTCATTCCTAGCTTCAGCCATATGTTCACCCATCCTGCCCTCATGACAGAGTATCCATCCTGCCCCATATGATCTCCCCATCCTGCCCCATCTGTCTCCATCATATCCATCCTGTCCCATGATCCTGCACGATCTGTCTCCAAACCTGCTCCATCTGTCTCCAATCATGCCCCCATGCAGAGGCGTATCTAGGGGGGAGCAGCCGGAGCATCTGGCAGGGGGGCAGCTGGCAGGGGGGCGCAGTCAGGCCACCTAATGTGGTGGCCCGCAGTGTCTCCCCTGGCAGCTGCATTCTGCCGCCCCCTCGGACTGGGAGTCAGCTGTTCTCTGTGCCGCATTGCACTCGGACCAATGTTAAGCTATGGGGCAGCTCCCAGCAGCCGACTTTTTGGCGGCCGTTTTCCTCGGTCCGAGACAATCGCAGCATGTTGCGATTGTCATGGACACTCGGCCGAGTCTCGGCTCACTCACACCCATATGAGCCTATGGGTGCGAGTGAGACAGCGCACATCACTCGGATATCATCTGAGTGCTGTGCGTTATAAGCGGACCCCAGCAATGGAGGAGATGGAGAAATTAGTTTCTCTGCCTCCTCCGCAGCTGTGCTCCGATCCTCCCTGTGCGAGAGAATCGGAGCACAGATGCATGACACTCGGCTCCTACTCGCAGCAGAGCAGGAGCCGAGGGTCATCATTAGCATATCGCATCCGATGCTCTCGCATCAGATGTAATACGCTAGTGTGACCCCAGCCTAAGTGTGAAAATCCCATGTCTTGGGGGGGAGGGGGAGCGCCAAACTGAACTCTTGCCCCGGGTGTCAGAAACCCTAGATACACCTCTGCCCCCATGTCTTTCATTCTGCCCCGTGTCTTCAATCATGCCAGTATCTCCATTCTGCCCCCTATGGCTCCAATAATGTCCCCATGTATCCAATCATGCCCCCTGTGTCTCCATTCTGCCTCATCTGTCTCCAGTCATGCCCCCAGTGTCTCCATTCTGCCTCATCTGTCTCCAGTCATGCCCCCAGTGTCTCCAGTCATGCCCTGTATCTCCATTCTGTCCCTGTGTCCAGCATTCTGTCCCTGTGTCCAGCATTCTGTCCCTGTGTCCAGCATTCTGCCCCTGTATCCAGCATTCTGCCCATGTCTCATAGTCTGCCCCTTGTGTCCAGCATTCTACCCATGTCCAGCATTCTGCCCCTGTGTCTCAGTCTGCCCCCGTGTCTCACAGTCTGCCCTCGTGTCCAGCATTCTGCCCCTCGTGTCCAGCATTCTGCCCCTCGTGTCCAGCATTCTGCCCCTCGTGTCCAGCATTCTGCCCCTCGTGTCCAGCATTCTGCCCATCGTGTCCAGCATTCTGCCCCCGTGTCCAGCATTCTGCCCCCGTGTCTCACAGTCTGCCCCTTGTGTCCAGCATTCTGCCCCTGTGTCCAGCATCTCTGCCCCAGCGTGTCCAGCATTCTGCCCCAGCATGACCAGTATTCTGCCCCTCGTGTCCAGCATTCTGCCCCTCGTGTCCAGCATTCTGCTCCTCGTGTCCAGCATTCTGCCCCTCGTGTCCAGCATTCTGCCCCTCGTGTCCAGCATTCTGCCCCCGTGTCCAGCATTCTGCCCCAGTGTGTCCAGCATTGTGCCCCAGCATGTCCAGCATTCTGCCCCTCGTGTCGAGCATTCTGCCCCTCGTGTCGAGCATTCTGCCCCTCGTGTCCAGCATTCTGCCCCTCGTGTCCAGCATTCTGCCCCTCGTGTCCAGCATTCTGCCCCTCGTGTCCAGCATTCTGCCCCTCGTGTCCAGCATTCTGCCCCTCGTGTCCAGCATTCTGCCCCTCGTGTCCAGCATTCTGCCCCTCGTGTCCAGCATTCTGCCCCTCGTGTCCAGCATTCTGCCCCTCGTGTCCAGCATTCTGCCCCTCGTGTCCAGCATTCTGCCTGTGTCCAGCATCTCTGCCCCAGCGTGTTCAGCATTCTGCCTTAGCGTGTCCAGCATCTCTGCCCCTGTGTCCAGCATCTCTGCCCCAGTGTGTCCAGCATTCTGCCTTAGCGTGTCCAGCATTCTGCCCCTGTGTCCAGCATCTCTGCCCCAGCGTGTTCAGCATTCTGCCTTAGCGTGTCCAGCATTCTGCCCCTGTGTCCAGCATCTCTGCCCCTGTGTCCAGCATCTCTGCCCCAGTGTGTCCAGCATTCTGCCTCGGGGCCCCCTGGATCGCCGCTCTCAAAAAAACACGATTTCTTATCTGGCCGTGCTCCTGGCGAAGCTCACTCCCTCCACAAAGGTGAAGCACGCACTCGCCGGCGGCTGACAATGACGTCAGACGCCGGTGACATGTGCACTGTTGCTCAAGTCAGCTGCCAGCCTCCGACTGGCTGGCGGCTGTTAACTATTGACGTGCGGGCGCGGGCCCGCACCCAATAGCGTGCCGCAGCGCATGTAGGGGGGGCCCAGTGAGCAGATGAGACGGGGCCCGATGCGGGCCTCCTCTGCCCACCGGGCCCCATACGGCAGTCATGGCTGTAATGCCCTGATGGCGGCTCTGCATTCACCCTGGTGATCTAGTGGAGGATGAGGAGAAGGAGGAAGGAGAAGAAGGAAGATAACAGCAAATAGCCAAATTCCGGAAGCGTATATCCATGCGTAGATGTGAAGAGGTGCATGGGAATATACTTCCCCCAAAAAATCTCGATTTGAGGTTAGGTTTCACTGTTTTCATGCGGTGGTGTACAGAAGTCTGGCCCAATCCAGCCCTTGTTCATTTTTATAAGAGTCAGCCTGTCAGCATTTTCAGTTGTCAGGCGGATTCGCTTATCAGTTATCACTCCACCAGCGGCACTAAAAACCCGCTCTGACAAAACATTAGTGGCAGGACTGGCCAGAACCTCCAAGACATAGACAGCCAGTTCATGCTACGTGTGCAGCTTTGAGACCCAATAATTATAAGGCACAAAGGAATCACGGAGGACGTTGGCACGGTCAGCAAGGTACTCCCTCAGCATCTTCCAAAACTTTGCACTCCTTGTGACAGTACCCCACGCTTCATGGCGACTGCGATGGGAGGGTCTGAGAAAACTGTCCTAGAATGAAGCCAGTGTGCCTCTGCTGTATTGGAGTTGTGTGTGTCTCGCCTGTACTCCTTGGTTGTCCAATGAACTGTGACGACTGCCACCAGCATTTACAGATGGGAATTTTCTTAATAATTCCGCAACAAGGGCTTTCTGGTAAAGCATCATTTTAGTACACCTATCTGCCTATGGGTGAAGAGATTGAAAGCGTAGGTCTAAAAGTGTCACTAACCAGTAATGACTGTCACCCAAAATTTTGAGAATACGAGGGTCACAGGAAAGGCAGCGCAACATAAAGTCAGGCATGCGTGCCAGACTGGCAACAGACAACACTTCTGTGTCCTAACCAAGAGGACACTGACCATGTTCTCCTCCTCCTCCCTGTCCTCAGGCCATACATGCTGAATAGATGGTATGACAGTAGTGCTTGTAGTATCATCTATAGCACATGAAAGTAGCTCTTGTTCTTCCTCCTCCTCCTCATTGTCACCCAAGCCACATTGGGATAAGATGAGGTTGGGCTGTGTGTAATCACCCTGTATGGTTCCATCTCATTGTGCTCTGCCTGCAATGCATCCTCTTTGATTGTGAGCAGAGAGAGTTTCAGAACACAGAGAAGCGGGATGGTGAAGCTAATTAGGGCATCATCACCACTCACCATCTTGGTGGTCCTCAAAGTTTTGGAGGATGGTACATATGTCTGACATCCATGTCCACTCCTGAGGTTTTATGTGGGGAAACTAAACTGAATAACGACAGCCTTGTTGATGCTGGTAGTCAATAACAACCCTCTTCTGATCACAAATCAGTTTCAACATATGCAGTTGTAACAGCATGACAAGCAGATGCGGCAGCTCCGGGTAGGTTTTGAGAAACCGCAGAACCACGAGGATCAGGCATGGCACTGTGTGAACTCGGCTCGCGCCAGAGCCGCCATCAGGTTCTGGCCATTGTCACAAACGACTATGCATGCCTGTAGGTTCAGCAGTGTCAGCCACAGATCTGCCTGCTCTTTCAGCGCTGTCCACAACTCTTCAGCATTGTGCGGTTTGTCACCTAAGCATATTAACTTCAGCACAGCCTGTTGCCGCTAGGCTGAGGCAGTGCTGCAGTGCTTCTAGGTTGTGACTGATATGGTCATTTCAGAGATGGAGGCTGAGGAGGAGGAGGAAGAAGTGCAGGAGCTGTAGACTGTGGGGGCAACTCTGATTGATGTAGGGCTCATAATCCTTGACATCGGGAATACAGTATGTGTTCCATCACAAAGTCCGACTGTGTCCCGGCTTCTACTATGGTAACCCCGTGATCTGTCAGTGAGATGTACCATCCCTGCCCACAAACACTTGTCCACGTGTCCGTGGTTAGGTGGACATTCCCAGTAACAGCATTGTTGAGGGCACGGGTAATGTTATGGGACATGTGCTTGAGTAATGCTGGGACGGCACATTGGGAGAAATAGTGGTGGCTGGGGACCGAATACCTTGGGACAGTCGCCGCCATCAGGTTGCGGAAAGCTTCTGTCTCCATGAGCCTAAAAGGCAACATTTCAAGTGCAAGCAGATAAGAAATGTGTGTGGAGCACACTCTAGGACCATGGGGTTCTCGGAACCGGGCCGGTTCTTAAAGGGGATGTGTCACGGCAGCAGTGACCTGGTCCATGGCCCTGGGAATCCAATCAAAGGGGAATTGAAATGGAAATAAAGTTTATGGGATAAATGTTCGTGATGCCACCTGTGGTACTCGTCGTGTTAGCCGATGCTGCTTGAAGAGACCACTGGAGCTGATGGTGATACAGCAGATTTGGTACTGCTCTCCACCGGCAGAGCTTTAGTTCCAGTGCACTTTGGTTGTAAATGATGGTGATGCTGACGGTAGATGTGGTGTAAGGTGGGTGATGCAGTAAATAAATGTAAGGACACAGCGTGGTGCAGTTTCCAATGCTTTACTTACAGTTCTTAGTTGCCCCAGCCGGGGTGCTGTGTCCTCCATGTTTGTGGTCCAGCTAGCTCTCAAGCAATTTGGGTGCACTTTCCAGAACCCTTATATTCCTTTCTCTGGCAGTCTTTCTTCGCTGGCTATCCCCTTTCCTGCCCTGCGCCTGCCACCCATTGTCCCAAGCCAGTAGCCATGGATCCTGCCGGGCAATGAGTGCTAAGTCCTCCCTTAAACCTATTCGGCTGCCTTTTCAGCGAATGTGTGCAGATATGACTGTGTTTCTTGCAAAAGCCACAGCCTCCGGTTAGCTAGCTGAGTTCTTAGTTTCTCCACTACTTTGAGGGCCAGTCCCTCACTGCGACCTGGTCCCCCCACCCGAAGATGGTCGGCGTGGATACGAGCCCCACGGGTGGACTTCTCACTACCCATGCCTCTAGGACCCCTTCCTTCGGTTATTTTTGTCGTTTCACTTTTCTTCAGTTCCCTCACTTTCTGGGAACTCCTTTCTGTCTGACAGGAGCTGCAGACCCCCACGTCTGCTCAGCTTCACTTCTCTCTCAATCTGCGCCTAAGCTGATGCTTGTACAAGCTCCTCCCCTACTCTACCTACCCCACCCGCTCCTCCAACACCCTTTCCTATCCAGCCAGGCCCTGACTGAATTCTCTAGTGTTGGATGCAGGTGTAAGGTTCTGTGCCGTGCCCCCTCCTTACCTGAGAGCGGAATCCCACACCTCTGGGTCAGGTGCCGTACTCTGTGGCGACTGGACCCTCAGGGGCGCCACATACCCCCCCCCCCATTAAACACAGCACGTCCATGGGCTGGAACAGAGCAAAAAACAGATATTATAAGAAAGCATGCAAACATTTTTCCGATATGCATATCAAGTAAAACAGGTAAAAACTTTTTTCCCTTTATGGGAGGTACTTCACATTTAAACATTACAACTTTAAATAACAACAATAACCTAACTATCAAGCAAGTGGAGTTCAACAAGCTTTAGTGGGATCCCCAGCCGGGGTATCCCTTTTGTCAGTGTAATATGGGGTAACCGTCCCAAACCCCCACGTACGCTCTGGGCGTGACTGCAGAGCATCGCTGGTCTCCATCTAGGACCACGTCTTCAGTCACGCCAGACGGTTTTAGTTCTGTTGTACAACATTAACAAGAAAGGATTAATTCCGAAACGCGCATCGGGGTGCGCTGTACTTGAGGGACGGACGTTATCAGCTATCAGGTATTCACCATTTTTTCCCCATGCTATATGGGGCTTATTGCTTTTAGGACAGCGGTGTATTTTCCTCATCATTGGCCCGCAACTTTTCACCATATTGCCCCCACCTTTCCTTCAGCCCCATTACACTCTGTAAGTTGCATGCCCACATTCCCTCTCAGATTTACGTACAGTCATGGAACACTTTTGTGTGTTATATCCTCTTTAGCATTAATTCCCTTCATGCTATATTATATATATGGGGTATTAAATTATTTACACATGTAAGTTGACTAGGGTTGAGCGAAACGGATCGGTCATTTTCATAAGTCGCCGACTTTTGGCAAAGTCGGGTTTCATGAAACCAGACCCGATCCCTGTGTGGGGTCGGCCATACGGTACGCGACCTTCGCGCCAAAGTCACGTTTCATATGACGCGTTCAGCGCCATTTCTCAGCCAATGAAGAAGGAAGCAGAGTGTGGGCAGCGGGATGACATGGTTCTCGGTCCCCACCATCTTAGAGAAGGGCATGGCAGTGATTGGCTTGCTTTCTGCAGCGTCACAGGGGCTATAAAGGGGCGTGCACGCCGACCGCCATCTTACTGCTGCTGATCTGAGTATAGGGAGAGGTTGCTGCCGCTTCGTCAGAAGCAGGGATAGCGTTAGGCAGGGAATATAAACCCCCAAACCGCTTGTGCTGTAGCGATTTCCACTGTCCAACACCACCTTTTCCTTGCAGGGACAGTGGAGGCTAGATTTCAGTGCATCAGCTCTGTAGCTTATTAGGCTGCCTTATAAGGCTCCCTGATAGCTGCATTGCTGTGTGTACGCCGCTGTGCAAACCAAATGCTTTTTTCAAAGCACAAATCCTGTTGTTCCTTCCTTTCTGCACAGCTATCTTGTTTGTTTGTCCACACTTTTGTGTGCAGTAGTCCTTTTTATTGCTGCCTGCCATACTTTTCTGAGATTACCGTAGGGAGATAGTAATTGTAGTACAGTCCCTTTTTTTAATTTTTTTTTTTATATATATCTTCAAGCCACTTTCTGCCCCTGAAACTGTGTAGTGTGAAACAGTGGGCCTGTATTTTTCTGCATTGTCCCACACCTAAAGAGGGAGATTTATATTGCCAATCAGTGCATCTGTGCCAGTCCAGTCTGTTGTATCTGTCAGTCATTTTCTGCCACAGAAACAATACTGTAAAACAGTGGGCAAGATTTATTCACTAGTCTTCCATATAAAAACAAAAAGGGGAGATTAATATTGGCAAATCTGTGCATCTGCGTCAGTCCTGTTAGTGGCATATCTGTCAGCCACTGTCTGCCACTAAAACACTACTGTAAAACTGTGGGCCAGATTGATTCACTAGTCTCCCATCCCCCCCAAAAAGAAGGGGAGATTAGTATTGGCAAATCTGTGCATCTGCGTCAGCACTGGCGGACACAGTCAGAAACGGGCCCCTGTGCAAGAACAATATATGGGCCCTTTGCAGCTCGAGAACTCCTAAAAATGCAAAATTGCACTTGCTTTGGAGCAAGAAATGGGCCCACTTACCTCTTGGGCCCCTGTGCGGCTGCACAGGTTGCACCAATGGTATGTCCGCCCCTGTGCGTCAGTCCTGTTAGTGGCATATCTTTCAGCTACTGTTTGCCACTGAAACTGTGTACTCTAATACAGTGGGCTGATTTTCCCTGCACTCTCACACACCTATAAAGGGAGATTTAACCCCTTAATCCCATATGACGTACTATCCCGTCGAGGTGGGGTGGGCTTTAATTCCCACCGACGGGATAGTACGTCATAGGCGATCGAACGCGCTCACGGGGGGAGCGCGGCCGATCGCGGCCGGGTGTCAGCTGCCTATCACAGCTGACATCCGGCACTATGTGCCAGGAGCGGTCACGGACCGCCCCCGGCACATTAACCCCCGGCACACCGCGATCAAACATGATCGCGATGTGCCGGCGGTATAGGGAAGCATCGCGCAGGGAGGGGGCTCCCTGCGGGCTTCCCTGAGCCCCCCGCAGCAACGCGATGTGATCGCGTTGCTGCGAGGGTCTCCTACCTCCTTCCTCCTTGCTGGACCCGGATCCAAGATGGCCGCGGATCCGGGTCCTGCAGGGAGGGAGGTGCCTTACCAAGTGCCTGCTCAGAGCAGGCACTTGGTAAGGCTGCAGCGCTGTTTGACAGATCGGTGATCTGTCAGAGTGCTGTGCAAACTGGCAGATCACCGATCTGTATTGTCTCCCCCCTGGGACAAAGTAAAAAAGTAAAAAAAAAATTTTCCAAATGTGTAAAAAAAAAATAAAAAAAAATATTCCTAAATAATGGAAAAAAAAAAAATATTATTCCCACAAATACATTTCTTTATCTAAATAATAAAAAACAAACAATAAAAGTACACATATTTAGTATCGCCGCGTCCGTAACGACCCGACCTATAAAACTGGCCCACTATTTAACCCCTTCAGTAAACACCGTAAGAAAAAAAAAAAAACCGAGGCAAAAAACAACGCTTTATTATCATACTGCCGAACAAAAAGTGGAATAACACGCGATCAAAAAGACAGATATAAATAACCATGGTACCGCTGAAAGCGTCATCTTGTCCCGCAAACAACGAGCCACCAAACAGCATCATCAGCGAAAAAATAAAAAAGTTATAGTCCTGAGAATAAAGCGATGCAAAAATAATTATTTTTTCTATAAAATAGTTTTTATCGTATAAAAGCGCCAAAACATAAATTAGGTATCGCTGTAATCGTACTGACCTGAAGAATAAAACTGCTTTATCAATTTTACCAAACGCGGAACGGTATAAACGCCTCCCCCAAAAGAAATTCATGAATAGCTGGTTTTTGGTCATTCTGCCTCACAAAAATCGTAATAAAAAGCGATCTAAAAATGTCACGTGCCCGAAAATGTTACCAATAAAAACGTCAACTCGTCCCACAAAAAACAAGACCTCACATGACTCTGTTGACCAAAATATGGAAAAATTATAGCTCTCAAAATGTGGTAACGCAAAAAATATTTTTTTGCAATAAAAAGCGTTTTTCAGTGTGTGATGGCTGCCAATGATAAAAATCCGCTAAAAAACCCGCTATAAAAGGAAATCAAACCCCCCTTCATCACCCCCTTAGTTAGGGAAAAATTAAAAAAATGTATTTATTTCCATTTTCCCATTAGGGTTAGGGCTAGGGTTAGGGCTAGGGTTAGGGTTAGGGCTAGGGCTAGGGTTAGGGCTAGGGTTAGGGTTAGGGCTAGGGTTAGGGCTAGGGCTAGGGTTAGGGCTAGGGTTAGGGTTAGGGCTAGGGTTGGGGCCACAGTTAGGGTTGGGGCCACAGTTAGGGTTGGGGCTAAAGTTAGGGTTAGGGTTGGGGCTAAAGTTACGGTTAGGGTTTAGATTACATTTACAGTTGGGAATAGGGTTGGGATTAGGGTTAGGGGTGTGTCAGGGTTAGAGGTGTGGTTAGGGTTACTGTTGGGATTAGGGTTAGGGGTGTGTTTGGATTAGGGTTTCAGTTATAATTGAGGGGTTTCCACTGTTTAGGCACATCAGGGGCTCTCCAAACGCGACATGGCGTCCGATCTCAATTCCAGCCAATTCTGCGCTGAAAAAGTAAAACAGTGCTCCTTCCCTTCCGAGCTCTCCCGTGTGCCCAAACAGGGGTTTACCCCAACATATGGGGTATCAGCGTACTCAGGACAAATAGGACAACAACTTTTGGGGTCCAATTTCTCCTGTTACCCTTGGGAAAATACAAAACTGGGGGCTAAAAAATATTTTTTGTGGGAAAAAAAGTTTTTTTATTTTCAAGGCTCTGCGTTATAAACTGTAGTGAAACACTTGGGGGTTCAAAGTTCTCACAACACATCTAGATGAGTTCCCTGGGGGGTCTAGTTTCCAATATGGGGTCACTTGTGGGGGGTTTCTACTGTTTAGGTACATTAGGGGCTCTGCAAACGCAATGTGACACCTGCAAACCATTCCATCTAAGTCTGCATTCCAAATGGCGCTCCTTCCCTTCCGAGCCCTCCCATGCGGCCAAACAGTGGTTCCCCCCACATATGGGGTATCAGCGCACTCAGGACAAATTAGACAACAACTTTTGGGGTCGAATTTCTCCTCTTACCCTCAGGAAAATACAAAACTGGGGGCTAAAAAATAATTTTGGGGGGAAATTTGTTTTTTTTTTTATTTTCACGGCTCTGCGTTACAAACTGTAGTGAAACACTTGGGGGTTCAAAGCTCTCACAACACATCTAGATGAGTTCCTTAGGGGGTCTACTTTCCAAAATGGTGTCACTTGTGGGGGGTTTCTACTGTTTAGGTACATTAGGGGCTCTGCAAACGCAATGTGACACCTGCAGACCATTCCATCTAAGTCTGCATTCCAAATGGCGCTCCTTCCCTTCCGAGCCCTGCCATGAGGCCAAACAGTGGTTCCCCCCCACATATGGGGTATCAGCGCACTCAGGACAAATTGTACAACAACTTTTGGGGTCGAATTCCTCTTCTTACCCTCAGGAAAATACAAAACTGGGGGCTAAAAAATAATTTTTGTGGAAAAAATTTTTGTTTTATTTTTACGGCTCTGCATTATAAACTTCTGTGAAGCCCTTGGTGGGTCAAAGCGCTCAAAACACATCTAGATAAATTCGTTAGGGGGTCTACTTTCCAAAATGGTGTCACTTGTGGGGGGTTTCAATGTTTAGGCACATCAGTGGCTCTCCAAACGCAACATGGTGTCCCATCTCAATTCCTGTCAATTTTGCATTGAAAAGTCAAACGGCGCTCCTTCCCTTCCGAGCTCTCCCATTAGCCCAAACAGTGGTTTACCCCCACATATGGGGTATCAGCGTACTCAGGACAAATTGTACAACAACTTTTGGGGTCCAATTTCTTCTCTTATCCTTGGGAAAATAAAAAATTGGGGGCGAAAAGATAATTTTTGTGAAAAAATATGATTTTTTATTTTTACGGTTCTGCATTATAAACTTCTGTGAAGCACTTGGTGGGTCAAAGTGCTCACCACACCTCTAGATAAGTTCCTTAGGGGGTCTACTTTCCAAAATGGTGTCATTTGTGGGGGGTTTCAATGTTTAGGCACATCAGGGGCTCTCCAAACGCAACATGGTGTCCCATCTCGATTCCAGTCAATTTTGCATTGAAAAGTCAAATGGCGCTCCTTCGCTTCCGAGCTCTGTAATGCGCCCAAACAGTGGTTTACCCCCACATATGGGGTATCTGTGTACTCAGGACAAATTGTACAACAACTTTTGGGGTGCATTTTCTCCTGTTACCCTTGGTAAAATAAAACAAATTGGAGCTGAAGTAAATTTTTTGTGAGAAAAAGTTAAATGTTCATTTTTATTTAAACATTCCAAAAATTCCTGTGAAGCACCAGAAGGGTTAATAAACTTCTTGAATGTGGTTTTGAGCACCTTGAGGGGTGCAGTTTTTAGAATGGTGTCACACTTGGGTATTTTCTATCATATAGACCCCTCAAAAATGACTTCAAATGAGATGTGGTCCCTAAAAAAAAAATGGTGTTGTAAAAATCAGAAATTGCTGGTCAATTTTTAACCGTTATAACTTCCTAACAAAAAAAAATTTTGGTTCCAAAATTGTGCTGATGTAAAGTAAACATGTGGGAAATGTTACATATTAAGTATTTTGTGTGATATATCTCTGTGATTTAATTGCATAGAAATTCAAATTTGGAAAATTGCGAAATTTTCATAATTTTCGCCAAATTTCCGTTTTTTTCACAAAAACGCAGGTACTATCAAAGAATTTTTACCACTATCATGAAGTACAATATGTCCCGAGAAAACATTGTCAGAATCACTGGGATCTGTTGAAGCGTTCCAGAGTTATAACCTCATAAAGGGACAGTGGTCAGAATTGTAAAAATTGGCCCGTTCATAAACGTGCAAACCACCCTCGGGGCTTAAGGGGTTAAATTCACAACAATTTTGCGTCCACCTTGTAACAGATTTTGCAATACCAAATAATGTTTGTAAGTTTGGTTACATATTTCCAAGAATGAGCAAGTCTGGTGGAAGAGGTCGTGGCCGTGGGCGGTCATTGCCAGCTGGTAATGATGGTAGTGGTGGTGGAGCATCAAGTGGTCATGGGAAAAGCAATATAGCACCTAAGTCTCGAGTTGTTCAGCCACCGTCATCGTCTGGCAACACAAGGCCTCGAACGCTCCCTTTTCTGGGAGTAGGAAAACCGCTTTTAAAGCCGGAGCAGCAGGAACAAGTTTTGGCTTTCCTTGCTGACTCTGCCTCTAGCTCTTTTGCCTCCTCTTCGGAAACTGCAAAATGGAAAAGCATCGTGTCGTCAGTGGATGTTCCCGGTCAGGGACAAGTCGCTTCCTTGCGTTCTTCACCCAGAACAACAGAGAAGGATGCGTCAGGCGACACAACGGGTTACTCCATGGAGCTCTTTACACATACCGTTCCTGGGTTAGAAAGAGAAATTGTTAACAGGTCATGCCCATTACAAGATGAATCGGACATGGAGTGCACTGATGCACAGCCACAACCAGATTACTATGCTGCTCCTTTGACTCAGATCACAACATTGCCCTCGCAGTGTACTGATCCAGAATCTGACCCTGATGAGACTATGGTGCCCCTTCACGAACGCTATAGCACCGGCTTACACGGTGACACAGACAAAGTTGCACAGGACATAGAAGAGGAGGTCATAGATCACCCAGTTCTTGACCCCGATTGGCAGCCATTGGGGGAACATGGTGCAGCCGGCAGTAGCTCTGAAGCGGAGGAGGAGGAGCCGCAGCAGGCATCAACATCGCAACAGGTTCCATCTGGCAGGCCCGAATCTGGCAAAAAACATGTGGCTAAACCAAAACCAGTTGTAGGACAGCATGGCCATCCGGTTAAAGTAGCTCAGTGTGCAATGCCTGAAAAGGTATCCAATAGTAGGAAGAGTGCAGTCTTAACCAACATCCAAATGTTAACCAACATCCAAATGATCAGTGCAAAGTCATCTGTAAGAAATGCTCAAGGACCTTCAGCAGAGGTCAGAATGTTAAAAGTCTAAATACAAGTTGCATGCATAGACATTTAACCACCATGCACTTGCAAGCCTGGACTAACTACCAAACGTCCCTTAACATTGTTGCACCCTCTCACAATGAAGCCAGTCAGCAACGCTACATCCCTTCCCTCACTGTAAGCCCACCGTTTACCACACCACCTGCAGCAAATGTGGAGGTTTTTTCGCAAGGCCAAAGCAGTCAGGGAATCACCAGGTTCTTGGTAGGAAACACTGTATGTAGGCCCACAGCAAGAATACCATCACCAACCCTCTCTCAGTCTGCCATGTCCACCGGCACCCCCGCTAGTACCACCATATGCAGCTCTCCAGTCCAGCTCACCCTACAAGAGACTCTCGTTAGGAAAAGGAAGTACTCATCCTCTCATCCGCGTACACAGGGTTTAAACGCCCACATTGCTAGACTAATCTCGTTAGAGATGATGCCCTATCGGTTAGTTGAAAGCGAAGCTTTCAAAGCCCTGATGGACTATGCTGTACCACGCTGCGAGCTACCCAGTCAACACTTCTTTTCGAGAAAAGCCATCCCAGCCCTCCACCAGCATGTAAAAGACCGCATTGTCCATGCACTCAGGCAATCTGTGAGTAGAAAGGTGCACCTGACAACAGATGCATGGACCAGTAGGCATGGCCAGGGGCGTTACGTGTCCTGTTATGATCAGGTGACCTTGGAGCAGCATGAAAACTTTCACTGGAGTAGGTGGTAACTATACTGACCGCAAACCCTAATCTTAACACCGCAACTAGAAGTAGCCGTGGGGTGTGCCTAACAAAAGCTAAAGATCACTGCACACGTTCAAGAGGAAAATATGCTTCAAGTGGAAATTTATTTATAGTGGTTTCAAGACAAAGCGACTGGTAAGTGTTGACGTTTCGGCTAATACATAGCCTTGGTCACAACGTCGCAAATGTGCAGAGTCTGTCTTAGTTTAGGGTAATAATGGTGAGGTACTGCCAAATGTTATGTCCCTGACGGTTTAGTTGGTTGCTGTATGCTCCGGGATGTTCTGTGCCTCGTGGGGCAAAATAGGTAGATATGGAGGTCGCGTACCAGGGGCCTGCGGGTATGTTTAATGGCAATAAGCCATGGAGACTTCTATATCGTATGATACGGGGTCCAGATACCAATAGGCATGCTTTAATAGTGCTTCATTAGGGGCCCCACACTAAGTCCCAGCTTAGACACGGGAGTGTCAGCTCCACACCTCTGCGCCATCCATGGACTCAGTGCCGCATAAACGCTGGGCATACTAGTACCTACACCTCGCCTAACGAAGCACTATTAAAGCATGTCCTGATATTTATTTACTATGTGTTAACCACTTTTCAAGTACAGGCACATGTGACAGTGCCATTTGCCAAATTCCAAATAAAGGCTTTTTATTAATACCATATGCTCTTTGGCTTTTTTATATACTATATTTTATTATTCTTTATCCAGATTTGTTTGTTGTTGTTCTCCACACTAAATACTGTAGATGTAGTAAAACCAATAAGGAGCACCTTAAGAAGTGCTAACTATGTACGATGAAAGTTTTTGGATCATTCACTGTTTATGACCTCAGTGTCTTGAAACAGCACAAACACTCAGTCCAGCTTATCTTAGTAATCAGCACTCCTGCTCTTTTGCCTCCCTCCTGGGCACTTGCTGCAGGCAGTAGTCCTCCCAACTGAGGGTCTCAAAATGGGGCCCCTCCTGTTGAACCTCCCCAAGGAATCCGATCAAATCAGTCCCCAAATGCTCCCAGCAGAACACCACCTTTTCTCCATACACCTCCTGGGGTGTGCGTGTGGGCTGTAGCAGAGCCACCAGTCGGCCCCTGAAGTCAGAGGTCTGATCCCAGACCAGGTAACTACCATTCCAGTTCGGTAGAAGTGCTGACGGGGGCTTTATTTGGCCTAGCAGGGTCTCCTCGGTTACTGGGGCAGAGTTGATGACATTACCTGCTTCTGTTGTTTTTCCGGTGCCGACCTCCTCTTCTGCTAGGGACGGTGATGCTGGTCACGAGGCCAACCGCCGCTGGCATGCTATCTTCTGCAGGGCTGTTTTCCACTTAGATGAGTGGTGATCAGTGAGTGCAGGAACTGGCGGCTCAGCTCTTGCACCTCCGCTCCAAGGAACCCCGGATCCATGTCTGGCAGCTGGTCAGCGTTCTCATCTGATCGGCTGAGGGAGTGCTCTGCTTTCACCCCTCGCTCCGGACAGCCACCACTCGCCATCTTGGGTTCCGGGTTGTTTGCAGCACCCACGTGTTGTTCCTTCTTTCTCTCCCGTGGGCGGTCTTTCTTCTTTCTATTCCCACATATCAGATCAGGAGGTCGAGTTCTCTTGCTGACGGACACCTCTTTTTCACATAGCAGTACTGGTAGGGGGTGGACATGATCTTCGTGCCTCACAGCTGGATCCCGCCCACGATGGCACACCCATCTTCTCCTGCGTGCCTCATGGTGCTACAACAGTGGTTAATTTGCACAATTTAACACAACCTATGGCGCACAGGACCCAGCTTGCAGGATCAGTCCATCCTGTTCGTGACACAAAATGGAGCACCCACTAGGATCATGAGGTACTCGGAACCGGGCCTGTTCTTAAAGGGGACATGTCATGGCAGCAGTGATCCGGTCCATGGCACTGGGCATTCATTCAAAGGGGAATTGAAATGGGAATAAAGTTTATGGGATAAATGTTCGTGATGTCACCTGTGGTACTCGGCAAATATAAGGTGTTAGCCGACGCTGCTTAAAGAGACTGCTGGGGCTGATGGTGATGCAGCAAAGTTGGTACAGCTCAACACAGGCAGAGCTTTAGTCCCAGGGCACTTTGGTCGTAAATGATGGTGATGCTGACAGTAGATGTGGTGCAAGGTGGGTGGCGCAGAAAATAAATGGGAACACAGCATGGTGCAGTTACCAATGCTTTACTCAGTTCTTAGTTGCCCCAGCCAGGGTGCTGTGTCCTCCAGGTTTGTGGGTCAGCCAGCTCTCAAGCAATTTGGGTGCACTTTCCAGAACCCTCTTTCTTATATTCCTTACTCCGCCGTCTTTCTGCGCTGGCTATCGCTTCTCCTGCCCTGAGCCTGCCATCCAGTGTTTCAAGCCAGTAGCCATGGATCGTGCTGGGATGTGAGTGCTAAGTCTTCCCTTAACCCTATACGATTGCCTTTTCCGTGAATGTGTGCAGATGTGACTGTGCTTCTTGCAAAAGCCACAGTCTCCGGTTAGCTAGCTGAGTTCTTAGTTTCTCCATTAGTTTGAAGGCAGGTCCCTCACTGCGACCTGGTCCCTCCACCCGACGATGGTCAGCATCGAGTGGACTTCTCACTATCTAGGACCCCTTCCTTTGGTTCTTTCTGTCGTTTTACTTTTCTTCAGTTCCATCACTTTCTGGCAACTCCTTTCTGTCTGACAGGAGCTGCAGACCCCCAAGTCTGCTCAGCTCCACTCCTCTCAATCTCCACCTAAGCTGTTGTTTCTACAAGCTCCTCCCCTACTCTACCAACCACACCCTCTCCTCCAACACCCTTTCCTATCCAGCCTGGCCCTGACTGAATTTTCTAGTGTTGGATGCAGGTGTAGGGTTCTGTGTCGTGACCCCTCCATACCTGACAGCGGAATCCCACACCTCTGGTTGAGGTGCAGTACTCTGTGTTGACTGGACCCTCAGGGGCGCCACATGTGAATTTAGTACTGTGGCCTGTGGGGGATTGGCTGTGTATTTCCACTTGCTTTCTAATGACTTAGGTATGGACAACTGAAGGCTGGGCTAGAACAAGGACGTTAGCATGCTTGATGATAGTGCTAGTTGAATGTGGGCAATGACAGGTGTGGAGCCGGAGGCATCTTCGCATGCACCGTGGACAGGAGGTTGGCTTGCACGCACAACAGTGGAAGAAGCGCTACTGCCACCCGCAGATACTGTTCCTGGAGACGTGGTTCAGAGCACAAAGTCGGGTGCTTTGCTGCCATGTACCTGATCGTTCGGATGGTGGTCTGGCTGGTTGTTTTGCTACCCGTCCTAATGCGGGCATGGCAGGTGGTGCAAATGGCCTGTTTGGGATTATTGGCAGAGTCTTTACAAAACAACCAGACTCGGGAAGACCTAACAGTTCGACTGGCAACTTCCGTCATGTTGATGTTACGGGGAACGATTTCCCACCTTCTGTCTGCAGCCACCACACTGCTTCTTCCTTCCTGTTGGGGTGGTACGCCTCCTTCCCCCTGTGTGCTGCTGTCCACGCTCTGCATGTCCTCCTGCCAGATTGGGTCAGTTACTATATCATCCACCACCTCGTCTTCCACTTCTGCACCCTGGTCCTCCTCCTGACTTTCTGGCAATTGAGTCTCATCATCATCCACCTCTTGTGACATGTTCCCACTGTCGCATTTGTGTGACCGCGGCTGCTCAAATATTTGGGTATCGCTACATGGAATCTCATCATGCCGCACTTCAAGTGGACCGGGCGAGAGGCCTGAATCTATAAATGGAAAAGTGAACAGCTCTTCGGAGTATCCAAGTGTGGGATCAGTTGTCTCTGGGCACTCAGCATGGTGGGAGGAAGGAGGATCAGGGCGCTACAGGGGAGTGGGAAGAGAGAGGCCAAGTGCCAGAATAGGCGTATCTTCCAGATGTGCCTTTTCTGGGGTGGCTGGGGGTCGGTGTCTTTAGCCAGGGGGGGGGGACCAATAACCATAGTCCCTCTCTAGGCTATTAATATCTGCCCTCAGTCACTGGCTTTCCCACTCTGGCGGAGAAAATTGTGCGGGAGCCCACGCCAATTTTTTCCAGGATTTAACCCTTTAATTTAATAAATTTAATAGCTAGAGCTCCCAAATTTTACACAGAGACACTTGTTACATTAGTAAAGAAGAATATGTAATAAAAGAAGGGATATGAGATGGTTTACCGCATGTAAACCATGTCTCATATCATGTCGGGTTTGTGAAGGAGATAGCAAAAGCCGGCAATTGAATTACCGGCTTTTCTGCTATCTAGCGCTATATTAAATATAAACATATATACGTGTCTCACTGATATATATATATATATATAGACTGTATATATGTTTTTAAGAATATTTGAGCCGATGGATCCATGATATGTCCATTTTGCAAGAAAAAAAAATCGCCATATGGATGACACACGAATAAATTTGCATTATAATAATCTTCATTTTTATATAGCGCTAACATATTCCGCAGCGCTTTACAGGTTGCACACATTATCGTCGCTGTCCCCGTTGGGGCTCACAATCTGAATTCCCCATCAGTATGTCTTTGGAATGTGTGAGGAAACCGGAGTACCCGGAGGAAACCCACGCAAACATGGGGAGAACATACAAACTCTTTGCAGATGTTGTCGTTGGTGGGGCTTGAGTCCAGGACTCAAGCGCTGCAAGGCTGCTGTGTTAACCACTGCGCCACCGTGCCGCCCCATATTATTATTATTATTATTATTTGTGCGTAAAAATTGCATCCTCGCATTGAATACGGAACAGTGTTTTGGGAAAATTACTGCGTATTACGGCCGTAAAAAACGGACCGTATTTTCATACACCTAGTGTGACGCCGGCCTAAGGGGTAAAGGATAGGGAAGGTGAGCTGTGATTTTATTAATCTCTCTGAAGTCCAAGCATGGACGCCGCCCTCCATCCTATTAACAAACCCCCACAGCGACTGGAGAGGAGCATGGCCGTATATTACCCTTAGCCGGACACTGGAAGGGGGTAAATAAGCGAGATTTCGGCATTTTAGCTCCTGGTGTGGAGGCGATAGCACAATCATATGCCGCCATATACTAGACGTCCGGTAACTGGTAATAACCCCCTCATGTGTGGGGTCTATTTGTCTCCAGAGAAATCACACGTTACATTCCACACAGAACATTGTGTAGAAAAGGCGGCGCGAGGTAATTGTGCCAGTAGTGAGGGCGAATAATGGCGGAAATGTCACTGACTGAGGAGAAGTCTCCATGTAGCGTCTTCACTGCGGATCACGTGACCCCTGACTCCTCCCCCCTGTGACCTCATCACAGGTCCTGTGCGCACAGAGCAGCCATATATGTGGAGTGCGGCTCTGCAGGTGGAGGTATGTGGAGATTCCCCATTACTGAGCGCGGGGACATTAACCCCTTCTGCACTGAGACTCTTTTGGGGTTGTTGTTGCCACTTTATAAGAATCATAACGTCGTTGTTCTGTTTCCTGTAATAGATACATACGAGCCAACTATGGAGGACAGGAAGTGAGGGAGCGGATTGTTCTCCTAGTACAGGGCCCCTTTCTTGGCCCCACACAGTGTAATGCCCCCATTATGCCCTGTAAGCAGGGTTCTGCCCCACACCCAGCTGCCTCGGGCACTTTACCATGAGCTGGTACCTCAGATTCTTCCCCGCACCCCTTTCCTTTGTTGGCGCCAAATCTGTTCTGCCTTTGGGGCTCTGGCCTTTATAATATCAGTAACTGTGTCATCAAGGTCTCCTGACCAGGTGCACCCTCTAGACTCTTCCCTCCGGAAACCCTCCCTCTTCCCATTGATGTCACATGGTCCCGTCTGGACGGCAGATAGCAGTCTGTACAAATGCAGCACAGCCCTGAGGAGTCTTTTTTATGACTCTCCTTTTTACACCCCTTATGTAATATATATGATGGCGCTCACACAGTATAATGTTTCCACAGTACTGGCATCTCTCGTAAAAAAGGGATTTTTACACTACCGCCATACCCCCACACACAGTATAATGTTCTCATAGTACCGCCATACCCCACCACACAGTATAATGTTCTCACACTACCGCCATACCCCCACACACACAGTATAATGTTTTCATAGTACCGCCATACCCCCACACACAGTATAATGCTCTCAGTACCGCCATACCCCCACACACAGTATAATGTTCCTACAGTACCTCCATCCCACCACACACAGTATAATGTTCTCATAGTACCGCCATCCCACCACACACAGTATAATGTTATCATAGTACCGCCATCCCACCACACACAGTATAATGTTCTCATAGTACCGCCATCCCACCACACACAGTATTTTGTTCTCATATTAGTGGCTTCCCAAAGACATATGACAATGTTTTCACAGGACTGGCATCCCCCTCACACACAGTATAATGTCCCCACAGTACTGCCATCGCCCCACTTTCTAATGTATTCACAGTACTGCCCCCTACATGCACAATATGGTACCATCCATCTCACTGACTACCTCCGACAACCGACAGTTAATTAATAAATACTCACTTAGCCTCATTCATGGTGCAAATACTAATGAACCCAGGATCTATGAGATATTTACCATACAATAGTTGGATAGGCAGGAGTGTATCATCCAAAACGGTAGCCCACTTGATTGCTATGATGCATATGAATTGACAGGGCTCGGTGGGGTGTGGTATTGGTCACCCTCTCGTTCCCATCATAATTTCAGCTAAAGGTGTAAGTAGGATGAGAGAGGCTAAGTGCCAGAATTAGTGCATCTTAGAGATGTGCCTTTTCCGGGCGGCTCAGAGCTGATATTTTTAGCCTGGGGTTGCAGTATCCATGGCCCCTTCCTAGGCTATTAATATCAACCTGCAACTGTCTGCATAGCCTTTGCTGGTTATTAAATATAGCGGCAAACTACATCACTTTTTTAGAGGAGTCCTCCATTTTAATAGCCACTGAAGGCTAAGTATACAGTTGTGAGCTGATCTCCATGGGTATTACCCCCTTCCTAGGATATCAACAAACTTCTGTGTGTGAATCAGACCTGAGATCTAAAGGTACCTTCACACATAACGATTTCGTTAATGATATTGTTGCTTTTTGTGACGTAGCAACGATATTGTTAACGAAATCATTATGCGTGACAGCGACCAACGATCAGGCCCCTGCTGGGAGATCGTTGGTTGCTGGGAATGATCAGGACCTTTTTTTTGGTCGCTGATCACCCGCTGTCATCGCTGAATCGGCGTGTGTGATGCCGATCCAGCGATGTGTTCACTGGTAACCAGGGCGTTGTGAATTCTGTGGCCAAGCTCCCTCCTGTGGTCGTGAGTGGTACTGCGGCTGGTTCTGTCTATAAGCTTCCTTTGGTGGATGAGAGTGGTACTGCGGCTTCTGAGTTTCCTTCCTCAGGTGATGAGGTTAAGTCGTTAGGTGCTGCTCTATTTAACTCCACCTGGTGCTTTGATCCTGGCCTCCAGTCAATGTTCTAGTATTGGTCTTGCTTCCTCCTGGATCGTTCCTGTGGCCTCTCTATCCTGCATAAGCTAAGTTCTGCTTGTGTTATTTTTGTTTGCTATATTTTCTGTCCAGCTTGCTATATTGGTTTTTTCTTGCTTGCTGGAAGCTCTGAGACGCAGAGGGAGCACCTCCGTACCGTTAGTCGGTGCGGAGGGTCTTTTTGCCCCTCTGCGTGGTTGTTTGTAGGTTTTTGTGTTGACCGCAAAGCTATCTTTCCTATCCTCGGTCTATTCAGTAAGTCGGGCCTCACTTTGCTAAATCTATTTCATCTCTGTGTTTGTATTTTCATCTTACTCACGGTCATTATATGTGGGGGGCTGCCTTTTCCTTTGGGGAATTTCTCTGAGGCAAGGTAGGCTATGTTTTCTATCTTCAGAGCTAGTTAGTTTCTCAGGCTGTGCCGAGTTGCATAGGGAGCGTTAGGCGCAATCCACGGCTACCTCTAGTGTGGTGTGTTAGGATTAGGGATTGCGGTCAGCAGAGTTTCCACGTCTCAGAGCTTGTCCTATATTTTTGGTAAATGTCAGGTTACCTTGTGTGCTCTGAACTTCAAGGTCCATTGTGGTTCTGAATTACCTGTTCATAACAGTACTGGAGGCCCAAAGTACTAATGCTTCTCAATAGAGGGAAAAGAGAAGTTCTGAGACCATTTTTTTTTCTTTGCACTGTGATCTGTCTTTCTTTTCCCCTTTACATCAGGGTGGTTCAGAACACAGGTGTGGACATGGATATTCAGGGTCTGTCCTCTTTGATGGATAATCTCACTATAAGAGTACAGAACATTCAAGATTTAGTGGTTCAGAATCCTATGTTAGAACCTAAAATTCCTATTCCTGAGTTATTTTCTGGAGATAGAGCTAAGTTTTTGAATTTTAAAAATAATTGTAAACTGTTTCTGGCTTTGAAACCCCGCTCCTCTGGTGACCCAGTTCAACAAGTTAAAATCATTATTTCTTTATTATGTGGCAACCCTCAAGACTGGGCATTTTCCCTTGCGCCATGAGATCCTGCATTATGTAATATTGATGCGTTTTTTCTGGCGCTCGGAATGCTGTACGACGAACCCAATTCAGTGGATCAGGCAGAGAAAAATTTGCTGGCTCTGTGTCAGGGTCAGGATGAGATAGAGATTTATTGTCAGAAGTTTAGAAAGTGGTCCGTGCTCACTCAATGGAATGAATCTGCGCTGGCAGCTATTTTCAGAAAGGGTCTCTCTGAAGCCCTTAAGGATGTCATGGTGGGATTTCCTATGCCGCTGGTCTGAATGAGTCTATGTCTTTGGCCATTCAGATCGATCGACGCTTGCGCGAGCGTAAATCTGTGCACCATTTGGCGGTATTATCGGAGCATAAACCTGAGCCTATGCAATGCGATAGGACTTTGACCAGAGCTGAAAGGCAAGAACACAGACGTCAGAATGGGCTGTGTTTCTACTGTGGTGATTCCACTCATGCTATCTCCGATTGTCCTAAGCGCACTAAGCGGTTCGCTAGGTCTGCCACCATTGGTACGGTACAGTCGAAATTTCTTTTGTCCGTTACTTTGATCTGCTCTTTGTCTTCCTATTCTGTCATGGCATTTGTGGATTCAGGCGCTGCCCTGAATTTGATGGACTTGGAGTATGCTAGGCGCTGTGGGTTTGTCTTGGAGCCCTTGCAGTGTCCTATTCCATTGAGAGGAATTGATGCTACGCCTTTGGCCAAGAATAAGCCTCAGTATTGGACCCAGCTGACCATGTGCATAGCTCCTGCGCACCAGGAAGATATTCGCTTTCTGGTGTTGCATAATTTGCATGATGTGGTCGTGTTGGGGTTGCCTTGGCTACAAGTCCATAACCCAGTATTAGATTGGAAATCAATGTCTGTGTCCAGCTGGGGTTGTCAGGGGGTACATGGTGATGTTCCATTTCTGTCTATCTCATCATCCACCCCTTCTGAGGTCCCAGAATTCTTGTCTGATTACCGGGATGTATTCGATGAGCCCAAGTCCAATGCCCTACCTCCGCATAGGGATTGTGATTGTGCTATCGATTTGATTCCTGGTGGTAAGTTTCCTAAGGGTCGACTGTTTAATTTGTCTGTACCTGAGCACGCCGCTATGCGGAGTTACGTGAAGGAGTCTTTGGAGAAGGGTCATATTCGCCCGTCATCGTCACCATTGGGAGCGGGTTTCTTTTTTGTGGCCAAGAAGGATGGTTCGCTGAGACCTTGTATTGATTACCGCCTTCTAAATAAAATTACGGTCAAATTTCAGTACCCCTTGCCGCTGCTGTCTGATTTGTTTGCTCGGATTAAGGGGGCTAGTTGGTTCACCAAGATAGATCTTCGTGGTGCGTATAATCTTGTGCGTATCAAACGGGGCGATGAATGGAAAACAGCATTTAATACGCCCGAAGGCCATTTTGAGTGCCTGGTTATGCCATTCGGACTTTCTAATGCTCCATCAGTGTTTCAGTCCTTTATGCATGACATCTTCCGAGAGTACCTGGATAAATTCCTGATTGTATACTTGGATGATATTTTGGTCTTCTCGGATGATTGGGAGTCTCATGTGAAGCAGGTCAGAATGGTGTTCCAGGTCCTGCGTGCTAATTCTTTGTTTGTGAAGGGGTCAAAGTGTCTCTTTGGTGTTCAGAAGATTTCATTTTTGGGGTTCATTTTTCTCCTTCTACTATCGAGATGGACCCTGTTAAAGTTCAGGCCATTTATGATTGGACTCAGCCAACATCTCTGAAGAGTCTGCAGAAGTTCCTGGGCTTTGCTAATTTTTATCGTCGCTTCATCGCTAATTTTTCTAGCATTGCTAAACCATTGACTGATTTGACCAAGAAGGGTGCTGATGTGGTCAATTGGTCTTCTGCTGCTGTGGAAGCTTTTCAGGAGTTGAAGCGTCGTTTTTCTTCTGCCCCTGTGTTGTGCCAACCAGATGTTTCGCTTCCGTTCCAGGTCGAGGTTGATGCTTCCGAAATTGGAGCAGGGGCTGTTTTGTCGCAGAGAAGTTCTGATTGCTCGGTGATGAAACCATGCGCCTTCTTTTCCAGGAAATTTTCGCCTGCTGAGCGAAATTATGATGTTGGCAATCGAGAGTTGCTAGCCATGAAGTGGGCATTCGAGGAGTGGCGTCATTGGCTTGAAGGAGCTAAGCATCGCGTGGTGGTCCTGACTGATCACAAAAACTTGACTTATCTCGAGTCTGCCAAACGGTTGAATCTTAGACAGGCTCGTTGGTCGCTGTTTTTCTCCCGTTTTGACTTTGTGGTTTCGTACCTTCCGGGCTCTAAAAATGTGAAGGCTGTCTAGGAGTTTTGTGCTCGATTCTCCGGGTTTGTCTGAGCCGGCGGGTATTCTCAAAGAGGGGGTAATTTTGTCTGCCATCTCCCCTGATTTGCGGCGGGTGCTGCAAAAATTTCAGGCTAGTAGACCTGACCGTTGCCCAGCGGAGAAACTGTTTGTCCCTGATAGGTGGACGAATAAAGTTATCTCTGAAGTTCATTGTTCGGTGTTGACTGGTCATCCTGGAATCTTTGGTACCAGAGATTTGGTGGCTAGATCCTTTTGGTGGCCATCTCTGTCACGGGATGTGCGTTCTTTTGTGCAGTCCTGTGGGATTTGTGCTCGGGCTAAGCCCTGCTGTTCTCGTGCCAGTGGGTTGCTTTTGCCCTTGCCGGTCCCGAAGAGGCCTTGGACACATATCTCTATGGATTTTATTTCGGATCTCCCCGTCTCTCAAAGAATGTCGGTCATTTGGGTGGTATGTGATCGCTTCTCTAAGATGGTCCATTTGGTGCCCTTGTCTAAATTGCCTTCCTCCTCTGATTTGGTGCCATTGTTTTTTCAGCATGTGGTTCGTTTACATGGCATTCCAGAGAACATCGTTTCTGACAGAGGTTCCCAGTTTGTTTCGAGGTTTTGGCGAGCCTTTTGTGCTAGGATGGGCATTGATTTGTCTTTTTCCTCGGCTTTCCATCCTCAGACAAATGGCCAGACTGAACGAACCAATCAGACCTTGGAAACATATCTGAGATGTTTTGTTTCTGCTGATCAGGATGATTGGGTGTCCTTTTTGCCTTTGGCTGAGTTCGCCCTTAATAATCGGGCCAGCTCGGCTACTTTGGTTTCGCCGTTTTTCTGCAATTCTGGGTTCCACCCCCGTTTCTCTTCAGGGCAGGTTGAGTCTTCGGACTGTCCTGGTGTGGATACTGTGGTGGATAGGTTGCAGCAGATTTGTACTCATGTAGTGGACAATTTGACTTTGTCCCAGGAGAAGGCTCAACGTTTCGCTAACCGCAGGCGCTGTGTGGGTCCCCGACTTCGTGTTGGGGATTTGGTTTGGTCATCTCGTTATATTGCTATGAAGGTTTCCTCTCCTAAATTTAAGCCTCGTTTCATTGGTCCATATAGGATTTCTGAGGTTCTTAATCCTGTGTCGTTTCGTTTCGTCTTTTCCGGCTTCTTTTTCCATCCATAACGTGTTCCATAGGTCATTGTTGCGGAGATACGTGGCACCTGTGGTTCCATCTATTGATCCTCCTGCTCCGGTTTTGGTTGAAGGGGAATTGGAGTATATTGTGGAGAAGATTTTGGATTCTCGTGTTTCGAGACGGAAACTCCAGTATCTGGTTAAGTGGAAAGGTTATGGTCAGGAAGATAATTCCTGGGTCTTTGCCTCTGATGTCCATGCTGCCGATCTGGTTCGTGCCTTTCATGTGGCTCATCCTGGTCGGCCTGGGGGCTCTGGTGAGGGTTCGGTGACCCCTCCTCAAGGGGGGGTACTGTTGTGAATTCTGTGGCCAAGCTCCCTCCTGTGGTCGTGAGTGGTACTGCGGCTGGTTCTGTCTATAAGCTTCCTTTGGTGGATGAGAGTGGTACTGCGGCTTCTGAGTTTCCTTCCTCAGGTGATGAGGTTAAGTCGTTAGGTGCTGCTCTATTTAACTCCACCTGGTGCTTTGATCCTGGCCTCCAGTCAATGTTCTAGTATTGGTCTTGCTTCCTCCTGGATCGTTCCTGTGGCCTCTCTATCCTGCATAAGCTAAGTTCTGCTTGTGTTATTTTTGTTTGCTATATTTTCTGTCCAGCTTGCTATATTGGTTTTTTCTTGCTTGCTGGAAGCTCTGAGACGCAGAGGGAGCACCTCCGTACCGTTAGTCGGTGCGGAGGGTCTTTTTGCCCCTCTGCGTGGTTGTTTGTAGGTTTTTGTGTTGACCGCAAAGCTATCTTTCCTATCCTCGGTCTATTCAGTAAGTCGGGCCTCACTTTGCTAAATCTACTTCATCTCTGTGTTTGTATTTTCATCTTACTCACAGTCATTATATGTGGGGGCTGCCTTTTCCTTTGGGGAATTTCTCTGAGGCAAGGTAGGCTATTTTTGCTATCTTCAGGGCTAGTTAGTTTCTCAGGCTGTGCCGAGTTGCATAGGGAGCGTTAGGCGCAATCCACGGCTACCTCTAGTGTGGTGTGTTAGGATTAGGGATTGCGGTCAGCAGAGTTTCCACGTCTCAGAGCTTGTCCTATATTTTTGGTAAATGTCAGGTTACCTTGTGTGCTCTGAACTTCAAGGTCCATTGTGGTTCTGAATTACCTGTTCATAACACCAGGGTAAAAATCGGGTTACTAAGCGCAGGGCTGCGCTTAGTAACCCGATGTTTACCTTGGTTACCATTGTAAAAGTAAAAAAAAAGTACATACTCACATTCCTGTCACGTCCCCCAGCGTCAGCTTCCCTGCACTGTGTCAGTGCCGGCCAGCCGTAAAGCAGAGCACAGCGGTGACGTCACCGCTCTGCTTTCCGGCCGGCGCTTACACAGTGCAGGGAAGCTGACGGCGGGGACGTGACAGAAATGTAAGTATGTAGTGTTTTTTTTTTTTACTTTTACAATGGTAACCAGGGTAAACATCGGGTTACTAAGCGCGGCCCTGCGCTTAGTAACCCGATGTTTACCCTGGTTACCGGGGGACTTCGGCATCGTTGGTCGCTGGAGAGCTGTCTGTCTCCAGCGACCACCAACGATCACGGCCAGGTCATATCGCTGGTCGTGATTGTTGGTAAGTTGTTTAGTGTAACGGTACCTTTAGAGATGTGCCTTTTATATTTTTAGCCTGGGGGCGCAGTATCCATGGCACCTTCCTAGGCTATTAATATCAACTCGCAACTGTCTGCATAGCCTTTGCTGGTTATTACATATAGGGGGACCCTACATCACTAAAGGCTAAGTATACAGTTCTGAGTTGATGTTACTAGCCTGGGAAGCTCCACGGGTATTACTCCCTTCCCAGGCTATAAACAAACTTCTGTGTGTGAATCAGACCTGAGATCTAACGTGATAGAAGATTACAGTGCGGGGAAGACGGGAAACCTTCATATAGACGGCCGGTGGTGATGGAGTCAGTGACCGAATCTGGCCGAATCTGTTTCTAGAGCCATAGTAGAAGATGAAGATGTCGTCCTCATCATGAAGTAGTTATTTCTCATGTCACGTGTAATGAATATCTCCTGCAGTATTGCTAATGCCAATTCCAATGAGACGAGAATTAGCGTTATGGAAGATGAGTCTATGAGAAACGTATTCAGCTGCCGACTCTGAGGAGGAAACTGCTTGTTGTCTGTGACCTAAATATATAGGATTTATTAGTAGATGTAAAGAAGGAAACTAAATCCTGTAAAATAATAAATCTCCTCATATGTTTCCCTTATTATCTCCAGTAATTGTATTATTACACAGGATTCTTATGATGTTCCATCGGCTCATCTTCTCATTCAGTTCTCTACAATATCAGATCCTCTCAGTGAAGATCTTCTACAAAAGAACATATTCCTGATTTACCCATCACAGATGGATATGGACAGAGACAAGATGGCGGAGAGGATATTACACCTCACCCTAGAGATCCTCTTCCGGCTTACTGGAGAGGTGAGAGATTCTGATGACGTCACATTACATCATTCTTATCTATGGGAATAACAGATGGACAGAACTGGAGAGGTGAGGACTCTGGAAATGTCTGTAGGGAGATTTATTAATGTGTCTCTCCATTACCAGGATTACACAGTGGTGAAGAAGACCTCTAGTGATCGCTGTCAGGACCCTGTGTCTGAGGGATGGGGAAGACCCCTGAGCCCAATCACGGGGCCTCCACCTCACCCCCTGATCCATGAGGACATCAATGACCAGAAGATCCTAGAACTCACCTACAAGATGATTGAGCTGCTGACTGGAGAGGTGACACTGCTGGGAATGCTGGGACATTATACAGTAACACTATGAAGGGATCGGGGGATGACGGTATCATTGTATGTGTCAGGTTCCTATAAGGTGTCAGGATGTCGCTGTCTATTTCTCCATGGAGGAGTGGGAGTATTTAGAAGGACACAGAGATCTGTACAAGAACGTCATAATGGAGGTTCCCCAGCCCCTCACATCTCCAGGTAATAGACAGGACTAAATACACACGGCCTATAATTATCTGTATGTAAAGAATGAATTCACCCCCTGTGTGTGTTTCCTCCAGATCTATCCAGTAAGAGGACAACACCAGAGAGATGTCCCCGTCCTCTTCTTCCACAGGACTGCAAACAAGAAGATCCCAATGCTCCTCAGGATCATCAGGTAGATGGAGAGAAGGTGTCAGGAGATCTCCCATATGATGTGTAGACGCCGGTGAAGGTCTTGTGCTCAGTCTTGTTTTATCCACCAGTATTATATGTTTTATACTTGTGTAATGAGAACGGTGGAGATGGCAGGATTAGAGCTGATCATAGATGGGACTTCTCCATCTGTCGGTGACTTTTACAATATTTGTTTCAGGGTGAAGATCTGACCCATATTAATACTACAGAGACATATGTGAGGGGGGATGAGCGGTGTAAAGAGGAGATTCCCACATATGGCTACCCAGGTGAGTAGTAACCACTAAATGCAGAGAAGTCACAGATTCTTCTCAGTCACCGGCTGTGGCTGCTTTATCAGTGGTGTAGTCCGGCCGTATTACCATGATCACCATTTTGCCTCTAGACCACAACATTCTCCCCCACCCAAAACTGTTCTAATGACTTTGGGCATTGAAAGCCCTTTTCTATAGAACTTACAACCTGGAGGATCCACCTACCCCCTGGGTTTAGGAGACGCTGTTACCTGCCCAGATCTGCATAGGCAGCATCAATAGTAAAAGGTTGGGGACACACAGGGTTAATAGCGGCGGTAACGGAGTGCGTTACCCACGGCATAACGCAGTCCTTTACCGCCAGGCATTAACCCTGTGTTAGCGGTGACCGGAGGGGAGTATGGAGCGGAGCGCCGGGGACACTGCGGGGAGTATGGAGCGGAGCGCCGGGGACACTGACTGCGGGGAGTTTGGAGCGGAGCGCCGGGGACACTACAGGGAGTATGGAGTGGAGCGCTGGGGACACTGCGGGGAGTATGGAGCGGAGCGCCGGGGACACTGCGGGGAGTATGGAGCGGAGCGCCGGGGACACTGCGGAGAGTATGGAGCAGAGCGCCGGGGACGCTGCGGGGAGTATGGAGCGGAGCGCCGGGGACACTGCGGGGAGTATGGAGCGGAGCGCCGGGGACACTGCGGGGAGTATGGAGCGGAGCGCCCGGGACACTGCGGGGAGTATGGAGCAGAGCGCCGGGGACACTGCGGGGATTATGGAGCGGAGCGCCGGGGTCACTGACTGCGGGGAGTAAGGAGCTGCCATTTTCTTCCTGACTGCCCGTCGCCGATTGGTCGCGGCAGCCATGACAGGCAGCTGCCGAGACCAGCGAATGGATAACCGTGACAGAAGGACAGACAGACGTAAGTGACCCTTAGACAATTATATAGTAGATTCACTGAGGGCTATAATCTATACATATGTGGTCAAAATTGTTGGTACCCCTCGTTTAATGACAGAAGAAAACACAATGGTCACAAAAATATCTTGAATCTGACAAAAGTAATAAGAAATAAAAGATCTATGAAAATGAACAAGTGAAAGTCAGACATTGCTGTTCAACCATGCTTCCACAGAATGTAAAAAAAATAAAACTCATCAAATAGGCCTGGACAGAAATGATGGCACCCCTGAAAATAATGTGACAAAAGGGACATGTTAAATCGCGGTGTGTCCAGTAACTAGCATCACAGAGGTCTACAATCTTGGAATCAGTGAGTGGCCTGTATATAGGGCTACAGATACTCACTGTGCTGTGTGATGACATGGTGTGTATCACACTCAACATGGACCAGAAGAAGTGAAGGAAAGAGTTGTCTCAGGAAATTAGAAAGAAAATTATAGACAAACATGTTAACCCCTTCCCGACCTGTGACACAGTGTATGCGTCATGAAAGTCGGTGCCAATCCGACCTGTGACGCATATGCTGTGTCACAGAATGATCGCGTCCCTGCCGGCCGGGTGAAAGGGTTAACTCCAATTTCACCCGACCTACAGGGACAGGGGGAGTGGTACTTTAGTCCAGGGGGGGTGGCTTGCCCCCCACCCCCCCGTGGCTACGATTGCTCTGATTGGCTGTTGAAAGTGATGGGAGTTAAAGGTTTTGAATAACTGTTTGGGGTTGTAGGATAGGGAAGATACGAGGGTTCTGAAGTAGACCTGTTTAGCAGAGGTGAGAGCAGATTTAAAAGCGAGTATTGCCTGTTGCCTTCTCACAATACCCTACATACAATTGTACACTACTCTCTGGGCACATGGCAGTGTTCAGAAGGGAAGGAGCGCCATTTAGCTGTTTGAATGCAGATCTAGCTGGAATAGTTTGCAGACACAATGTATTGGGAGCACTGTTCGTGGTCAACTGGCAGCTCAAAAGATCTCCACCATGAACATGCTTGGCATTATCTTCTCTGCTTTCCATATCCCAAGGATCGCCTTGCCCATCGCTCTTTAACACCATTACATGGATCTGTACTTACACTGGGACCCCTAGGTTTGGACCATGGTGTTACCTGCTATTCTGTGGTATTAGATGGCAAGAAGAGTAGTCAGGTAGCTAGGTCAGAACCAGAAGGACAGAATGCAGATTCAGAAGACACAAGAGTAGTCAATAAACGGGCCACGGTCAGAACAGTAAACAAATATACAAGCCACAAGCTGAGCACAGAGGACTGAACCAGAGGAGAATAATGCTGTTTCTGGCAGATTCCGGCCATGTGCTTTGAGCTTTAGTAGGGTGTGGTACTTTCCAATTGGCTGAAGTAGGAAGCAGATTACTCCAGCTGGACAGCAGGAACAGATCCCAGATGAGATTGGACACACCATATGCAGAAGTGCTAATATGACTAAATGACAGAAAACCAGAATAGTTGAAATCCCCATAAAGTGATTCCATTTTATAAATTAATTCACTGAGGGATATAATCTATACATACGTGGTCAAAATTGTTGGTACTTCTCGTTTAATGACAGAAGAAAACACAATGGTCACAAAAATAACTTGAATCTGACAAAAGTAATAAGAAATATAAGATCTATGAAAATTAACAAGTGAAAGTCAGACATTGCTTTTCAACCATGTTTCCACAGAATGTAAAAAGATAAAACTCATGAAATAGGCCTGGACAGAAATGATGGTACCCCTGAAAATAATGTGACAAAAGGACATGTTAAATCGCGGTATGTCCACTAACTAGCATCACAGGTGTCTACAATCTTGGAATCAGTGAGCGGCCTGTATATAGGGCTACAGATACTGTGCTGTTTGGTGACATGGTGTGTATCACACTCAACATGGACCAGAAGAAGAGAAGGAAAGAGTTGTCTGAGGAGATTAGAAAGGAAATTATAGAGAAACATGTTAAAGGTAAAAGTTATAAGACCATCTCCAAGCAGCTTCATGTTCCTGTGACTACAGTTGCACATATTATTCAGAAATGTTAGATCCATGAGACTGTAGCCACCTCCCTGGACACAGGAGGAAAATTGATGACAAATCAAAGAGACGGATAATACGAATGGTAACAAAAGAGCCCAGAAAAACTTCTAAACAGGTTAAATGTCAACTTCAAGCTCAAGGAACATCAGTGTCAGATCTCACCATCCTTCATTGTATGAGCCAAAGTGGTCTTCATGGGAGATGACCAAGGAGGACACCATTGTTGAAAGAAAAATCATAAAAAAAGCCAGACTGGAATTTGCCAAATTACATGTTGACAAGCCACAAGGTTTCTGGGAGAATGTACTATGGACAAATGAGACAAAAATGGAATTTTTAGATCCGCTCTATATTCAGATGGAAAAATGAAGCTTATGAAGAAAAGAACACTGTCCCTACTGTAAAACATGGAGGAGGCTCTGTTATGTACAAATCCCTAGTTAGACCGCACATGGAGTACTGTGTCCAGTTTTGGGCACCGGTGCTCAGGAAGGATATAATGGAACTAGAGAGAGTACAAAGGAGGGCAACAAAATTAATAAAGGGGATGGGAGAACTACAATACCCAGATAGATTAGCGAAATTAGGATTATTTAGTCTAGAAAAAAGACGACTGAGGGGCGATCTAATAACCATGTATAAGTATATAAGGGGACAATACAAATATCTCGCTGAGGATCTGTTTATACCAAGGAAGGTGACGGGCACAAGGGGGCATTCTTTGCGTCTGGAGGAGAGAAGGTTTTTCCACCAACATAGAAGAGGATTCTTTACTGTTAGGGCAGTGAGAATCTGGAATTGCTTGCCTGAGGAGGTGGTGATGGCGAACTCAGTCGAGGGGTTCAAGAGAGGCCTGGATGTCTTCCTGGAGCAGAACAATATTGTATCATACAATTATTAGGTTCTGTAGAAGGACGTAGATCTGGGTATTTATTATGATGGAATATAGGCTGAACTGGATGGACAAATGTCTTTTTTCGGCCTTACTAACTATGTTACTATGTTACTATGTTCTGGGGCTGCTTTGCTGCATCTGGCACAAGGTGTCTAGAATCTGTACAGGGTACAATGAAATCTCAAGACTATCAAGGGATTCTAGAGAGAAATGTGCTGCCCAGTGTCAGAAACCACCAGAGCAACAAGTATACTCGCTCATCACTAATAATGACCGAAAACACACAGCTAAAAACACCCAAGAATGGCTAAGAGGGAAACCTTGGACTATTCTGAAGTGGCCTTCTATGAGCCCTGACCTAAATCGTATTGAGCATCTTTGGAAAGAGCTGAAACATGCCGTCTGGAAAAGGCAACCTCCAAACACGAGACAGCTGGAGCAGCTTGCTCTTGAGGAGTGGCCAAAATACCTGTTGAGAGGTGCAGAAGTCTCATTGACAGTTACTGAAATCCTTTGATAGCAGTGATTGCCTCAAAAGGTTATGCAGCAAAATATTAACCCTTTCACGCCAGAGCTTGTTTTTGCCAATTTTTTTCAATTCTAACCAGTGTCACTTTATGAGGTCATAACTCTAAAACGCTTCAATGAATCCTGGTGATTCTGAGACTGTTTTCTTTTGATATATTGTACTTTATGATAGCGGTAATATTTCTTTGATAAAATGAAAATTTGGCGAACATTTTGAAAATTTTGCAATTTTCAAAATTTTAATTTTTATGCTTTTAAATCAGAGGGATACTGTATGTCACACAAAATAGTTAATAAATAACATTTCCCACATGTCTACTTTACATCAGCACAGTTTTGGAAACAATTTTTTTTTTTTTAGTTAGGAAGTTGTAAGGGTTAAAAGTTGACCAGCGATTTCTCATTTTTACAACAAAATTTACAAAACCATTTTTTTCGGGACCACTTCACATTTGAGGTGAGTTTTGGGGGTCACTATGACAAAAAATACCCAAAAGTGACACCATTCTAAAAAATGCGCCCCTCGAGGTGCTCAAAACCACATTCAAGAAGTTTATTAATAGTGATGATTGAGTATAATCGTTGCTCGGGTTTTTCCGAGCACGCTGGGGTGACCTCTGAGTATTTGTTATTGCTCGGAGATATAGTTTTCATCACCTCAGTTGCATGATTTACGGCTTCCAGATACGCTGAATACATGTGCGGAATGCCTGTTTGATAGGCAATTCCCACATGTATTCAGCGTATCTGGAAGCCGTAAATCATGCAACTGAGGCGATGAAAACTATATCTCCAAGCAATAACAAATACTCGGAGGTCACCCCAGCGTGCTCAGGAAAACTCGAGCAACGAGTACACTCGCTCATCACTATTTATTAACCCTTCAGGTGCTTCACAGGAATGAATGGAATGTGGAAGGAAAAATAAACATTTACTTTTTTTTCACAAAAATTTTCATTTAGACCTAATTTATTAATACTTTCACAAGGGTAACAGGAGAAAATGGACTATATATATTCTGCAATTTCTCCTGAGCACGCCGATACACCGTATGTGGGGGAATACTACTATATAATGCTCCATACAGTTCATGATGGCCCCATAAGATGCTCCATACAAAATATGCCCCATATAATGCTCCATACAGTTCATTATGGCCCCATAAGATGTTCCATATACAAATATGCCCCATATAATGCTCCATACAGTTCATTATGGCACCATAAGATGCTCCATATACAAATATGCCCCATATAATGCTCCATACAGTTCATTATGGCCTCATAAAATGCTCCATATACAAATATGCCCATATGATGCTCCATGCAGTATTATGGCCCCATAAGATGCTCCATATACAAATATGCCCATATAATGCTCCATACAGTTCATTATAGCCCCATAAGATGCTCCATATACAAATATGCCCCATATAATGCTCCATGCAGTTCATTATGGCCCCATAAGGTGTTCCATATACAAATATGCCCCATATAATGCTCCATACAGTTCATTATAGTCCCATAAGATGCTCCATATACAAATATGCCCCATGTAATGCTCCATACAGTTCATTATAGCCCCATAAGATGCTCCATATACAAATATGCCCCATATAATTCTCCATGCAGTTCATTATAGCCCCATAAGATGCTCCATATACAAATATGCCTCATATAATTCTCCATGCAGTTCATTATGGCCCCATAAGATGCTCCATATACAAGTATGCCCCATATAATGCTCCATACAGTTCATTAAGGCCCCATAAGATGCTCCATATACAAGTATGCCCCATATAATGCTCCATACAGTTCATTATGACCCCATAAACGCTCCATATAACAATGTGCCACATATAATGCTGCTGCAATAAAAAAAAATTATATACTCACCTCTCATCGCTGCTCCTCAGCGTCCCGTTTCTCTGCACTGACTGTTCAGGCAGAGGGCGGCGCGCACACTAATACGTCATCGCACCCTCTGATCTGAACAGTCACTGCAGAGGAAGCAGAAGATGGAGCGGCGCCGACGCTGGAACGAGGGACAGGTGAATATGAAATACCCACCTGCTCCTGGCGCGGTCCCTGGCAGCTTCTCCCGGACAGATGGTCTCCGGCGCACGCAGCTTCTTCCTGTAGTGAGTGGTCACATGGTACCACTCATTACAGTAATGAATATGCGGCACCACCCCTATGGGAGTGGAGTCCATATTCATTACTTTAATGAGCGGTACCACGTGACCGCTGAACAGAGGAAGAAGGTGCCGGCGCCGGAGACCATGGGACATGCAGGGACCGCGTCAGGAGCGCCAGGAGCAGATGAGTATGTGATCTTCGTCGCTCCCCCTCACCCGCCGACCATGACTCGAGTATAAGCCGAGAGGGGCACTTTCAGCCCATTTTTGGGCTGAAAATCTCAGCTTATACTCGAGTACATACGGTGTATATATATGTTTTTCAATTGGATTTCTGCATTTTGAGCATTGTATATATCATATTTCCAGATCGTCCCTCATGACAGCACCACAAGGAGGTTGCTCTTCATATCCTTGATAGGGACAGGAACACAGAAGAGGTTAAATAGCCCCTCCCCACCTCTACCCTTCAGTGTTTTTCCTGTCCCTATCAGGGACAGACGCAGGAGAGAGTTCTCCAGAAGTTTGGATTTTTTACCTGATTGAGGTCAGGTCTCGGTGGAGCAGGAGCTCCTGAGTGCGGTCCCATCCTCCTGAAGGGGGCTTTAGCCGCGTGAGTCTGGCAGTGAAGACTCCCCAGAGTTGCTGGATACCGATGGAGGTACCTCCGCAACTAGGTTGAGCTGTGTGCTCCCAGGGCCTGCCTCATCCCCTCACAAAGGGGCTCTGAGACAGCGGCTGCGGTGTCCGGCGCTCCCTCGGGCGCCATGTGCAGCCGGTGCTGGCGTCGTTCCCCGGACTTCCGGTCCGGCGCCCGATCAGAGGTGACGTCTTCCGGGGGCGTGGCCGGATTCCCGGGGTCGGCGGCGCTGAAGCATTTCCGAGTATGCCGGGAAGCTGCGGGGGAAGCAGAGGCCAGAACAGGATGGCGACCGGATTATGCGCCAGAATCTAGGTCCCAGGCTGGTCGGCGTGCATTCCGGATGACGCATGCGCAGTACAGCTGGGGACCTGGAATCACCATGAAGCCGGCAGCTGAGTTCGGAAGGAGGACGAATCAGATGTCTTGAAGCTGGGTAAGACTGACTACTTAATGACGGACAGCTGACAGCACACTTGACTCAGTAACATAGAAGGTGCTAGTCGTCCTGACGTCCAATCCTTAGAGCTTCCCACGGACCATGTGAGTAGTACGTAGTATGGGAGACATTACAGTACTCTAGATCCGTAGCTACAGGGGTCTCCTTTACATTTACAGGATCCCGAGAGGCCTAAGAAAAGGACTATCAGATGTCCGCTGTGCACCACCAAGTTCCCAGATGGCTATAAAAAGAAGTTATGCGAAAAATGCATTGCTAAACTTCTAAAGAACGAACAGGCTTCGTTATTACATAATATCAAAAGCAGGAAGCCGGTAACTTCGGCTATATACCTAAAAATTTGGAAGAAATTTTGTGCACAAAGCAATACTTCAATATCTGTTCTCCAAGAACCAGATATTCCTCAGATATTAAATTTCCTCCAAACAGGCTTTGATATGGGCTTGAGGCCTAGTACACTGAAAGTACAGGTCTCGGCTTTAAGTGCCTTTTATGATTGTCCACTAGTAAATCATCCCTGGGTAGCGAGATACATCAAAGCTATGCAACGTATCCGACCAACAGTACGAAGTTCAGTACCTCCATGGAACCTCACCCTGGTACTAAATGAATTACGGAAAGCTCCATACGAGCCACTTGATCAGGCAGACCTGAAATCTGTAACATTCAAAACTATCTTCCTAGTCGCAATAACGTCAGCAAGGCGAATAGGCGAAATCCAAGCCCTGTCCATAACAGATCCATACTTAAAGATACAAGAAGATTGCATTGTCCTAAAGTTGGACCCTTCGTTTCTTCCAAAAGTTGTGACGGACTTTCACAGAAACCAGGAAATTATTTTGCCTACGTTCTGTCAGAACTACAACAATGATAAAGAACGTTCTCTCCATTCCCTGGACGTTAAGAGAACAGTATTGCAGTATCTGAAACTCACAGACAGCTGGAGAATTAATTCAAACCTCTTTATCCAGATGTCTGGGAAGAATAAAGGCAGAAAAGCCTCAAAAGCAACCCTAGCCAGATGGATCAAATCTACCATTTGCGCTGCATATATTTCAGCCGGTGAATTTCCTTCAGAACACCTGAAAGCCCACTCTCTGAGAGCAATATCTGCTTCATGGGCAGAAAGTGCGGGTGCATCCATGGACCAAATTTGCCGAGCGGCAACTTGGTCTAGCTCAAATACCTTTTGTAAGCATTACAAGCTGGACGTTCTGTCAAATCAACAAACCGGCTTTGGGAGGAAAGTCCTCCAAGCTGTGATCCCGCCCTAAATAGGAGTTATTTGGTATTTCTCCTTGTGGTGCTTGTTGTGAATTCTGTGGTCAAGCTCCCTCCTGTGGTCATGAGTGGTACTTCGGCGGGTTCTGTCTATGAGCTTCCTCTGGTGGATGTGAGTGGGGCTGCGGCTTCTGAGTTTCCTTCCTCAGGTGATGAGGTTAAGTCGTTAGGTGCTGCTCTATTTAACTCCACCTAGTTCTTTGTTCCTGGCCTCCAGTCAATGTTCCAGTATTGGTCTTGCTTTCTCCTGGATCGTTCTTGTGGCCTGTCTGCCCTGCATAAGCTAAGTTCTGCTTGTGTTACTTTTGTTTGCTATTTTTTCTGTCCAGCTTGCTATATTGGATTTTCTTGCTTGCTGGAAGCTCTGAGACGCAGAGGGAGCACCTCCGTACCGTTAGTCGGTGCGGAGGGTCTTTTTGCCCCTCTGCGTGGTTGTTTGTAGGTTTTTGTGCTGACCGCAAAGCTATCTTTCCTATCCTCGGTCTATTCAGTAAGTCGGGCCTCACTTTGCTAAAATCTATTTCATCCCTGTGTTTGTATTTTCATCTTAACTCACAGTCATTATATGTGGGGGGCTGCCTTTTCCTTTGGGGAATTTCTCTGAGGCAATGTAGGCTTATTTTTCTATCTTCAGGGCTAGCTAGTTTCTCAGGCTGTGCCCGAGGCGTCTAGGTCTGGTCAGGAACGCTCCACGGCTACCTTTAGTGTGGTATGATAGGATTAGGAATTGTGGTCAGCAAAGTTCCCACGTCTCAGAGCTCGTCCTATGTGATTAGCAACTATCAGGTCATTTTCTGTGCTCGTAACCACCAGGTCCATTGTGGTTCTGGACCACCTGTTCATAACAGTACTGGAGGCCCAAAGTACTAATGCTTCTCAATAGAGGGAAAAGAGAAGTTCTGAGACCATTTTTTTTTCTTTGCACTGTGTTTTGTCTTTCTTTTCCCCTTTACATCAGGGTGGTTCAGAACACAGGTGTAGACATGGACATTCAAGGTCTGTCCTCTTTGATGGATAATCTCGCTATAAGTGTACAGAACATTCAAGATTTAGTGGTTCAGAATCCTATGTTAGAACCTAAAATTCCTATTCCTGAGTTATTTTCTGGAGATAGAGCTAAGTTTCTGAATTTCAAAAATAACTGTAAACTATTTCTGGCTTTGAAACCCCGCTCCTCTGGTGACCCAGTTCAACAAGTTAAGATCATTATTTCTTTATTACGTGGCGACCCTCAAGACTGGGCATTTTCCCTTGCGCCAGGAGATCCTGCATTATGTGATATTGATGCGTTTTTTCTGGCGCTCGGGTTGCTTTATGATGAACCTAATTCAGTGGATCAGGCAGAGAAAATCTTGCTGGCTCTGTGTCAGGGTCAGGATGAGGTAGAGATATATTGTCAGAAATTTAGGAAGTGGTCTGTGCTCACTCAATGGAATGAATGTGCTCTGGCAGCAATTTTCAGAAAGGGTCTCTCTGAAGCCCTTAAGGATGTCATGGTGGGATTTCCTATGCCTGCTGGTCTGAATGAGCCTATGTCTTTGGCCATTCAGATCGATCGATGCTTGCGTGAGCGTAAAACTGTGCACCATTTGGCGGTATTACCTGAGCATAAACCTCAGCCTATGCAGTGCGATAGGACTTTGACCAGAGCTGAACGGCAAGAACACAGACGTCAGAATGGGCTGTGTTTTTACTGTGGTGATTCCACTCATGCTATCTCCGATTGTCCTAAGCGCACTAAGCGGTTCGCTAGGTCTGCCACCATTGGTACGGTACAGTCGAAATTTCTTTTGTCCGTTACTTTGATCTGCTCTTTGTCATCCTATTCTGTCATGGCATTTGTGGATTCAGGCGCTGCCCTGAATTTGATGGACTTGGAGTATGCTAGGCGCTGTGGGTTTTTCTTGGAGCCCTTGCAGTATCCTATTCCATTGAGAGGAATTGATGCTACACCTTTGGCCAAGAATAAGCCTCAGTACTGGACCCAGCTGACCATGTGCATGGCTCCTGCGCATCAGGAGGATATTCGCTTTTTGGTGTTGCATAATCTGCATGATGTGGTCATGTTGGGGTTGCCATGGCTACAAGTCCATAACCCAGTATTGGATTGGAAATCTATGTCTGTGTCCAGCTGGGGTTGTCAGGGGGTACATGGTGATGTTCCATTTCGGTCTATCTCATCATCCACTCCTTCTGAGGTCCCAGAGTTCTTGTCGGATTACTGGGATGTATTTGATGAGCCCAAGTCCAGTGCCCTACCTCCGCATAGGGATTGTGATTGTGCTATCGATTTGATTCCTGGTAGTAAGTTTCCTAAAGGTCGACTGTTTAATTTGTCTGTGCCTGAGCACGCCGCTATGCGGAGTTACGTAAAAGAATCCTTGGAGAAGGGTCATATTCGCCCGTCGTCGTCGCCATTGGGAGCAGGGTTCTTTTTTGTGGCCAAGAAGGATGGTTCGCTGACACCTTGTATTGATTATCGCCTTCTAAATAAAATCACAGTCAAATTTCAGTACCCCTTGCCGCTGCTGTCTGATTTGTTTGCTCGGATTAAGGGGGCTAGTTGGTTCACCAAGATAGATCTTCGTGGTGCGTATAATCTTGTGCGTATTAAACAGGGCGATGAATGGAAAACAGCATTTAATACGCCCGAGGGCCATTTTGAGTACCTGGTTATGCCATTCGGGCTTTCTAATGCTCCATCGGTGTTTCAGTACTTTATGCATGACATCTTCCGAGAGTACCTGGATAAATTCCTGATTGTATACTTGGATGATATTTTGGTCTTCTCGGATGATTGGGAGTCTCATGTGAAGCAGGTCAGAATGGTGTTCCAGGTTCTACGTGCAAATTCTTTGTTTGTGAAGGGGTCAAAGTGTCTCTTTGGTGTTCAGAAGGTTTCGTTTTTGGGTTTCATTTTTTCCCCTTCTACTATCGAGATGGACCCTGTTAAAGTTCAGGCCATTTATGATTGGACTCAGCCGACATCTCTGAAGAGTCTGCAAAAGTTCCTGGGCTTTGCTAATTTTTATCGTCGCTTCATCAATAATTTTTCTAGTATTGCTAAACCGTTGACTGATTTAACCAAGAAGGGTGCTGATGTGGTCAATTGGTCTTCTGCTGCTGTGGAAGCTTTTCAAGAGTTGAAGCGTCGTTTTTCTTCTGCCCCTGTGTTGTGCCAACCAGATGTTTCGCTCCCGTTCCAGGTCGAGGTTGATGCTTCTGAGATTGGAGCAGGGGCTGTTTTGTCGCAAAGAAGTTCTGATGGCTCGGTGATGAAACCATGCGCCTTCTTTTCCAGGAAGTTTTCGCCTGCTGAGCGAAATTATGATGTTGGCAATCGAGAGTTGCTGGCCATGAAGTGGGCATTCGAGGAGTGGCGTCATTGGCTTGAAGGAGCTAAGTATCGCGTGGTGGTCTTGACTGATCACAAAAACTTGACTTATCTTGAGTCTGCCAAATGGTTGAATCCTAGACAGGCTCGTTGGTCGCTGTTTTTCTCCCGTTTTGACTTTGTGGTTTCGTACCTTCCGGGCTCTAAAAATGTGAAGGCGGATGCCCTGTCTAGGAGTTTTGTGCCCGACTCTCCGGGTTTGTCTGATCCAGCGGGTATTCTCAAAGAGGGGGTAATTTTGTCTGCCATCTCCCCTGATTTGTGGCGGGTGCTGCAAAAATTTCAGGCTAATAGACCTGACCGTTGCCAAGCGGAGAAACTGTTTTTTCCTGATAAATGGACGAGTAGAGTTATCTCTGAGGTTCATTGTTCGGTGTTGGCTGGTCATCCTGGAATCTTTGGTACCAGAGATTTGGTGGCTAGATACTTTTGGTGGCCGTCTCTGTCACGGGATGTGCGTTCGTTTGTGCAGTCCTGTGGGATTTGTGCTCGGGCTAAGCCCTGCTGTTCTCGTGCCAGTGGGTTGCTTTTGCCCTTGCCAGTCCCGAAGAGGCCATGGACACATATCTCTATGGATTTTATTTCGGATCTCCCCGTCTCTCAAAAAATGTCGGTCATTTGGGTTGTTTGTGATCGCTTCTCTAAGATGGTCCATTTGGTACCCTTGTCTAAATTGCCTTCCTCCTCTGATTTGGTGCCATTGTTCTTCCAGCATGTGGTTCGTTTACATGGCATTCCGGAGAACATCGTTTCTGACAGAGGTTCCCAGTTTGTTTCGAGGTTTTGGCGAGCCTTTTGTGCTAGGATGGGCATTGATTTGTCTTTTTCCTCGGCTTTCCATCCTCAGACAAATGGCCAGACTGAACGAACCAATCAAACCTTGGAAACATATCTGAGATGTTTTGTTTCTGCTGATCAGGATGATTGGGTGTCCTTTTTGCCTTTGGCTGAGTTCGCCCTTAATAATCGGGCCAGCTCGGCTACTTTGGTTTCGCCGTTTTTCTGCAATTCTGGTTTCCATCCTTGTTTCTCTTCAGGGCAGGTTGAGTCTTCTGACTGTCCTGGTGTGGATACTGTGGTGGATAGGTTGCAGCAGATTTGGACTCATGTGGTGGACAATTTGACTTTGTCTCAGGAGAAGGCTCAACGTTTCGCTAACCGCAGGCGCTGTGTGGGTCCCCGACTTCGTGTTGGGGATTTGGTTTGGTTGTCATCTCGTTATATTCCTATGAAAGTTTCCTCTCCTAAGTTTAAGCCTCGTTTCATTGGTCCGTATAGGATTTCTGAGGTTCTTAATCCTGTGTCTCTTCGTTTGACCCTTCCAGCTTCTTTTTCCATCCATAACGTATTCCATAGGTCATTGTTGCGGAGATACGTGGCACCTGTGGTTCCATCCGTTGATCCTCCTGCCCCGGTTTTGGTTGAGGGGGAGTTGGAGTATATAGTGGAGAAGATTTTGGATTCTCGTATTTCGAGACGGAAACTCCAGTACCTGGTTAAGTGGAAGGGTTATGGTCAGAAAGATAATTCCTGGGTCTTTGCCTCTGATGTTCATGCGGCCGATCTGGTTCGTGCCTTTCATTTGGCTCATCCTGGTCGGCCTGGGGGCTCTGGTGAGGGTTCGGTGACCCCTCCTCAAGGGGAGGGGGTACTGTTGTGAATTCTGTGGTCAAGCTCCCTCCTGTGGTCATGAGTGGTACTTCGGCGGGTTCTGTCTATGAGCTTCCTCTGGTGAATGTGAGTGGGGCTGCGGCTTCTGAGTTTCCTTCCTCAGGTGACGAGGTTAAGTCGTTAGGTGCTGCTCTATTTAACTCCACCTAGTTCTTTGTTCCTGGCCTCCAGTCAATGTTCTGTCCAGCTTGCTATATTGGTTTTTCTTGCTTGCTGGAAGCTCTGAGACGCAGAGGGAGCACCTCCGTACCGTTAGTCGGTGCGGAGGGTCTTTTTGCCCCCTCTGCGTGGTTGTTTGTAGGTTTTTGTGCTGACCGCAAAGCTATCTTTCCTATTCTCGGTCTATTCAGTAAGTCGGGCCTCACTTTGCTAAAATCTATTTCATCCCTGTGTTTGTATTTTCATCTTAACTCACAGTCATTATATGTGGGGGGCTGCCTTTTCCTTTGGGGAATTTCTCTGAGGCAAGGTAGGCTTATTTTTCTATCTTCAGGGCTAGCTAGTTTCTCAGGCTGTGCCCGAGGCGTCTAGGTCTGGTCAGGAATGCTCCACGGCTACCTTTAGTGTAATATGATAGGATTAGGAATTGTGGTCAGCAGAGTTCCCACGTCTCAGAGCTCGTCCTATGTGATTAGCAACTATCAGGTCATTTTCTGTGCTCATAACCACCAGGTCCATTGTGGTTCTGGATCACCTGTTCATAACAGGTGCTGTCATGAGGGACGATCTGGAAACTAGGAGTTAGTCGTACCGGTAATGGTATTTCCAGAAGTCAATCATGACAGCACCCATTATTTACCCTCCCTTGAACTCTTGTCTGATGTGTGATATAAACATGTATAGAAAGGAAGTTCAATACAATTGCGTTGTATCTATCCTGGTGTGGTACTTTGTAAAATCACTGAAGGGTAGAGGTGGGGAGGGGCTATTTAACCTCTTCTGTGTTCCTGTCCCTATCAAGGATATGAAGAGCAACCTCCTTGTGGTGCTGTCATGATGGACTTCTGGAAATACCGTTACCGGTACGACTAACTCCTAGTTTTTAACACCTGTATGTAGTTTGTGCACCACATGTATGTGTGTTTGAGTCTCTAGTCGCATACAATTTTGAATTTGAGGGTATTCTATCTATCTATCTATCTATCTATCTTTATACGAACTGGACTTTAGCGTTCCTGCAATAACATACAGAAAATTGTTTTTAAGTACTATCATTCTTTATTATGGATATATTTTTTTAATTTCATTGTTTTTAAACCTCTTAACAATAAAATCATATGATAACAATATTGAAATATATTCTTTGGACTTTCTGGTCGGTCTTTTTTCTTCTTCTTGGTGGTATTGACATTGGAAAATGTAGATAGGTAAATGGTCACTACACCAATAGATGAATTCGCAGAGGGGTGTCATTTCCAAAATGGGGTCACTTCAGGGGGGGATTCTTCTGTTATGGCACTTTTGAGAGCCGCTAAGCGCCAGAACAACAGAATCTCCCCTGAAGTGACCCCATTTTGGAAATGACACCCCTCTGCGAATTCATCTGTGGATATAGTGACCATTATCACTACATGGATGATTTCCAGAAACATGTAGTGGAAGTTTTAGAGCAAAAATTGTCATTGTAGTGCCCAATATATTGTGCCCAGCTTGTGTCTGGAGACATCCCCTCACCTACCCCCGGAAATTGTTAAGCCAGCTCTACTCAGATGTGTCTGTCACTAAATAAACCAAATGCTTGAATGTCAAAACAGTTTAAAAACGTGGTTCTGTGTGGAAGATTTTAAAGCAGTCATGGAGGCATAAGGCCGGCAATGATGGGCATTGTGGGCAATAATAGCGGGTATCATGCCTCATTCCTCTCTTGGAACATACACGACATCTTCTCTGGGGTTCTTTCTTGTTTCAGTTGCTGGAATGAGGGCAATAAAATGTCGCTCAATGAGTCTTGTGACATCTTCAGATTATAAAGGATTGGTGAGGACAATATTTTCAAAAACAAAAATTTCAATGACCTTTTCCTGATAATCAAGGAAAGTATCTGCATTTCCGGCTTTTTTGTATAACACAAAAGAATTATATGAGGCCACCTGAAACAAATAAATGACTAACTTTTTATACCAGGTATATGATTTTCTTGATGCCTGGTATGGCTGTAGAACGTGATCTGCAAGGTCCACACCCCCATATATTTGTTGTAGTCAATGACAGACACAGGTTTTGGAGTAGTGGATCCCTGTTGGTCTGCAGTGGCCCTTGTGGCATCTGTGTGGATCGAGCTCAGGATAAAAATATCTTTGTTATCCTTATACTTAAGGTCAAGCAGCTCTCCATTGTGTAAAGCCCCTGTCTGCTCCTTTCAGAACTTTTCGTTGACCAATGATTGTGGAAACCCCTGACCGTTTTTGCGAATGGTCCCACAAGCCTCCATGTTATGTTCAACCAGACTTTTAAATAGGGGTATGCTGGTGTAGTAGTTGTCAACATACAGATTGTAGCCTTTTTGTAATAATGGAGTTATCAGCTCCCAAATGGTTTTTCCAGATGTCCCCAGATAAGTAGGGCATCCTGGTGGGTTTAGTTTGCTATCTTTCCTTCATAAATTCAAAAAGCTGATGTGTATCCTCTTGAACTGTCGCACATTTTATAGAGTTTTATTCTGAACCTTGCCCTGTTTAGAAGGAATAAATTGCTTGAGGTGCAGTCTTCCTTTGAATTTTACAGGGGATGCATGAATGGAAATGTTTTCTGTTGGGGTGTAAAGCTTTAAGAATTTTTCTGTCAAGTCTTCTATGATGGATCTGATTTTCAATGGTCTGTCATGTTCTGGAGCATTTCTGGGCAGGCATTGACTCTTGTCGTTAAAATGCCAAAATATCATGAGCATTTCATAACGGGTCCTAGGAAGAATGGCAGAAAACATTGGGGTGGCTTGAACAGGGCAGTTAGACCAATAGGACCGAATGCTCATTTTTTTTAACAAGCCCCATAGCGAATGTAAGTCCTAAAAATGTAATAGGATCATGGATTCTGGCTGATGAATTTGGATGCATGTACATTTATTTGTAGGACAGTATGCTCTAGCAAGCTAATAGAAAACTCTGAAGTGACCAAGTTATTGGGGAGACAATTGAGAAAAGCCTACTTCTTTAGCCTAACCCTAACTTTAGAATAAACCCTAACTTTAGCCTAACAGTAACCCTAACTATAGCACTAACCCTAACCTGCCTTCTCTGTCTTTTTACTTTATAACAAGATCGATGCCTGACTCAGCTGTTGGCAGCAGCACTTCTAACACTGTTTCTCCTCTAATCTCTTACTGACAGGAGATCTGAGGAGAAACAGCGTTTTTATGAGGCAGATCGCCCGGGAAAGTTGGTTGCTACAACAAACATTCCTAGTGATTTGTCTTATTGGCTGGTGTGATGCTGACGTCATCAGGACCTGAACCAATCAGGTCTCGATGAGGTCGGGGGTTACAGGAACTCTTGTGCGCCGGAATCCCCTCGTTATAAGGTACGTGGGGGTCCCGATGAGCACAAAACTGCCGACCGTAGACAAACGGTAGCTAAATGCCGGTGCTAGCAGGGCTTTGTGCAGCGCCACCGTTTATCTACGGTTGGTGGTCACAAAGCGGTTAAGTTAAGGGTACCATAATTTCTGTCCAGGCCTATTTCATGAGTTTTATTTTTTTTTAAATCTGTGGAAACCTGGTTGAAAATCAATGTCTGACTTTAATTTGTTCATTTTCATAGATCTCTTATAAGACTCAGTGGATGTTGGAGAGTGAAAATTACACATTTTCCATTTTATTACCCAGCACAGATTGTGCTCCAGGAGACACACACCGTAAATTAAGTGGATTCTTCTCACTATATAATATTGCTAAATACAGGGATTCTAAATGTTGTTTGAGCACACTGCAAGACTCAGAAGTGAGAGCGGATTTTGCTGGATTGATTAATAGAAACTCTTGCTTTTAAATAGCCTTTGAGCCACTAATAGTGTGGAAACCTCTGTTTTTCAATTGACAGATGCAGGACCTGAGTGGGGACTTGTGTTTTGTGAGATGAGAATTGGTATTATTTTTGCCTACATAACATTGATTGATTTCTTTTTATTCGATATATGGAAGGCAGAATGAACAAACAGTTGAACACCACACACTACTGGTTCATCCAACAAGGTTTTCTATTAGACTGTGAACAGTCATTGTCTTAGTATAAATAAAGTTGTTGTACATAGCTTGCCATTTGTATGGACAGCTTAAGCAGAAATGTTCAATAATATAAAACTCAAGGACATTGTGTTTAAAAAATAAATTGTTTATCTTAGCAGATGACTGTACCAGGAGATCAGAGGGACAGCTGACATCTTCAATGTTTATATCTGATGATCTTGAGATCCTACAAGATACAACTGAAATGACTGCTGTTTCTCCAGATATATCATCATCAATTCACACCAACGATCTGTCATCTGATCCTATGAAACAGATCCCATCTTCTGATTCATTACTGACTGCTAAGGAAAATCAAAATCACAAAAAAGGCAACAAAAAACAAACTGCTCCTAAAGCAAAGAAGTCATTTTCATGTTCAGAATGTGGAAAATGTTTTAACCAGAAAGGGAATCTTGTTAGTCACCAGAGAACCCACACAGGGGAGAAGCCTTTTTCCTGTTCAGAATGTGGGAAAAGTTTTAACCAGAAAGGGCATCTTGTTATTCACCAGAGAAGCCACACAGGAGAGAAGCCTTTTTCTTGTTCAGAATGTGGGAAATGTTTTACACATAAATTGCATCTTGATAGTCACCAGAGAACCCACACGGGGGAGAAGCCTTTTTCCTGTTCAGAATGTGGGAAATGTTTTAACCAGAAATCAGATTTGGTTACTCACCATAGAACTCACACAGGGGAGAAGCCTTTTTCATGTTCAGAATGTGGGAAACGTTTTAACCATGAAGGGAATCTTGTTAGTCACCAGAGAACCCACACAGGGGAGAAGCCTTTTTCCTGTTCAGAATGTGGGAAAAGTTTTAACCAGAAAGGGTATCTTGTTAGTCACCAGAGAACCCACACGGGGGAGAAGCCTTTTTCCTGTTCAGAATGTGGGAAAAGTTTTAACCAAAAAGGGAATCTTGTTAGTCACCAGAGAACCCACACAGGAGAGAAGCCTTTTTCCTGTTCAGAATGTGGGAAATGTTTTACACATAAATTGCATCTTGTTAGTCACCAGAGAACCCACACGGATGAGAAGCCTTTTTCTTGCTCAGAATGTGGGAAATGTTTTAACCAGAAAAAGAATCTTGTTACTCACCAGAGAACTCACACAGGGAAGAAGCCTTTTTCGTGTTCAGAATGTGGGAAATGTTTTAACCGGAAAAGGAATCTTGTTAGTCACCAGAGAACCCACACAGGGGAGAAGCCTTTTTCGTGTTCAGAATGTGGGAAATGTTTTAGCCAGAAAGGCAATCTTGTTAGTCACCAGAGAACCCACACAGGGGAGAAGCCTTTTTCCTGTTCAGAATGTGGGAAAAGTTTTAACCAGAAAGGGTATCTCGTTATTCACCAGAGAACTCACACAGGATAGAAACCTTTTTCTTGTTGAGAATGTGGGAAATGTTTTACACATAAATTGCATCTTGTTAGTCAGTAGAGAACCCACACAGGGGAGAAGCGTTTTTCTTGTTCAGAATGTGGGAAAAGTTTTAACAATAAATGTCGTCTTGTTAGTCACCAAAGAACCCACACAGGGGAGAACCCTTTTTCCTGTTCAGAATGTGGGAAATGTTTTATCCGGAAAACATATTTAGTTACTCACCAGATAAACCCACACAGAGTTGAAGCCTTTTTCATGTTCAGAATGTGGGAAAAAGTTTTAACCAGAAAGGGAATCTTGTTAGTCACCAGAGAACCCACACAGGGGATGTCACGATTCACACCGTGACCGTCACCCCTACGTCACGGATCGGGGTGACTTTAGGCCAACAGACGGCTATCACATGTGCAGGGGAGCTTATCTTAGTTATCCCTCCACTGCTACAATGTAATGAAAAAACACACAAGGCTATTGACCTCTTGTATTACAGCAGGGGCTTATTTTAGGTATCCCACTGCTCTTCAATATATCACGAACTGCAGGGATTTATGTATATCCCACTTACAGTTCCACTTGAAACTTGCAGCTCTCTGGCGCCCCCCTTACTCTCAGGTCAGACTAGGTACTGCACCTAGGGTAATTAGTCACCAGAAAGGCTGCCTGCTATGTACTGGCTATTGGGCACGCTGCAGCGAGGCGATATAAATACTCCCACTCAGGCAGGAACAATAATTATCAATGCCGCATTCGCTACAACGACTCCCAACTACCCAGTACAAAGGTATGCTGCCACCGGCTTCAATTAAACAGGTCTGAAGCTAACCCAAAACAGTAGCGTAATTCCCTTCAGAAGACTTAGGGTATGTTTTAGAACAAGAGAACGAAAAACTAGTAATTTGAATATTTACTCCAAAGAAGGCAGTGTTTTATCAAAATATTTCAGGATGTTACAATAAGAGACAATTGAAAAGATGTACAAGGTAATTATAAACTAAAGGGATTAAATGAGAAATTAACACTTACATGTGTTCAGGAGATTGCAGGCAACCAGGCTAGTGGGTGGAGTTTCCATATGTCCCAATGCATCAGGACTGGCAGTCAGGACTCCTGAAGTAAACTAAAACTGCTGGGGGCTTGGCAGAAACTTATAAACTGCAGCCCGTGACATCACCAACAGAGCTGGTTTACCCAGACCCTCCTCTCTCTTCAGTCTTAGTAAATTTCACACAAGTTTGTCGAATGACTGTATCTCCGCTACAGAACATGTCAGAATCATAACACACCCAGCACTCATCTTGTATTAACATTGGCGTTCTAATGAGACCAAATTTGTGCTATTTGTGACGCACAGTTCCAGAGAAATCCATACTTTGTAACTGATGGAGTTAGAAGCCCGCGCTTACCGTGGCGGATAAATCCGTCGATAAAGATTCAGAAACTGGACTTAATATTTTCCTAGCCTAAACCGTTGGCCCAATATCTCACTATAATGGAACAAAGAACTTCTTGCCTTTAAAGAAGGAGATCAAACCAGTCTCTGCTGGAGAAAGAGATGATCCAACACAAGCGATCGTAAAAATTCTTTTGGGAGGGACATGAGGGGTTTGGGAGCTGCACATACACATCTCAGAACAGGAACACAGAGAAGGGGGGTTTTAGCCCACAGCATGGGCTAGCAAGAGAAACTAAAACTTATATCACATTTCATACAATATCATGACAGGGGAGAAGCCTTTTTCCTGTTCAGAATGTGGGAAATGTTTTATCCAAAAATCAGATTTGGTTAGGCACCATAGAACTCACACAGGGGAGAAGCCTTTTTGCTGTTCAGATTGTGGGAAATGTTTTAAATGGAAAGTGCTTCTTGTTAGACATCAGAGCAGTCACGCAGAGGAGAAGTCTTTTTCATTTTCTTAATGTGGGAAATATTTTAATTGAAAATCAAGTGTTAATAAACATCAGAGACGTCACGTAGGGGAGAAGCCTTTTTTATATTCATAATGTTGGAATAGTTTTAACCAAAATCGAATCTTCTTAAATGGGTTATCTCTTGTCATTCCTCGTGTTTGCTGACAAAAGGGTAAAACTAAACTTTATTAATTCCAAATGTAAAACTATACCGATAATTCACCCCCTGAAGGTTAGTCAGTAGGTGACTAAGAGAAAAAACATGTACCGCACAGATCAGTATATAGGGTGAGGTGACATATACACACTCACTCTCCAAGCCTCTATTTTCTACGTGTTTCATCATCCTCACCAAAGGCGACTCAAAAGGAGGCTATTTAATATTGACCTATATTCAAGCGAGACTCGACAAGAAAAAAAACTAGTCATGTATCATGTTATCCGAAACAGAAAACTAGCCACATATTGGCAGATCTCAGATCTCAAGCTGTATACTTCGTAAGTTTATAAGCCACTGCAGTGTCCGGAATAGACAGTATGTGAAAATACAGCACAGTAAAATTCTTGTGTTTTATCTTCTATAAGGACTGCCCCAGTTTGGTATTGTAACAGCTGTTAATTAGTAGTGCAGACAAAGTGTCCTGGACTAAGCTCAGTTTTCAGGCAGCCCAATATGTACCACTCAGGGAAAACTTACCTGCTGCAAAGATCAATAGCAGCTTCTAACTAATAGCCATGCTGCGGTCTGTCAAGGAATGCAATATCGTTATAAAGGCTAGGGATGTGTGCAATCATAAGACATGAGAAGGACAGTACAGCAGCCATTTTACATCATGGCTCCATTACGAGGGACACGGATCTATCCATAGGAAAACAACCTAGGGGTTTTCAGCCTCGGTTGCAAGAATACAGATATGCTCCATTGACCATCATTGAACCATGGATACATTTGGAAAAGCCAGGTTGTGATCCTCAGATCAACTGACCTTGTATAGACTCAATGGACTGTCCTCTTCCTATGCTTGTCGTTACCTCTTGTCTGTGTGCGTGCCACAGGTGGAGTAACCAACCCTGGAATATGAAGCTAAGTTGTGATCCTCGTATCAACTGGCCTTGTATGGACTGGCATCTTCCTACGCTTGTCGTTACCTCCTCTGTGTGTATACCACAGGTGAGGTAGTGACCCTAGAAGATCTGTAGTCACAGCTGCTATTTTCCCGGTGAGTCAGCGGAAGGGCGAGACTCTGTAATGTTCAACATCTTGGGTACTGTGCTGTGACTGTTCTGTGTTATCTGCCTATTTTGTGGAACAATAAAGCATTGCCACACTGTTTTACTCTCACCCTGTGTTGCCTGAGTAGCATTTTGCCCATGTTTAAAGGATTTAAAGCAGGAGTTTGGTGAGATGATCCCTAGGTTCATGCCTTTTCGCCTAGCAATCCAGCAGTGACAACCATAGACTTCTGCTGGAGACCTCTGGTTGTCATGCCAACCCATCGGTAACCTGCGATCATGTGAGGGGTCACTGATGAGCGGGATTTCCGGTGCATTTCTGACATGTGCCAGAAAAGATGTGATTCAGCGCCTGAGCCAACATCAAAGGGAGGGAGCCATACATCTGCGTACATTTACGTCTGATGTCGGAAAGGGGTTAAAAGGGATTGTTTTAGGCTAGTTTCACACTAGCGTTCGGCAGGGCTGCAAATGAAAGCCTTCTAACTGCGAAGCCCCGCCCACTGCCGCTCCTCTTCCTTCAGCTTCGCCTATGTCTGCATGCGTCCTGCATACCCTATCTTTAACATTTGGTACACAAGCCATGCTGATGTATGCGAATGCTTCTGCATGCGTCGTTTTGAAGCTGCGCCAACCGCAACATGTTGAGTTTGACGCAGGTCAGCGCAACGTCAAGACGACGCATGCGGAGGCATCCGCATACATCTGCGTGCCCAATGTTAAAATTAGGGAATGTAGGATTGTAGGATGCATGCAGATGTAGGCGGTGTCATGAATCCCACCATGCTGCCACCAATGTCACGAATCCCACCGGATATGTCAGGGATCCCACCACTCTGTCACGGTTTACGGGGAAGATACCTTTATCATCCCCACCACACACCAATTTGTCATGAACCGAGGTTGTTTGGTTGCCCCTCGTTCCTTCTGAAGGGGATTTATCTATATCCCACTTCCCAGTTCCGCTTTGAAACTTGCAGCTCTCTTGGCACCCCCTTAACCTCAGGTCAGTCAGGGTACTCACAGAGTAATTAGTCGCCAGAAGGTCTGCCTGCTATGTATTGGCTATTGGGCACGCTGCAGCGAGGGTGATATAACTACTCCCACACAGGCAGGAACAATAATTATCAACTATATTCCCTCGTCGTGACATCACTGAGTTGGCTGACTTATGACATGCACTCTTTCCACTCTTTACGTTTTGGCTTCACCAAACAAAGATATTCCTGGGGGAAGGGAGGGGGAATGAGTGGCTTGAATTCCAATGGGCTGCCAGCAGAGAAGGGGGGTCGAACATGCAGCGGGTGTCTGTTCTCTGTTCTTGGATGTGGCAGAGCTCAGTAGGCGATAATAGACAATCCACTACCTCATGTTCCTGACACCTCCCCTTTTGGACTGTGCTACGGAGGCAGGACCTCTAGGTACATCTCCAGGCGCACCTCGGCAGGTTCTCCCAGGCGGGACAACACATCTGCATTGCTATGCTCCCTGCCCATTTTGTGTGTGACTGTAAAGTCGTACTGCCGGAGGGCAAGGCTCCAGCGTAGCAACCTTCCGTTGGTTCCACACATGGCTTGCAGCCAGCGCAGAGGGAGGAGGTCCGTCATCACAGTGAAGGTGCACCCGTACAGGTAGGGCTGTAAACGTTGTAGGGTTCAGACTATGGCCAGGCACTCCTTCTCGATAGTGGAATAGGCCACCCCTCAGCAGAAGCTTCCGGCTCAGGTACAAGATGGGGTGATGATGGTTCCCTGAGTTGACCTGGCTGAGCACAGCACCAAGGGCAAACTCACTGGCATCAGTCTGCACCTAGAACGGTCGACTGCTGTCAACTGCTTTCAACACAGGAGCATTACACAGGGCTGTTTTCAATGCCTGGAAGGCCCCCTCACAGCCGTTGGTTCAGTCGACTATGTGGGGTAGCTTCTTCCTGGTGAAGTCCGTCAAGGGTTTTGCCAGGCTACTATAGTTCTATACGAAGGACCTATAGTACCTTGCAGTGCCCAGGAAGGACATCACCTGTTTCTTGGTCCTGGTGTGGGCCAGGACGCGATCGCATCCACTTTCCCAGGCTCTGGCTTTATGGACTTCCCACCTACCCATCTGGCACTTTCCCGGCTTGATGGTCAGAACGGCTCAGTGAATTTGCCTGAGCACCTCCTGAAGATGCTGCAGCTGTTCATCCCAGGGGGAACTGAAGATGTTATTCAGGTACACCACCACGTTCTTCTCCAGTTCCTGAAGCAGGTGGTTGACCATCCGCTGGAAAGTGGCAGGGGAATTCTTCTTGCCGAAGGGCATGACCGTGGACTCGTACAGTCCGAAGGGGGTGACTTCTCCTGTGCCTCGGGGCTCAGGGGAATCTGCCAGTATCCTCAACTCAGATCCATTATGGTCAGATATTTTGCGCCAGCTGACAGCTCAATTAGTTCCTCGATGTGCGGTATTGGGTGCGCATCAGAGGCTGTGATGCCTTGAGCCCCCTGTAGTCCACGCAGAACCAGGTGGTTCGATCCTTCTTTGGCACGAGAACTACAGGTGAGGCCCACGTGCTCTTTGACCATTGAATCACCCCCAGCTGTAACATCTCATTGATCTCCTGGCACATTAACATCTCATTGATCTCCTGGCGCATAACCTGCTGCACCTAGTCGGAGAACCGATAGGGTGTTCACCGGAGTGGGGCATGATTCCCGGTGTCCACCTCGTGGACCGCTAACATGGTCATTCCAGCGTGGTCTGCAACTGCAACCGCTGAGGTTCGGTTAACAAGGTGCTTACCTCCACGTCCTCAATGGACCCACAAGCCTTGGCTTGGGCCAGCATGTTCAAGAGGGGGTCTTCCTCCCTGTCTTCGAGCAGGCTGCAGACCGGTAGGACGCAAGCTTCACATTCGTGATGAGCCGTCATGTTGACATGAAAGGCCTCTCGTCTACTCCGAGCGTGGTCAAGCGTGACCACGTAGGTGACCGGGTTTAGCTGTTGGTAGACGACGTACGAGCCTTTCCAGGCTGTCTGAAGCTTATAATAATAATAACAATAATTTTTATTTATATAGCGCCAACATATTCCGCAGCGCTTTACAAATTATAGAGGGGACTTGTACAGACAATAGACATTACAGCATAACAGAAATACAGTTCAAAACAGATACCAGGAGGAATGAGGGCCCTGCTCGCAAGCTTACAGACTATGAGGAAAAGGGGAGACACGAGAGGTGGATGGTAACAATTGCTTTTAGTTATTCGGACCGGCCACAGTGTAAGGCTCGGGTGTTCATGTAAAGCTGCATGAACCAGTTAACTGCCTAAGTATGTAGCAGTACAGACACAGAGGGCTATTAACTGCATAAAGTGAATTAGAACATGATGCGAGGAACCTGTTTTTTTTTATTATTTTTTTATATAAATAGGCCACACAGGGATCGTTAGGTTAATGCATTGAGACGGTAGGCCAGTCTGAACAAGTGAGTTTTTAGGGTACGCTTAAAACTGTGGGGATTGGGGATTAATTGTATTAACCTAGGTAGTGCATTCCAAAGAATCGGCGCAGCACGTGTAAAGTCTTGGAGACGGGAGTGGGAGGTTCTGATTATTGAGGATGCTAACCTGAGGTCATTAGCGGAGCGGAGGGCACGGGAAGGGTGGTAGACTGAGACCAGAGAGGAGATGTAGGGTGGTGCAGAGCCATGGAGTGCTTTGTGGATGAGGGTAGTAGTTTTGTACTGGATTCTGGAGTGGATGGGTAGCCAGTGTAATCACTGGCACAAGGTAGAGGCATCGGTGTAACGGTTGGTGAGGAATATGATCCTGGCTGCAGCATTCAGGACAGATTGGAGTGGGGAAAGTTTGGTAAGAGGGAGGCCGATTAGTAGAGAGTTACAATAGTCCAGACGAGAATGAATAAGTGAAACAGTAAGAGTTTTTGCAGAGTCGAAAGTAAGAAAAGGGCGAATTCTAGAAATGTTTTTGAGATGCAGGTAAGAAGAGCGAGCCAGTGATCGAATGTGGGGGGTGAATGAAAGGTCAGAATCAAGGATGACCCCAAGGCAGCGGGCATGTTGCTTTGGAGTAATGGTGGAACCGCACACGGAGATGGCAATGTCAGGCAAAGGTAGGTTAGTAGAGGGAGAGAACACGAGGAGTTCAGTTTTTGACAGGTTTAGTTTCAGATAGAGGGAGGACATGATGTTAGAGACAGCGTTAAGACAATCACTGGTGTTTTCTAAAAAGGTCGGCGTGACAACAGAAGAGGTGTATAATTAGGTGTCGTCAGCATAGAGATGGTACTGGAAACCAAATCTACTGATTGTTCAATAGGGGCAGTATACAACGAGAAGAGGAGGGGGCATAGGACTGATCCTTGAGGAACCCCAACAGTAAGGGGAAGGTGAGAGGAGGAGGAACCAGCAAAACATACAGTGAAGGATCGGTCAGAGAGATAGGAGGAGAACCAGGAGAGAACGGTGTCCTTGAGGCCGATGGAGCGGAGCATAGTGAGGAGGAGCTGATGATCCACAGTATCGAATGCTGCAGAGAGATCCAAGAGAATTAGCATGGAGTAGTGACCATTAGATTTAGCTGTTAGTAGGTCATTAGAGACTTTAGTGAGGGCAGTTTCAGTAGAGTGTAAAGAGCGGAAGCCAGATTGAAGAGGGTCGAGAAGAGAGTTATCTGAGAGATAGCGGGTAAGACGGGAGTGGACCAGGCGTTCGAGGAGTTTAGAGATGAAGGGAAGATTAGAGACAGGTCTATAATTAGCGGCACAGTTTTGATCAAGGGATGGTTTTTTAAGTAATGGATGTATGATGGCATGCTTAAATGAGGAGGGAAAAATACCGGAAGTGAGGGAAAGGTTGAATATTTTTGTTAGGTGAGAGGTGACAGCCGGGGAAAGGGACTGGAGGAGATGTGACGGAATGGGGTCACTGGTGCAAGTGGTCGGGCGAGAAGATGCAAGGAGCCTGCTTACTTCTTCTTCTGTAACTGCTTCAAAATCAGAGAGTGAACTAGATGCAGTGGGGGAGGGAGGACAGTGCATGGTATGAAGAGATTGGGAGATGATTTCCTGTCGAACGTGGTCAATTTTTTTCTTTGAAGTAATTGGCCAGATCATCAGCATGGAGATTTGTGGTTGGGGCCTGCTCTCTTGGGTTGAGTAGGGACTGGAACGTGTCAAAGAGACGTTTAGGGTTATTGGACAGGGAGGTGATGAGGGTGTTGAAGTAGGTTTTTTGGAGAGGTGAAGGGCAGAATTGTATGTCTTTAGCATGAACTTATAATGGATGAAATCTTCAGGTAGATTAGATTTTCTCCACAGACGTTCTGCGCACCTGGAGCACCGCTGCAGGAAACGTGTTTGCAGCGTGTGCCACGGTTGTTGCCGTCTGTGCCGAGTTGTTTTATGTATAGGAGGAGCAGCTTCATCCAGAGCACTTTGCAGGGTTTCATTGTAATGCTTCAGAGCAGAATCAGGACATGAGATGGAGAAGATTGGGGCCAATGAGGACTGCAAGTTCTTCATAAGTTTCTGGGTGTTAATGGCCTGTATGTTTCTATAAGTGTGGAAAGTGGGGGTGATCTAAGCGGGATGGCAGTTCTTGATAGAGAATGAAAGAAGGTTGTGGTCAGAGAGTGGGAGAGGGGAGTTTGTGAAATCATCCACTGAGCAAATCCGGGAGAAGACCAAGTCAAGGGAGTTTCCATCTTCATGTGTTGGAGAGCTAGTATGCTGCGAGAGGCCGAAAGAGGAGGATAGAGATAAAAGGTGAGAAGCAGATGGGGAGAGGGGAGAGGCAATGGGGATGTTGAAATCACCCATGATAAGGGTGGGGGTGTCACAGGAGAGAAAGTGTGGAAGCCAGGTGGCAAAGTGATCCAGGAACTGATGAGAGGGGCCGGGAGGACGATACACCACCGCCACTCGCATGGAGAAGGGGACGTTGAGTCTGACCACATGGACCTCAAAGGAAGGGAAGACAAGTGAGGGTACTTGGGGGATAACTTGGAAAGTACATTTGGGTGAAAGGAGCAGACCAACGCCTCCACCTGCTCTGTTGTCTGATCTTGGGGTATGAGAAAAGTGTAGTCCACCATATGAAAGAGCAGCAGCCGCGGTGGTGTCTGACTGCTGGATCCAGGTTTCAGTAAGAGCCAGGAGATTAAGAGAATTAGAAAGGAAGAAGTCATGAATGAAGGAGAGTTTATTACACACAGAGCGAGAATTCCAAAGGGCACAATTCAAAGAGACAGAAGGCATGCATGGAATATTAATAAGGTTAGAGGGGTTTCTGAGTGTAGCAATTGGGAGGTTTGACTGGCTATAACATGGGGGGCCGGGGTTTGGAGAGATGTCTCCAGCGACTAGGAGAAGGAGGATCGAAAGAGTGAGCAGATGGTTAAGTGATTTGTGAGAGCGTCTCTTGTGTTGGATGGTGGGACTGAATGGATCTGCACTGTTAAGCAATGTAAACAGAGCATGAGTGCTATACATAGGAGAGGAGAGGACAGAGGGGCCGATATGGATGGAGTATAGAGAGTTAATGCAAGGGCGGTGAATGTGAGTGAATGCGGCAGCCAGGATATAGATTATACAAATAAATATGGTGAGTATTTGTGCTATTTCAAGTGAATATGGATTAGATTTAGATTGTCTTACCTGTCTCCTGCCCTGTCTAACTGCCATGTTATAACTGCCGAGTACTTAGAAAAAAAAGTACTTTGAATAAAAAATACACGAATACTAGTGCACGAATGCATCCCCAAGCTAAGTCTACATTTATAGAAGGCTAGCCCTTAGATCACCCTTTTTTTTTTTTGTGTTAAAGCTCGTTAGCAATCAATCTAACTCACTCAACTCAGTTGAGACAACAGGACACAATAAATGTAGTAATCAGATAAACAAATGTCCAGGTCTACATGGATCATAAACCGCTTTGAAACAGTTATGTGATCTCTCTGAGTAAGGACATGCAAAAGTGAGTTAAATATCTATAAACACAAACAAATGCATAATAGGATGACTAACATATATAGATACAGTGGGGCAAAAAAGTATTTAGTCAGTCAGCAATAGTGCAAGTTCTACCACTTAAAAAGATGAGAGGCGTCTGTAATTTACATCATAGGTAGACCTCAACTATGGGAGACAAACTGAGAAAAAAAAATCCAGAAAATCACATTGTCTGTTTTTTTAACATTTTATTTGCATATTATGGTGGAAAATAAGTATTTGGTCAGAAACAAAATTTCATCTCAATACTTTGTAATATATCCTTTGTTGGCAATGACAGAGGTCAAACGTTTTCTGTAAGTCTTCACAAGGTTGCCACACACTGTTGTTGGTATGTTGGCCCATTCCTCCATGCAGATCTCCTCTAGAGCAGTGATGTTTTTGGCTTTTCGCTTGGCAACACGGACTTTCAACTCCCTCCAAAGGTATTCTATAGGGTTGAGATCTGGAGACTGGCTAAGCCACTCCAGGACCTTGAAATGCTTCTTACGAAGCCACTCCTTCGTTGCCCTGGCGGTGTGCTTTGGATCATTGTCATGTTGAAAGACCCAGCCACGTTTCATCTTCAATGCCCTTGCTGATGGAAGGAGGTTTGCACTCAAAATCTCACGATACATGGCCCCATTCATTCTTTCATGTACCCGGATCAGTCGTCCTGGCCCCTTTGCAGAGAAACAGCCCCAAAGCATGATGTTTCCACCACCATGCTTTACAGTAGGTATGGTGTTTGATGGATGCAACTCAGTATTCTTTTTCCTCCAAACACGACAAGTTGTGTTTCTACCAAACAGTTCCAGTTTGGTTTCATCAGACCATAGGACATTCTCCCAAAACTCCTCTGGATCATCCAAATGCTCTCTAGCAAACTTCAGATGGGCCCGGACATGTACTGGCTTAAGCAGTGGGACACGTCTGGCACTGCAGGATCTGAGTCCATGGTGGCGTAGTGTGTTACTTATGGTAGGCCTTGTTACATTGGTCCCAGCTCTCTGCAGTTCATTCACTAGGTCCCCCCGCGTGGTTCTGGGATTTTTGCTCACCGTTCTTGTGATCATTCTGACCCCACGGGGTGGGATTTTGTGTGGAGCCCCAGATCGAGGGAGATTATCAGTGGTCTTGTATGTCTTCCATTTTCTAATTATTGCTCCCACTGTTGATTTCTTCACTCCAAGCTGGTTGGCTATTGCAGATTCAGTCTTCGCAGCCTGGTGCAGGGCTATAATTTTGTTTCTGGTGTCCTTTGACAGTTCTTTGGTCTTCACCATAGTGGAGTTTGGAGTCAGACTGTTTGAGGGTGTGCACAGGTGTCTTTTTATACTGATAACAAGTTTAAACAGATGCCATTACTACAGGTAATGAGTGGAGGAAAGAGGAGACTCTTAAAGAAGAAGTTACAGGTCTGTGAGAGCCAGAAATCTTGATTGTTTGTTTCTGACCAAATACTTATTTTCCACCATAATATGCAAATAAATTGTTAAAAATACAGACAATGTGATTTTCTGGATTTTTTTTCTCAGTTTGTCTCCCATAGTTGAGGTCTACCTATGATGTAAATTACAGACGCCTCTCATCTTTTTAAGTGGTGGAACCTGCACTATTGCTGACTGACTAAATACTTTTTTGCCACACTGTATATGCAGGATTCAATGCCGAAAATAGAATGACTCAGATACCATCCAAGCTGCTTGCTGTCAGGGACTGGAGCAATAGACATGCAGGATATTTCAGCTCAGAGAATGAATGATATGTTTACCATCCAAGCTGCTTGCTGTCAGGGACTGGAGCAATAGACATGCAGGATATTTCAGCTCAGAGAATGAATGATATGTTTACCATCCAAGCTGCTTGCTGTCAGGGACTGGAGCAGTAGACATGCAGGATATTTCAGCTCAGAGAATGAATGATATGTTTACATATATAGATACAGTTAGGGCCAGAAATATTTGGACAGTGACACAAGTTTTGTTATTTTAGCTGTTTACAAAAACATGTTCAGAAATACAATTATATATATAATATGGGCTGAAAGTGCACACTCCCAGCTGCAATATGATCGTTTCCACATCCAAATCGGAGAAAGGGTTTAGGAATCATAGCTCTGTAATGCATAGCGTCCTCTTTTTCAAGGGACCAAAAGTAATTGGACAATGGACTCTAAGGGCTGCAATTAACTCTGAAGGCGTCTCCCTCGTTAACCTGTAATCAATGAAGTAGTTAAAAGGTCAGGGGTGGATTCCAGGTGTGTGGTTTTGCATTTGGAAGCTGTTGCTGTGAGCAGACAACATGCGGTCAAAGGAACTCTCAGTTGAGGTGAAGCAGAACATCCTGAGGCTGAAAAAAAGAAAAAATCCATCAGAGAGATAGCAGACATGCTTGGAGTAGCAAAATCAACAGTTGGGTACATTTTGAGAAAAAAGGAATTGACTGGTGAGCTTGGGAACTCAAAAAGGCCTGGGCGTCCACGGATGACAACAGTGGTGGATGATCGCCGCATACTTAATTTGGTGAAGAAGAACCCGTTCACAACATCAACTGAAGTCCAGAACACTCTCAGTGAAGTAGGTGTATCTGTCTCTAAGTCAACAGTAAAGAGAAGACTCCATGACAGTAAATACAAAGGGTTCACATCTAGATGCAAACCATTCATCAATACCAAAAATAGACAGGCCAGAGTTAAATTTGCAGAAAAACACCTCAAGAAGCCAGCTCAGTTCTGGAAAAGTATTCTATGGACAGATGAGACAAAGATCAACCTGTACCAGAATGATGGGAAGAAAAAAGTTTGGAGAAGAAAGGGAACGGCACATGATCCAAGGCACACCACATCCTCTGTAAAACATGGTGGAGGCAACGTGATGGCATGGGCATGCATGGCTTTCAATGGCACTGGGTCACTTGTGTTTATTGATGACATAAGAGCAGACAAGAGTAGCCGGATGAATTCTGAAGTGTACCGGGATATACTTTCAGCCCAGATTCAGCCAAATGCTGCAAAGTTGATTGGACGGCGCTTCATAGTACAGATGGACAATGACCCCAAGCATACAGCCAAAGCTACCCAGGAGTTCATGAGTGCCAAAAAGTGGAACATTCTGCAATGGCCAAGTCAATCTCCAGATCTAAACCCAATTGAGCATGCATTTCACTTGCTCAAATCCAGACTTAAGACGGAAAGACCCACAAACAAGCAAGACCTGAAGGCTGCGGCTGTAAAGGCCTGGCAAAGCATTAAGAAGGAGGAAACCCAGCGTTTGGTGATGTCCATGGGTTCCAGACTTAAGGCAGTGATTGCCTCCAAAGGATTTGCAACAAAATATTGAAAATAAAAATATTTTGTTTGGGTTATGTTTATTTGTCCAATTACTTTTGACCTCCTAAAATGTGGAGTGTTTGTAAAGAAATGTGTACAATTCCTACATTTTCTATCAGATATTTTTGTTCAACCCTTCAAATTAAACGTTACAATCTGCACTTGAATTCTGTTGTAGAGGTTTCATTTCAAATCCAATGTGGTGGCATGCAGAGCTCAACTCGCGAAAATTGTGTCACTGTCCAAATATTTCTGGCCCTAACTGTATATGCAGGATTCAATGCCGAAAATAGAATGACTCAGATACCATCCAAGCTGCTTGCTTATCCTTTGGTACGGGACCAGCACCCACACCTTTAGAACCATGTGTAGGTCCGCTCCCAGGGCGTTCTGGTCGTACCAGTGCTTCTGATCAGCCTGAGTCGGTGTCATGTCATGCACCAACTTCGACAAGGTCTGCATTTTGTCACGAAAGCGCATGACATACTCCACTATGGACACTTCAGAAGGGTTTGACTCCTCTTCCCAGGATTCCCTTACCAACCCAAGGGGTCCCCGGAGTCGCCTGCCGTACAGGAGCTTGAATGGGGAGAACCCCGTTGAGGCCTTCGGAACCTCTCGGCAAGCGAATAGCAGGTGTGGGAGGTACTGCTCCCAGTCATGTCCTTGGGCGTCAACCAGCTTGCGTAGCATCTGTTTGAGGATATCATTGAAGCGCTCACACAAGTCATTTGTCTGTGGGTGATACGCACTCGATACCAGACGCTTCACCTGCATTTTCTTACAGAGAGCCTCCATTAGGCAGGACAAGAATTGGGTCCCTTGATCGGTAAGCATCTCCCTGGGAAATCCTACATGTGAAAAGATAGCCAACAGTGCATCTGCCACCTTATCTTCCCTAGTTGAGGACAGAGCCACTGCCTTTGGGTACCGGGTAGCGTAGCCTACAACAGTGAGGATGTAATGCTTTCCACAGTCCCACAGTGTCCAATACAATCCTCTGGAAAAGCACCTTGATCACTGGCAAAGGGATTAGGGGAGCCTTAAGAGCAGGCCTGTTATGGACCTGGTGGTTAGAAGCACCCGGAATGACCTGATGGTTAAACTAACACAGGACAAGCTCTGGGAAGTGGGAGCTCTGCTGACCGCAACCCCTAATCCTATCACACACACTAGAAATAGCCGTGGAGCGTACCTAACTCTGCCTAGACGCCTCTTCACAGCATAAGAGCTAACTAGCCCTAGAGATAGAAAATAAAGCCTACCTTGCCTCAGAGAAATTCCCCAAAGGAAAAGGCAGCCCCCCACATATATTGACTGTGAGTTAAGATGAAAGTCACAAACACAGAAATGAAACGGGTTTCAGCAAAGGAGGCCTGTTGTGAAAGGTAATTCAGTACCACAATGGACATAGAGGTCAGCGCACATACCGTGACCTGGCGATAACCCAAAAAACAAGAACGAGCTCTGAGACGTGGGAACTCTGTTCACCGCAATCCCTAATCCTCTCCAACCACACTAAAGGCAGCCGTGGATTGCGCCTAACGCTCCCTATGCAAATCGGCACGGCCTGAGAAACTAGCTAGCCTGAAGATAGAAAATAAGCCTACCTTGCCTCAGAGAAATACCCCAAAGGAAAAGGCAGCCCCACATATAATGACTGTGAGTTAAGATGAAAAGACAAACGTAGAGATGAAATAGATTTAGCAAAGTGAGGCCCAGCTTTCTGAACAGAGCGAGGATAGGAAAGGTAACTTTGCGGTCAACACAAAACCCTACAAAAACCACGCAAAGGGGGCAAAAAGACCCTCCGTACCGAACTAACGGCACGGAGGTACACCCTCTGCGTCCCAGAGCTTCCAGCAAGCAGAAAAAACAAATTGACAAGCTGGACAGAAAAAAACAGCAAACAAATAGCAAAGAGGAACTTAGCTATGCAGAGCAGCAGGCCACAGGAACGATCCAGGAGGAAACAGGTCCAATACTAGAACATTGACTGGAGGCCAGGATCAAAGCACTAGGTGGAGTTAAATAGAGCAGCACCTAACGACTTCACCACATCACCTGAGGAAGGAAACTCAGAAGCCGCAGTACCACTTTCCTCCACCAACGGAAGCTCACAGAGAGAACCAGCCGAAGTACCACTTGTGACCACAGGAGGAAGCTCTGCCACAGAATTCACAACAGTACCCCCCCTTGAGGAGGGGTCACCGAACCCTCACCAGAGCTCCCAGGACGACCAGGATGAGCCATATGAAAGGCACGAACAAGATCGGGAGCATGGACATCAGAGGCAAAGACCCAGGAATTATCTTCCTGAGCATAACCTTTCCACTTAACCAGATACTGGAGTTTCCGCCTTGAAACACGAGAATCCAAAATCTTCTCCACAATATACTCCAACTCCCCCTCCACCAAAACCGGGGCAGGAGGATCAACAGATGGAACCATAGGTGCCACGTATCTCCGCAACAATGACCTATGGAATACGTTATGTATGGAAAAAGAATCTGGAAGGGTCAGACGAAAAGACACAGGATTAAGAACCTCAGAAATCCTATACGGACCAATAAAACGAGGTTTAAACTTAGGAGAGGAAACCTTCATAGGAATATGACGAGAAGATAACCAAACCAAGTCCCCAACCCGAAGTCGGGGACCCACACAGCGTCTGCGATTAGCAAAACGTTGAGCCTTCTCCTGGGACAAAGTCAAATTGTCCACTACATGAGTCCAAATCTGCTGCAACCTGTCCACCACAGTATCCACACCAGGACAGTCCGAAGACTCAACCTGCCCTGAAGAGAAACGAGGATGGAACCCAGAGTTGCAGAAAAACGGTGAAACCAAGGTAGCCGAGCTGGCCCGATTATTAAGGGCGAACTCAGCCAACGGCAAAAAGGACACCCAGTCATCCTGATCAGCAGAAACAAAGCATCTCAGATATGTTTCCAAGGTCTGATTGGTTCGTTTGGTCTGGCCATTAGTCTGAGGATGGAAAGCCGAGGAAAAAGACAAGTCAATGCCCATCCTACCACAAAAGGCTCGCCAAAACCTCGAAACAAACTGGGAACCTCTGTCAGAAACGATATTCTCTGGAATGCCATGTAAACGAACCACATGCTGGAAAAACAATGGCACCAAATCAGAGGAGGAAGGCAATTTAGACAAGGGTACCAAATGGACCATCTTAGAGAAGCGATCACAGACCACCCAAATGACTGACATCTTTTGAGAGACGGGAAGATCTGAAATAAAATCCATAGAGATATGTGTCCAAGGCCTCTTCGGGACCGGCAAGGGCAAAAGCAACCCACTGGCACGAGAACAGCAGGGCTTAGCCTGAGCACAAATCCCACAGGACTGCACAAAAGTACGCACATCCCGCGACAGAGATGGCCACCAAAAGGATCTAGCCACTAACTCTCTGGTACCAAAGATTCCAGGATGACCAGCCAACACCGAACAATGAACCTCAGAGATAACTATTCGTCCACCTATCAGGGACAAACAGTTTCTCCGCTGGACAACGATCAGGTTTATTAGCCTGAAATTTTTGCAGCACCCGCCGCAAATCAGGGGAGATGGCAGACACAATTACTCCCTCTTTGAGGATACCCACCGGCTCAGATACACCCGGAGAGTCGGGCACAAAACTCCTAGACAGAGCATCCGCCTTCACATTTTTAGAGCCCAGAAGGTATGAAATCACAAAGTCAAAACGGGCAAAAAACAACGACCAACGAGCTTGTCTAGGATTCAACCGCTTGGCGGACTCGAGATAAGTCAAGTTCTTATGATCAGTCTAGACCACCACGCGATGCTTAGCTCCTTCAAGCCAATGACGCCACTCCTCGAATGCCCACTTCATGGCCAGCAACTCTCAATTGCCCACATCATAATTTCGCTCAGCAGGCGAAAACTTCCTGGAAAAGTCACCGAGCAATCAGAACTTCTCTGCGACAAAACAGCCCCTGCTCCAATCTCAGAAGCATCAACCTCGACCTGGAACGGAAGCGAAACATCTGGTTGACACAACACAGGGGCAGAAGAAAAACGACGCTTCAACTCTTGAAAAGCTTCCACCGCAGCAGAAGACCAATTGACCAAATCAGCACCTTTCTTGGTCAAATCGGTCAATGGTTTAGCAATACTAGAAAAATTGCAGATGAAGCGACGATAAAAATTAGTAAAGCCCAGGAACTTTTGCAGACTTTTCAGAGATGTCGGCTGAGTCCAATTATGGATGGCTTGGACCTTAACAGGGTCCATCTCGATAGTAGAAGGGGAAAAGATGAACCCCAAAAATGAAACCTTCTGAACACCAAAGAGACACTTTGATCCCTTCACAAACAAAGAATTAGCACGCAGGACCTGAAACACCGTTCTGACCTGCTTCACATGAGACTCCCAATCATCCGAGAAGATCAAAATGTCATCTAAGTACACAATCAGGAATTTATCCAGGTACTCTCGGAAGATGTCATGCATAAAGGACTGAAACACTGATGGAGCATTGGCAAGTCCGAATGGCATTACTAGATACTCAAAATGGCCCTCGGGCGTATTAAATGCAGTTTTCCACTCATCGCCTCGCTTAATACGCACAAGATTATACGCACCACGAAGATCTATCTTGGTGAACCAACTAGCCCCCTTAATCCGAGCAAACAAATCAGATAACAATGGCAAGGGGTACTGAAATTTAACCGTGATCTTATTTAGAAGGCGGTAATCTATACAAGGTCTCAGTGAACCATCCTTCTTGGCTACAAAAAAGAACCCTGCTCCTAATGGCGACGATGACGGGCGAATATGCCCCTTCTCCAAAGACTCCTTCACATAACTCCGCATAGCGGCGTGCTCAGGCACAGATAAATTAAACAGTCGACCTTTTGGGAATTTACTACCAGGAATCAAATCGATAGCACAATTACAATCCCTATGCGGAGGTAGGGTATCGGACTTGGGCTCATCAAATAAATCCCGGAAATCAGACAAGAACTCAGGAACCTCAGAAGGGGTGGATGACGAAATAGTCAGAAATGGGACATCACCATGTACCCCCTGACAACCCCAGCTGGACACAGACATGGATTTCCAATCTAATACTGGATTATGGACTTGTAGCCATGGCAACCCCAACACGACCACATCAGATTATGCAACACCAGAAAGCGAATAACCTCCTGATGTGCAGGAGCCATGTGTTAGGGCTAGCGGAACGCACCAAATAATAAGACTGATAGTGTACGTTGCGTTCGTAGCCCGGGGTCCACCGTGCAGAGATGGAACCTGCTGCTGAGTAATGACGGACTATATGGCGGTACTCATAAGTATACTCGCGTGGGTTAAACTTCACCCAACGTGAAGGAAGCGATCCTGTTGCGTCACAGGATCGCGGTACCGCACATAGAAGGCGAGCAAGCAGTCAGCGAACTTAACCCCAAGTAGGATTGAAGTCCGATTAGACCACTTGCTGACACAACACCGCAACAGGGTGTGTTAGGCAACTCTTATAATTAGAGCACCGAAGTGCGAACTGTGCCGTGCTGGCAGGCACCACTAAGCACCCAGACGTGGGTCAGGAAGTGCACTACTGGCGCGTGGCACCGCACTGGCGGTCACAGCAATAGACGCTGATACGTGTGTGACACGTTGAGTGATTTGTCGGGCGCTAGATAGCAGCCATACTCCATACGCGAACAGTCATACAATAGGGTAGGGGTATTTAATGAACGACTTGCACTCACAACAAACACACGTATTCAATTGTACACTAGCACATGGCCGTGCGGTCATGCGCAGTTTATATAATTGCAGGACAGGAAGTGGCCACAGAAACTTTGCCCTTCCAGGGCCTGCCAAGAGGACCAATGGAATGCGCTGCAGAGCCAGAGCACATGACCCTCGATCTCCAACGGGAGATCTTGCTCTGGGCATGCTCAGTGTGCGCAAACAAGGACTTAGTCCCAGGGAAGTCCGCTCGCCGCTGACCAGCACTGACTTCAATGGCAGGAGCTGAAGAAGCAGCAGTAACTCTCTGTACAGAGTGAGAGCGAGCAAGACACTGGGAGCGACGTCCCTGCTGAGCAGACTCCACTGCGGCTGGAGGAGAATGGGAGACCGCAGCGGAGACGGATCGAGATTCCCCCTGTGCAGCAGAGGAAACTCGACTCCTAACATGGCCCCCCCCTCCTTGGGCCTCGCTACGCTCGAAGGCAGCAATGAGCTGTGGGGCCCGAATGTTTTCAGCAGGCTCCCAAGACCTGTCCTCTGGACCATAACCCTTCCAATCCACCAAATAAAACTTTTTGCCGCGTACCACCTTGCACCCCAAAATAGCGTTCACCTCGTAATCGTCCGTAGACGAACCCGATGTCCCGGCAGATGACTCGGAAAACCGGGACATGTATATGGGTTTCAAGAGGGACACATGAAAGGTGTCGGTGATACCCAAGCGTGGAGGAAGAGCCAGGCGGTAGACCACAGGATTAACCTGTTCGAGAACCTTGAAGGGACCCAAGTAGCGAGGAGCAAACTTAGTGGACTCAACTCGCAGCCTGATGTTACGGGCGGAGAGCCACACCAAGTCGCCAGGGGCAAAAGTCGGAGCGGGGCACCGATGAACATCGGCGGAGGACCTCATTCTCTCCTTGGAGGCCCGAATGGCATCCTGCATGCGATCCCAAATGTCCCGTGCCTCCACAGCCCAGTCTGCCACCCTGGGATCAGCGGAAGACACAGGCATGGGCACAGGAACACGCGGATGCTGGCCGTAATTTAAGAGGAATGGAGTCTGACCGGTAGAGTCGGCTACGGCATTGTTAAGTGCAAACTCTGCCCACGGTAGCAAGGATGCCCAGTCATCCTGTCTGGCAGAAACAAAATGTCACAGATATGTGACCAAGGTCTGGTTGGCCCTTTCTACCAACCCATTCGTCTCGGGATGATATGCCGAAGAGAGATTTAACTCAATACTGAGTAGACGACATAGCTCCCTCCAGAATCGAGACGCAAACTGGGGATCCCGGTCACTAACAATTTTGTCTGGCATACCGTGTAGGCGAAAGATATGCTTGATAAACAAGACAGCCAACGCCCGTGCAGATGGTAGCCGTGGAAGAGGCAACAAATGCACCATTTTGGAAAAATGATCAGTGATCACCCAGATAATGGTGCAATTACGAGACTTGGGTAAGCCAACCACAAAGTCCATCCTGACCATCTCCCAGGGCCTGTCAGCCACGGGCAGAGGATAAAGCAACCCAGCTGGCCGTTGCCGAGGAGTCTTGTTCCTGGCGCAAGAGACACACGCCCGAACGTACTCCGCGACATCACGAGCCATATGCGTCCACCAGTATGTCCTCGCCAGTAACTCTGATGTCCTTATAGTACCAAAATGTCCACCCACCCTGGACGAGTGCGCCCAAGAGAGAACCTCCGGTCGCAAACTAGATGGAACAAAAGTCTTGCCCGGGGGCACAGACTCCAGCGAAACCGGGGCCACGGTTCTCAAACTCTCGGTGGGGACAATAAGCCGAGGCTCCTCCTCCGCAGATGACACAACGGAGCGAGAGAGAGCGTCGGCCCGAATGTTCTTCTCCCCAGAAAGGAAATGGAGGGTGAAATGAAACCGGGAGAAGAACAAGGACCATCTGGCCTGGCGAGAATTTAACCGCTGAGCTGTCTGCAGATACACCAAATTTTTGTGATCTGTGAAGACTTGGAAGGGAAAACGTGCTCCCTCCAAGAGATGTCTCCACTCCGAGAAAGCCAACTTCATGGCTAGCAACTCCCTGTCCCCGATGGAATAATTCCTCTCTGCTGGTGCGAAGGTCTTGGAGAAAAAGAAGCAAGGATGCTTCCGACCTTGAGCATCCTTTTGGAAGAGGACTGCTCCAGCACCAACAGAAGAGGCATCCACCTCCATGATAAATGGCTTATCAACATCGGGGCGATTAAGAATGGGAGCGCTAGCGAAGTGTGACTTTATAGAAATAAAAGCCTTGGAGACCTCCTCAGACCACAATTTGGGATTCGCCCCCTTCTTGGTGAGGGCAACCAAGGGAGCTACCAAAGTTGAGAAATGCGGGATGAACTGGTGATAATAATTGATGAACCCCATAAAGCGCTGCACCGCTTTAAGAGAATGGGGTTCCTGCCAGTCCATCACAGCCTGTAGTTTGGCAGGATCCATAGCCAATCCCTGGGCTGAGATGATGTAGCCTAGGAAAGGTAAGGACTCCTGCTCAAACATACACTTCTCCAACTTGGCATAGAGGGAGTTTGCCCGTAGGAGGTCGAAGACTTTGCAAACATCTCTCCGGTGGGAGTCAATATCTGGAGAGTAGATGAGAATATCATCCAGATAGACTACGACCGAGGTGGAAAGCATATCCCGGAAGATATCGTTCACAAAGTCTTGGAAAACGGCTGGGGCATTACAGAGCCCAAAGGGCATCACCAGATATTCATAGTGCCCATCCCTGGTGTTAAAAGCCGTCTTCCATTCGTCCCCCTCACGGATGCGAATCAGGTTGTAAGCACCCCGCAGATCTAATTTAGTAAATACCCTTGCTCCCCGAAGCCTATCGACCAGTTCAGATATCAAAGGCAAAGGGTATTTATTCTTAACGGTGATGGCGTTAAGACCCCTGTAGTCTATGCATGGACGCAATTCCCCACTCTTCTTCTGCACGAAGAAGAGCCCTGCCCCAGCACGTGACACTGACTTCCTGATGAACCCTCTTGCCAGATTTTCCTGGATGTACTGTGACATTGCCTCCGTCTCCGGGAGAGATAGCGGATAGACTCAGCACCAGGCAAGAGGTCAATAGGACAGTCATAGGGGCGATGGGGCGGAAGGGTCTCCGCCGCCTTTTTGGAGAATACGTCTGCATACGGCCAATACTGCTTGGGGAGAGAGGAAAGATCTGCGGATACCTCAGTTGTAGCTTCCTGAACGCACTCCCTCTGACACCTACCCCCACAAGATTCACCCCATCCCAGAATTCTGCCTGAGGACCACTCGATATGAGGAGAGTGGTACCATAGCCAAGGTATTCCCAACAGGACTTCATCAATTCCCTCTGGAATGACGAGCAGAGAAATAATCTCCTGATGAGATGGCGACATGGACAGAGTAAAAGGGATGGTCTGGTGAGTTATCTGTGAGGGCAGAGTCGACCCATTCACCACTCGTACCGTTACAGGTTGAGCTAGCATAACCAGAGGTATTGCGTGGCGTTGGGCGAAGGCAGAAGACATAAAATTGCCCTCCGCCCCAGAATCCACGCAGAGCTCTACCGAGTGGGAGAATGAGCCTATAGTAATTGTCCCCTTAAAGGACAATTTAGAGGCAAACGTCGCCGTGTCTAGTGTACCTCCACCTACGACCACTAGACTCTGACGTTTCCTCGACTGCTGAGGACATCTGGTGGCTAAATGTCCAGACTGCTGGCAAACATGACAGACCCTGAGTGCACAAGCGGTCCGGGACTTAGGTCCCGCTTGTGACACTTCCCTGGCCTCATGTGACTCAGGAACCAGGACCAGAGATTCCAGAGGTTTGGCGAAAGTAGGAGCCAGCCGAAACCTCTGCCTACACTGGGCTCGCTCTAACCTCCGCTCGTTAAAACGGAGGTCAATTCGAGTGGAGACTGTTATTAACTCCTCCAGTGTGGCAGGAATCTCCCTAGTGGCCAGAGCGTCCTTTACATGGTCAGCCAAGCCCCTCCAAAATATGGGGATAAGAGCTTTATCCGACCATTCCAGCTCAGATGCTAAAGTGCGGAATTGGACGGCAAAATGACTGACCAAGGACTCACCCTGAGTTAATGCCAGCAGTTGGAGCGCAGTGTCATGGGTGACTTGAGGTCCTAAAAAGACCTGTTTTAAAGTGCTCAAAAACAGAGGAGCACTCTGCACCACATGATCACCATGCTCCCACAGCGGCGTAGCCCATTCCAACGCCCTGTCCGACAATAGAGACACAATAAATCCCACCTTAGCCCGCTCTGTGGGGAAACGTGCAGCCAGAAGCTCGAGATGAATAGAGCACTGACTCACGAATCCCCTACAAAATTTTTCTGGCAGCGGGAGGCGAGAAAATGTCGGAACAGGGGTGGCAATGGACAAAGTTGCTGCAGCCACGCTGGCAGCCTGTACAGCAACTGCGGTAACATCCACAGCTGAGGTTGCGCTCTCGAGAGCCGCCAACCTACCCTCCAGCTGCTGTATATACCGCAGGGATTGCTGTTTGTCCGTCATCACTAGCCAGACCCTGGCGCTAGTGTAATGTTAGGGCTAGCGGAACGCACCAAATAATAAGACTGATAGTGTATGGTGCGTTCGTAGCCCGGGGTCCACCGTGCAGAGATGGAACCTGCTGCTGAGTAATGACGGACTATATGGCGGTACTCATAAGTATACTCGCGTGGGTTAAACTTCACCCAACGTGAAGGAAGCGATCCTGTTGCATCACAGGATCGCGGTACCGCACATAGAAGGCGAGCAAGCAGTCAGCGAACTTAACCCCAAGTAGGATTGAAGTCCGATTAGACCACTTGCTGACACAACACCGCAACAGGGTGTGTTAGGCAACTCTTATAATTAGAGCACCGAAGTGCGAACTGTGCCGTGCTGGCAGGCACCACTAAGCACCCAGACGTGGGTCAGGAAGCGCACTACTGGCGCGTGGCGCCGCACTGGCGGTCACAACAATAGACGCTGATACGTGTGTGACACGTTGAGTGATTTGTCAGGCGCTAGATAGCAGCCATACTCCATACGCGAACAGTCATACAATAGGGTAGGGGTATTTAATGAACGACTTGCACTCACAACAAACACACGTATTCAATTGTACACTAGCGCATGGCCGTGCGGTCATGCGCAGTTTATATAATTGCAGGACAGGAAGTGGCCACAGAAACTTTGCCCTTCCAGGGCCTGCCAAGAGGACCAATGGAATGCGCTGCAGAGCCAGAGCACATGACCCTCGATCTCCAACGGGAGATCTTGCTCTGGGCATGCTCAGTGTGCGCAAACAAGGACTTAGTCCCAGGGAAGTCCGCTCGCCGCTGACCAGCACTGACTTTAATGGCAGGAGCTGAAGAAGCAGCAGTAACTCTCTGTACAGAGTGAGAGCGAGCAAGACACTGGGAGCGACGTCCCTGCTGAGCAGACTCCACTGCGGCTGGAGGAGAATGGGAGACCGCAGCGGAGACGGATCGAGATTCCCCCTGTGCAGCAGAGGAAACTCGACTCCTAACACCATGCACATGGTCAGCTGGGTCCAGTACTGAGGCTTATTCTTGGCCAAAGGCGTAGCATCAATTCCTCTCAATGGAATAGGACACTGCAAGGGCTCCAAGAAAAACCCACAACGCCTAGCATACTCCAAGTCCATCAAATTCACAGCAGCGCCTGAGTCCACAAATGCCATGACAGAATACGATGACAAAGAGCAGATCAAGGTAACAGACAGAAGAAATTTTGACTGTACCATAGCAATGGTGGCAGACCTAGCGAACCGCTTAGTGCGCTTAGGACAATCAGAGATAGCATAAGTGGAATCACCACAGTAGAAACACAGCCTATTCAGACGTCTGTGTTCTTGCCGTTCAACTCTGGTCAAAGTCCTATCGCACTGCATAGGCTCAGGTTTAAGCTCAGGTAATACCGCCAAATGGTGCACAGATTTACGCTCGCGCAAGCGTCGACTGATCTGAATGGCCAAAGACATAGACTCATTCAGACCAGTAGGCATAGGAAATCCCACCATGACATCCTTAAGGGCTTCAGAGAGACCTTTTCTGAAAATAGCTGCGAGCGCACCTTCATTCCACTGAGTGAGTACGGACCACTTTCTAAATTTCTGACAATATACCTCTATTTCATCCTGACCCTGACACAGAGCCAGCAAATTCTTCTCTGCCTGATCCACAGAATTAGGCTCATCGTACAGCAGTCCGAGCGCCAGGAAAAATGCATCGATATTACTTAATGCAGGATCTCCTGACGCAAGAGAAAATGCCCAGTCCTGAGGGTCGCCACGCAAAAAAGAAATAACGATCCTAACTTGTTGAACTGGGTCACCAGAGGAGCGAGGTTTCAAAGCCAGAAATAGTTTACAATTATTTTTGAAACTCAGAAATTTAGTTCTATCTCCAAAAAACAAATCAGGAATAGGAATTCTCGGTTCTAACATAGAATTCTGAACCACAAAGTCTTGAATACTTTGTACTCTTGCCGTGAGCTGATCCACACATGAAGACAGACCTTTAATGTCCATTGCTACACCTGTGTCCTGAACCACCCAAATGTCTAGGGGAAAAAAAAGGCAAAACACAGTGCAGAGAAAAAAAAATGGTCTCAGAACTTCTTTTTTCCCTCTATTGAGAATCATTAGTACTTTGGGCCTCCAGTACTGTTGTGAAAGGTAATTCAGTACCACAATGGACATAGAGGTCAGCGCACATACCGTGACCTGGCGATAACCCAAAAAACAAGAACGAGCTCTGAGACGTGGGAACTCTGTTGACCGCAATCCCTAATCCTCTCCAACCACACTAAAGGCAGCCGTGGATTGCGCCTAACGCTCCCTATGCAACTCGGCACGGCCTGAGAAACTAGCTAGCTTGAAGATAGAAAATAAGCCTACCTTGCCTCAGAGAAATACCCCAAAGGAAAAGGCAGCCCCCACATATAATGACTGTGACTTAAAATGAAAAGACAAACGTAGAGATGAAATAGATTTAGCAAAGTGAGGCCCAGCTTTCTGAACAGAGCGAGGATAGGAAAGGTAACTTTGCGGTCAACACAAAACCCTACAAAAACCACGCAAAGGGGGCAAAAAGACCCTCCGTACCGAACTAACGGCACGGAGGTACACCCTCTGCGTCCCAGAGCTTCCAGCAAGCAGTAAAAAACAAATTGACAAGTTGGACAGAAAAAAACAGCAAACAAATAGCAAAGAGGAACTTAGCTATGCAGAGCAGCAGGCCACAGGAACGATCCAGGAGGAAACAGGTCCAATACTAGAACATTGACTGGAGGCCAGGATCAAAGCACTAGGTGGAGTTAAATAGAGCAGCACCTAACGACTTCACCACATCACCTGAGGAAGGAAACTCAGAAGCCGCAGTACCACTTTCCTCCACCAACGGAAGCTCACAGAGAGAACCAGCCGAAGTACCACTTGTGACCACAGGAGGGAGCTCTGCCACAGAATTCACAACAGAGGCCAGACTTACTAAACAGACTGAGGATAAGGAAAAGAAGGCACATGGTTTCATCACCGAGCGATCAGAACTTCTTTGAGACAAAACAGCCCCTGCTCCAATCTCAGAAGCATCAACCTCGACCTGAAACGGGAGCGAAACATCTGGCTGGCACAACACAGGGGCAGAAGAAAAACGACGCTTCAACTCCTGAAAAGCCTCTACGGCCGCAGAGGACCAATTGACCACATCAGCACCTTTCTTGGTCAAATCAGTCAACGGTTTAGCAACACTAGAAAAATTAGCGATGAAGCGATGGTAAAAATTAGCAAAGCCCAGGAACTTCTGCAGGCTCTTCACAGATGTCGGCTGAGTCCAATCATAAATGGCCTGAACTTTAACAGGGTCCATCTCGATAGTAGAAGGGGAAAAAATGAAACCCAAAAATGAAACCTTCTGAACTCCAAAGAGACATTTTGACCCCTTCACAAACAAGGAATTCGCACGAAGGACCTGGAACACCATTCTGACCTGCTTCACATGAGACTCCCAATCATCCGAAAAGACCAAAATATCATCCATATATACAATCATGAATCTATCCAGGTACTTTCGGAAGATGTCATGCATAAAGGACTGAAACACAGATGGAGCATTAGAAAGCCCGAATGGCATCACCAGGTACTCAAAATGGCCCTCGGGCGTATTAAATGCTGTTTTCCATTCATCGCCCTGTTTAATACGCACAAGATTATACGCCCCTCGAAGATCTATCTTGGTGAACCAACTAGCCCCCTTAATCCGAGCAAACAAATCAGACAGCAGCGGCAAAGGGTACTGAAATTTGACCGTGATCTTATTAAGAAGGCGGTAATCAATACAAGGTCTCAAAGAACCATCCTTCTTGGCCACAAAAAAGAACCCTGCTCCCAACGGTGATGACGACGGGCGAATATGACCTTTCTCCAAGGATTCCTTTATATAACTCTGCATAGCGGCGTGCTCTGGCACAGATAAATTAAACAGTCGGCCCTTAGGAAACTTACTACCAGGAATCAAATTAATAGCACAATCGCAATCCCTATGAGGAGGTAAGGCACTGGATTTGAGCTCATCAAATACATCCCGGTAATCCGACAAAAACTCAGGGACTTCAGAAGGAGTGGAAGACGAAATTGACAGCAATGGAACATCACCATGTACCCCTTGACAACCCCAGCTGGACACAGACATAGATTTCCAATCCAATACTGGATTATGGACCTGTAGCCATGGCAACCCCAAAACGACCACATCATGCAGATTATGCAACACCAAAAAGCGAATATCCTCCTGATGTGCAGGAGCCATGCACATGGTCAATTGAGTCCAGTACTGAGGCTTATTCTTGGCCAAAGGCGTAGCATCAATTCCTCTCAATGGAATAGGATACTGCAAGGGCTCCAAGAAAAAACCACAGCGCCTGGCAAACTCCAAGTCCATCAAATTCAGGGCAGCGCCTGAATCCACAAATGCCATAACAGAATAGGACGACAAAGAGCAAATCAGAGTAACGGACAAAAGAAATTTAGACTGTACCGTACCAATGGTGGCAGACCTAGAGAACCGCTTAGTGTGCTTAGGACAATCGGAGATAGCATGAGTGGAATCACCACAGTAAAAACACAGCCGATTCCGACATCTGTGTTCTTGCCGTTCAGCTCTGGTCAAAGTCCTATCACATTGCATAGGCTCAGGCCTATGCTCAGAGAATACCGGGCACATGGCACACTCATTCCACTGAGTAAGCACAGACCACTTTCTAAACTTCTGACAATATACCTCCGCTTCATCCTGACCCTGACACAAAGCCAGCAAGATTTTCTCTGCCTGATCCACTGAATTTGGTTCATCATAAAGCAATCCAAGCGCCAGAAAAAACGCATCTACATCACGCAATGCAGGATCTCTTGGCGCAAGGGAAAATGCCCAGTCTTGAGGGTCGCTACGCAACAAAGAAATAATGATTTTTACTTGTTGATCGGGGTCACCAGAGGAGCGGGGTTTCAAAGCATGAAACAGTTTACAATTATTTTTGAAATTCAGGAACTTAGATCTATCCCCAGAAAACAAATCAGGAATTGGAATTCTAGGCTCTAACATCGGATTCTGAACCACAAAATCTTGAATGTTTTGTACCCTTGCAGTGAGATGATCCACACAAGAGGACTGACCTTGAATGTCCATATCTACACCTGTGTCCTGAACCACCCAGAGGTTAAGGGGAAAAGAAAGACAAAACACACTGCAGAGAAAAAAAATGGTCTCTGAACTTCTCTTATCCCTCTATTGAGATGCATTAACACGTTTGGCCAGCTGTACTGTTATGGACCTGGTGGTTAGGAGCACCCGGAAGGACCTGATGGTTAAACTAACACAGGACAAGCTCTGGGAAGTGGGAGCTCTGCTGACCGCAACCCCTAATCCTATCACACACACTAGAAATAGCCGTGGAGCGTACCTAACTCTGCCTAGACGCCTCTTCACAGCCTAAGAGCTAACTAGCCCTAGAGGAAAATAAAGCCTACCTTGCCTCAGAGAAATTCCCCAAAGGAAAAGGCAGTCCCCCACATATATTGACTGTGAGTTAAGATGAAAGTCACAAACACAGAAATGAAACCGGTTTCAGCAAAGGAGACCAGACTTACTAAACAGACTGAGGATAGGAAAGGTATCTTTGCGGTCAGCACAAAAACTACAAAAAGACCACGCAGAGTGTGCAAAAAGACCCCCGCACTGACTCACGGTGCAGAGGTGCCACTCTGCATCCCAGAGCTTCCAGCTAGCAAGGCAAAATCATGATAGCAAGCTGGACAAGAAAACAATGAACAAATAATTAACTAGCAGGGACTTAGCTTCTGCTGGAGTAGACAGGTCACCAGAAAGATCCAAGAGCGAACTGAACCAGTACAAGAACATTGACAGCTGGCATGGAGTAACAATCTGAGTGGAGTTAAATAGAGCAGCCAGCCAAAGAATAAACTAAGTCACCTGTGGAAGGAACCTCAGAACCAGCAGCTCCACTCACAGCCACCAGAGGGAGTCCATAGACAGAACTCGCCGAAGTACCATTCATGACCACAGGAGGGAGTTCGATAACAGAATTCACAACACAGGCCCCAACTTCCCCACTCTTTGGCAGGTGATACAGGAGCGGCAGTAGTTTGTTACATCTGTCCCCATCTTGGGCCAATAGAAGTGTTGAGACAGCCGTGCCTTAGTTTTGCTGATCCCCATGTGTCCAGCGAGCAGGATCTCGTGGGCAATCCGCAACTCACTCCTGAATTGGTGCGGGATGACCAGCTGTCTTTCCCTCAACCACTCCTTTTGCAATTTTCCGGTTACTATCTCCCGGTACAACCACACTCGTTCCCAGAACACCCTCTCCTTATCAGTCACGGAGGTGGGCGTCTCGGCAAGGTGTCTCAAATTCTCCAGGCTCGCAGCTGAGTGCAGAGCATCCTGGAGCTCCTGGCTAGTGGCAGCCAGAAGCGACATCAGGGTCCCTTCCCCATGGAAACCCTCTGGGACCTGCTCTGGGTCCATCTCTGGTTCAGTCAAACCTGTGACTGAGGAGTGTCCAGAAGGCAGAATGTTATCTGCGTTCCGGGCACTCTGACTGCGGGTGACAGCAGCTACGTAGGCTGTCTCCCCGGGAATCTCCACAGACCCATCAGCCGGTGCTGCTATGGGTACTACCTCCCCATCCACCCCCAACATCCCAGGAGCAGTGCTACTTATGGAGCAGTTACCTTCCTCTGGGGCACTGGTCACTTGCACGGCATCACCTTCCTCACGGTTCCCATGCACCTCCCCATTTCCCATAGCACCATCACTTGCTGGTTCCTCAGCCATCCCACCCCGCAGTGAAGAGGCTGAGCACTCCTGCACCTGTGAACACATCATTCTTGGGACACAAATGGTTAACAGCTAGCACGTGCACATTTTCAACATTAACATTATTGGTATTACCCTCGGCATTTTCAGAACAATGATTGTCAGGTACATCATTAATCGGTAAAGCATTGTCAGGTAACACATGCAATTTCCCATTGCTATCGTCAGCATTCGATTGGGGAGGGGAGTCAGGGACATAGTATGCAACCATCCTCCCCAAATCATTCCCTTATAAAACACCAGTGGGCAAGTTATCGGACAGCTCCACTTCCTTCACCCCGCTCCCGGCACCCCAATCTATATACACCTGGGTCAATGGCAAGGGACAGCGGATGCCCCCAATCCCGGTGACAGTCAGGGTTTTCCTCAGAATGGTTTCTTCAGGGTCTGCCAGTTCGGGTCGGATAAGGGTTCGTTTAGCCTCGGTGTTCTTGAGGCCTGTAGCGATATGGTTCCCCCCCCACGGTGACTTGCTGCACGTTGATACACACCCAACCTCCCCACCCACCAAAAGAACTGCTGCATTAGGCCCTGGGGCCTTTGCTGGGGGATTCTTCTGCCTCTATGGACAGTGGGTGCTGATATGACCAGTCCGCTTGCAGAAAAACACTGTTGAGGGTAGGTCTGATGCTGTTGGCAGTGGGGACAGGGTCTCTGGTGTGTTGGCTTGTAGGGGCACTGGCATTGGTTGCAGGCTTACCCCCTCCAGCTGGCGGTGACTTGCTTCCGCACTTCCGATTTATGGTTGGCCTTATAGGCATCGTCAATCTGTGCGGTTTTCGTCACGTCTTTGTGCTCTCTGTCCATCACTAACTGTCGTACCTCAGCTGGGTAAAGTTGTAAGAACTGGTCTTTGATCATCAGGTTCCGCAGCTGTGCAAAGGTGGTCACTGACAGTCCTTGGGTCCACTGGTCAAAGTAGGTCCCGAGTCCATGCGCCATATCGCTGTAACTGTCATGTGGGCCACGTTGGAGGTTCTGGAATTTTCTACGGTAAACCTCAGGTGTCAGCTGGTACTTGGTTATCAGGGCCTGCTTGATGGCCTCATAGTCACCATGACTTGAAGGAGAGCAGCAATCACCTCCAGAGCGTTGCCTCGTAGCCCTGGGGTCAGGAATCTGGCTCTGTCACGGATCCCACCTTGCTGCCACCAATATGTCACGGATCCCACCAATCTGTCACGGTTTAAGGGGAAATTACCTTTATCATCCCTACCACTCACACCAATTTGTCATGAACCGGGGTTGCTTGGTTGCCCCTGGTTCCTTCTGCAGGGGTTTTATCTATATCCTACTTCCCAGTTCCGGTTGGGAACTTGCAGCTCTCTGGCGCCCCCCCAGGTGGGAATACTGATTATCAATGCCTCCGTCACTACAAAGCCTCCCAAATGCACAGAACAAAGTATGCTGCCACCAGCTCCGATTTTCCAAGTCTGGAGCCAACCCAAATCTGTAGCGTTATTCACCTCAGAGGACGCAACAGTTTGTTTAGAGGAGGAGAAGACACACAGTTATATACTATATACAGATGACATACAGGTATATACAGGGGAGATGGCACACATGTGTATACTATATACAGGGGAGAGGACACAGGTATATACTATATACAGGGGAGAGGACACATGTATATACTATATACAGGAGAGATGACACACAGGTATATACTGTATACAGGGGAGAGGACACACAGGTATATACTGTATACAGGGGAGATGACATACAGGTATATACTATATACAGGAGGAGATGACAGGTATATATTATATACAGGGAGAGGACACAGGTATATACTATATAGGGGAGATGACACACAGGTATATACTATATACAGGAGAGAGGACACACAGGTATATACTATATACAGGGGAGAGGACACACAGGTATGTACTATATACAGGGGAGAGGACACAGGTACATACTATATATAGGGGAGAGGACACACAGGTATATACTTTATACAGGGGATAGGACACACAGGTATATATACTATATACAGGGGAGAGTACACAGGTATATACTATATACAGGGGAGAGGACACACAGGTATATACAGGGAAGATGACACACAGGTATATACTATATACAGGGGAGAGGACACAGGTATATACTAAATACAGGAGAGAGGACACACAGGTATATACTATATACAGGGGAGATGACACACAGGTATATACTATATACAGGAGCAGATGTCACAGGTATATACTATACAATGTGTGCAGAATTATTAGGCAAGTTGTATTTTGATAACATGATACTTTTCATACATGTCCTACTCCAAGCTGTTCAGGCTTGAAAGCCAACTACCAATTAAGAAAATCAGGTGATTGTGCATCTCTGTAATGAGCAGTAAAGGGCAGAGAGCTCCACTCGGACTCAGATGCCAGCAAGGTGGAGGTGGGGTACTCGTATGGGCTGGTATCATCAAAGATGAACTTGTGGAACCTTTTCGGGTTGAGGATGGAGTGAAGCTCTCTGCCCTTTACTGATCCATCTGGCCCATCAAGAGTCACTCTCATTTCATCAGTCCATAAAACCTTTGAAAAGTCAGTCTTCAGATATTTCTTGGCCCAGTCTTGAAGTTTTATCTTATGTTGCTTGTTCAAAGGTGGTCATTTTCAGCCTTCCTTATCTTGGCCATGTCCCTGAGTATTGCACACCTTGTGCTTTTTGTTACTCCAGTAACGTTGCAGCTCTGAAATATGGCAAAACTGGTGGCAAATGGCATCTTGGCAGCTTCACTCTTGATTTTCCTCAATTCATGGGCAGTTATTTTGCGCCTTTTTTGCCCAGCACGCTTCTTGCGATCCTGTTGGCTATTTGCCATGAAATGCTTGATTGTTAGATGATCACGCTTTAAAAGTTTGGCAATTTCAACACTGCTGCATCCCTCTGCAAGACATCTCACAATTTTGGGCTTTTCAGAGCCCGTCAAATCTCTCTTCCGACCCATTTTGCCAAAGGAAAGGAAGTTGCCTAATAATTACACACACCTTATATAGGGTATTGATGTCATCAGACAACACCCCTCCTCATTACAGAGATCTCCTGATTTACTTAATTGGTAGTTGCCTGGCTCTCAAGCCTGAACAGCTTGGAGTAGGACAACATGTATAAAAGGATCATGTGATCAAAATACAACTTGCCTAATAATTCTTCACAGAGTGTATATCATGTGCTACCCTTCCAATGGACACCCTCAAGTCAACTATACAAGAGATTTAAGTTTATTGTTCACTTTCACTTATGCTGTTATTTCTGTATATTGCATTTATGGTCTTTTACAGATTCATATGGCTTTTGTCTCTTAATATTTTTCTTTTTCTATTTTTCTTTCTTTTTCTTAAATATTACTATTTATTATTATTCATCTTCCCTTACGGTTTTTATTTTTTATTTATTGTCATATGATTTTTCTCATTTTTTCTTGTATTTTATTTATTTAATTTTTTATCCTTTTCCCCAGATCACTATTAGGCTGTGTGCACACGTCGCGTTTTTTTTGCGTTTTTTTCGCTATAAAAATGTGAAAGTAACGCTAACATTAAGCATCCTATTAATTAGAATGCAATCCGCAAATGTTGAGCACATACTGAGTATTTTTCCGCAGCGGAAACGATTTGCGGTAAAATATGCAGCATGTTCATTAAATTTGCAGAATCGCGGCGATTCTGCGCCCTTAGACTTCTATTGGCATGCTTGAAATCCGCAAAAATAAATGTTTTTAGCGGAATTCAAGCGCATTTGCAGCTGTAAAAAATGCGGCATTCAGGAAGTGACATGGCCATTCCATCATGTCCATCCCATCATGCCATGCCAGGAGCATCCCATAATCCACTAAGACAAGATAATATCTGTCTTCCTGGATGATGGCTACCAACATGGACTGGTATGACCGGGTGGAACTGGATGTGCCTTTAATAATTAGTGTGGTAGGTGTCTATGTGTATCCGTGTGTGTTGTGTGTGTGTGTCCGTGTGTGTTCCTGAGTGTGGTGTATATGGTGTATGTGTGTTGTCAGACATAGGCCGATGAGACTACTACTACTCCTATCGGCCTATGTCTGTTCCCTATCATAGTCGCAGCAGGCTCAGCTTGATGGGAAGACACAAAAGAGAATAGTAAAACCAAAAACACTCAGTTTGAAAAAATGTTGCAGTAATCCGCAAGTGCTAGTAAAAGATGTAAAAAACAGGGTATTTGGTTGATACGTTTTTTGCAAAAAATGTATACTAAGCTGCTCTACCAATCTTCACGGTATACCCTTATCAGAGCAGTCCTAACTAATGTATGCAATCCCTATCTGATGTATTTAAAAACCTGATCATCTGTATATAACCTGTGTGAACAGGGTTCAGAGAGGAAAAAATCCATGTGTGCATACAGGGTAGAACAGCTTTTGTGCAGATAGCCCAAGAGGAGTGGTGGAACTCCCCAGTCTTGTAGACACAAGAGAACAATTATGGAAACAGGAACACATGGGCTACTTGCACAGTGAACAAGTCTGTATGATCATGTTCACACACCACCAAGAAACCTGAAGACACAAAAGAGAATAGTAAAACCAAAAACACTCAGTTTGAAAAAATGTTGCAGTAATCCGCAAGTGCTAGTAAAAGATGTAAAAAACAGGGTATTTGGTTGATACGTTTTTTGCAAAAAATGTATACTAAGCTGCTCTACCAATCTTCACGGTATACCCTTATCAGATAAGGGTATACCGTGAAGATTGGTAGAGCAGCTTAGTATACATTTTTTGCAAAAAACGTATCAACCAAATACCCTGTTTTTTACATCTTTTACTAGCACTTGCGGATTACTGCAACATTTTTTCAAACTGAGTGTTTTTGGTTTTACTCAGATTTATCAGATAAGGGTATACCGTGAAGATTGGTAGAGCAGCTTAGTATACATTTTTTGCAAAAAACGTATCAACCAAATACCCTGTTTTTTACATCTTTTACTAGCACTTGCGGATTACTGCAACATTTTTTCAAACTGAGTGTTTTTGGTTTTACTATTCTCTTTTGTGTCTTCAGGTTTCTTGGTGGTGTGTGAACATGATCATACAGACTTGTTCACTGTGCAAGTAGCCCATGTGTTCCTGTTTCCATAATTGTTCTCTTGTGTCTACAAGACTGGGGAGTTCCACCACTCCTCTTGGGCTATCTGCACAAAAGCTGTTCTACCCTGTATGCACACATGGATTTTTTCCTCTCTGAACCCTGTTCACACAGGTTATATACAGATGATCAGGTTTTTAAATACATCAGATAGGGATTGCATACATTAGTTAGGACTGCTCTGATAAGGGTATACCGTGAAGATTGGTAGAGCAGCTTAGTATACATTTTTTGCAAAAAACGTATCAACCAAATACCCTGTTTTTTACATCTTTTACTAGCACTTGCGGATTACTGCAACATTTTTTCAAACTGAGTGTTTTTGGTTTTACTATTCTCTTTTGTGTCTTCAGGTTTCTTGGTGGTGTGTGAACATGATCATACAGACTTGTTCACTGTGCAAGTAGCCCATGTGTTCCTGTTTCAGCTTGATGGGAGCAGTATTTCCCATCGAACTGTTCCTGCTTGCAAAAAAAAAATATTTTTTTTTAATCGTCCCGGACCCGATAAATTTTCGCCTCCCCCCCACAATTCACATATTAATTTAGTTTATGCCAATTTCATGCCCCCCAAATTATATTTGCCCTTTTTTTTAACCCCCCCAAAAAAAGTTTCATTGGTGGCCAGTGTCCCGTATTTCCCCCCCCAAAAAAAAAGTTTCATTGGTGGACAGTGGATAGTGACCCGTATTTATTCCCCCAAAAAAAGTTTCAAGGGTGGACAGTGTCCCGTATTTTTCCCCCCAAAAAAAGTTTCATTGGTGGACAGTGGATAGTGTCCCGTATTTTTCCCCCCAAAAAAATTTCATTGGTGGCCAGTGGTTACCTGTGAAATAAATTATACATACCTGTCCCCGACGATCACCACCTAAAATAAAAGTAAAAAACAAACCCGTACTCACCTACACACCCAATACCACGAAGCCCTCGTCCAAAAAAAGTAAAAAAAAACAAACCACAATGTACACCTACCCTCCGCAGCATCCAATTAAACGCGTGTCCCATGATGATCTACAGTTTAGAGCAGCCACATAACATGTGGCTGCTCTAAACCGCGGCCGCCGATACAATGAACGGGATCGTAAAGTGATCCCGTTCACTGTATACCGAGTTCTCCCGAAGGCAGCTCGCGCTGCTCGGGTGAACTCGTTCGGTAGTCACTGCGGCTGCGCGGACTCCCCGGCTGACCAGAAGTGAACTCGGTAGCGTGGGAAAATTTCCCACGCTTATCAGTTCATTTCCGGTGAGCCTTGGGAGTGGTTTACAGAGGGGCTGGTTGCATTAGCCTCGGTCCCGTTGTAAACTTGTTAACCCTTTGCTTTGATTTGCTGTGCAATAAAAAATGTGGTCAAAACGTGGTGTCATTATTTCATTAAAATACTTTTTTCATAATGTGTATTTTATTAACCCTTTATTACTATAGGATTAATAATGGATAGGTGTCTTATTGACACTTCTCCATTATTAAACCGGCTTAATGTCACCCTTCAATAGCAAGTTGACATTAACCCTTTATTACCCCATATCCCACCGCTACAGGGGAGTGGGAAGAGAGAGGCTAAGTGCCAGAAAAGGCGCATCTTGTTGATGCATCTATTCTGGGGTGGCTGGGGGCAGATGTTTTTAGCCGGGGGGGGGGGGGGGACAATAACCATGGTCCCTCTCTAGGCTATTAATATCTGCCCTCAGTCACTGGCTTTCCCACTCTGGCAGAGAAAATTGCGCGGGAGCCCACGCCAGTTTTTTCCGTGATTTAACCCTTTATTTTAACACCTAGAGCTCCCAAATTTAGGGTAAGGGCTAAGGTTGCTACTAGGGTTTGAATTAAGGCTAGTGTTGTGATTAGGTTTAGGGGTGTAGTGGGGTTAGTTTTGGATTTAGAATTGGGGGTTTCGACTGTTCAAGCACTTCAGGCTCTCTGCAAATGCGAGCTTCCGTCTGATCTCAATTCCAGCCAATTCTGTGTAGAAAAAGTGTAACGGCGCTCCTTCCCTTCCCAATTCTTCTGTGCGACCAAACCTAGGTTTACTCCCACACACAGGGAATTGGTGTACTCAAGATAATTGCACAAAACCATTTGGGGTCAAATTGTTACCCATGGTAAATGGGAAAATTCGGTCCAAAATTTTAATTTTTCGACTGCAGCATCAATAGTAAAAAGATCTCATGTTAAAAATATTAACAAAACAAAAAACCTGCTATTCTCACCATCCGTCATCCGCCGAGGCGCGTGCAGCGGATGCCGGCTTCCATTCCCAAAGATGCATTGCAAAATTACCCAGAAGACTTAGCGGGCTCACGAGACCGCTACGTCATCTGGGTAATTTTGCAATGCATCCTGGGAACAGAAGCTGGCGGCAGCCGCGCGCGCATCGAGAGCTTTGCTGGACGACGGAGGGTGAGTATAGAACTATTTTTTATTTTAATTATTTTTTTTAACAGGGATATGGTGCCCACACAGCTAAATACTAGGTGGGCTGTGTTATATACTACGTGGGAAATGTTATATACTGTTTGGGCTGTGTTATATACTGCGTGACCACTGTTATATACTGGGTGGCCTGTATTAACGCATCAGGTATTCTACAATATGTCGTGGCCTGTGCTACATACTATGTGGCTGCTATATACATACATACATACATATTCTAGAATACCCGATGCGTTAGAATCGGGCCAACATCTAGTGTATAGATAAAATATTTAGATTTCTTATCCAAATAATAATTTGAAAAAATGTATTCACTGGTTCTCTCTAAAAATTGTAGATAGAAAAACACCCCGAGGTCTGGGACCATGCCAGTGAAGAGTATAAAGCATCCTCTTCAAAACGTGATGCCTGGCCAGCCATTGTCACGGAAATTTTTCCTCAGTGGCCTCAACTACCTAAATCGGGGGCAAAAAATGATTTGTAAGTATTTTAAATTTGTGTGTTTTTTTAAAGTATTCCTTTATAATTTTTTTTACTTGTTCCATTTCAGTGGACGATGTCAAAAAAAGGCACAGAGGACAGAAAGCGGCAGCTTGTCATCAAAGAGGAGGGTGCCGTTCGTAGAACAGCTGCAGTTTATTTTAACTAGCAGGAATTTGCGGCGGTAAGTTATATATATATACAGTGGGGCAAAAAAGTATTTAGTCAGTCAGCAATAGTGCAAGTTCCACCACTTAAAAAGATGAGAGGCGTCTGTAATTTACATCATAGGTAGACCTCAACTATGGGAGACAAACTGAGAAAAAAAAATCCAGAAAATCACATTGTCTGTTTGTTTAACATTTTATTTGCATATTATGGTGGAAAATAAGTATTTGGTCAGAAACAAAATTTCATCTCAATACTTTGTAATATATCCTTTGTTGGCAATGACAGAGGTAAAACGTTTTCTGTAAGTCTTCACAAGGTTGCCACACACTGTTGTTGGTATGTTGGCCCATTCCTCCATGCAGATCTCCTCTAGAGCAGTGATGTTTTTGGCTTTTCGCTTGGCAACACGGACTTTGAACTCCCTCCAAAGGTTTTCTATAGGGTTGAGATCTGGAGACTGGCTAGGCCACTCCAGGACCTTGAAATGCTTCTTACGAAGCCACTCCTTCGTTGCCCTGGCGGTGTGCTTTGGATCATTGTCATGTTGAAAGACCCAGCCACGTTTCATCTTCAATGCCCTTGCTGATGGAAGGAGGTTTGCACTCAAAATCTCACGATACATGGCCCCATTCATTCTATCATGTACCCGGATCAGTCATCCTTGCCCCTTTGCAGAGAAACAGCCCCAAAGCATGATGTTTCCACCACCATGCTTTACAGTAGGTATGGTGTTTGATGCATGCAACTCAGTATTCTTTTTCCTCCAAACACGACAAGTTGTGTTTCTACCAAACAGTTCCAGTTTGGATTCATCAGACCATAGGACATTCTCCCAAAACTCCTCTGGATCATCCAAATGCTCTCCAGCAAACTTCAGACGGGCCCGGACATGTACTGGCTTAAGCAGTGGGACACGTCTGGCACTGCAGTATCTGAGTCCATGGTGGCGTAGTGTGTTACTTATGGTAGGCCTTGTTACATTGGTCCCAGCTCTCTGCAGTTCATTCACTAGGTCCCCCCGCGTGGTTCTGGGATTTTTGCTCACCGTTCTTGTGATCATTCTGACCCCACGGGGTGGGATTTTGCGTGGAGCCCCAGATCGAGGGAGATTACCAGTGGTCTTGTATGTCTTCCATTTTCTAATTATTGCTCCCACTGTTGATTTCTTCACTCCAAGCTGGTTGGCTATTGCAGATTCAGTCTTCCCAGCCTGGTGCAGGGCTACAATTTTGTTTCTGGTGTCCTTTGACAGCTCTTTGGTCTTCACCATAGTGGAGTTTGGAGTCAGACTGTTTGAGGGTGTGCACAGGTGTCTTTTTATACTGATAACAAGTTTAAACAGGTGCCATTACTACAGGTAATGAGTGGAGGAAAGAGGAGACTCTTAAAGAAGAAGTTACAGGTCTGTGAGAGCCAGAAATCTTGATTGTTTGTTTCTGACCAAATACTTATTTTCCACCATAATATGCAAATAAAATGTTAAAAAAACAGACAATGTGATTTTCTGGATTTTTTTTTCTCAGTTTGTCTCCCATAGTTGAGGTCTACCTATGATGTAAATTACAGACGCCTCTCATCTTTTTAAGTGGTGGAACTTGCACTATTGCTGACTGACTAAATACTTTTTTGCCCCACTGTATATATTTTGTTTTATCTTCAATGTTTCACAATACTCATTTATTAAACATGTCTTTTTTATTCCTTGTACAGAACAGAAGGCAATGTAAGGGCCCAAGCCCCACCGGTCCATGAAGGCAACAGCCCGGAGCATGGTGCTGGAGAGGAGGTGGAGGACTTTCAAATGTGCTCCTCACCAAATCCAACCTTGCCTAGGCCGTCATCCTCTAAGTATGCTGCTGTTACGGCACCCTCCTGTACGATGGCCAGTTTGTCCTCTGCGGTGGATGCGGAGTTGGCGTCTACTGCTGTTGCTCCTGCCTCTGGCGCTGCGTCAAGCTCTGCTGGTGGAAGTTCAAGGCCCACTGGGATGGGGGCTGGTTCTGCCCGTCCTGTGACATTGGTAAGGGCTGCACCCAAGAAGGGCAAAAAGGGAGACTTCGACTAGTGTCATTGAAGCTCTCAGTCAAACCCTCAATATCATCGACAATTCTTCGACACAAGATGAGATGGACACATATGGTCCTGTGATAGCCAGCCACCTAAGGTCCATGCCATGGGACAGGCAGAGCCTCTGTATGACAGCAGTCAATGCTGTTCTAATGGCTTCTGCTGTGCCATCACCGATACCCCATCACAAGACTTAGTAGTGGCGATTATGAAGGCATTTAATTACCCAAGTGTACCTCCACCACCACCAGCAGCTGCTTCGCAGTGTTTTTTCCATGCAGCAGCATACAGGCCCAACGCAGCAGAAGCCTACACTTCCAGCCACTCGCCAGTAACTCGTCCAAGTACTGGGCATAATGTCTCCCAAAATACAAGTATTTTATCACAAGAACTGTTTCCGGGGTATGAGCCGGAGTACCAGCAGTTTTAAGGATTTTTGTCCCAACTCCCCCTGTCCTGTTGACAGGTTGTGATAACGTCCATTGTTGATGCACTTTTTTGTCCTGCTGACAGGTTGTGATAACGTCCATTGTCGATGGACTTTTGTGGACAATATTTGTCCTTATGTTGTTATATCTACGTCAGTTAACGACGTTTGGTTTTTATGTCTAGTAAATATTTAATTTTGGCTAAAAACTAAATTTGTATTTGAAAAAATGTGTGGCCGGAATACCAGCAGTTTTGGGGATTTCTGTCCCAAATCCCCTTGTCCTGTTGACAGGTTGTGATAACGTCCATTGTTGATGGACTTTTTTGGACAATGTTTGTCCATGTGTTGCTATATCTATGCCAGTTAACGACGTTTGGTTTTTAAGTGTAGTACATATTTAATTTTGCATAAAAACTAAATTTATATTTGAAAAAATATGTGGTCATTTTTTATTTAAAAAAAGGATATGCTTATTTACAGTATGTGAACTGTGAGTAATGTCATCAGTAAAAGCGTCAGTCACTAAAGAGTAAGTCGTGGACACAAGATTTGAAATTTCAAACAAAGTTCTTTTTTATTAATTTCTTTTTGTTTTTGGTTAAATGCTGAAGAACACAAGGGCCTTGATTGCTTGGGGTTAGTCATCCGATCTGCTCTGCTGTACTGCTGAAGAACACAAGGGCCTTGATTGCTTGGGGTTAGCCATCCGACTGCTCTGCTGTACTGCTGAAGAACACAAGGGCCTTGATTGCTTGGGGTTAGCCATCCAATCTGCTCTGCTGTACAGGCTGACGACTTGATTGGGGTTAGGTGTCCGATCTTCTCTGCTGTTCAGGCTGCTCAACACCGGCACAGGAGTATTGCCAGTGCACGGCACCTTCAGGACTCATGAAGTAATCAGTGAGGTTTCTCGCACACGCACCCCCGAGCTGGATTACCTTCCTTGACCCAAGTTGTCCACTGCAATTAATTCAGACAGCTGTGACTCCTCAACTACCTCTGTGCTGTAGTCATGAACGTAGTTGTGGAGAACGCAGCAAGCCTTTATTACAGTATCAACGGTCTCTGTATCTAACTGGATCGCAGTGTGAAAGATCCTCCACTGACTATACAGGATCCCAAAGGTGCATTCCACATATTTCCGTGCACGGCTCAGCCTATAGTTAAAAATCCTCCGCCAGTCATCCAGTGCCCTTCGTGGGTATGGGCGCAGCAGGATGGTATTTAAGAGAAATGCCTCATCTGATACCATCTCAAAGGGTACTGGATGTGTGGAACCGGGCTAAGGTCTTGGGGCTGGGAGTGTTCCGCCATCTCGAAGAATTTGAAGTCCAATCTGTGATGATTGCAGCACCCAGGAGTCCCCAGAACTGCCATAAGCACCGACGTCAATGGCAACAAACTTGTAATGGGCATCAGCCACCGCCATCAGGACCACAGAAAAATACTTCTTATAATTAAAGAGGCGCGATCTGATCGTGGTGGCTTCAGCATGTTTGCCATCGACAGCACCTACGCAGTTGGGGAAATTGGGCACAGTTTGAAAGCCTGCAACCTGCAGCCAAGTCTCCTCGGTTGGGCAAGGCATCACGATGGGCTGCAACTTCTGCCAGATGACGGTACATGTGCACCTCACAATTTGAGAGATGGTGGATTTGCCAACCCTAAATTGGAGGTGCAGGGATGTGTAGCTCTCTCCTGTAACCAAAAACCTGAAAAAAAATTTGAATATTTTTAATAACGATAAAAATATGTATGGCAACATAAAAAAAAGATTCAGGGGCACTATATCTGTCAACATTTTGGTGCAGTGGCAACATTATGTGGCAGTGGCAACATTATGGGGCACTGGCAGCATTGTGGCACAGTGGCAGCATTATGGAGGCACTGGCAGCATTGTGGCACAGTGGCAGCATTATGAGGGCACTGGCAGCATTGTGGTGCAGTGGCAGCATTATGGAGGCACTGGCAGCATTGTGGCGCAGTGGCAGCATTATGTGGCACTGGCAGCATTGTGACGGAGTGGCAGCATTATGGGGGCACTGGCAGCATTGTGGCGCAGTGGCAGCATTATGGGGGCACTGACAGGGGGTCAGGTGGAACGCTCGCCGACATTGCGTTCCATGGGGCCCCACCCACCATGCTCGCCCCATTGTCGCCGCATCAGCTGATCGTGGTGCCGTGGGTGATGTGGACCGGTTTGTGCGGGTCTCCTTGGTAACCTCCAATGTGGGCACGTGTCACTCAGCCCGTTCCCCCTCTAATTGGCTCTATTTGTACCCTCTCTCTCATGGATGACGCCACCCCATGACGAAGGCAGACGCCAAAACGCGCGTTGGGGTTAGTCGCATCCTAGGGACTCTGCAGCGTGCATTAAGGTATTTATGTGGAGATTCCATTTGGTGAATTTTCATTGGGCTACATATATTTATATGCGCATTACCTTAGATTATTGTATCATTCAGCGATTGTGCTGATTTTTTCTCGTTCCCTCTCCTTATGTTTCTCCGCTCTATTAAGCATATGCACCTTAGTAATATGTATATATACATTTCTTGCACTGCATACTTTTCACATGTCACTTTTTGCACGTGTTTTAATACTACTCTTTGGAGTGTCAGTATATTTGTTATTGTTGTCTGCTATTTTTAGCACATGTTTACTGTCGCCCTTTATTTATTTATTTTTTGAATCGGCAATATATTTGGAATGTTTTTCTATTAATTATTTCCAGCACATGTTCACTGCCGTTTTTCATTTTTATGAACTTTTTCCAGTATACACTGTGTTCCAAATTATTATGCAAATTGGATTTAAGTTTAATAAAGATTACATTTTTTTGTTTTTCAGGCTGTGTGCACACGTCGCGTTTTTTTTTGCGGTTTTCCCGCGGTTTTTCGCTATAAAAACGCTATAAAACCGCGAAAAAAACGCTAACATTAAGCATCCTATCAATTATAATGGAAACCGCAAATTTTGTGCACATACTGAGTATTTTTCCGCAGCGGAAAAGATTTGCGGTAAAATACGCAACATGTTCATTAATTTGCGGAATCACGGCGATTCCGCGCCCATAGACTTCTATTGTACCACTTGAATTCCGCAAATCTAAAAAAAATTAGCGGAATTCAAGCAGATTTGCGGAGGTAACAATGCGGCATACCGGAAGTCACATGGCCATCCCATCATGCCAGGAGCATCCCATAATCCAGGAAGACAATATCCGTCTTCCTGGATGATGGCTGCCAACATGGACTGGTATGACTGGATGCAGCTGGATGTGCCTTTCATGATTAGTGTGGTAAGTGTCTATGTGTGTGTTTTGTGTGTGTCCGTGTGTATGTGTATATTGTGTATGTGTGTTGTCAGACATAGTAACATAGTAACATAGTAACATAGTAACATAGTTAGTAAGGCCGAAAAAAGACATTTGTCCATCCAGTTCAGCCTATATTCCATCATAATAAATCCCCAGATCTACGTCCTTCTACAGAACCTAATTGTATGATACAATATTGTTCTGCTCCAGGAAGACATCCAGGCCTCTCTTGAACCCCTCGACTGATTTCGCCATCACCACCTCCTCAGGCAAGCAATTCCAGATTCTCACTGCCCTAACAGTAAAGAATCCTCTTCTATGTTGGTGGAAAAACCTTCTCTCCTCCAGACGCTAAGAATGCCCCCTTGTGCCCGTCACCTTCCTTGGTATAAACAGATCCGCAGCGAGATATTTGTATTGTCCCCTTATATACTTATACATGGTTATTAGACCGCCCCTCAGTCGTCTTTTTTCTAGACTAAATAATCCTAATTTTGCTAATCTATCTGGGTATTGTAGTTCTCCCATCCCCTTTATTAATTTTGTTGCCCTCCTTTGTACTCTCTCTAGTTCCATTATATCCTTCCTGAGCACCAGTGCCCAAAACTGGACACAGTACTCCATGTGCGGTCTAACTAGGGATTTGTACAGAGGCACTATAATGCTCTCATCATGTGTATCCAGACCTCTTTTAATGCACCCCATGATCCTGTTTGCCTTGGCAGCTGCTGCCTGGCACTGGCTGCTCCAGGTAAGTTTATCATTAACTAGGATCCCCAAGTCCTTCTCCCTGTCAGATTTACCCAGTGGTTTCCCATTCAGTGTGTAATGGTGATATTGATTCCTTCTTCCCATGTGTATAACCTTACATTTATCATTGTTAAACCTCATCTGCCACCTTTCAGCCCAAGTTTCCAACTTATCCAGATCCATCTGTAGCAGAATACTATCTTCTCTTGTATTAACTGCTTTACATAGTTTTGTATCATCTGCAAATATCGATATTTTACTGTGTAAACCTTCTACCAGATCATTAATGAATATGTTGAAGAGAACAGGTCCCAATACTGACCCCTGCGGTACCCCACTGGTCACAGCGACCCAGTTAGAGACTATACCATTTATAACCACCCTCGGCTTTCTATCACTAAGCCAGTTACTAACCCATTTACACACATTTTCCCCCAGACCAAGCATTCTCATTTTGTGTACCAACCTCTTGTGCGGCACGGTATCAAACGCTTTGGAAAAATCGAGATATACCACGTCCAATGACTCACCGTGGTCCAGCCTATAGCTTACCTCTTCATAAAAACTGATTAGATTGGTTTGACAGGAGCGATTTCTCATAAACCCATGCTGATATGGAGTTAAACAGTTATTCTCATTGAGATAATCCAGAATAACATCCCTCAGAAACCCTTCAAATATTTTACCAACAATAGAGGTTAGACTTACTGGCCTATAATTTCCAGGTTCACTTTTAGAGCCCTTTTTGAATATTGGCACCACATTTGCTATGCGCCAATCCTGCGGAACAGACCCTGTCGCTATAGAGTCCCTAAAAATAAGAAATAATGGTTTATCTATTACATTACTTAGTTCTCTTAGTACTCGTGGGTGTATGCCATCCGGACCCGGAGATTTATCTATTTTAATCTTATTTAGCCGGTTTCGCACCTCTTCTTGGGTTAGATTGGTGACCCTTAATATAGGGTTTTCATTGTTTCTTGGGATTTCACCTAGCATTTCATTTTCCACCGTGAATACCGTGGAGAAGAAGGTGTTTAATATGTTAGCTTTTTCCTCGTCATCTACAACCATTCTTTCCTCACTATTTTTTAAGGGGCCTACATTTTCAGTTTTTATTCTTTTACTATTGATATAGTTGAAGAACAGTTTGGGATTAGTTTTACTCTCCTTAGCAATGTGCTTCTCTGTTTCCTTTTTGGCAGCTTTAATTAGTTTTTTAGATAAAGTATTTTTCTCCCTATAGTTTTTTAGAGCTTCAATGGTGCCATCCTGCTTTAGTAGTGCAAATGCTTTCTTTTTACTGTTAATTGCCTGTCTTACTTCTTTGTTTAGCCACATTGGGTTTTTCCTATTTCTAGTCCTTTTATTCCCACAAGGTATAAACCGCTTACAGTGCCTATTTAGGATGTTCTTAAACATTTCCCATTTATTATCTGTATTCTTATTTCTGGGGATATTGTCCCAGTCTACCAGATTAAGGGCATCTCTAAGCTGGTCAAACTTTGCCTTCCTAAAGTTCAGTGTTTTTGTGACTCCCTGACAAGTCCCCCTAGTGAAAGACAGGTGAAACTGTACAATATTGTGGTCGCTATTTCCTAGATGCCCGACCACCTGCAGATTTGTTATTCTGTCAGGTCTATTAGGTAGTATTAGGTCTAAAAGTGCTGCTCCTCTGGTTGGATTCTGCACCAATTGTGAAAGATAATTTTTCTTGGTTATATTAGCAGAAACCTGTTGCCTTTATGGGTTTCACAGGTTTCTGTTTCCCAGTTAATATCCGGGTAGTTAAAGTCCCCCATAACCAGGACCTCATTATGGGTTGCAGCTTCATCTATCTGCTATAGAAGTAGACTTTCCATGGTTTCTGTTATATTTGGGGGTTTGTAACAGACCACAATGAAAATTTTGTTACCATTTTTCCCTCCATGAATTTCGACTTATATGGACTCGATGACTACTACTACTCCCATCGGCCTATGTCTATTCCCTATAGTCGCAGCAGGTTCAGCTCGATGGGAGCAGTATTTCCCATCGAACTGTTCCTGCTTGCAAAAAAACACACAATATTTTTTTTTGTTTAATATCCACGACCCGAAATAATTGCCCCCCCCCCATAAAAAGGTTAATTGGTCGCCAGTGGCCCGTATTCCCCTCCCCCCCCATAAAAAGGTTCATTGGTGGCCAGTGGCCCGTATTCCCCCCCATAAAAAGGTTCATTGGTGGCCAGTGGCCCGTATTCCCCCCCATAAAAAGGTTCATTGGTGGCCAGTGGCCCGTATTCCCCCCCCCTACCCCTAGAAAGGTTCATTGGTGGCCAGTGGCCCTTATATTTTAGTCCCCCAAAAGTTTCATTGGTGACCAGTGGTTACCTGTGAAAATAAAATATACATACTTGTCCCCGCTGATCGCCACCTAAAATAAATAAAAAAATAAAAAACCCATACTCACCTATACGCCCAATTCCACGAATCCCTCGTCAGAAAAAAAGTAAAAAAACAAACCACAACATATACCTACCCTCCGCAGCATCCAAATAAACGAGTGTCCCACGATCATCTACAGTTTAGAGCAGCCACATAACATGCAGCTGCTCTAAACCGCGGCCACCGATACAATGAACGGGATCGTAAAGTGATCCCGTTCACTGTATACCGAGTTCTCCCGAAGGCAGCTCGCGCTGTTCGGGTGAACTCATTCGGTAGTCACTGCGGCTGCGCAGACTCACCGGCTGACCGGAGTTGAACTTATCAGTCCATCTCCGGTCAGCCAGACTAGTTAACCCTTTGCAGTACAATAAAAAAAATGGTCAAAAACCAGGTGTCATCATTTAATTAAAATACTTTTTCCAGACTGTGTGTGTTTTTTATAAAAAAACGAAAGGATGATCCAGCTTCCAAATAAAATATAAAAGTTTAATCCAACATATTAAAATAAGGAGACGACTCCTGGGACGGCATCATACACATAGTAAGGCGAGCGACGCGTTTCGACCAAGCGGTCTTTATCACAGCTGACCTGCTAAATGACATATCTGGTATATATACAATATAGCACCAATCAAATGCTAGAAAAATGTCATGTGATACATAGGAGAAAAAAAAATCACAAATGTACTCAATAAATTCAAAAAAATAATGTGCAGAAGGATATATACAATAGATAATGAACAATAAACAATGCACAATGAATAAAAATAAAGACATAAAGAAAATGAAGAAATACAGAGGGAGGGACATTGCTAGTAATGAAACATTAGTTTATTTCGTTTGTTCAAACCACCTGGAAACCTTGTACCTAGATTAAAGATCCAGAACGCTTCTCTGGTAAGTAACGCTCTGTGAATATCCCCACCGCGCGGAGGTTTTTTAATTTTCTCAATACCTATTACTTTTAATCCCTTCATGACCCAGCCTATTTTGACCTTAAAGACCTTGCCGTTTTTTGCAATTCTGACCAGTGTCCCTTTATGAGGTAATAACTCAGGAACGCTTCAATGGATCCTAGCGGTTCTGAGATTGTTTTTTCGTGACATATTGGGCTTCATGCTAGTGGTAAATTTAGGTCAATAAATTCTGTGTTTATTTGTGATAAAAACGGAAATTTGGCGAAAATTTTGAAAATTTCGTAATTTTCACATTTTGAATTTTAATTCTGTTAAACCAGAGAGTTATGTGACACAAAATAGTTAATAAATAACATTTCCCACACGTCTACTTTACATCAGCACAATTTTGGAAACAAATTTTTTTTTTGCTAGGAAGTTATAAGGGTTAAAATTTGACCAGCGATTTCTCATTTTTACAACAAAATTTACAAAACCATTTTTTTTAGGGACCACCTCACATTTGAAGTCAGTTTGAGGGGTCTATATGGCTGAAAATACCCAAAAGTGACACCATTTTAAAAACTGCACCCCTCAAGGTGCACAAAACCACATTCCAGAAGTTTATTAACCCTTCAGGTGCTTCACAGCAGCAGAAGCAACATGGAAGGAAAAAATGAACATTTAACTTTTTAGTCACAAAAATGATTTTTCAGCAACAATTTTTTTATTTTCCCAATGGTAAAAGGAGAAACTGAACAACGAAAGTTGTTGTCCAATTTGTCCTGAGTACGCTGATACCTCATATGTGGGGGTAAACCACTGTTTGGGCGCACGGCAGGGCTTGGAAGGGAAGGAGCGCCATTTGACTTGTTGAATGAAAAATTGGCTGCACTCTTTAGCGGACACCATGTCACGTTTGGAGAGCCCCCGTGTGCCTAAAAATTGGAGCTCCCCCACAAGTGACCCCATTTTGGAAACTAGACGCCCCAAGGAACTTATCTAGATGCATAGTGAGCCCTTTAAACCCCCAGGAGCTTCACAAATTGATCCGTAAAAATGAAAAAAGTACTTTTTTTTCACAAAAAAAATTTTAGCCTCAATATTTTCATTTTCACATGGACAACAGGATAAAATGGATCCTAATATTTGTTGGGCAATTTCTCCTGAGTACACCGATACCTCACATGTGGGGGTAAACCACTGTTTGGGCACATGGTAAGGCTCGGAAGGGAAGGAGCGCCATTTGACTTTTTGAATGAAAAATTATCTCCATCGTTAGCGGACACCATGTCGCGTTTGGAGAGACCCTGTGTGCCTAAACATTGGAGCTCCCCCACAAGTGACCCCATTTTGGAAACTGGACCCCCCAAGGAACTTATCTAGATGCCTAGTGAGCACTTTAAACCCTCAGGTGTTTCACAAATTGATCTGTAAAAATGAAAAAGTACTTTTTTTCACAAAAAATTTCTTTTTGCCTCAATTTTTTCATTTTCACATGGGCAATAGGATAAAATGGATCCTAAAATTTGTTGAGCAATTTCTCCCGAGTACGCCGATACCTCATATGTGGGGGTAAACCACTGTTTGGGCACACGGCAGGGCAAGGCGCGCCTTTTGACTTTTTGAATGGAAAATTAGCTCCAATTGTTAGTGGACACCATGTCGCGTTTGGAGAGCCCCTGTGTGCCTATGCATTGGAGCTCCCTCACAAGTGACCCCATTTTGGAAACTAGACCCCCCAAGGAACTTATCTAGATGCATACTGAGCACTTTAAAACCCCAGGTGCTTCACAGAAGTTTATAATGCAGAGCCATGAAAATAAAAAATAATTTTTCTTTTCTCAAAAATGATTTTTTAGCCTGGAATTTCCTATTTTGCCAATGGTAATAGGAGAAATTGGACCACAAATGTTGTTGTCCAGTTTGTCCTGAGTACGCAGATACCCCATATGTGGGGGTAAACCACTGTTTGTTCGCAGGGCAGGGCTCAGAAGGGAAGGCACGCCATTTGGCTTTTTAAATGGAAAATTAGTTCCAATCATTAGCGGACACCATGTCGCGTTTGGAGAGCCCCTGTGTGCCTAAACATTGGAGATCCCCCACAAATGACCCCATTTTGGAAACTAGACCCCCAAAGGAACTAATCTAGATGTGTGGTGAGCACTTTGAACCCTCAAGTGCTTCACAGAAGTTTATAACGCAGAGCCATGAAAATAAAAAAAAAATTTCTTTTCTCAAAAATGATTTTTTAGCCCACAATTTTTTATTTTCCCAAGGGTAACAGGAGAAATTTGACCCCAAAAGTTGTTGTCCAGTTTCTCCTGAGTACGCTGATACCCCATATGTGGAGGTAAACCACTGTTTAGCCACATGCTGGGGCTCGGAAGTGAAGTAGTGACATTTTGAAATGCAGACTTTGATGGAATGCTCTGCGGGCGTCACGTTGCGTTTGCAGAGCCCTTGATGTGGCTAAATAGTAGAAACCCCCCACAAGTGACCCCATTTTGGAAACTGGACCCCGAAAGGAACTTATCTAGATATGAGGTGAGCACTTTGAACCCTCAAGTGCTTCACAGAAGTTCATAACACAGAGCAGTGAAAATAATACGTTTTCTTTCCTCAAAAATAATTTTTTAGCCCAGAATTTTTTAATTTTCCCAAGGGTAACAGGAGAAATTTGACCCAAATATTTGTTGTCCAGTTTCTCCTGAGTACGGTGATACCCTATATGTGGGGGTAAACTACTATTTGGGCACTTGCCGGGGCTCGGAAGTGAAGTAGTGACGTTTTGAAATACAGACTTTGATGGAATGCTCTACGGGCGTCACGTTGCGTTTGCAGAGCCCCTGATGTGACTAAACAGTAGAAACCCCCCACAAGTGACCCCATTTTGGAAACTAGACCCCGAAATGAAATTATCTAGATATGTGGTGAGCACTTTCAACCCCCAAGTGCTTCACAGAAGTTTATAACGCAGAGCCGTGAAAATAATAAATACGTTTTCTTTCCTCAAAAATAATTTTTTAGCCCAGAATTTTTTATTTTCCCAAGGGTTACAGGAGAAATTGGACCACAAAAGTTGTTGTCCAGTTTCTCCTGAGTACGCTGATACCCCATGTGTGGGGGTAAACCACTGTTTGGGCACACGTCGGGGCTCGGAAGTGAAGTAGTGACTTTTGAAATGCAGACTTTGATGGAATGCTCTGCGGGCGTCACGTTGCGTTTGCAGAGCCCCTGGTGTTCCTAAACAGTAGAAACCCCCCACAAGTGACCCCATTTTGGAAACTAGACCCCCAAAGGAACTTATCTAGATATGTGGTGAGCACTTTCAACCCCCAAGTGCTTTACAGAAGTTTATAACGCAGAGCCGTGAAAATAATAAATACGTTTTCTTTCCTCAAAAATATTTTTTTTAGCCCAGAATTTTTTATTTTCCCAAGGGTTACAGGAGAAATTGGACCCCAAAAGTTGTTGTCCAGTTTCTCCTGAGTACGCTGATACCCCATGTGTGGGGGTAAACCACTGTTTGGGCACACGTCGGGGCTCAGAAGGGAAGTAGTGACTTTTGAAATGCAGACTTTGATGGAATGGTCTGCGGATTTCACGTTGCGTTTGCAGAGCCCCTGGTGTGCCTAAACAGTAGAAACCCCCCACAAGTGACCCCATTTTGGAAACTAAACCCCCCAAGGAACTTATCTAGATACGTGGTGAGCACTTTGAACCCCCAAGTGCTTCACAGACGTTTACAACGCAGAGCCGTGAAAATAAAAAATCATTTTTCTTTCCTCAAAAATGATGTTTTAGCAAGCAATTTTTTATTTTTTCAAGGGTAACAGGAGAAATTGGACCCCAGTAATTGTTGCGCAGTTTGTCCTGAGTATGCTGGTACCCCATATGTGGGGGTAAACCACTGTTTGGGCACACGTCGGGGCTCGGAAGTGAGGGAGCACCATTTGACTTTTTGAATACAAGATTGGCTGGAATCAATGGTGGCGCCATGTTGCGTTTGGAGACCCCCTGCTGTGCCTAAACAGTGGAAACCCCTCAATTCTGACACCAACACACCCCTAACCCTTATCCCAATTGTAGCCGTAACCCTAACCACAACCCTAACCCCAACACACCCCTAATCCTAACCACAACCCTAATTCCAACCCAACCCTAACCCTAAGGCTATGTGCCAACGTTGCGGATTCGTGTGAGATATTTCCGCACCATTTTTGAAAAATCCGCGGGTAAAAGGCACTGCGTTTTACCTGCGGATTTTCCGCGGATTTCCAGTGTTTTTTGTGCGGATTTCACCTGCGGATTCCTATTGGGGAACAGGTGTAAAACGCTGCGGAATCCCCACAAAGAATTGACATGCTGCGGAAAATACAACGCAGCGTTTCCGTGTGGTATTTTCCGCACCATGGGCACAGCGGATTTGGTTTTCCATATGTTTACATGGTACTGTAAACCTGATGGAACACTGCAGCGAATCCGCAGCGGCCAATCCGCTGCGAATCCGCAGCCAAATCCGCACCATGTGCACATAGCCTAATTCTAAAGGTATGTGCACACGCTGTGGAAAACGCTGCAGATCCGCAGCAGTTTCCCATGAGTTTACAGTTCAATGTAAACCTATGGGAAACAAAAATCGCTGTACACATGCTGCAGAAAAACTGCACGGAAACGCAGCGGTTTACATTCTGCAGCATGTCACTTCTTTCTGCGGATTCCGCAGCGGTTTTACAACTGCTCCAATAGAAAATCGCAGTTGTAAAACCGCAGTGAAATGCGCAGAAAGACCGCGGTAAATCCACAGCAGTTTAGCACTGCGGATTTATCAAATCCTCTGCGGAAAAATCCGCAGAGGACCAGAATACGTGTGCACATCCCGGACCCTAACCCTAGCCCTAACCCTAACCCTAGCCCTAACCCTACCCCTAACCCTACCCCTAACCCTAACCCTACCCCTAACCCTAACCCTACCCCTAACCGTAACCCTAGTTCTTACCCCAACCTTAGTGGAAAAAAAATTCTTTATTTTTTTTATTGTCCCTACCTATGGGGGTGACAAAGGGGGGGGGGGGTCATTTACTATTTTTTTTATTTTGATCACTGAGATAGGTTATATCTCAGTGATCAAAATTCACTCTGGAACGAATCTGCCGGCCGGCAGATTCGGCGGGCGCACTGCACATGCGCCCGCCATTTTGGAAAATGGCGGCGCCCAGGAAAGAAGACGGACGGACCCTGGGAGGCTCGGTAAGTATAAGGGGGGGGAAGATCAGGGCACGGGGGGGCGTCGGAGCACGGGGGGTGGATCGGAGCATGGGGGGTGTATCGAAACAGGGGGGGTGGATTGGAGCACGGGGTGGGGGATCGCTGTGCGGGGGGGTGGATCGGAGCACGGGGGGGTTTGATTGGAGCACGGGGGGTGTGATTGGAGCCCGGGGGGAGCGGACAGGAGGACGGGGGAGCGGAGCACAGGACATAGGGGAGCGGAGCACAGATCGGAGGGCTGGGGGGGCGATCGGTGTGGTGGGGTGGGTGCACATAAGTATTTCCAGCTATGGCCGATGATATTGCAGCATCGGCCATGGCTGGATTGTAATATTTCACCAGTTTTTTAGGTGAAATATTACAAATCGCTCTGATTGGCAGTTTCACTTTCAACAGCCAATCAGAGCGATCGTAGCCACGGGGGGGTGAAGCCACCCCCCCTGGGCTAAACTACCACTCCCCCTGTCCCTGCAGATCGGGTGAAATGGGAGTTAACCCTTTCACCCGGCCTGCAGGGACGCGATCATTCTGTGACACAGCATATGCGTCACAGGTCGGATTGGCACCGACTTTCATGACGCATACGCTGTGTCACAGGTCGGGAAGGGGTTAAAGAAGCTGTATTGCGGGAATGAAAATCAATAAAATGCCTCGCCACCGAGGAAATGGTGCGACTATTATTTGTAGTGCATTTGATGTCATACAAGTGTTCCGATATGCGGTTTTTTAATTTCCGAGTAGTACACCCGATATATGATTTGTCACAAATCGTACAATCAATTTTGTAGACTACAAATCGTGTATTACAGTTTATAAATGTTTGAATTTTGTATTGATTTTTATTTCCTCCGGTACCAAAAAACTTTACGGTGGTAAGATGTCTGCACGTAGTGCAATTAGTTACATTACATTTATAACAACCTATACAATGCAACCAAGTATTAGTTGAATGTTCAGAAGAAAAGTGATTAGGAGATATTATGTTGCCTAAGGTAGGCGCTTTTCTGGCTACTATATTGCATCCCTTAGACAGAATCTGAGCAAGAGTGGGATCTTCAAATAAAATGGGCAAAGCTTTATTAATAATAGTTTTGATTTTATTGAACTGTGGACTAAATTGTAGACACACATATGGTTTATTGCCTATATTAGTTCTATTTATAATTTTCTTTTTTTTATTTTTATTATTATCGCTTGTTCCACTGTCTATCTCTGAGGGGATAAGACTTGATTGCTCTTTCTGATTTACTATATGTGCTGCTCTGTCTAGCATCCAATGCGGATATCCACGTTTTCAAAATTTGTTTCGTGATTGGATTAGATCTTTAAATAAATCATTATTATTGTTACAGTTTCGCTTCAATCTCGTGAATTCACCTACAGGAATTGCCTTAACTGTGTGCCTGGGATGACTACTTTTAGCGTGAAGTAAACCATTACCTGCCATTGGTTTTATAAAAGTTCGTGTGGAAATAAGTTCATTAGGAACACCTGTCAACTCCAGATCCAAAAAGGAAATCTTGGACACAGCCTGAACATATGTGAATTTTAAATTAAAATTGTTGTCGTTAATATAATTTACAAAGTCCTGTATGGCAGATACATCGCCACGCCAAATAAACAGCGTATCATCGATGTATCTGCTATACCAATGAATACATGCAGAAAACGGATTGGAAACTGCAAAGAGGTGTGAATACTCCCAATAAGACATGACCAGATTTGCTAGGGAAGGTGAAAATTTAGCCCCCATGGCCACACCTGTGCATTGTAAAAAATATTCAGAATCAAAAGAAAAATTATGAGTCAAAAGAAAATAAGTTACCTGTAAAATAAAATTAATCAGATCACTTGAATATGAACTATACTTGTTCAGATGGAATTGTAACGCTTGTATTGCAACATTGTGAGGGATACAAGTATATAAAGAAACGACATCGCAACTTAGCCAAGTATATTCCAATTTCCATTTCTTTTTTGTTATGATACCCAGTATGTCTTTGGTATCCTTAATATATCCTGGGGTCCTGGATACCAATGGCTGTAGTAAAGAATCAAGCCACTGGCCAAGAAATTCATTTAGAGATCCTACGCTAGAGACTATGGGTCTCATAGGTGGAAAAGCGGCTTGTTTATGAATTTTAGGAAGCCCATATAAAAAGGGCATCACTGGATGAGAAACTCGTAAAAAATCAGCCTGTTTAATGGTCAGGACCCCCAAAGATATTCCCTCTTCAATAATTTTGTCAATTTCAGATTTAAATGAGGGGGTAGGATCAGACGTCAATTTTTTGTAAATATTAGTGTCCGCTAAAGATTTTAAAATTTCATTTTTATAGTCAGAGGAATTCATGATGACAATTATGCCTCCTTTATCACTAGTTTTTATAACTATGTCATTCATATCTTTTATCTCCTGAATAGCTCGTTTCTGGTTTATAGATAAATTGTGTTTAACTGAAACCCTTTGATTCTGCAGGGTTTTAAGATCTCGCTCCACTATTTCTTGAAATTTATTCATACATTCAGCCCGAGACTGCAAAGGATAAAAAAAGGGGTTCTTTGTTACCAAATCTAGAGATTGATTGATCAATTTATTGGATTCAGTATCCTGATCCTGTAAATCCTGCAGAATCAAAAGGGACATTTGTTCATGAAAATCCAAAGAATGAAAAACATTTGTTGTCCCATAATTTTCCTCAGACAAATATTCTTGTTGTTCAGCTGAAAAAAAATGTTTTTTTAATTGTAAGATTCCGAATGAATTTATTGATGTCCAAGATTGTTGCAAAAAGATTAAAGTCTTGATCTGGCGCAAAATTTAAACCAAAAGACAATACTTCCAATTGGTCTTGTGTAAAAGATCTAGATGATAAATTTATAACATTATTATTCATCTCATTGCACCCTTCCTGCGGCGGGTCTGCACACCATATAGACTTTCTGTGCTTCCTCCCACCGCGCCTTTTGCGTTTTTTGGCTTATTCACATGTCTAATGGGACTGGTATCTGTGAGCTCATTGAGGGAGGCATTCGATGTGCTGCAGCCATTATCGTCAGAATCCCCCTCTCTTGAGCTAAACCTTACAAAACGCTTGTTCTGTTTTTTGCGGCGATTGGAAAACCGCAGAATGGATCTGGGTGTTTTAGAGGAGTCTATGCCTTCATTCCAGTTGAACACTTTATTGGTTGCATAGTCGTCCAAATCTCGTTGAAATTTGCGTTTTTTTCGTTGTATAATTTCATCCTCTAATATTGTGACGTCTTCCTGAATTTTCTTGTACGAGATGTCTTTTTTCGGCCTTACTAACTATGTTACTATGTTACTATGTTATTTTCTAAAATGATGTCCATACTCTGCAGATTTGCTTTAGATACATCAATTTCTTTTTGTATGTCATTAAGTTTTTTATCCTCATATTTCACAATTAAATGCATGAGATTAAGTGAACAAGTGCTTAATATTTCGTTCCACTCCTCAGAGAATGAAGTGCCCAAATCAGTAGTGGCTTTTTTCTTAATTCGCAAGCCTCTTGGCACCATACTTTTGGATATGTAATTCTGAAGTGTGGTTAAATCCCACCAAGTTTTGATTTCTTGGATCATGAGTTTTTTCAGTACAGACCATGAGTTAGAAATTTCAGACGTAGCAATATTTCCTTCAAATGTACCAGAAAAAACCTTAGCTGCTTTTTGCATGCGGTTTGTAGTGGTGTCCGACATGGTGCAATGTCCCAAAAAAATAAGAATGTAATAAAAGCAGAGAAAGCACTTACTTGTGATGATATGTAGCCAGTCCCGAAAATAAGGAGTTAAATCTCGGGTGTAATTTCTAACTCATGGTCTGTACTGAAAAAACTCATGATCCAAGAAACCAAAACTCATGGAAGACGTCACAATATTAGAGGATGAAATTATACAACGAAAAAAAACGCAAATTTCAACGAGATTTGGACGACTATGCAACCAATAAAGTGTTCAACTGGAATGAAGGCATAGACTCCTCTAAAACACCCAGATCCATTCTGCGGTTTTCCAATCGCCGCAAAAAACAGAACAAGCGTTTTGTAAGGTTTAGCTCAAGAGAGGGGGATTCTGACGATAATGGCTGCAGTACATCGGATGCCTCCCTCAATGAGCTCACAGATACCAGTCCCATTAGACATGTGAATAAGCCAAAAAACGCAAAAGGCGCGGTGGGAGGAAGCACAGAAAGTCTATATGGTGTGCAGACCCGCCGCAGGAAGGGTGCAATGAGATGAATAATAATGTTATAAATTTATCATCTAGATCTTTTACACAAGACCAATTGGAAGTATTGTCTTTTGGTTTAAATTTTGCGCCAGATCAAGACTTTAATCTTTTTGCAACAATCTTGGACATCAATAAATTCATTCGGAATCTTACAATTAAAAAACATTTTTTTTCAGCTGAACAACAAGAATATTTGTCTGAGGAAAATTATGGGACAACAAATGTTTTTCATTCTTTGGATTTTCATGAACAAATGTCCCTTTTGATTCTGCAGGATTTACAGGATCAGGATACTGAATCCAATAAATTGGTCAATCAATCTCTAGATTTGGTAACAAAGAACCCCTTTTTTTATCCTTTGCAGTCTCGGGCTGAATGTATGAATAAATTTCAAGAAATAGTGGAGCGAGATCTTAAAACCCTGCAGAATCAAAGGGTTTCAGTTAAACACAATTTATCTATAAACCAGAAATGAGCTATTCAGGAGATAAATGATATGAATGACATAGTTATAAAAACTAGTGATAAAGGAGGCATAATTGTCATCATGAATTCCTCTGACTATAAAAATGAAATTTTAAAATCTTTAGCGGACACTAATATTTACAAAAAATTGACTTCTGATCCTACCCCCTCATTTAAATCTGAAATTGACAAAATTATTGAAGAGGGAATATCTTTGGGGGTCCTGACCATTAAACAGGCTGATTTTTTACGAGTTTCTCATCCAGTGATGCCCATTTTATATGGGCTTCCTAAAATTCATAAACAAGCTGCTTTTCCACCTATGAGACCCATAGTCTCTAGCGTAGGATCTCTAAATGAATTTCTTGGCCAGTGGCTTGATTCTTTACTACAGCCATTGGTATCTAGGACCCCAGGATATATTAAGGATACCAAAGACATACTGGGTATCATAACAAAAAAGAAATGGAAATTGGAATATACTTGGCTAAGTTGCGATGTCGTTTCTTTATATACTTGTATCCCTCACAATGTTGCAATACAAGCGTTACAATTCCATCTGAACAAGTATAGTTCATATTCAAGTGATCTGATTAATTTTATTTTACAGGTAACTTATTTTCTTTTGACGCATAATTTCTTTTCTTTTGATTCTGAATATTTTTTACAATGCACAGGTGTGGCCATGGGGGCTAAATTTTCACCTTCCCTAGCAAATCTGGTCATGTCTTATTGGGAGTATTCACACCTCTTTGCAGTTTCCAATCCGTTTTCTGCATGTATTCATTGGTATGGCAGATACATCGATGATACGCTGTTTATTTGGCGTGGCGATGTATCTGCCATACAGGACTTTGTAAATTATATTAACGACAACAATTTTAACTTAAAATTCACATATGTTCAGGCTGTGTCCAAGATTTCCTTTTTAGATCTGGAGTTGACAGGTGTTCCTAATGAACTTATTTCCACACGAACTTTTATAAAACCAATGGCAGGTAATGGTTTACTTCACGCTAAAAGTAGTCATCCCAGGCACACAGTTAAGGCAATTCCTGTAGGTGAATTCACGAGATTGAAGCGAAACTGTAACAATAATAATGATTTATTTAAAGATCTAATCCAATCACGAAACAAATTTTGAAAACGTGGATATCCGCATTGGATGCTAGACAGAGCAGCACATATAGTAAATCAGAAAGAGCAATCAAGTCTTATCCCCTCAGAGATAGACAGTGGAACAAGCGATAATAATAAAAAGAAAAAAAAGAAAATTATAAATAGAACTAATATAGGCAATAAACCATATGTGTGTCTACAATTTAGTCGACAGTTTAATAAAATCAAAACTATAATTAATAAAGCTTTGCCCATTTTATTTGAAGATCCCACTCTTGCTCAGATTCTGTCTAAGGGATGCAATATAGTAGCCAGAAAAGCGCCTACCTTAGGCAACATAATATCTCCTAATCACTTTTCTTCTGAACATTCAACTAATACTTGGTTGCATTGTATAGGTTGTTATAAATGTAATGTAACTAATTGCACTACGTGCAGACATCTTACCACCGTAAAGTTTTTTGGTACCGGAGGAAATAAAAATCCATACAAAATTCAAACATTTATAAACTGTAATACACGATTTGTAGTCTACAAAATTGATTGTACGATTTGTGACAAATCATATATCGGGTGTACTACTCGGAAATTAAAAAACCGCATATAGGAACACTTGTATGACATCAAATGCACTACAAATAATAGTCGCACCATTTCCTCGGTGGCGAGGCATTTTATTGATTTTCATTCCTGCAATACAGCTTCTTTAAAAGTAATAGGTATTGAGAAAATTAAAAAACCTCCGCGCGGTGGGGATATTCACAGAGCGTTACTTACCAGAGAAGCGTTCTGGATCTTTAATCTAGGTACAAGGTTTCCAGGTGGTTTGAACAAACGAAATGAACTAATGTTTCATTACTAGCAATGTCCCTCCCTCTGTATTTCTTCATTTTCTTTATGTCTTTATTTTTATTCATTGTGCATTGTTTATTGTTCATTATCTATTGTATATATCCTTCTGCACATTATTGTTTTGAATTTATTGGGTACATTTGTGATTTTTTTTTTTCCTATGTATCACATGACATTTTTCTAGCATTTGATTGGTGCTATATTGTATATATACCGGATATGTCATTTAGCAGATCAGCTGTGATAAAGACCGCTTGGTCGAAACGCGTCGCTCGCCTTACTATGTGTATGATGCCGTCCCAGGAGTCGTCTCCTTATTTTAATATGTTGGATTAAACTTTAATATTTTATTTGGAAGCTGGATCATCTTTTCGTTTTTTGGATATTCTTCACGTCACGTCAGGACGGAGATCCGTGCTTCCTGCATTTCCTTGGTGTGCTGGCTCCCTGCCTTTTGTCCTGTGTTTTTTTTAACCCTTTACTAAAATTGGATTAATAATGGATAGGTGTCATAATTGACGCCTCTCCATTATTAATTTGGCTTAATGTCACCTTACAATGGCAAGTTGACATTAACCCTTCATTACCCCATATCCCACCGCTACACGGGAATGGGAAGAGAGTGGCCAAGTGCCAGAATAGGCGCATCTTCCAGATGTGCCTTTTCTGGGGTGGCTGGGGGCAGATGCTTTTAGCCAGGGGGGGGCCAAAAACCGTGGACCCTCTCTAGGCTATTAATATCTGCCCTCAGTCACTGGCTTTACTACTCTGGCGAAGAAAATTGCGCTGGAGCCCACGCCAATTTTTTACGGCTTTTAAGCTATCTAGCGCTGTATGAAATATTTATATATATGTGTGTCTCACTAATATATATATACAGTGGGGCAAAAAAGTATTTAGTCAGTCAGCAATAGTGCAAGTTCCACCACTTAAAAAGATGAGAGGCGTCTGCAATTTACATCATAGGTAGACCTCAACTATGGGAGACAAACTGAGAAAAAAAAATCCAGAAAATCACATTGTCTGTTTTTTTAACATTTTATTTGCATATTATGGTGGAAAATAAGTATTTGGTCAGAAACAAACAATCATGATTTCTGGCTCTCACAGACCTGTAACTTCTTCTTTAAGAGTCTCCTCTTTCCTCCACTCATTACCTGTAGTAATGGCACCTGTTTAAACTTTTTATCAGTATAAAAAGACACCTGTGCACACCCTCAAACAGTCTGACTCCAAACTCCACTATGGTGAAGACCAAAGAGCTGTCAAAGGACACCAGAAACAAAATTGTAGCCCTGCACCAGGCTGGGAAGACTGAATCTGCAATAGCCAACCAGCTTGCAGTGAAGAAATCAACAGTGGGAGCAATAATTAGAAAATGGAAGACATACAAGACCACTGATAATCTCCCTCGATCTGGGGCTCCACGCAAAATCCCACCCCGTGGGGTCAGAATGATCACAAGAACGGTGAGCAAAAATCCCAGAACCACGCGGGGGGACCTAGTGAATGAACTGCAGAGAGCTGGGACCAATGTAACAAGGCTTACCATAAGTAACACACTACGCCACCATGGACTCAGATCCTGCAGTGCCATACGTGTCCCACTGCTTAAGCCAGTACATGTCCGGGCCCGTCTGAAGTTTGCTAGAGAGCATTTGGATGATCCAGAGGAGTTTTGGGAGAATGTCCTATGGTCTGATGAAACCAAACTGGAACTGTTTGGTAGAAACACAACTTGTCGTGTTTGGACGAAAAAGAATACTGAGTTGCATCCATCAAACACCATACCTACTGTAAAGCATGGTGGTGGAAACATCATGCTTTGGGGCTGGTTCTCTGCAAAGGGGCCAGGACGACTGATCCGGGTACATGAAAGAATGAATGGGGCCATGTATCGTGAGATTTTGAGTGCAAACCTCCTTCCATCAGCAAGGGCATTGAAGATGAAACGTGGCTGGGTCTTTCAACATGACAATGATCCAAAGCACACCGCCAGGGCAACGAAGGAGTGGCTTCGTAAGAAGCATTTCAAGGTCCTGGAGTGGCGTAGCCAGTCTCCAGATCTCAACCCTATAGAAAACCTTTGGAGGGAGTTGAAAGTCCGTGTTGCCAAGTGAAAAGCCAAAAACATCACTGCTCTAGAAGAGATCTGCATGGAGGAATGGGCCAACATACCAACAACGGTGTGTGGCAACCTTGTGAAGACTTACAGAAAACGTTTCACCTCTGTCACTGCCAACAAAGGATATATTACAAAGTATTGAGATGAAATTTTGTTTCTGACCAAATACTTATTTTCCACCATAATATGCAAATACAATGTTAAAAAAACAGACAATGTGATTTTCTGGATTTTTTTTTCTCAGTTTGTCTCCCATAGTTGAGGTCTACCTATGATGTAAATTACAGACGCCTCTCATCTTTTTAAGTGGTGGAACTTGCACTATTGCTGACTGACTAAATACTTTTTTGCCCCACTGTATATATATATATATATAGACAGTATATATGCTTTTATTATTTTTTGAGCCCATGGATCCCTTGTATATCCGTATGTCGGTTTTGCAAGCCTGCAAGAAAATCTCGCAGTACGGATGCCATACGGATTACATACGGAGGATGCCATGCGCAAAATACGCTGACACACCCTGGACCAATATTTTGGTGACTTTTCAGCGTATTACGGCCGTAAAATACGGACCGTATTGTCTTATGCCGAGTGTGACGCCGGCCATATACTGCGTGTACACTGTTATGTACTGCGTGGCCTGTATTCACACATCGCGTATTCCACAAAATGTCGTGGCCTGTGCTACATAGTATGTGGCTGCTATATACGGAAATACATATGTATAATAACCGCTGCGTTAGAATCGTGCCACCATCTAGTGTACAGATATTTTTAGATTTCTTATCCAAATAATAATTTAAAAAAATATAGTGACTGGTTCTCTATCAAAATTGTAGATAGAAAAACACCCGGAGGTCTGGGACCATGCCAGTGAGGAGTACAAAGCCTCCGCTTCTAAACGTGATGCCTGGCCAGCCATTGTCACTGAAATTTATCCGCAGTGGCCTCAACTACCAAAAGCGGGCCAAAAACTTATTTGTAAGTATGTTAAATTAGTGTTGTTTCTATTAAGTATCTACTATATAATTGTCTATTTGTGTCACTTCCCTCTTTCTGTCTGTCCTTCTGTCTGTCACAGATATTCATTGGTCGCGGCCTTTGTCTTTCATGGAATCCAAGTCGCTGGTTTGTTGTGGCAAAACGCCCACAAACATTGCCACGACCAATGTGCGACGGCCTCAGACTGGCGTCAATATGGCCGCTTTTTCCTCACCGCAGTCAGTGCCCGCTCCATACTCCCCTCTAGTCAGGCCTCACACAGGGTTAAGGCCAGCGTTAACCGAGCGAGGTGCTACGCACTCTGGTTATGCACCTATTAACCCTGTTTGACAATCTTTTTACTATAGATTCTGTGTATGCAGCATCACTAGTACAAAGATCTTATTTTTTTGTATTAATAATAAAAAACTTTTCATTTATTTTTGGACATATCTCGGGTGTTCTTCTTTGTTTATAAAGCTATAAATTAGGCCGGTATACCTAGAATCGTATACATATGTGACGGCAGCCTGAGAAGCTGATGTGTTCCACCAACTCCATTCACCCCCCCTCAGAGAGCAGAAAGCAGACTACAAGTTAGATGATTTCTATAAGTTTTCTCGTTTATTTTATACTGTTTTGCATAAGTTGCATTTCTCTTTATTATATTTTTTTACTTTTTTTTCTTACTGTAAGCACTGAACCTTTTTGTATTAAAATATAAATCTTTAACAAGTTGAACCTTGAATGTTCTAAAAGAATCCATAGCCTAAGGTGTGTGAGCCTTATGAGTGGTAGACATTATTAGTATAAAAAATTCCAGGACTCATCGCCCGTGTGTTCGATGAGTGGTAGCAGCGTGTATGATCGGATGTGTGGTCTGGGTCGGTGTGTGATTTAGGCTCCTATTACAGCATAGGACAGAGGTTGAATGCTGGACTGAGAGAGAGGAGATAGATTAACCCTTGCACGCGCAACCCCAAGTCACGTGCTGGGAGCGGGCATGTGACAAATTAGTGACATCACGGAGTAGGGATCCATGACAATTGGTGGCAGAGCGATGGGATAGAATTATTTCTATTAAAGCATTAGTGCATGGTTTAAGCAATTATTCCCTGTACTAAAGAATTGGTATCCTTGCGAGGAGTGCACCAGTTCTGCAAAGTTCAACTCAGTGCTTACTTAGACATACTTGCAAACAGTTTCTCCTCCCCGTTTTTCTTTGATATCTTTTATTTGGCAAAGACTGTTCACCGATATGGCAGCCCAGTACAAGAAGCAGAGCAAAGAGTCTCTGACCGACCTCTATGAGCAGAGAGGAATAGAGACGACCGACAGATCCAGGGAACGGCTGATACGCGCCTTGGTCGAGCAGGACATGGAACAAAGTGCTGGAACATCTGGGCAAGGAGAGAGTCCACCTCAGAGAGACCCAGCCATGCCAGCTCTTGCACCAGGAATACCTGATGGAAATGCCAGCAATGTCAGTGCTGAGGAGCCTATGGACTTCACTTTGCAAATGGCCTTACAAGAGCTGGGAACAAGTGATCCCAATCTTCGCATGCAGCTTATTCTATTGTACCGAGAGACTGCAGAACGCCGGGACCGGGCTGAGAGAGAGGCTGCAGAACGCCGGGAGGACAGAGCTTTCCAGCTTCAGATGACTCAAATAGAGAGGGGTATCAGTCTTCAGCTAACCCCCTCCCAGGACATAAATCCGAGGAGACCACGTCTGGAAAACTTCCCTGTGATGGAGAAGGATACGGACTTAGATACTTTCCTTCGGGGGGTTTGAAAAAACCTGCAGGTAGTACCATCTACCCCGTGAGCAGTGGGCGCAGTATCTAACCCCAGGGTTGAGAGGCAAAGCCCTGGAAGATTTTGCTGGCCTCCCACCAGAGCTAGATGGGAACTATGAGGCCATACAGGAGGCCCTGATCAGGAAATACAACCTAACACTAGAAGTGTATCGGAGAAAGTTCCGGAACCTACAACGTAGATCAACTGACAGCTATGCAGATGTTGTGTGCACCATGAGGACCACATTCCATCAATGGATCAGGGGACTTTGTTAACAGTTTTGAGGACTTAATGGATCTTATGGGCAAGGATCAATTTCTTCACATGTGCCCCACAGATGAACAACAATTTGTGTGTGATCGGGAGCCACAGACTGCATATCAGGCTGCAAGGATTGTGGACTGCTATGTGGCTAACAGGATGCCTGAGGTGCGGAAGCCTTCGGGATTCAGCTGGAGGGGAGGTAAGCCAAATGGGGACTCTTCTCCCTCTGCCGGCCGATCACCAGTGCTGTCCAAGTCCACCTTCTATGGGGTCCCGGGGAATTGACATTCTCTAGGTGATGCATGCCGGTGCTTCTCCTGCAGCAAAGTGGGACATGTTAGCGCTGTCTGCCCTGATAGATACGCCAAACTACAACCATAAAGCCATCTGTGCCCCCACCGTCTGTCCTCTTTGTGGCCACCTCTGATGCGAGGGCTAATGAGAACTGTCAATCTGTCACTGTTGGCAATAAAGTCATCATTGGTCTCAGGGACACTGGGGCAGAGGTGACCCTGGTGCGTCCAGCCATGATAACCCCTGCCAATATCATACCAGGAAAGACTATGTCTATAACCGGGATTGGAGGGGTCAGCCCTGCCGTGCCCATGGCCCGTGTGTACCTGGAAGCTGTGGCACTGTTCTCCATCCGAGCAAAGTATTGGATGCTTTACTGACTGTGTTCTCTCTTGTGGGTTTCCCCAAGAAAGTGTTGACCGATCAGGGAACCCAGTTCACGCCCGATCTCATGGAAAGCCTCAGTGAATGAATACAAGTACAGCATTTTGAGGCCAGAGCCTATCATCCCCAAACCAATGTACTCTGCGAGTGTTTTAAGGGAACATTAAAGCAAATGCTCGAAATGCTGGTGGAGACTGAAGGGAGAGACTGGGAGCGGTACCTCCCCCATCTGTTTGCCTACAGAGAAGTACACCGGGCGTCTACTGGATTCTCCACCTTTGAACTGGTTTATGGAAGGAGGGTCTGGGGGCCACTTGATTTGATTAAGGATTGTTGGGAGGATGACCCCAGAACTACTGGAGTCTCAGTGGTCGATTATGTACTGTAGCTCAGAGAGAGAATGCAAAAACTGAGCAACCTGGCCCATGAGAACGTGACCCAGGCCCAAATCAACCAGAAGGTCTGGTACGACCGTAATGCCAGACTGAGGGTCTACGAGGAGGAGCAGGTTTGGGCGTTGGTCCCTATGTTACACAATAAATTGCAGGCCGTATGGGAGGGACCATACACTGTACATAAGTGGCTAAATGATGTTATTTATGTGGTGACACTAGATGAGCGTGCAAAGCGTCAGAAAGTATTTCATGTGAATATGCTGAAGGCTCATCATGACAGGGAGACCTGTGTCTTACCTGTCTGTAGCCTGCCTGAAGATGGGGAGGCTGATCTGTTACTAGATGTGGGGGATGGGACTCGGTACATGGAGTCACTGGAGTCAGCAGAATATAACCCTGAGCTATCCCAGTTAACGGTCTGAGCTGATGGGGGCGCTCAGTGAGTTCACTGAAGTCTTGACAGGGGAGCCTGGAAGGACGCACTTAGCAGCTCACCATGTGGACACTGGTACTAATCCCCCAGTATGGCAGTCTGGATACCGTGTGTCAGCAGAGGTGAAGGCACACATGAGGGAACAGAGGAGATGCTGAACCTCAAGGTGATACAAAAATCCCGAAGTGCCTGGGCCTCGCCTGTGGTTCTTGTCCCAAAAAAGGACCGTACTACCCGATTCTGTGTAGACTACAGGAAATTAAATGTACTGACTACATGTGAGATCTACCCCATGCCGAGGATAGACGAGCTGTTAGAGCAGCTAGCTAAAGCATCGTACCTCACCATCATGGACCTAAGTAGGGGATACTGGCAGATACCCCTGACCAGAGCTCAGGAGGTCTGCCATTATAACACCATTCAGGTGAGTTTCTAGTGATGTCCTTTGGTATGAAGAATGCCCCTGCCACCTTCCAGAGCTTGGTCAATCACTTAATGGAAGGTTGAGATAGTTTTGCCGTTGCTTATCTCGATGACATAGCCATTTTTAGTAATTCTTGGGAGGAACACCTCGTACATCTTTCGCAGGTGTTGCAAAGGCTTAAAATTGCAGGTCTTACTGTTAAGCCAGGGAAGTGTCAGGTAGCCATATGGGAAGTACAATACCTTGGACACCGGGTGAGGGGAGGACTGCTAAAACCTGAGCCAGGGAAGGTAGAAGCCATTACAGCCTGGGCCACCCCATGAACCAAGAAGCAGGTACTGTCCTTCCTGGGGTACAGCGGGCTACTATAGGAGGTTTGTACCAAACTACAGTGCTCTGGCCAAACCGTTAACTGATCTGACCAGGAAGAAACTTCCCAAAATTGTCTCCTGGAGTCCTCAGTGTGAGGAATAATTTTCTGCCCTAAAGTCAGCATTGGTTCGTTTACCCATCCTGCAGGCCCCAGATTTCATTCGCCGGTTTGTAGTGCAGACAGATGCCAGCACCTATGGGCTAGGTGCGGTTCTCAGCCAGGTGAACCAACAAGGAGAGGCGCACCCAATACTGTACCTAAGCAGGAAACTCCTGCCCAGAGAAGTGGCTTATGCCACCATTGAGAAGGAATATTTGGCAATTGTGTGGGCTCTGCAGAAGCTGCCTGCAACCATACCTCTTTGGGCGCAACTTCACCGTGATCACAGATCATAACCCATTGAGTTGGCTCAACAGAGCAGTTGGGGACAACGGGAAATTGCTTAGATGGAGTCTAATATTACAGCAATATGATTTCACAATTCAGCATAAGAAAGGAGTTGATCATGGCAATGCTGATGGCCGATCTCGCCAAGGTGGGGCAGAACCAGATACGTGCTTGGGAGCTGACCTGTAAGTCAACCCCCATGCATGTTCATGAGGGAGGTGTGGTGAAATTTTTGTATATATACATATGCACAGTGACCTATGATAGGTATTGTGTGACTAGTACCATCATCTGTCCTGAAGGCTGCAGGTCGCACCAGGTGCTAATAAGTATTTTCCTGAGACAAGCAGACTTCTGTCTCCAAATCTCACCAGGGGGTCCTGCTGGACGCCAAGAAGAAAGGTAACATTTGACACCTCCTAGCTCTTGGAAGAGAGATTTCAATTACGGCCTGATAGTATCTCTGTGAGAACATTTACACAAAGGATCTCAAGAGAAAATAACATATTCATTGGTAGCGCGGCCGTGGTCCAATCAAAAACAAGCAATTATGATATTAACCTGAGAGGCTGGTCTAGAAATCTGACCTCCAGGCCAAAGCTAGAAATTAGGCCGGTATACCTAGAATCATGTTCATGTGTGAGAGCAGCCTGAGAAGCTGATGTGTTCCACCAACTCCATTCACCCCCCTCAGGGAGCAGAAACAGACTACAAGTTAGATGATTTCTGTAAGTTTCCTCCTGTTTATTTTATACTGTTTTGCATAAGTTGTATGTCTTTTTATTATATTTTTATACCTTTTTCTTACTGTAAGCACTGAACCTTTTTTGTATTAATGTATAAAACTTTAACAAGTTGAACCTTGAATTTTCTAAAAGAATCCATAGCCTAAGGTGTGTGAGCCTTATGAGTGGTAGACATTATTAGTATTAACATTTCCGGGACTCATCGCCCATGTGTTCGATGAGTGGTGGAAGCGTGTATGAGCGGGTGTGTGGCCTGGGTTGGTGTGTGATTTATGCTCCCACTACAGCATAGGACAGAGGTTGACTGCTGGACTGAGAGAGAGGAGATAGATTAACCCTTGCAGGCGCAACCCCAAGTCATGTGCTGGGAGCGGGCACGTGACGAATTAGTGACACCACGGAGTAGGTTTCCATGACACTCAGTATTGAGGTAAAGTGTGTAATTGGTGGAACAGGTGGAAATACCGAGTCTGCTGCATAGCCTGAACGTAAGCAGCGTTGCAGGCCTGCATCACGTTGAGCTGGAGCTAAGGCGTAAGGTATTCCGACATGTCCTGCGCTATCTTATAAAAAAATGGTGTGCTGGTCTCTTGAGGTCGGCTTCCAGACGGTTAAGGCATTAGTTGACATCTTGGAAAAGAGTGTTAATATGGGTCAGACCACTTTCCAGTCTATCTCCCAGCGCCTTCAAGCCATTCTGGAAGACCGAGCTCAAGTGAATATACTCGGGCATGAGGGACCTGTCCGAGGCCTTTTGCTGCTGGCAGAAGATATGATATGGAACCCGTGGATAGATCTAGATCCGAACATGCAACTAAATCAGGCCTTGCGTTTGTCACCCTGATGAGACGGGGCCTGAAGGACTTGGGGAAGATGTCCAAACATAGTATTAGGGGTTTAATCACATGTCTATGCTTAAGCAGATCTTATTATAAATTATATTCTTTCTCTACCTTAAATTAACATCCCCTGTATGACCTAATCTGAAATTGTGACTATTTTACGTTGTTGCCATTGTGTGCGATAGTTGACAATATGCTGGTGTAAACACTCTGTGCATTACCTGTTTGTCTTCTTTTTGAACTATCCCCCCCCCCATCTTTGTCTTGTCTCCCCCTATGTTAAAATTTGTGTTTGTTCATTATTACTGAAATTTACACCTCCCCTGCGTGGGAGAACCTATCCAAACAGTTGTAAACTTTCTAAATAAAACTTATTGAAACATGCAATAACAAGCAATCAGAAAACCGTATCTGCACCAAAATGGTATAATTAAAATCATCAGCTCTGCACGCAAGAAATAAGGCTTCACCCAACCCAAGATCATGAAAAATGGAGATGCGACGGGTATCGGAAAATAGCACAATTCATTTATACTTTACCTAATAAAGAGGAGTTATTTTTACTGATAAATGTTTGTTTTGGGTTGTTTATTTTCTGTTGGTATTTGGTTTATCCTATAAAACTCCCATATAATATTCTCACCTTGAACGCACGCTGCGCATCATGTTTTTGCACAATTTGTCAATAATATATAGGTTCTCCCCGTCTGAATTATTTTTGAAGGTCAACAAAATACGATTTTCCTGTAATTTATTTCTCACACTCTAGGTATAATAATGGCTTTTCTCTGTGTGGGATTTTTGATGTTTATAAAGGTTGCCAAATAGTTGGACAAGCCCTTCTCATTCCTCATGTTAGGTCCTGTTAAAATAAAAATCCTCATAGAAACCTCCCATGATGGCGCCGTTTCACTGGTGTTTGCGCTTGTGTTCTTGAGGCTCTTTTGAGGTTGTTACGTCATGTGAGCCCTGTGCCCAATCAGCGCTAATGTCACTGTCCCCACCTTCGGACAAATCAAGCATCATGAGGCAGAGAGCAGCCGCGGCCCTGGCTTCCTGTTCAATACATCTGAAGGAAGGAGCAGTGAAGCTGTCGCTGATCGGGTGCAGGGCTCGTGTGATGTAACAACCTCACATAAGCCCCGGGACAGTGAGTCTCCACACCGCAGAAGTGGAGCCGGCCGCCAGCGGAGTATGAGTGTTTTTATTTTAATGAAACCAAACATGAAGAATGAGTTCACTGAGAAAAAAAAGAAGATATACAGTACAGAACAAAAGGTTTGGACACACCTTCTCATTCAAAGATTTTTCTGTATTTTCATGACTATGAAAATTGTAAGTTCACACTGAAGGCATCAAAACTATGAATTAACACATGTGGAATTATATACTTAACAAAAACGTGTGAAACAACTGAAAATATGTCTTATATTCTAGGTTCTTCAAAGTAGCCACCTTTTGCTTTTATGACTGCTTTGCACACTCTTGGCATTCTCTTGATGAGCTTCAAGAGGTAGTCACCGGGAATGGTTTTCACTTCACAGGTGTGCCCTGTCAGGTTTAATAAGTGGGATTTCTTGCCTTAGAAATGGGGTTGGGACCATCAGTTGTGTTGTGCAGAAGTCTGGTGGATACACAGCTGATAGTCCTACTGAATAGACCGTTAGAATTTGTATTATGGCAAGAAAAAAGCAGATAGGTAAAGAAAAACAAGTGGCCATCATTACTTTAAGAAATGAAGGTCAGTCAGTCTGAAAAATTGGGAAAACTTTGAAAGTGTCCCCAAGTGCAGTTGCAAAAACCATCAAGCACTACAAAGAAACTGGCTCACATGAGGACCGCCCCAGGAAAGGAAGACCAAGAGTCACCTCTGCTTCTGAGGATAAGTGTATCCGAGTCACCAGCCTCAGAAATTGCAGGTTAACAGCAGCTCAGATTAGAGACCAGGTCAATGCCACACAGAGTTCTAGCAGCAGACACATCTCTACAACAACTGTTAAGAGGAGACATTGTGCAGCAGGCCTTCATGGTAAAATAGCTGCTAGGAAACCACTGCTAAGGACAGGCAACAAGCAGAAGAGACTTGTTTGGACTAAAGAACCCAAGGAATGGACATTAGACCAATGGGAATTTGTGCTTTGGTCTGATGAGTCCAAATTTGAGATCTTTGGTTCCAACGACAGTGTCTTTGTGCGACGCAGAAAAGGTGAACGGATGGACTCTACATGCCTGTTTCCCACCGTGAAGCATGGAGGAGGTGTGATGGTGTGGGGGTGATTTGCTGGTGACACTGTTGGGGATTTATTCAAAATTGAAGGCATACTGAACCAGCATGGCTACCACAGCATCTTGCAGCGGCATGCTATTCCATCCGATTTGCGTTTAGTTGGACCATCATTTATTTTTCAACCGGACAATGACCCTAAACACACCTCCAGGCTGTGTAAGGGCTATTTGACCAAGAAGGAGAGTGATGGGGTGCTACGCCAGATGACCTGGCCTCCACAGTCACCAGACCTGAACCCAATCGAGATGGTTTGGGGTGAGCTGGACCGCAGAGTGAAGGCAAAAAGGCCAACAAGTGCTAAGCATCTCTAGGAACTCCTTCAAGATTGTTGGAAGACCATTCCCGGTGACTACCTCTTGAAGCTCATGAAGAGAATGCCAAGAGTGTGGAAAGCAGTAATCAAAGCAAAAGGTGGCTAATTTGAAGAACCTAGAATATAAAACATATTTTCAGTTGTTTCATACTTTTTTGTTAAGCGTATAATTCCACATGTGTTAATTCATAGTTTAAATGCCTTCAGTGTGAATGTACAATTTTCATAGTCATGAAAATACAGAAAAATCTCAGAAAGAATGCAGTGTGTCCAAACTTTTGGTCTGTACTGTATATATACCGTATTTTTGGATTATAAGATGCAACTAGGTGTTAGAGCAGGAAATTAAGAAAAAAAAATTAAAGCAAAAAATTTGGTCAATTCAGTACTTAACCCCTCTGTGACCTTAGACGTACTATCCCGTCGAGGTGACCTGGGCCTATCTGACTGGATAGTACGTCATACCCCGTGTGTGCGGCCAAGTGCCAGCTGATTATCACAGCTGATATCTGGCACTATGTGCCACGAGCGGTCACGGATTGTTCCGGAACCCCTGGAACACTGCGATCAAACAAGATAGGGATGTGATTATGTTGTTCAGAGGGTCTCCTCTGTCCTCCCTGCAGGCCTCCGGAGGCAAGATGGCCGCAGGGTCCTTCCGGGAGGTGGTTTGTCAGCACCTGCTAACAGCAGGCACAGGCAAGCCTCCTGCACTGCCTGTCAAATCGCTGATCTGAAAAAAAAAATTACATTGTAAAAATATTTACAAAAAAATTTCCTAAATAAAGAAAAAACTATTATTCCAATAAATACAATTTCTTTATGTAAATAACAAAAAATAAAAGTACACATATTTAGTATCGCCGCATCCGTAACGACCCAACCTATAAAACTGCCCCTCTAGTTAACCCCTTCAGTGAACACCGTAAAAATAAAACCTAAAACACGAAGCAAACAACGCTTTATCATAATACAGCCGAACAAACAGTGGAATAACACACGATCAAAAAGACGGATATAAATAAATATGACACTAAAGAAAATGTCATCTTGTCCTGCAAAAAACGAGCCGCCATCCAGCGTCATCAGCGAAAAAATTAATAAGTTATAGCCCTCAGAATAAAGCGATGCAAAAACAATTATTTTTTACATAAAGGTTTTTATCGTATAATTGATCTCCTTGGTGTACTCTGCTTTTAATACACCACGTACGAAAGAGAAATTAAAATTTGTTACAATGGGAGGAGGATCTGGGCCTTGTTATACCCATAGAGAAATGGTATATGTCCTGTGATACACTAACAAAGGGTGGTCATCAGGCCTCCCTAGCAGAAACGTCGATCAAAGTTCTTCACAGAACATATTACGTCCCGGTGATACTTCATGCCATCCACCCACACATACCCAACAATTGCTTCAGAGGTTGTAATGCCTTGGGTGACATGTTACACATATTTTGGAGTTGTCCTGTCGTTGAGGCTTTGTGGCGCGAGGTCAGGTCAATCGTAGAACAGATATATGGTAAGACAGTCTCCATGGACCCCACGGTTTTCTTGCTGGGGGCAAAATATCCTGGATTCACTAAGAGTCTGCATAAACTAGTAACCATTATTTGTATGGCTACAAAAATCCCCATCGCTACTAGATGGAAAACCACGTCACTATCCATTTCGCTAGTTAAAGATAGAATAAACTCGATTCTACTATATGAACGTATCCAAGCAACCAGGAATGATGAGTGGAACACTTTTTTCCGGACTTGGAACCCTTGGCTTGACCTCGATCCTAATGCTCTTTTGACTCAGGCCCTTATGATTTCCCCATGATGTGGTTTATATGTGGATCTGAGGTCCGTCTGGCAAACATTGCCCTGGTAGGATAAATTTCTCTACGATTTATATACATTGCCGTGTGTATCTGATACCCCTCAGACTTATGCTCAACTTAGACTCTATTTGGTAATGGCTAACCACACTACCGGACCCCTTGAGCGCTGACCTACATGAGCAATCTCTCCTGTTATGTTATAGATATTGCTAGTTTGATGACTGAGTTTATACTCCCCTTCCTGATGTAATTACCCTTTGTATGTATTGTCTAAATGTCTTTGTACGTTTTGTTTGCCCCCTTTAAAGCTAAATATTAGTACTAAGCAATCATTATATTTTTTATATTGATGCACCTTTTTCTTCTGTACAGAAGATTGTTTATCTTTGGTTGTATTTAAAACTATAAAAAAACATATTGAAACTTAAAGTTTTTATCGTATAAAAGCGCCAAAACATAAAAAAAGATATAAATGAGGTATCGCTCTAATCGTACTGGCCCGAAGAATAAAACTGCTTTATCAATTTTACCAAAAATGGAACGGTATAAACGCCTCCCCCAAAAAGAAATTCATCAATTGATGGTTTTTGTTCATTCTGCCTACCAAAAATCGTAATAAAAAACGATCAAAAAATGTCATGTGCCAGAAAATGGTACCAATAAAAACGTCAACTCGTCCCGCAAAAAAAAAAAGACCTCACATGACTCTGTGGACCAAAATATAGAAAAATTATAGCTCTCAAAATGTGGTAACGCAAAAAATATTTTTTGCAATAAAAAGTGTCTTTTAGTGTGTGACAGCTGCCAATCACAAAAACCCGCTATAAATAGTAAATCAAACCCCCCTTCACCACCCACTTAGTTAGGGAAAAATAATAAAATGTATTTATTTCCATTTTCCCATTAGGGTTGGGGCTAAAGTTTGGGTTGGGGTTAGAGTTTGGATTGATTACAGTTGGGTTAGGGGTGTTTCAGGGTTAGGGGTGTAGTTGGGATTAGGCTTAGGGGTGTGTTGGGATTAGTAGTCTGTTTGGGTTAGGGTTATCCTTAGGGTTGGAATTAGGGTTAGGGGTGTGTTGGGGTTAGGGTTGGGATTAAGGGTGTGTTGGGCTAGGGTTGTAGTTAGAATTGGGGGTTTCCACTGTTTAAACACATCAGGAGCTCTGCAAACACAATATGACGTCCGATCTCAATTCCAGCCAATTCTGTGTTCAAAAATTAAAACGGCGCTCCTTCCCTTCCTAACTCTGCCATGCGCCCAAACAGTGGTTTACCCCCACATATGGGGTATCAGCGTACTCAGGACAAATTGGACAACGACTTTTGTGGTCCATTTTATCTTGTTACCCTTGGGAAAATAAATAATTGGGGGCAAAAAGATGATTTTTGTGAAACAAATGATTTTTTATTTTTACGGCTCTACATTATAAACTTCTGTGAAGCACTTGGGGGTTCAAAGTGCTCACCACACATCTAGATAAGTTCCTTGGGGTCTACTTTCCAAAATAGTGTCACTTGTGGGGTTTCCACTGTTTAGGCACATCAGGGGCTCTCCTAATGCGACATGGCATCCTATCTCAATTCCAGCCAATTTTGCATTGAAAAGTCAAATGGCACTCCTTCCCTCCCGAGCTCTGCCATGCACCCAAACCGGGGTTTACCCCCACATATGGGGTATCGGCGTATTCAGGACAAATTGTACAACAACTTTTTGGGTCCCATTTCTCCTGTTACCCTTGGCAAAATAAAACAAATTGGATCTGCAGTATTTTTTGTGTGAAAAAAGTTAAATGTTCATTTTTTTCTTAAAGGGAACATGTCACTCCCAAAATCGATGTGAGGTAAGCTCATCGTCATCAGGGGCTTATCTACAGCATTCTGTAATGCTGTAGATAAGCTCCTGATGTAACCTGAAAGAGGAGAAAAAGACGTTAGATTATACTCACCTAGGGGCGGTCCCGCTGCGGTCTGGTCAAATGGGTTTCTCAGGTCCGCTCAGGCGCCTTCCATCTTCATTCCATGATGTCCTCTTCTGGTCTTCACGCCGTGGCTCCGGCGCAGGCGTACTTCTTCTGCCCTGTTGAGGGCAGAGCAAAGTACTGCAGTGTGCAGGTGCCGGAAAGGTCAGAGAGGCCCGGCGCCTGCGCACTGCAGTACTTTACTCTGCCCTCAACAGGGCAGACAAAGTACGCCTGCGCTGGAGCCACAGCATGAAGACCAGAAGAGGACGTCATGGAATGAAGATAGGAGGCGCCGGAGCGGACCTGAGAAACCCATTTGACCAGACCGCAGCGGGACCGCCCCTGGGTGAGTATAAACTAACCTCTTTTTCTCCTCTTCCAGGTAACATCGGAGGTTTATCTACAGCATTACAGAATACATTACAGAATGCTGTAGATAAGCCCCTGATGACGGTGAGCTTTCCTCACCATCGATTTTGGGGGTGACAGGTTCCCTTTAAACATTGTGAAAATTCCTGTGAAGCACCTGAAGGGTTAATAAATTTCTTAAATGTGGTTTTGAGCACCTTGAGGGGTGCAGTTTTTAGAAGCCACTTTTTGATATTTTCTATCAAAGTGACTTCAAATGTGATGTGGTCCCTAGAGAAAAAAAAGGTGTAGTAAAAATGAGAAATCGATAGTCAAATTTGAACCGTTATAACTCCCTAACAAAAAAAATATTGGTTCCAAAATTGTGTTGATGTAAAGTAGACATGTGGGAAATGTTACTTATTAAGTATTTTGTGTGACATATCCCTGAATGTTTATGCCATTAAATCACAAAGTTGGAAAATTGCAAAATTTTTGCCAAATTTCCGTTTTTTTCACAAATAAACGCAGGTAATATCATCAAAGAAATTTTACAACTAACGTGAAGTACAATATGTCTCGAGAAAATGTCAGAAACACCGGAATCCATTGAAGCGTTCCAGAGTTATAACCTGATAAAGGGACAGTGGTCAGAATTGTAAAAATTGGCCCGGTCATTAACGTGCAAACCACCCTTTGGGGGTAAAGGGGTTAATATCACCTATCCTGGTATATATGGTCTCCTCCTGGTATCCATGGATCCCTCACCTCCATCCTGATACAAATGGCCCCTTCGGATGCATGCCCCCTCATCCCTACCCTGGTATGCATGCCCCCTCATCCCTACCCTGGTATTAATGCCCCCTCATCCCTACCCTGGTTTGCATGGATCCCTCATCCCTATCCTGGTATCCATGGATCCCTCGGCTCTATCCTGGCAGGAATGATCGCCCTCATCCCTATACTAGTATGCATGGCCCCATCATAATCCTGGTATGCAGGGTCCCCATCTCTTCCTAGTATGCAGGGCACCATCCCTATTCTGGTATGATTGGCACCTATCCCGGTATGCAGTGCCCCCACCTCGTCGTAGTATGCATGACTCTCATCCTTATCCTGGTATGCAGGGCCCCCATCTCTATTCTGGTATGATTGGCCCCCATCCCGCTCCTGGTATGCATAGCCCAATCCTTATAATTGACCCCCACCCCCATCCTGGTATGCATGGCCCCATCAGAAAACATAAAAAAAACCATTACACTTACCTACCCGGCGCTCCCTCACAGCGTCCTGCTCTGATGCCGTCAGCTGTTTTATGCTTGTAAGCAGCACATGGCAGGGACGTCACAAGCAGAGCACAGCTGTCGGAGAACTCGCTGGGACTGTGCGCACAGAGAGCGGTGAGTATTCATTGCTCTTCAGTAGTGCGCAGTGTCATCCACCGGCTTCCTGCTGCTGCCGGCGGTCACGTGTGCCACTACTTAAGAGAAATGAATATTCATTGGATTCATTCATCAGGAGACTATTTAATATTGAACTATATTCAAGCGAGACTAGACGAAGAAAACCCTAAAATCATATATCATGTTACCGAAACAGTCAGAAAACCAGCCACATATTGGCAGATCCCAGACCTCAAACTATATACTTTGTAAGTTTATACGCCACTCCAGTGTCAGGAATAGATAGTATGTGACAATACAGTATATACCACTCAGGGAACACTTAACTTTCAGAGATAATCTCCATATTCATACTAAATAATGGCACAGATCTCCCAGACATTATGATTGCACACATCCCTAGTCTTCATAATGATATTGCACTCATTCCTTGACAGACCGCAGCATGGCCAATAGTTAGAAGCTGCTATTGATCTTTGGAGCAGGTAAGTTTTCCCTGAATGGTACATATTGGGCTGTCTGAAAACGGAGTTTAGTCTAGGACAATTTGTCTGCACTACTAATCATCAGCTGTTACAATACAAAACTAGGGCAGTTCCTATAGGAGAAAAAACACAAGAATTATACTGTATTGTCACATACTATCTATTCCCGACACTGGAGTGGCTTATAAACTTATGAAGTATATAGTTTGAGGTCTGGGATCTGCCAATATGTGGCTGGTTTTCTTACTGTTTCGGATAACATGATTTTAGTTTTTCTGTCTAGTCTCGCTTGAATATAGGTCAACTAGCTATTGAACCTGTTGGTCTCCATCCTGGTATGTGCTGTTCCATCCTGTGTCCCCATCCTGTCATGAGCTGCTCCATCCTGCGTCCCCATCCTGTCATGTGCTGCTCCATCCTGCGTCCCCATCCTGTCATGTGCTGCACCCATCCTGCACCCCCATTCTGACATGTGCTGCTCCATCCGGCGCCCCCATCCTGCCATGTGTTGCACCCATCTTCCGCCCCATTCTGTCATGTGTTGCACCCATCCTGCGCCCCCATTGTGACATGTGCTGCTCCCATCCTGCGCCCCCATTCTGACATGTGCTGCACCCATCCTGCGCCTCAATTCTGACATGTTCTGCACCCATCCTGCGCCTCCATTCTGTCATTTGCTGCTCCCATCCTGCGCCCCCATCCTGTCATGTGCTGCTCCCATCCTGTGCCCCCGTTCTGTCATGTGCTGCTCTCATCCTGCGCCCCTGTTCTGTCATGTGCTGCTCCCATCCTGCGCCCCTGTTCTGTCATGTGCTGCTCCCATCCTGCCCCCCCGTTCTGTCATGTGCTGCCCTATTCTGTCATGTGCTGCTCCCATCCTGTGCCCCCGTTCTGTCATGTGCTGCTCCCATCCTGCGCCACCATTCTTTAATTTGCTTCTCCCATCCATATGCCCCATACGCTGCTCCATTATGGTTGATGGCCCCCATAAGATGCTCCATAGTATATGCCCCTGTTGTTATGATCTGGTGGCCTTGGAGAAGCATGAGACGTACTCTGGAGAAGGTGGTACCTGTACTGACCACAAACCCTGAACTTAGCAGCGCAACTAGAAGTAGACGTGGGGGGTACCTAACACTCCCTAGACCCCTCGACACAGCCTAAGAACTAACTACCCCTAAAAACAGAAACAGGAAACCTATTTTGCCTCAGGGAAAATCCCCAAAGCATAGATAGCCCCCCACAAATATTGACTGTGAGAGGAGAGGGAAATAACATACGCAGACATGAAATCAGGATTTAGCATAGGAGGCCATACTAGCTAAAAAGAAAGAATAGAACAGGGTACTATGCGGTCAGTATTAAAACACTAGAAAATATCCACCACAGAAAATTCAAATCACCACATCGGACTAAAGACATGGAGGGTATATCTGCATCTCCAGAGACACAGCTTGGCTGCAAAAAATCCTTCACAGACAAAGCTGGATAAGACAAAACATGAAAATGCACAGAACTATAAGGTCCACAGCAGGTGGACAGCAAAAACAAAGCCAGGACTTATCTTTGAAGAAAAGCACAGCAAACAGGAGAGACCAGAAGGGATGTGAATCCTCCAAAAACAATGGACAACTGGCACTGACTAGAGGATCAAGCAGGACTAAATAGCTGAGTCCAAATTGAGCACACCTGATAAATGCTGCGATCCACAGACAGCAGCACTACCACTCAATACCACCGGAGGGAACCCAAGAGCAGAATTCACAACAGTACCCCCCCTTGAGGAGGGGTCACCGAACCCTCACCAGAGCCCCCAGGCCGATCAGGACGAGCCGAATGAAAGGCACGAACCAAATCGTCAGCATGAACATCTGAGGCAACAAACCAAGAATTATCCTCCTGGCCATAACCCTTCCATTTGACCAGATACTGAAGCTTCCGCCTCGAAAAACGAGAATCCAAAATCTTCTCAACCACATACTCCAACTCCCCATCAATCAACACCGGAGCCGGAGGATCAACAGAGGGAACAACGGGCACCACATACCTCCGCAACAAAGATCTATGGAAAACATTATAGATGGAAAAAGAGGCCGGAAGGGCCAATCGAAAAGACACAGGATTGATAATCTCTGAAATCCTATAAGGCCCAATAAACCGAGGCTTGAACTTAGGGGAAGAAACCTTCATAGGAACATGACGGGAAGACAACCAGACCAAATCCCCAACCCGAAGCCGGGAGCCAACACACCGACGACGGTTAGCAAAACGCTGAGCCACCTCCTGAGACAACACCAAATTGTCCACCACATGAGCCCAAATCTGCTGCAGCCTGTCAACCACAGAATCCACACCAGGACAATCAGAAGGCTCAACCTGTCCTGAAGAAAAACGAGGATGAAAACCAAAATTACAAAAAAAAGGCGAAACCAAGGTAGCAGAACTAGCCCGATTATTAAGGGCAAACTCGGCCAATGGCAAGAAAGCCACCCAATCATCCTGATCAGCAGACACAAAGCATCTCAAATAAGTTTCCAAAGTCTGATTAGTTCGCTCGGTTTGGCCATTTGTCTGAGGATGAAATGCGGAAGAAAAAGACAAATCAATGCCCAGCCTAGCACAAAAGGCTCGCCAAAACCTAGAAACAAACTGGGAACCTCTATCGGACACAATATTCTCCGGAATGCCATGCAAACGAACCACATGCTGAAAAAACAATGGAACCAAATCAGAAGAGGAAGGCAATTTAGGCAAACGTACCAAATGAACCATCTTAGAAAACCGGTCACAAACCACCCAGATAACAGACATCCTCTGGGAAACCGGAAGCTCTTAAATAAAATCCATAGAAATATGCGTCCAAGGTCTCTCAGGGACCGGCAAAGGCAGAAGCAACCCACTAGCGCGGGAACAGCAAGGCTTAGCCCGCGCACAAATCCCACAGGACTGCACAAAAGAACGCACATCCCGCGACAAAGAAGGCCACCAAAAGGACCTACCAACCAAATCTCTGGTACCAAAAATCCCATGATGGCCAGCCAACACAGAACAATGAACCTCAGAAATCACTTTACTAGTCCATCTATCAGGAACAAACAGTTTCCCCACTGGACAGCGGTCAGGTTTATTAGCCTGAAATTCCTGAAGAACCCGTCGTAAATCAGGGGAGATGGCAGAAAGAATCACCCCTTCCTTCAGAATGCCGACCGGCTCAAGAACCCCAGGGGAATCAGGAAAAAAACTCCTAGAGAGGGCATCCGCCTTAACAGTCTTAGTAACAGGAATGTACGAGACCACAAAATCAAAACGGGAGAAAAACAGGGACCGTCGAGCCTGTCTAGGATTCAGCCGTTTGGCAGACTCGAGGTAAATCAGATTCTTATGATCGGTCAGGACCACAATACGGTGCTTGGCCCCCTCAAGCCAATGTCGCCTCTCCTCAAATGCCCACTTCATAGCCAACAACTCCCGATTGCCGACATCATAATTGCGTTCCGCAGGTGAAAACTTCCGAGAAAAGAAGGCACACGGTTTCATCAAGGAACCATCAGAATTCCTCTGAGACAAAACGGCCCCTGCTCCAATCTCAGACGCGTCAACCTCAACCTGAAATGGAAGAGAAAGATCCGGCTGACGCAACACAGGGGCAGAAGTAAATCGGCGTTTAAGCTCCTGAAAGGCAGAAACAGCCGCGGAGGACCAATTCGTCACATCAGTGCCTTTCTTCGTCAAATCGGTCAGAGGTTTAACCACACTGGAGAAGTTGGCAATGAAACGACGATAAAAATTAGCAAAGCCCAAAAATTTCTGAAGGCTCTTCACAGATGTGGGCTGAATCCAATCATGAATGGCCTGAACCTTAACCGGATCCATTTCTATAGATGCGGGAGAAAAAATAAAGCCCAAAAAAGAAACCTTCTGCACTCCAAAGAGGCACTTTGATACCTTCACAAATAAAGCATTATTACGGAGGATCTGAAATACCATCCTGACCTGTTTCACATGAGACTCCCAATCATCGGAAAAAATCAAACTATCATCCAAATATACAGCCATGAATTTATCAAGATAACTCCGAAAGATATCATGCATGAAGGATTTGAACACAGATGGGGCATTAGAGAGTCCGAATGGCATCACAAGGTATTCAAAATGGCCTTCGGGCGTATTAAATGCAGTTTTCCATTCGTCACCCTGCTTAATACGAATAAGATTATATGCCCCTCGAAGGTCAATCTTAGTAAACCAGCTAGCCCCCTTAATCCTAGCAAACAAATCAGTAAGCAAAGGCAAAGGGTATTGAAATTTGACCGTGATCTTATTCAAGAGGCGATAATCAATACAGGGTCTCAAGGAGCCATCCTTCTTGGCAACAAAAAAAAAACCTGCTCCCAATGGTGAAGAAGATGGCCGAATATGCCCCTTCTCCAAAGACTCCTTAATATAGCTCCGCATGGCGGCATGTTCTGGCACAGACAGGTTGAAAAGTCGGCCCTTAGGGAACTTACAACCTGGAATCAAGTCAATAGCACAATCACAGTCCCTATGCGGTGGAAGGGAACTGGATTTGGGCTCATCGAATACATCCTGGAAATCTGACAAAAACTCAGGAATTTCAGAAGAGGGGGAAGAGGAAATTGACATCAAAGGAACGTGACCATGAACTCCCTGACAACCCCAACTAGTCACAGACATAGATCTCCAATCTAACACCGGATTATGTACCTGTAACCATGGAAAACCCAGCACAATATCATCATGCAAATTATGCAACACCAGAAAACGACAATCTTCCTGATGAGCTGGCGCCATGCACATGGTCAGCTGTGTCCAAAACTGAGGTTTATTTTTAGCCAACGGTGTAGCATCAATGCCCCTTAAAGGAATAGGGTTCTGCAAAGGCTGCAAGGGGAAACCACAACGTCTGGCAAATTCTAAGTCCATTAAGTTCAGAGCGGCACCTGAATCCACAAATGCCATGACAGAAAATGATGATAATGAGCAGATCAAGGTCACAGATAACAGAAATTTAGGTTGTACAGTACTGATGGTAACAGAACTAGCGATTCTCTTAGTACGCTTAGGGCAATCAGAAATAACATGAGCAGAATCGCCGCAGTAAAAACACAACCTATTCTGACGCCTGAATCTTTGACGTTCAGCTTTAGACAAAATCCTATCACACTGCATAGGATAAGGGCTCCGCTCAGAGGACAACGCCACAGTGTGCAAAACTCTGCGCTCGCGCAAGCGCCGATCAATCTGAATGGCCAGAGACATAGAATCACTCAGACCAGCAGGCGTGGGGAACCCCACCATAACATCTTTAATGGATTCAGAAAGACCCTTTCTGAAAATTGCCGCCAAGGCATCCTCATTCCATTTAGTCAGTACAGACCATTTTCTAAATTTCTGGCAATACGATTCTGCCGCTTCTTGACCTTGACACAGGTCCAACAAGATTTTCTCAGCTTGATCCACAGAATTAGGCTCATCATACCCCAATGCTTGAAAGAAAGAATCAACATTAAGCAAAGCAGGATTGCCAGTTTCCAGGAAAAATGCCCAATCCTGTGGGTCACCACGCAGCAGGGATATGATGATTTTAACCTGCTGAATGGGATCACCAGAAGACCGGGGTTTCAATGCAAAAAAACAGTTTACAGTTATTTTTGAAACTCAAAAATTTGGATCTGTCACCAAAGAATAAATCAGGAGTGGGAATCCTAGGTTCTAAGGCAGGAGTCTGAACAATATAATCTGAAATACCCTGTACCCTAGCAGCAAGCTGATCCACATGAGAAACTAACTCCTGAACACTCATGTTATTACTAGGTTCCGCAGCCACCCAGAGATTAAGAGGGAGGAACAGGCTAAGGAAAAAAAAATGGCTCAAAACCTTTCCTCCCTTCTTCTGAGATGCAATTAACTCATTGTTGGCCAGTTGTACTGTTATGATCTGGTGGCCTTGGAGCAGCATGAGATGTACTCTGGAGAAGGTGGTACCTGTACTGACCGCAAACCCTGAACTTAGCAGCGTAACTAGCAGTAGCCGTGGGGGGTACCTAACACTCCCTAAACCCCTCAACACAGCCTAAGAACTAACTACCTCTAAAGACAGAAACAGGAAACCTATCTTGCCTCAAAGAAAATCCCCAAAGGATAGACAGCCCCACACAAATATTGACTGTGAGAGGAGAGGGAAATAACATACGCAGACATGAAATCAGGATTTAGCATAGGAGGCCATACTAGCTAAAAAGAAAGAATAGAACAGAGTACTATGCGGTCAGTATTAAAACACTAGAAAATATCCACCACAGAAAATACAAATCACCACATCTGACTAAAGACATGGAGGGTATATCTGCATCTCCAGAGACACAGCTTGGCTGCAAAAAATCCTTCACAGACAAAGCTGGACAAGACAAAACATGAAAATGCACAGAACTATAAGGTCCACAGCAGGTGGACAGCAAAAACAAAGCCAGGATTTATCTTTGAAGAAAAGCACAGCAAACAGGAGAGACCAGAAGGGATGTGAATCCTCCAAAAACAATGGACAACTGGCACTGACTAAAGGATCAAGCAGGACTAAATAGCTGAGTCCAAATTGAACACACCTGATAAATGCTGCGATCCACAGACAGCAGCACTACCACTCATAACCACCGGAGGGAGCCCAAGAGCAGAATTCACAACACCCCGTACACTGCTACATTATGGTTTATGGCCCCCATAAGATGCTCCATAGTGTACGCACCCATACACTGCTCCATAAAGGTTTATGGCCCCCATAAGATGCTCCAGTGTGTATGCCCCGTACACTGCTCCATAAAGGTTTATGGCCCCCATAAGACGCTCCAGTGTGTATGCCCCCGTACACTGCTCCATAAAGGTTTATGGCCCCCATAAGACGCTCCAGTGTGTATGCCCCCGTACACTGCTCCATAAAGGTTTATGGCCCCGATAAGACGCTCCAGTGTGTATGCCCCCGTACACTGCTCCATTATGGTTTATGGCCCCCATAAGATGCTCCATTGTATATGGCCCGTATGCTGCTGCGATATATAAATAAAAATACCATACTCACCTATCGTCGCTGGGTGCCGAGTGCTGGGGGGGCCTGAGCAGGCGGGGACACCGGGGCGCTGTGGGGATCAGGTGCCGGTATCGCCGCTAGCTCACGCCCCCCAGCACTTGCTATATTCACCTGTCCCCTGTTCCAGCGCTGCGCGCCGCCATCTTCCGGCTCCTCTGGCTGTGACTGGTCAGTCAGAGGGCGGCGCGCATTAAGCGCGTCATCGCGCCCTCTGAACTGTGGACGTCACAGCAGAGGACCCGGGAGCCGGAGCCGCAGGCAGCGCTGGAACGGGGGACTCACCCTCTTGGCGCGTCCACGGTCCCTGCCTCTCCGGAGGAGATCGCGATGTGCGTTCAGTGTTTACGCATACCGCGATCTCCTGGGAGCATCACTCTGTGGGGTACAGACTGCGCCGGCGCTTGCGCTTGCGCAGTCTATAAAGGCTTCGGACAGAGTGACGCTCCCAGCGTTATATTATAGATGTTAAATAGTCTCCTGATGAGTCGCCATGGAAACCCGTAGAAATGAGAGGCTTGGAGACTGAGTGTGTATATGTCACCTCACCCTATATACTGAGATGTGGGGTACAAGTTTTTTCTATTAGTCACCTACTGACTAACCTTCAGGGGGTAAATTATGGGTATAGTTTTACATTTGGAATTAATAAAGTTTAGTTTTATCCTTTTTTCAGCAAACATGAGGAATGACAAGAGACAACCAATTTCAGAAGATTCAATTTTGGTTAAAACTATTCCAACATTATGAACATAAAAAAGGATTCTCCCCTCTGACGTTTATTAACAGTTGATTTACAAGTAAAATATTTCCCACATTAAGAAAATGAAAAAGGCTTCTCCTCTGTGTGACTGCTCTGATGTCTAACAAGAAGCACTTTCCATTTAAAACATTTCCCACATTCTGAACAGGAAAAAGGCTTCTCCCCTGTGTGAGTTCTCTGGTGATTAACCAAATCATGTTTCTGGATAAAACATTTCCCACATTCTGAACAGGAAAAAGGCTTCTCCCCTGTGTGAGTTCTCTGGTGACTAACAAGATTCTCTTTGAGGGTAAAACATTTCCCACATTCTGAACAAGAAAAAGGCTTCTCCCCTGTGTGAGTTCTCTAGGGACTAACAAGATTGTCTTTGAGGATAAAACATTTTCCACATTCTGAAAAGGAAAAAGGCTTCTCCCCGGTGTGAGTTCTGTGGTGTCTAGCAAGATTCTCTCTGAAGGTAAAACATTTCCCACATTCTGAACAGGAAAAAGGCTTTTCTCCTGTGTGGGTTCTTTGGTGTTCATCAAGATTCCTTTTGTAGGTAAAACATTTCACACATCCATGAACAGGAAAATGGATTCTCCCCTGTGTGAATTCTCTGGTGATTAACCAAATCTGATTTCTGGGTAAAACATTTCCCACATTCTGAACAGCAAAAAGGTTTCTCCCCTGTGTGACTGCTCTGATGTCTAACAAGATTCTCTTTGAGGGTAAAACATTTCCCACATTCTGAACAGCAAAAAGGCTTCTCCCCCATCTGAGTTCTATGGTGATTAACCAAATCTGATTTCTGGTTAAAACATTTCCCACATTCTGAACATGAAAATGACTTCTTTGCTTTATGAGCAGTTTGTTTTTTAATGTCTCTTGTGGCTTAGATTTTCCTTAGTAGTCAATAATGAATCAGAAGATGGGACCTGTTTCATAGGATCAGATGACAGATCTTTGCTGTGAATGGATGATGATATATCTGGAAAAATGACATTCACTTCAGTTGTATCTTGTAGGATCTCAAGATCATCAGATTTAAAAATTGAAGATGTCAGCTGTCCTTCTGATCTCCTGGTACAGTCATCTGCTAAGATAAAAAACTATTATTTTTTGGAGGAAATGAGACATAAAAAGAAAGAGATGAGCGGCGGAGTGCTCCGGCCAAGATGCCGCTGTGAGGTAGCGTTGTGTGTGGGGGGCATGGTCAGGGTGACGTCACCAAAGGACAAGCGCGCGAGAGGGCCAGACTATCTATAAGACTAATACATAGACTACTAGATGGTGGCCCGATTCTAACGCATCGGGTATTCTACAATATGTATGTAGTTTATTTATGAAGATTTTAGAATAATACAATGAATACAGAGAATTCGGCTGGCCGGGCATGACCAATTAGCGAAGCACGTAGTATATAACAGCTCACGTAGTATATAACACAGCCCACGTAGTATATAACACAGCCCACATAGTATATTGCACAGCCACGTAGTATGTAGCACAGCCCACGTAGTATGTAGCACAGCCACGTAGTATATTGCACAGCCACATAGTATATAGCACAGCCACGTAGTATATTGCACAGCCCACGTAGTATATTGCACAGCGCATGTACCCACGCAGTATATTACACAGCCACGTAGTATATTACACAGCCCACGTAGTATATAGCACAGCAACGTAGTATATAACAGCCCATGCAGTATATAACACAGCCCACGTATTCCCACATAGTATATAGCACAGCCAAGTAGTATATAGCACAGCCAAGTAGTATATAGCACAGCCACGTAGTATATTGCACAGTCCACGTAGTATATTGCAGTCCATGTAGTATATAGCACAGCCCACGTAGTATATAACAGCCACGTAGTATATTACACAGCCCACGTAGTATATTACACAGCCCACACAGTATATTACAGCCACATAATATATTACACAGCCCACATAGTATATTGCACAGCCGACGTAGTATATAGGACAGCGACATAGTATATAGCACAGCCCATGCAGTATATAACACAGCCCACATAGTATATAGCAAAGTCACGTAGCATAATGCACAACCACGTAGTATATTGCACAGCCCACGTAGTATATTGCACAGTCCACGTAGTATATTGCACAGCCCACGCAGTATATTACAGCCACGTAGTATATTGCACAGTCCACGTAGTATATTGCACAGTCCACGTAGTATATTGCACAGCCCACGTAGTATATAACAGCCACGTAGTATATTACACAGCCCATGTAGTATATTACACAGCCCACACAGTATATTACAGCCACATAATATATTACACAGCCCACATAGTATATTGCACAGCCGACGTAGTATAAAGGACAGCGACGTAGTATATAGCACAGCCCATGCAGTATATAACACAGCCCACATAGTATATAGCACAGTCACGTAGCATAATGCACAACCATGTAGTATATTGCACAGCCCACATAGTATATTGCACAGTCCACGTAGTATATTGCACAGCCCACGTAGTAAATAGCACAGAACACGTAGTATATTGCACAGCCCACGTAGTATATTGCACAGTCCATGTAGTATATTGCACAGTCCACGTAGTATATTGCACAGCCCACGCAGTATATTACAGCCACGTAATATATTACACAGTCCACGTAGTATATTGCACAGTCCATGTAGTATATTGCACAGCCCACATAGTATATTGCACAGCCCATGCAGTATATTACAGCCACGTAGTATATTGCACAGTCCACGTAGTATATTGCACAGTCCACGTAGTATATTGCACAGCCCACGTAGTAAATAGCACAGAACACGTAGTATATTGCACAGCCCACGTAGTATATTGCACAGTCCATGTAGTATATTGCACAGTCCACGTAGTATATTGCACAGCCCACGCAGTATATTACAGCCACGTAATATATTACACAGCCCACGTAGTATGTTGCACAGTCGACGTAGTATATTGCACAGTCCACGCAGTATATAGCACAGCCCACGCAGTATATAGCACAGCCATGTAGTATATTGCCCAGCCACGTAGTATATTGCACAGTCCACGTAGTATATTGCACAGCCCATGCAGTATATAGCACAGCCCATGAAGTATATTACAGCCCACGTAGTATATTGCACAGTCCACATAGTATATTGCACAGCCCACGCAGTATATTACAGCCACGTAATATATTACGCGGCCCACATAGTATATAGCACAGCCCATGCAGTATATAACACAGCCCACGTAGTATATAGCACAGCCATGTAGTATATTGCACAGCCATGTAGTATATTGCACAGCCCATGTATTATATTGCACAGCCCACGTAGTATATTGCATATCCGACGCAGTATATAACACAGCCCATGCAGTATTTAGCACAGCCCATGTAGTATGTTACACAGCCACGTAGTATATTACACAGCCACGTAGTATATTGCACAGCCGACGTAGTATATAACAGCCACGTAGTATATTACACAGCCCACGCAGTATATAGCACAGCCCATGCAGTATATAACACAGCCCACGTAGTATACGGCACAGCCACGTAGTATATTGCACAGCCATGTAGTATATTGCACAGCCCACGTATTATATTGCACAGCCCACGTAGTATATTGCATATCCGACGCAGTATATAACACAGCCCACGCAGTATAAAGCACAGCTCTTGTAGTATATTACACAGCCACGTAGTATATTACACAGCTATGTATTATATTGCAGAGCTGACGTAGTATATAACACAGCCCACGCAGTATATAACAGCCCAAACAGTATATAACACTGCCCACGTAGTATATAACACTGCCCACGCAGTACACAGCAATGTGGGCACCATATCCCTGTTAAAAGAATTGCGGCTACGTCATCTCCGGTCATTGCCGCAATGCATTCTGGGGACCGGAGCAGCGCACAAGGAGCGGGAAAAGCCTGGACTGGATCCGGGGGCTGTGGAAGGGTGAGTATATAATGATTTTTTTATTTAATTATTTTTAACATTATATGTTTTTACTATTGATGCTGCATAGTAAAAAGTTGGTCACACAGAGTGTTAGTGGCAGCGTTAGCGGACTGCCTTACACCATGGTGTAAGGAAGTCCTTTTAACGCTATGTGGGCACTGACTGGGGGGGGCACTGACTGCAGGGGAGTAGGGAGGGGCCCGTCGCTGATTGTGACGCGGGATTTCCGTGACAGACAGAAATACAGACAGACAGAAGTGGACCTTAGACGATTATATAGATAGATCAGACTAGAAATATAAGTGGGGGGGGGGCGACTTTGTTAAACGCATGTCACGGGTGGACTCAAATTGGATTTTTACCCTAGACTGGCCCCCAAGGGCCTCAATCATAACCTCCCGAGGTAATGATTATATCAGTAAAAGGTTTTATCCCAGCCCCCACCGTTTAGTATGCAGGTTAATACGGATTATTTATCTATTCCACTGTGGGAGCAATGATAAATATATTTTAGGGTAAATTTTTATCCATCTTGTCCATTTTATGCATGCACCTTCCAGTTTATAGCGGATAGGCACACAAAAATAATGCTTAATATTTTACAAACCAACATCAACTTGCACTACAGTAGTGCAAGTACAGTGCCTATCCCTATCTAGTATTTTCCCATGGCAATAATGATTGTTGCAGGGCACTTGCATTGGTGGTATGCAGTGGAGGGGCCACGGGCAATTATACATATATAAAAGGCAGGGCACACACCAGGTCAGCATCCCTGATGAAGGTCCGATGTACGCATCGGATAGTCTGACCCTCTCACGCGCCTGTCCTCCGGTGACGTCACCCTGACCACGCCCCCCACACAGGCTACCCCACAGCGGCCTCTCTCGGCCAGAGCATGCCGCCGCTCACCTGTCCAGCCGCTCAGCAGTGTTGGAGGCTTCCCCACCGCACAGGGAGGACGCTCCTTCAGTGGCACGTCGTATTCTCGGTCTAACCTTGCTGCAACCCCCGCCGGACTCCTTGGTGGCCAACTTTGTGAGCGCGCTCTGCATCATCCCTAGCCAGCTGGATTTATCACCAACTACCCTGCACCTATCAGACACAAGTCATTCTTCCTGCATACCAGCATCTTCGACTCATTTATAGCCGCAATTATGGCATGTGCAGCAACTTCTATGCAGGTGGTCTCTGCACAGTTCCATAGTCCTGGCAGCTACACTCGGTTGCCACAATAGCTGAACTAGTGATCATTTTATTTCTAGCACAGGTGTCTTTTTATAGCTCATTTCCTCCAGTTTAACTCTGTCAGAAGTGGCACAGATTTTGACTTGACACCAGCAGCTTTCACCATTTCACTACAGGAGCGCCAGTGTATAGTTTATTCTATACAATTATTATTTTTTAATAAAATATCCTTGAGTTTTATATTTTTGAACATTTCTACTTAAACTGTCCATAAAAATGGCAAGCTATGTAAAAAACGTTAATTACACCATGTAACAATTTTTTTTCCTGGGTAGAAAGTGTGGTTTCCTAACCCGCTATGCCTAAAACAAAGAGAAAATAGCTGTTGCTCCACCAAAACTCTGCTTCTGTGATCAGGACAATGACATTTTGAAATTTGTCTGTTTTCGGTAAAATTCTTGATTCGTATTCAATACTGAGTAGTCTTTTAGAATATTCTGCTAGAATTGTGCAGAAGTTTCTACAATTTTCCAGAATTATCTAGAAACTTTTAGAACTTTCTAGAACATTCTTGGACTGTTCAATAGTAGTCATACAAGTATAAAAGCACAGGTGACTCGAACTAACATTTCAGTTTGTTATTGCTGAGTAAGAGACTAACGAATCGTAGTTAACCCCTTCATGACCCGGCCTATTTTGACCTTAAAGACCTGGCCGTTTTTTGCAATTCTGACCAGTGTCCCTTTATGAGATAATAACTCGGGAATGCTTCAACGGATCCTAACGGTTCTGAGACTGTTTTTTCGTGACATATTGGGCTTCATGTTAGTGGTAAATTTAGGTCAACAATTTTTGTGTTTATTTGTGAAAAAAATGGAAATTTGGCTAAAATTTTGAAAATTTCGCAATTTTCAAATTCTGAATTTTTATTCTGTTAAACCAGAGAGTTATGTGACACAAAATAGTTAATAAATAACATTTCCCACATGTCTACTTTACATCAGCACAATTTTGGAAACAACATTTTTTTTTGCTAGGAAGTTATAAGGGTTAAAATTTGACTAGCAATTTCTCATTTTTACAACGAAATTTACAAAACCATTTTTTTAGGGACCACCTCACATTTGAAGTCAGTTTGAGGGGTCTGTATGGCTGAAAATACCCAAAAGTGACACCATTTTAAAAACTGCACCCCTCAAGGTACTCAAAACCACATTCAAGAAGTTTATTAACCCTTCAGGTACTTCAGAGCAGCAGAAGCAACATGGAAGGAAAAAAATGAACATTTAACTTTTTAGTCACAAAAATGATGTTTTAGCAACAATTTTTTTTTTTTCCAAGGGTAAAAAGAGAAACTGGACCCCAAACGTTATTGTACAATTTGTCCTGAGTACCCCGATACCTCATATGTGGGGGGGAACCACTGTCTGGGCGCATGACAGGGCTCGGAAGGGAAGGAGCGCCATTTGACCTTTTCAATGAAAAATTGTCTCCAATCTTTAGCGGACACCATGTCGCATTTGGAGAGCCCCTGTGTGCCTAAACATTGGAGCTCCCACACAAGTGACCCCATTTTGGAAACTAGACCCCCCAAGGAGCTTATCTAGATGCATAGTGAGCACTTTGAACCCCCAGGTGCTTCACAAATTGATCCGAAAAAATGAAAAAGTACTTTTTTTCACAAAAAATTTCATTTAGCCTCAATTTGTTCATTTTCACATGGGCAACGGGATAAAATGGATCCTAAAATTTATTGGGCAATTTCTCCTGAGTACACTGATACCTCACATGTGGGGGTAAACCACTGTTTGGGCACGTGGCAGGGCTCGGAAGGGAAGGAGCACCATTTGACTTTTTGAATGAAAAATTAGCTCCAATCGTTAGCGGACACCATGTCGCGTTTGGAGAGCCCCTGTGTGCCTAAACATTGGAGCTCCCCCACATGTGACCCCATTTTGGAAACTAGACCTCCCATGGAACTAATCTAGATGTGCGGTGACCACTTTAAACCCCCAAGTGCTTCACAGCTATGTATTATATTTCAGAGCTGACGTAGTATATAACACAGCCCACGCAGTATATAACAGCCCAAACAGTATATAACACTGCCCACGTAGTATATAACACTGCCCACGCAGTACACAGCAATGTGGGCACCATATCCCTGTTAAAAGAATTGCGGCTACGTCATCTCCGGTCATTGCCGCAATGCATTCTGGGGACCGGAGCAGCGCACAAGGAGCGGGAAAGGCCTGGACTGGATCCGGGGGCTGTGGAAGGGTGAGTATATAATGATTTTTTTATTTAATTATTTTTAACATTATATGTTTTTACTATTGATGCTGCATAGTAAAAAGTTGGTCACACAGAGTGTTAGTGGCAGCGTTAGCGGACTGCCTTACACCATGGTGTAAGGAAGTCCTTTTAACGCTATGTGGGCACTGACTGGGGGGGGGCAGTGACTGCAGGGGAGTAGGGAGGGGCCAATTCGCGGCCAGACTGTGCACGTCGCTGATTGCGATGAGGGATTTCCGTGACAGACAGAAAGACAGACAGACGGAAGTGCAAGTGCTTCACAGAAGTTTATAAAGCAGAGCCGTGAAACTAAAAAATCATTTTAAATGTGTGAATACAAGCACAAGCTGGTAGGGGCACTACTGACGGCATTCCCACCTGACAGAAGAAACACAAGGCAGAGGAGGAGGAAGTCGCCAACGCAGCTGGAGCACCACCTCGGAATGGAGGGTTAGCATGGCTAAAATGTGAAAAAAAATTCATCCAGCACCACCATCTGATACGGTCTATACAACCAGGTGCCAGCATTATAACAACATGGTGGAAGAGTCCATGTCCACACGTCTGCATGTACTAAGTGATGGGTCTGCCCATTTAACTTCTTGGTTTCCAAACTGGACACATGGCCTAGGCTTGTACTCTTTGATTTGGAAGTGCTGACATGCCCCGTTGTTGTGAATTCTGTTGTCAAGCTCCCTCCTGTGGTTGTGAATGGTACTTCGGCGAGTTCCGTCTATGGGCTCCCTCTGGTGGCTATGAGTGAAGCTGCGGCTTCTGAGGTTCCTTACACAGGTGACATGGTTTATCCTTTGGTTGGCTGTTCTATTTAACTCCTCTCAGATCGTTACTCCAGGCCAGCTGTCAATGTTTTTGCATTTGTTCAGTTCGCTCCTGGATCTCTCTGGTGACCTGCCTTCTCCTGCAGAAGCTAAGTTCCTGATAGTCATTATTTGTTTACTGTTTTCTTGTCCAGCTGGTTATCATGATTTTGTCTTGCTAGCTGGAAGCTCTGGGATGCAGAGTGGCCCCTTCCGCACCGTGAGTCGGTGCGTAGGTCTTTTTTTTGCACACTCTGCGTGGTCTTTTGTAGGTTTTTGTGCTGATCGCAAAGTTACCTTTCCTATCCTCTGTCTATTTAGTTAGTCTGGCCTCCCTTGCTGAAACCTGTTTCATTTCTGCGTTTGTGACTTTCATCTTACTCACAGTCAATATATGTGGGGGGCTTCATTTACCTTTGGGGAATTTCTCTGAGGCAAGGTAGGCTTTATTTTCCTTCTCTAGGGCTAGATAGCCCTTAGGCTGTGACGAGGCGCCTAGGTCTGGTCTGGAGCGCTCCACGGCTATTTCTAGTGTGTGTGATAGGATTAGGGCTTGCGGTCAGCAGAGTTCCCACATCCCAGAGTTCGTCCTGTATGTGGTTTAACTATCAGGTCATTCCGGGTGCTCCTAACCACCAGGTCATAACACCCCGTGGCAAGTGTAATGTTGGAACGTGTGTTTATCACACAGCAGGGGATATAATCACACATAGGCGCATCCACTTGTCCAAAGCCAACGTGGGCACTCTCGCATTCATTAAAAGAAACCAGGAGTGGAGTCCACAGGACTTGTCTGTACCTTTGGCTGACCAGACAAATGTACCATCTGCACCCAGACATTGTTATATTTTATTTGCCATTTGTTTTATTTTGGGGCCTTACCAAAAAGGAAGAGAAATAAAATTCACAAAAATAATGTTGGATACCATCAGGCCAGCCTCTTCCACCTACACTGCAATGTCCACCTCCTGCTAGTCCACCTACACCACCTTCTCCTCCACTAGGACATCCGACTACAGTATCTACATTGTTCTTTTTTATTTTATTTTATACTATGTTCTTTTAAGTGCTGTCCCTAAAAAAAAAATTAATAAGAACCACCCCAAAAAAAAACTGTTGGATACCTCATCCCCTGCCTCTTCCACCTTCATCGCCACATTCACCTCAAGCTCATCCACCTACTACACCTCCTCCTACATTTGGACCTATGCCTCTTTTTTCAAGATTATTATTATTACTTTTTATTCTCTGTTATTTTAAGTGATCCTAATATCCACATTTGTTTTCAGGGCTATTGTCCTGCTTACCCCCTTTTTGTTCCTTTTTTCACCTTTACCGCTTACTACCCCCATTTTACAGCACGAAAGTTTGAGACCACATTGGCTGTGAGCTGGTCTCATTATGCTGGGAAGGGCCCAATAAACATTTACCATTTCAGCCTATTAATCAGTCAACAGCTGTCTGCTTTGTCATTGCTGGAAAACACAAAAAAGCACAGTAAAACCAAAAACACACTGTTGCAAAAAAATCACAGTGGACAGCAAGTGCTAGTAAAAAGATGGAAAAAACAGGGTATTTGGTTGATACGTTTTTTGCAAAAAATGTATATTAAGCCGCTCTACCAAACGTCAAGGTATACCCATATCAGAGCAGTCCTAACTAATGTATGTAATCCCTATCTGATGTATTTAAAACCTGGTCATATGTACAATACCTGTATGAGCAGGATTCAGAAAAGGAATGTCCATGTGGACACGCTGGACAGAACGGCTCCTGTGCGCACAGCTCAAAAAAAGAGGGGTGGAGGCCTCCCCAGTCTTGTGGACACAAGAAAACAATTATATGAAACCAGAACACATGAGCTGCGCGCACAGTGAACAAGCCCGTAGAGACATGTTCACACCACCAAGAGACTTGAAAACACAAAAAAGCACAGTAAAACCAAAAACACACTGTTGCAAAAAAATCACAGTGGACAGCAAGTGCTAGTAAAAAGATGGAAAAAACAGGGTATTTGGTTGATACGTTTTTTGCAAAAAATGTATATTAAGCCGCTCTACCAAACGTCAAGGTATACCCATATCAGAGCAGTCCTAACTAATGTATGTAATCCCTATCTGATGTATTTAAAACCTGGTCATATGTACAATACCTGTATGAGCAGGATTCAGAAAAGGAATGTCCATGTGGACACGCTGGACAGAACGGCTCCTGTGCGCACAGCTCAAAAAAAGAGGGGTGGAGGCCTCCCCAGTCTTGTGGACACAAGAAAACAATTATATGAAACCAGAACACATGAGCTGCGCGCACAGTGAACAAGCCCGTAGAGACATGTTCACACCACCAAGAGACTTGAAAACACAAAAAAGCACAGTAAAACCAAAAACACACTGTTGCAAAAAAATCACAGTGGACAGCAAGTGCTAGTAAAAAGATGGAAAAAACAGGGTATTTGGTTGATACGTTTTTTGCAAAAAATGTATATTAAGCCGCTCTACCAAACGTCAAGGTATACCCATATCAGAGCAGTCCTAACTAATGTATGTAATCCCTATCTGATGTATTTAAAACCTGGTCATATGTACAATACCTGTATGAGCAGGATTCAGAAAAGGAATGTCCATGTGGACACGCTGGACAGAACGGCTCCTGTGCGCACAGCTCAAAAAAAGAGGGGTGGAGGCCTCCCCAGTCTTGTGGACACAAGAAAACAATTATATGAAACCAGAACACATGAGCTGCGCGCACAGTGAACAAGCCCGTAGAGACATGTTCACACCACCAAGAGACTTGAAAACACAAAAAAGCACAGTAAAACCAAAAACACAATGTTGCAAAAAAATCACAGTGGACAGCAAGTGCTAGTAAAAAGATGGAAAAAACAGGGTATTTGGTTGATACGTTTTTTGCAAAAAATGTATATTAAGCCGCTCTACCAAACGTCAAGGTATACCCATATCAGAGCAGTCCTAACTAATGTATGTAATCCCTATCTGATGTATTTAAAACCTGGTCATATGTACAATACCTGTATGAGCAGGATTCAGAAAAGGAATGTCCATGTGGACACGCTGGACAGAACGGCTCCTGTGCGCACAGCTCAAAAAAAGAGGGGTGGAGGCCTCCCCAGTCTTGTGGACACAAGAAAACAATTATATGAAACCAGAACACATGAGCTGCGCGCACAGTGAACAAGCCCGTAGAGACATGTTCACACCACCAAGAGACTTGAAAACACAAAAAAGCACAGTAAAACCAAAAACACACTGTTGCAAAAAAATCACAGTGGACAGCAAGTGCTAGTAAAAAGATGGAAAAAACAGGGTATTTGGTTGATACGTTTTTTGCAAAAAATGTATATTAAGCCGCTCTACCAAACGTCAAGGTATACCCATATCAGAGCAGTCCTAACTAATGTATGTAATCCCTATCTGATGTATTTAAAACCTGGTCATATGTACAATACCTGTATGAGCAGGATTCAGAAAAGGAATGTCCATGTGGACACGCTGGACAGAACGGCTCCTGTGCGCACAGCTCAAAAAAAGAGGGGTGGAGGCCTCCCCAGTCTTGTGGACACAAGAAAACAATTATATGAAACCAGAACACATGAGCTGCGCGCACAGTGAACAAGCCCGTAGAGACATGTTCACACCACCAAGAGACTTGAAAACACAAAAAAGCACAGTAAAACCAAAAACACACTGTTGCAAAAAAATCACAGTGGACAGCAAGTGCTAGTAAAAAGATGGAAAAAACAGGGTATTTGGTTGATACGTTTTTTGCAAAAAATGTATATTAAGCCGCTCTACCAAACGTCAAGGTATACCCATATCAGAGCAGTCCTAACTAATGTATGTAATCCCTATCTGATGTATTTAAAACCTGGTCATATGTACAATACCTGTATGAGCAGGATTCAGAAAAGGAATGTCCATGTGGACACGCTGGACAGAACGGCTCCTGTGCGCACAGCTCAAAAAAAGAGGGGTGGAGGCCTCCCCAGTCTTGTGGACACAAGAAAACAATTATATGAAACCAGAACACATGAGCTGCGCGCACAGTGAACAAGCCCGTAGAGACATGTTCACACCACCAAGAGACTTGAAAACACAAAAAAGCACAGTAAAACCAAAAACACACTGTTGCAAAAAAATCACAGTGGACAGCAAGTGCTAGTAAAAAGATGGAAAAAACAGGGTATTTGGTTGATACGTTTTTTGCAAAAAATGTATATTAAGCCGCTCTACCAAACGTCAAGGTATACCCATATCAGAGCAGTCCTAACTAATGTATGTAATCCCTATCTGATGTATTTAAAACCTGGTCATATGTACAATACCTGTATGAGCAGGATTCAGAAAAGGAATGTCCATGTGGACACGCTGGACAGAACGGCTCCTGTGCGCACAGCTCAAAAAAAGAGGGGTGGAGGCCTCCCCAGTCTTGTGGACACAAGAAAACAATTATATGAAACCAGAACACATGAGCTGCGCGCACAGTGAACAAGCCCGTAGAGACATGTTCACACCACCAAGAGACTTGAAAACACAAAAAAGCACAGTAAAACCAAAAACACACTGTTGCAAAAAAATCACAGTGGACAGCAAGTGCTAGTAAAAAGATGGAAAAAACAGGGTATTTGGTTGATACGTTTTTTGCAAAAAATGTATATTAAGCCGCTCTACCAAACGTCAAGGTATACCCATATCAGAGCAGTCCTAACTAATGTATGTAATCCCTATCTGATGTATTTAACCCCTTCCCGACCTGTGACACAGCGTATGCGTCATGAAAGTCGGTGCCAATCCGACCTGTGACGCATATGCTGTGTCACAGAAAGATCGCGTCCCTGCAGGCCGGGTGAAAGGGTTAACTCCAATTTCACCCGGCCTGCAGGGACAGGGGGAGTGGTAGTTTAGCCCAGGGGGGGTGGCTTCACCCCCTCGTGGCTACGATCGCTCTGATTGGCTGTTGAAAGTGAAACTGCCAATCAGAGCGATTTGTAATATTTCACCTAAAAAAATGGTGAAATATTACAATCCAGCCATGGCCGATGCTGCAATATCATCGGCCATGGCTGGAAATACTAATGTGCCCCCACCCCACCCCACCGATCGCCCCCCCAGCCCCCCGATCTGTGGCCCGCTCCCCTCCGTCCTGTGCTCCGCTCCCCCGTCCTCCTGTCCGCTCCCCCCGTGCTCCAATCACACCCCCCCGTGCTCCAATCAAACCCCCCAGCACTCCGATCCCCCCCCGTGCTCCGAACCACCCCCCCTGCACACCGATCCACCCCCCCGCACAGCGATCCACCCGCCCACACACCGATCACTCTCCCCCATGCTCCGATCCCTCCCCCCCCGTGCTCCGACGCCCCCCCGTGCCCTGATCTCCCCCCCTGTGCCCTGATCTCCCCCCCTTATACTTACCGATCCTGGCGGGGTCCGTCCGTCTTCTTCCCCGAGCGCCGCCATGTTCCAAAATGGCGGGCGCATACGCAGTGCGCCCGCCGAATCTGCCGGCCGGCAGATTCGTTCCAATGTGAATTTTGATCACTGTGATATAATCTATCACAGTGGTCAAAATAAAAAAACAGTAAATGACCCCCCCCCCATTTGTCCCCCATAGATAGGGACAATAATAAAATAAAGAATTTTTTTTTTTTTCACTAAGGTTGGAGTTAGAACTAGGGTTAGGGTTAGGGTTAGGGGTAGGGTTAGGGTTAGGGGTAGGGGTAGGGTTAGGGGTAGGGTTAGGGTTAGGGGTAGGGTTAGGGGTAGGGTTAGGGTTAGGGTTTCGGTATGTGCACACGTATTCTGGTCCTCTGCGGATTTTTCCGCAGCGGATTTGATAAATCCGCAGTGCTAAACCGCTGCGGATTTATGGCAGATTTACCGCGGTTTTTCTGCGCATTTCACTGCGGTTTTACAACTGCGATTTTCTATTGGAGCAGTTGTAAAACCGCTGTGGAATCCGCAGAAAGAAGTGACATGCTGCGGAATGTAAACCGCTGCGTTTCCGTGCAGTTTTTCCGCAGCATGTGTACAGCGATTTTTGTTTCCCATAGGTTTACATTGAAATGTAAACTCATGGGAAACTGCTGCGGATCCGCAGCGTTTTCCGAAGCGTGTGCACATACCTTTAGAATTAGGCTATGTGCACACGGTGCGGATTTGGCTGCGGATCCGCAGCGGATTGGCCGCTGCAGATCCGCAGCAGTGTTCCATCAGGTTTACAGTACCATGTAAACCTATGGAAAACCAAATCCGCTGTGCCCATGGTGCGGAAAATACCGCACGGAAACGCTGCGTTGTATTTTCCGCAGCATGTCAATTCTTTGTGCGGATTCCGCAGCGTTTTACACCTATTCCTCAATAGGAATCCGCAGGTGAAATCCGCAGTAAATCCGCAGGTAAAACGCAGTGCCTTTTACCCGCGGATTTTTCAAAAATGGTGCGGAAAAATCTCACACGAATCCGCAACGTGGGTACATAGCCTTAGGGTTAGGGTTGGGTTGGAATTAGGGTTGTGGTTAGGGTTAGGGGTGTGTTGGGGTTAGGGTTGTGGTTAGGGGTGTGATTAGGGTTACGGCTACAGTTGGGATAAGGGTTAGGGGTGTGTTGGCGTTAGAATTGAGGGGTTTCCACTGTTTAGGCACATCAGGGGGTCTCCAAACGCAACATGGCGCCACCATTGATTCCAGCCAATCTTTTATTCAAAAAGTCAAATGGTGCTCCTTCCCTTCCGAGCCCCGACGTGTGCCCAAACAGTGGTTTACCCCCACATATGGGGTATCAGTGTACTCAGGACAAACTGGGCAACAATTACTGGGGTCCAATTTCTCCTGTTACCCTTGAGAAAATAAAAAATTGCTTGCTAAAACATCATTTTTGAGGAAAGTAAAATGATTTTTTATTTTCACGGCTCTGCGTTGTAAACGTCTGTGAAGCACTTGGGGGTTCAAAGTGCTCACCACATATCTAGATAAGTTCCTTGGGGGGTCTAGTTTCCAAAATGGGGTCACTTGTGGGGGGTTTCTACTGTTTAGGCACACCAGGGGCTCTGCAAACGCAAAGTGACGCCCGCAGACCATTACATCAAAGTCTGCATTTCAAAACGTCACTACTTGACTTCCGAGCCCCGACATGTGCCCAAACAGTGGTTTACCCCCACATATGGGGTATCAGCGTACTCAGGACAAACTGGGCAACAATTACTGGGGTCCAATTTCTCCTGTTACCCTTGAGAAAATAAAAAATTGCTTGCTAAAACATCATTTTTGAGGAAAGAAAAATGATTTTTTATTTTCACGGCTCTGCGTTGTAAACGTCTGTGAAGCACTTGGGGGTTCAAAGTGCTCACCACATATCTAGATAAGTTCCTTGGGGGGTCTAGTTTCCAAAATGGGGTCACTTGTGGGGGGTTTCTACTGTTTAGGCACACCAGGGGCTCTGCAAACGCAACGTGACGCCCGCAGACCATTCCATCAAAGTCTGCATTTCAAAAGTCACTACTTCCCTTCTGAGCCCCGACGTGTGCCCAAACAGTGGTTTACCCCCACATATGGGGTATCAGCGTACTCAGGAGAAACTGGACAACAACTTTTGGGGTCCAATTTCTCCTGTAACCCTTGGGAAAATAAAAAATTCTGGGCTAAAAAATTATTTTTGAGGAAAGAAAACGTATTTATTATTTTCACTGCTCTGTGTTATAAACTTCTGTGAAGCACTTGGGGGTTCAAAGTGCTCACCTCACATCTAGATAAGTTCCTTTCGGGGTCTAGTTTCTAAAATGGGGTCACTTGTGGGGGGTTTCTACTGTTTAGCCACATCAGGGGCTCTGCAAACGCAACGTAACGCCCGCAGAGCATTCCATCAAAGTCTGCATTTCAAAATGTCACTACTTGACTTCCGAGCCCCGACATGTGCCCAAACTGTGGTTTACCCCCACATATGGGGTATCAGCGTACTCAGGAGAAACTGTACAACAACTTTTGGGGTCAAATTTCTCCTGTTACCCTTGGGAAAATAATAAATTGCAGGCTAAAAAATCATTTTAGAGAAAATAAAATTTTTATTTTATTTTCATGGCTCTGCGTTATAAACTTCTGTGAAGCACTTGGAAGTTCAAAGTCCTCACCACACATCTAGATTAGTTCCTTTGGGGGTCTAGTTTCCAAAATGGGGTCATATGTGGGGGATCTCCAATGTTTAGGCACACAGGGGCTCTCCAAACGTGACATGGTGTCCGCTAATGATTGGAGCTAATTTTCCATTTAAAAAGCCAATTGGCGTGCCTTCCCTTCCGAGCCCTGCCGTGCGCCCAAACAGTGGTTTACCCCCACATATGGGGTATCAGCGTACTCAGGACAAACTGGACAACAACATTTGCGGTCCAATTTCTCCTATTACCCTTGGCAAAATAGGAAATTCCAGGCTAAAAATCATTTTTGAGGAAAGAAAAATTATTTTTTATTTTCATGGCTCTGCATTATAAACTTCTGTGAAGCACCTGGGGGTTTAAAGTGCTCAATATGCATCTAGATAAGTTCCTTGGGGGGTCTAGTTTCCAAAATGGGGTCACTTGTGGGGGAGCTCCAATGCATAGGCACACAGGGGCTCTCTAAACGCGACATGGTGTCCGCTAACAATTGGAGCTAATTTTCCATTCAAAAAGTCAAATGGCGCGCCTTCCCTTCCGAGCCCTGCCGTGTGCCCAAACAGTGGTTTACCCCCACATATGAGGTATCGGCGTACTCGGGAGAAATTGCCCAACAAATTTTAGGATTCATTTTATCCTATTGCCCATGTGAAAATGAAAACTGAGGCGAAAAGAATTTTTTTGTGAAAAAAAAAGTACTTTTTCATTTTTACAGATCAATTTGTGAAGCACCTGAGGGTTTAAAGTGCTCAATATGCATCTAGATAAGTTCCTTGGGGGGTCTAGTTTCCAAAATGGGGTCATTTGTGGGGGAGCTCCAATGTTTAGGCACACGGGGGCTCTCCAAACACGACATGGTGTCCGCTAACGATGGAGATAATTTTTCATTCAAAAAGTCAAATGGCGCTCCTTCCCTTCCGAACCTTACCATGTGCCCAAACAGTGGTTTACCCCCACATGTGAGGTATCGGTGTACTCATGAGAAATTGCCCAACAAATTTTAGGATCCATTTTATCCTGTTGCCCATGTGAAAATGAAAAAAATTGAGGCTAAAAGAATTTTTTTGTGAAAAAAAAGTACTTTTTCATTTTTACGGATCAATTTGTGACGCCCCCGGGGGTTCAAAGTTCTCACTATGCATCTAGATAAGTTCCTTGGGGCGTCTAGTTTCCAAAATGGGGTCACGTGTGGGGGAGCTCCAATTTTTAGGCACACGGGGGCTCTCCAAACGTGACATGGTGTCCGCTAAAGAGTGGAGCCAATTTTTCATTCAAAAAATCAAATGGCGCTCCTTCCCTTCCAAGCCCTGCCGTGCGCCCAAACAGTGGTTTACCCCCACATATGAGGTATCAGCGTACTCAGGACAAATTGCACAACAACTTTCGTGGTTCAGTTTCTCCTTGTACCATTGGGAAAATAAAAAAAATGTTGCTAAAAGATAATTTTTGTGACTAAAAAGTTAAATGTTCATTTTTTCCTTCCATGTTGCTTCTGCTGCTGTGAAGCACCTGAAGGGTTAAAAAACTTCTTGAATGTGGTTTTGAGCACCTTGAGGGGTGCATTTTTTAGAATGGTGTCACTTTTGGGTATTTTCAGCCATATAGACCCCTCAACCTGACTTCAAATGTGAGGTGGTCCCTAAAAAAAATGGTTTTGTAAATTTCGTTGTAAAAATGAGAAATCGCTGGTCAAATTTTAACTCTTATAACTTCCTAGCAAAAAAAAATTTTGTTTCCAAAATTGTGCTGGTGTAAAGTAGACATGTGGGAAATGTTATTTATTAACTATTTTGTGTCACATAACTCTCTGGTTTAACAGAATAAAAATTCAAAATGTGAAAATTGCGAAATTTTCAAAATTTTCGCCAAATTTCCGTTTTTATCACAAATAAACGCAGAATTTATTGACCTAAATTTACCACTAACATGAAGCCCAATATGTCACGAAAAAACAATCTCAGAACCGCTAGGATCCGTTGAAGCGTTCCTGAGTTATTACCTCATAAAGGGACACTGGTCAGAATTGCAAAAAACGGCCAGGTCATTAAGGTCAAAATAGGCTGGGTCATGAAGGGGTTAAAACCTGGTCATATGTACAATACCTGTATGAGCAGGATTCAGAAAAGGAATGTCCATGTGGACACGCTGGACAGAACGGCTCCTGTGCGCACAGCTCAAAAAAAGAGGGGTGGAGGCCTCCCCAGTCTTGTGGACACAAGAAAACAATTATATGAAACCAGAACACATGAGCTGCGCGCACAGTGAACAAGCCCGTAGAGACATGTTCACACCACCAAGAGACTTGAAAACACAAAAAAGCACAGTAAAACCAAAAACACACTGTTGCAAAAAAATCACAGTGGACAGCAAGTGCTAGTAAAAAGATGGAAAAAACAGGGTATTTGGTTGATACGTTTTTTGCAAAAAATGTATATTAAGCCGCTCTACCAAACGTCAAGGTATACCCATATCAGAGCAGTCCTAACTAATGTATGTAATCCCTATCTGATGTATTTAAAACCTGGTCATATGTACAATACCTGTATGAGCAGGATTCAGAAAAGGAATGTCCATGTGGACACGCTGGACAGAACGGCTCCTGTGCGCACAGCTCAAAAAAAGAGGGGTGGAGGCCTCCCCAGTCTTGTGGACACAAGAAAACAATTATATGAAACCAGAACACATGAGCTGCGCGCACAGTGAACAAGCCCGTAGAGACATGTTCACACCACCAAGAGACTTGAAAACACAAAAAAGCACAGTAAAACCAAAAACACACTGTTGCAAAAAAATCACAGTGGACAGCAAGTGCTAGTAAAAAGATGGAAAAAACAGGGTATTTGGTTGATACGTTTTTTGCAAAAAATGTATATTAAGCCGCTCTACCAAACGTCAAGGTATACCCATATCAGAGCAGTCCTAACTAATGTATGTAATCCCTATCTGATGTATTTAAAACCTGGTCATATGTACAATACCTGTATGAGCAGGATTCAGAAAAGGAATGTCCATGTGGACACGCTGGACAGAACGGCTCCTGTGCGCACAGCTCAAAAAAAGAGGGGTGGAGGCCTCCCCAGTCTTGTGGACACAAGAAAACAATTATATGAAACCAGAACACATGAGCTGCGCGCACAGTGAACAAGCCCGTAGAGACATGTTCACACCACCAAGAGACTTGAAAACACAAAAAAGCACAGTAAAACCAAAAACACACTGTTGCAAAAAAATCACAGTGGACAGCAAGTGCTAGTAAAAAGATGGAAAAAACAGGGTATTTGGTTGATACGTTTCTTGCAAAAAATGTATATTAAGCCGCTCTACCAAACGTCAAGGTATACCCATATCAGAGCAGTCCTAACTAATGTATGTAATCCCTATCTGATGTATTTAAAACCTGGTCATATGTACAATACAGGTATGTAATGTAATGTATGTAATCCCTATCTGATGTATTTAAAACCTGGTCATATGTACAATACAGGTATTGTACATATGACCAGGTTTTAAATACATCAGATAGGGATTACATACATTAGTTAGGACTGCTCTGATATGGGTATACCTTGACGTTTGGTAGAGCGGCTTAATATACATTTTTTGCAAAAAACGTATCAACCAAATACCCTGTTTTTTCCATCTTTTTACTAGCACTTGCTGTCCACTGTGATTTTTTTGCAACAGTGTGTTTTTGGTTTTACTGTGCTTTTTTGTGTTTTCAAGTCTCTTGGTGGTGTGAACATGTCTCTACGGGCTTGTTCACTGTGCGCGCAGCTCATGTGTTCTGGTTTCATATAATTGTTTTCTTGTGTCCACAAGACTGGGGAGGCCTCCACCCCTCTTTTTTTGAGCTGTGCGCACAGGAGCCGTTCTGTCCAGCGTGTCCACATGGACATTCCTTTTCTGAATCCTGCTCATACAGGTATTGTACATATGACCAGGTTTTAAATACATCAGATAGGGATTACATACATTAGTTAGGACTGCTCTGATATGGGTATACCTTGACGTTTGGTAGAGCGGCTTAATATACATTTTTTGCAAAAAACGTATCAACCAAATACCCTGTTTTTTCCATCTTTTTACTAGCACTTGCTGTCCACTGTGATTTTTTTGCAACAGTGTGTTTTTGGTTTTACTGTGCTTTTTTGTGTTTTCAAGTCTCTTGGTGGTGTGAACATGTCTCTACGGGCTTGTTCACTGTGCGCGCAGCTCATGTGTTCTGGTTTCATATAATTGTTTTCTTGTGTCCACAAGACTGGGGAGGCCTCCACCCCTCTTTTTTTGAGCTGTGCGCACAGGAGCCGTTCTGTCCAGCGTGTCCACATGGACATTCCTTTTCTGAATCCTGCTCATACAGGTATTGTACATATGACCAGGTTTTAAATACATCAGATAGGGATTACATACATTAGTTAGGACTGCTCTGATATGGGTATACCTTGACGTTTGGTAGAGCGGCTTAATATACATTTTTTGCAAAAAACGTATCAACCAAATACCCTGTTTTTTCCATCTTTTTACTAGCACTTGCTGTCCACTGTGATTTTTTTGCAACAGTGTGTTTTTGGTTTTACTGTGCTTTTTTGTGTTTTCAAGTCTCTTGGTGGTGTGAACATGTCTCTACGGGCTTGTTCACTGTGCGCGCAGCTCATGTGTTCTGGTTTCATATAATTGTTTTCTTGTGTCCACAAGACTGGGGAGGCCTCCACCCCTCTTTTTTTGAGCTGTGCGCACAGGAGCCGTTCTGTCCAGCGTGTCCACATGGACATTCCTTTTCTGAATCCTGCTCATACAGGTATTGTACATATGACCAGGTTTTAAATACATCAGATAGGGATTACATACATTAGTTAGGACTGCTCTGATATGGGTATACCTTGACGTTTGGTAGAGCGGCTTAATATACATTTTTTGCAAAAAACGTATCAACCAAATACCCTGTTTTTTCCATCTTTTTACTAGCACTTGCTGTCCACTGTGATTTTTTTGCAACAGTGTGTTTTTGGTTTTACTGTGCTTTTTGTGTTTTCAAGTCTCTTGATGGTGTGAACATGTCTCTACGGGCTTGTTCACTGTGCGCGCAGCTCATGTGTTCTGGTTTCATATAATTGTTTTCTTGTGTCCACAAGACTGGGGAGGCCTCCACCCCTCTTTTTTTGAGCTGTGCGCACAGGAGCCGTTCTGTCCAGCGTGTCCACATGGACATTCCTTTTCTGAATCCTGCTCATACAGGTATTGTACATATGACCAGGTTTTAAATACATCAGATAGGGATTACATACATTAGTTAGGACTGCTCTGATATGGGTATACCTTGACGTTTGGTAGAGCGGCTTAATATACATTTTTTGCAAAAAACGTATCAACCAAATACCCTGTTTTTTCCATCTTTTTACTAGCACTTGCTGTCCACTGTGATTTTTTTGCAACAGTGTGTTTTTGGTTTTACTGTGCTTTTTTGTGTTTTCAAGTCTCTTGGTGGTGTGAACATGTCTCTACGGGCTTGTTCACTGTGCGCGCAGCTCATGTGTTCTGGTTTCATATAATTGTTTTCTTGTGTCCACAAGACTGGGGAGGCCTCCACCCCTCTTTTTTTGAGCTGTGCGCACAGGAGCCGTTCTGTCCAGCGTGTCCACATGGACATTCCTTTTCTGAATCCTGCTCATACAGGTATTGTACATATGACCAGGTTTTAAATACATCAGATAGGGATTACATACATTAGTTAGGACTGCTCTGATATGGGTATACCTTGACGTTTGGTAGAGCGGCTTAATATACATTTTTTGCAAAAAACGTATCAACCAAATACCCTGTTTTTTCCATCTTTTTACTAGCACTTGCTGTCCACTGTGATTTTTTTGCAACAGTGTGTTTTTGGTTTTACTGTGCTTTTTTGTGTTTTCAAGTCTCTTGGTGGTGTGAACATGTCTCTACGGGCTTGTTCACTGTGCGCGCAGCTCATGTGTTCTGGTTTCATATAATTGTTTTCTTGTGTCCACAAGACTGGGGAGGCCTCCACCCCTCTTTTTTTGAGCTGTGCGCACAGGAGCCGTTCTGTCCAGCGTGTCCACATGGACATTCCTTTTCTGAATCCTGCTCATACAGGTATTGTACATATGACCAGGTTTTAAATACATCAGATAGGGATTACATACATTAGTTAGGACTGCTCTGATATGGGTATACCTTGACGTTTGGTAGAGCGGCTTAATATACATTTTTTGCAAAAAACGTATCAACCAAATACCCTGTTTTTTCCATCTTTTTACTAGCACTTGCTGTCCACTGTGATTTTTTTGCAACAGTGTGTTTTTGGTTTTACTGTGCTTTTTTGTGTTTTCAAGTCTCTTGGTGGTGTGAACATGTCTCTACGGGCTTGTTCACTGTGCGCGCAGCTCATGTGTTCTGGTTTCATATAATTGTTTTCTTGTGTCCACAAGACTGGGGAGGCCTCCACCCCTCTTTTTTTGAGCTGTGCGCACAGGAGCCGTTCTGTCCAGCGTGTCCACATGGACATTCCTTTTCTGAATCCTGCTCATACAGGTATTGTACATATGACCAGGTTTTAAATACATCAGATAGGGAATACATACATTAGTTAGGACTGCTCTGATATGGGTATTCCTTGACGTTTGGTAGAGCGGCTTAATATACATTTTTTGCAAAAAACGTATCAACCAAATACCCTGTTTTTTCCATCTTTTTACTAGCACTTGCTGTCCACTGTGATTTTTTTGCAACAGTGTGTTTTTGGTTTTACTGTGCTTTTTTGTGTTTTCAAGTCTCTTGGTGGTGTGAACATGTCTCTACGGGCTTGTTCACTGTGCGCGCAGCTCATGTGTTCTGGTTTCATATAATTGTTTTCTTGTGTCCACAAGACTGGGGAGGCCTCCACCCCTCTTTTTTTGAGCTGTGCGCACAGGAGCCGTTCTGTCCAGCGTGTCCACATGGACATTCCTTTTCTGAATCCTGCTCATACAGGTATTGTACATATGACCAGGTTTTAAATACATCAGATAGGGATTACATACATTAGTTAGGACTGCTCTGATATGGGTATACCTTGACGTTTGGTAGAGCGGCTTAATATACATTTTTTGCAAAAAACGTATCAACCAAATACCCTGTTTTTTCCATCTTTTTACTAGCACTTGCTGTCCACTGTGATTTTTTTGCAACATTGTGTTTTTGGTTTTACTGTGCTTTTTTGTGTTTTCAAGTCTCTTGGTGGTGTGAACATGTCTCTACGGGCTTGTTCACTGTGCGCGCAGCTCATGTGTTCTGGTTTCATATAATTGTTTTCTTGTGTCCACAAGACTGGGGAGGCCTCCACCCCTCTTTTTTTGAGCTGTGCGCACAGGAGCCGTTCTGTCCAGCGTGTCCACATGGACATTCCTTTTCTGAATCCTGCTCATACAGGTATTGTACATATGACCAGGTTTTAAATACATCAGATAGGGATTACATACATTAGTTAGGACTGCTCTGATATGGGTATACCTTGACGTTTGGTAGAGCGGCTTAATATACATTTTTTGCAAAAAACGTATCAACCAAATACCCTGTTTTTTCCATCTTTTTACTAGCACTTGCTGTCCACTGTGATTTTTTTGCAACAGTGTGTTTTTGGTTTTACTGTGCTTTTTTGTGTTTTCAAGTCTCTTGGTGGTGTGAACATGTCTCTACGGGCTTGTTCACTGTGCGCGCAGCTCATGTGTTCTGGTTTCATATAATTGTTTTCTTGTGTCCACAAGACTGGGGAGGCCTCCACCCCTCTTTTTTTGAGCTGTGCGCACAGGAGCCGTTCTGTCCAGCGTGTCCACATGGACATTCCTTTTCTGAATCCTGCTCATACAGGTATTGTACATATGACCAGGTTTTAAATACATCAGATAGGGATTACATACATTAGTTAGGACTGCTCTGATATGGGTATACCTTGACGTTTGGTAGAGCGGCTTAATATACATTTTTTGCAAAAAACGTATCAACCAAATACCCTGTTTTTTCCATCTTTTTACTAGCACTTGCTGTCCACTGTGATTTTTTTGCAACAGTGTGTTTTTGGTTTTACTGTGCTTTTTTGTGTTTTCAAGTCTCTTGGTGGTGTGAACATGTCTCTACGGGCTTGTTCACTGTGCGCGCAGCTCATGTGTTCTGGTTTCATATAATTGTTTTCTTGTGTCCACAAGACTGGGGAGGCCTCCACCCCTCTTTTTTTGAGCTGTGCGCACAGGAGCCGTTCTGTCCAGCGTGTCCACATGGACATTCCTTTTCTGAATCCTGCTCATACAGGTATTGTACATATGACCAGGTTTTAAATACATCAGATAGGGATTACATACATTAGTTAGGACTGCTCTGATATGGGTATACCTTGACGTTTGGTAGAGCGGCTTAATATACATTTTTTGCAAAAAACGTATCAACCAAATACCCTGTTTTTTCCATCTTTTTACTAGCACTTGCTGTCCACTGTGATTTTTTTGCAACAGTGTGTTTTTGGTTTTACTGTGCTTTTTTGTGTTTTCAAGTCTCTTGGTGGTGTGAACATGTCTCTACGGGCTTGTTCACTGTGCGCGCAGCTCATGTGTTCTGGTTTCATATAATTGTTTTCTTGTGTCCACAAGACTGGGGAGGCCTCCACCCCTCTTTTTTTGAGCTGTGCGCACAGGAGCCGTTCTGTCCAGCGTGTCCACATGGACATTCCTTTTCTGAATCCTGCTCATACAGGTATTGTACATATGACCAGGTTTTAAATACATCAGATAGGGATTACATACATTAGTTAGGACTGCTCTGATATGGGTATACCTTGACGTTTGGTAGAGCGGCTTAATATACATTTTTTGCAAAAAACGTATCAACCAAATACCCTGTTTTTTCCATCTTTTTACTAGCACTTGCTGTCCACTGTGATTTTTTTGCAACAGTGTGTTTTTGGTTTTACTGTGCTTTTTTGTGTTTTCAAGTCTCTTGGTGGTGTGAACATGTCTCTACGGGCTTGTTCACTGTGCGCGCAGCTCATGTGTTCTGGTTTCATATAATTGTTTTCTTGTGTCCACAAGACTGGGGAGGCCTCCACCCCTCTTTTTTTGAGCTGTGCGCACAGGAGCCGTTCTGTCCAGCGTGTCCACATGGACATTCCTTTTCTGAATCCTGCTCATACAGGTATTGTACATATGACCAGGTTTTAAATACATCAGATAGGGATTACATACATTAGTTAGGACTGCTCTGATATGGGTATACCTTGACGTTTGGTAGAGCGGCTTAATATACATTTTTTGCAAAAAACGTATCAACCAAATACCCTGTTTTTTCCATCTTTTTACTAGCACTTGCTGTCCACTGTGATTTTTTTGCAACAGTGTGTTTTTGGTTTTACTGTGCTTTTTTGTGTTTTCAAGTCTCTTGGTGGTGTGAACATGTCTCTACGGGCTTGTTCACTGTGCGCGCAGCTCATGTGTTCTGGTTTCATATAATTGTTTTCTTGTGTCCACAAGACTGGGGAGGCCTCCACCCCTCTTTTTTTGAGCTGTGCGCACAGGAGCCGTTCTGTCCAGCGTGTCCACATGGACATTCCTTTTCTGAATCCTGCTCATACAGGTATTGTACATATGACCAGGTTTTAAATACATCAGATAGGGATTACATACATTAGTTAGGACTGCTCTGATATGGGTATACCTTGACGTTTGGTAGAGCGGCTTAATATACATTTTTTGCAAAAAACGTATCAACCAAATACCCTGTTTTTTCCATCTTTTTACTAGCACTTGCTGTCCACTGTGATTTTTTTGCAACAGTGTGTTTTTGGTTTTACTGTGCTTTTTTGTGTTTTCAAGTCTCTTGGTGGTGTGAACATGTCTCTACGGGCTTGTTCACTGTGCGCGCAGCTCATGTGTTCTGGTTTCATATAATTGTTTTCTTGTGTCCACAAGACTGGGGAGGCCTCCACCCCTCTTTTTTTGAGCTGTGCGCACAGGAGCCGTTCTGTCCAGCGTGTCCACATGGACATTCCTTTTCTGAATCCTGCTCATACAGGTATTGTACATATGACCAGGTTTTAAATACATCAGATAGGGAATACATACATTAGTTAGGACTGCTCTGATATGGGTATTCCTTGACGTTTGGTAGAGCGGCTTAATATACATTTTTTGCAAAAAACGTATCAACCAAATACCCTGTTTTTTCCATCTTTTTACTAGCACTTGCTGTCCACTGTGATTTTTTTGCAACAGTGTGTTTTTGGTTTTACTGTGCTTTTTTGTGTTTTCAAGTCTCTTGGTGGTGTGAACATGTCTCTACGGGCTTGTTCACTGTGCGCGCAGCTCATGTGTTCTGGTTTCATATAATTGTTTTCTTGTGTCCACAAGACTGGGGAGGCCTCCACCCCTCTTTTTTTGAGCTGTGCGCACAGGAGCCGTTCTGTCCAGCGTGTCCACATGGACATTCCTTTTCTGAATCCTGCTCATACAGGTATTGTACATATGACCAGGTTTTAAATACATCAGATAGGGATTACATACATTAGTTAGGACTGCTCTGATATGGGTATACCTTGACGTTTGGTAGAGCGGCTTAATATACATTTTTTGCAAAAAACGTATCAACCAAATACCCTGTTTTTTCCATCTTTTTACTAGCACTTGCTGTCCACTGTGATTTTTTTGCAACAGTGTGTTTTTGGTTTTACTGTGCTTTTTTGTGTTTTCAAGTCTCTTGGTGGTGTGAACATGTCTCTACGGGCTTGTTCACTGTGCGCGCAGCTCATGTGTTCTGGTTTCATATAATTGTTTTCTTGTGTCCACAAGACTGGGGAGGCCTCCACCCCTCTTTTTTTGAGCTGTGCGCACAGGAGCCGTTCTGTCCAGCGTGTCCACATGGACATTCCTTTTCTGAATCCTGCTCATACAGGTATTGTACATATGACCAGGTTTTAAATACATCAGATAGGGATTACATACATTAGTTAGGACTGCTCTGATATGGGTATACCTTGACGTTTGGTAGAGCGGCTTAATATATATTTTTTGCAAAAAACGTATCAACCAAATACCCTGTTTTTTCCATCTTTTTACTAGCACTTGCTGTCCACTGTGATTTTTTTGCAACAGTGTGTTTTTGGTTTTACTGTGCTTTTTTGTGTTTTCAAGTCTCTTGGTGGTGTGAACATGTCTCTACGGGCTTGTTTGTCATTGCTGGTTATTAAAAAATGGTGTAAGCACAACGCCCACACCCATAACCCCAAAGGGGAGTATGTAACACTTCGTATATTAAATCGAACCTACCAGGAACACAGATATATATACTGTGGTCCAAGAAGTGCCATCAATAGAATTCATAAAATAAACATATTTTATTAACACATAGATAAAAATACATCACATATATACACACATATTTTAGACAAGGTGCCTCTGAACAACCAAACGTGCGGTCAGCAGGAGTAAAACATTTATAATGTACGCAAATAAAGACACTGCATTGAAAAGCGTGACCAGTATTTATAATTCTACACCAAATTCCTTAAATTAAGGTGCTGTATAAAAAAGATCAATACAATAATAAGATTAAACTGGATCCTCATTTATCCAGCCAAAACATATGACCCGATGCTATCAAGAGCTGCTATAATTGCAGCCGCTCCCTGTGGAGACATACGCTCATATTGGTAAGATTACTGGTACACACTGCTAAGTGATAACCGGGTTATTAACATAATCACAGCCATCTGCCACATATAGCAACCTGTATCGTGCTGGCAAAAACCCTAAGCAAGAAGCCAATATTTAACATGCAGTGTCCCTTGTGCTATACATATTACCTGTTTAAGCAAAAGTACCCAGCCTGGTGGCGTGCTGTTGCCGCATACCCCGACGCGCGTTTCACGTGATGCTTCTTCCTGGGGGTGTGTCTTAAACGGTACGTGTCGTCGGCCTTTATATGGTAACCGTCCAATCACAGAAACACTGGGCGGTGACCAGGTCTGCACGTCATATCGTACATGCGCACCTGTTTCGCACAATACTGACAGCCACTGAGCCGCCCAATGTAACGTGCAAGGGAAGGAGGCGTGATCCGGGCTTCCCCACATTTCAGTAGAGATCACCGCCTTCCCGAAGGTAAATAAAAAATATCGCCGGGTGGATTCTCACTAGACAGTATGTCCCGGTCACCTGAGTGTAAAGTTGCTATTTGCATCATACAACTGTATTCAAAAATATCGGTGATATTGCTATAGGAAGCCAGATCAAATACAGAATACACCCAAAAGCAGGCGCTACAAAGAACTTAACAGAAGGTCAATTGCTGAAGCTAAATAAACCGGAATACTACCACAGTGTGTGAATGTATATGAAATACACAAATATACCACTAGAAGGGGAACCCCGGTGTAATAAATAAAGATCGGTATATACTAGATTAAGTTTATCATAATGCAAAAAAATGAAATAAAAATAATAAAGAGATGACAGTATATATACTTGGCAAAGTTGTCAATAAATTACATACAGTATATAGCCCAGATGAGCTTGCGTGATGAACCAGTATGGAAAGAAACACGGGGGAAAGTGAAACTCTCATAGAGGTGACCGCTGATGTAAATGACAAGACTATAGGCAAATGTATCCTTGATGACATAACGGGCGATATCCCCCCACTGCGGATAGGAGGTAATAAGTCGCCACTATTATCCAATAACGGATTCAGCCATAAGTGTCCATCAGCGTATGCTACGTCTATTCTTTAAAAGGAAAGAAGGAGTGATAAAAGAATAAAATGAATATTGCTAACAAGCCGATAGTGAGGTAGTCAAATCTTTAATAAAAAAGAAGAAGAAGAAAATGTGAGTAAGATATACACGTGAATACGTATTAGTAATCATAGTGCAATGTTTATACTCTACATAAATGTGAACCCAGGAGGGATGTGGAAACCACAAATGAAACGACCAACAAGGGTAGCTATAATCGAATAAAAAACTCTTTATTAAATACACATATTATAAAAAATACTGTGACACAAATGGAACAGGGTGGAAAAATGGTATAGATCACGATACAGGTACTACCCTATAACTACCAAGGTGTGTAGGCCTAACACTGGCTCCCAATAAGACGTATATATAAAAGGTGTTAGTATGGGGAGAAAACACCAATGTAACGGAATGGCTAATGTATGTGTGAAACACACTATATCCAACTAGTCACTATACCTAGGAACCGACCTTAATGTGTTACGTCTACATCATGCACATGCTACAGTAGCACACATGTGAAATAAGGCCCAGAGAGCTTAGAAGGCTATAGTCGTCCAGGATAACCGCTGGAACCATGCACATAAAACATGAAGTAAACCAGACTAATTAGAAAACAGTAGCCATAACCGCAAATCTCCTGACGAAGGAGCCTCGGTTCCGAAACGCGCGTCAGGTAGACGTGTCGGCCGTGCATCTGGTATACACCCGCTAACCGCCCAGGACCAGGTAATAATGATCGTCACTATGTGGTCTGTTTACGTATGTGGGTGCACTTGTACCCTCCTGGTTGTTCTCTTGGTGCCAGGATTAGTGATTGCGGTTATGGCTACTGTTTTCTAATTAGTCTGGTTTACTTCATGTTTTATGTGCATGGTTCCAGCGGTTATCCTGGACGACTATAGCCTTCTAAGCTCTCTGGGCCTTATTTCACATGTGTGCTACTGTAGCATGTGCATGATGTAGACGTAACACATTAAGGTCGGTTCCTAGGTATAGTGACTAGTTGGATATAGTGTGTTTCACACATACATTAGCCATTCCGTTACATTGGTGTTTTCTCCCCATACTAACACCTTTTATATATACGTCTTATTGGGAGCCAGTGTTAGGCCTACACGCCTTGGTAGTTATAGGGTAGTACCTGTATCGTGATCTATACCATTTCCCCACCCTGTTCCATTTGTGTCACAGTATTTTTTATAATATGTGTATTTAATAAAGAGTTTTTTATTCGATTATAGCTACCCTTGTTGGTCGTTTCTTTTGTGGTTTCCACATCCCTCCTGCATTATACAGCCACGACTGGTGCGGTAAGTAGTCTGGCAAGTGAGCAGCAGTGAGTGCTTATAGCCATCTTACTCACGTTATGTTGCCCTTTAGTGCCACCATCTGGTTATTATAAATGTGAACCCAGTGCGATATTTGTGCTAGATGCTAAAATTCTAAGACCACATGTGAGTAATCCAACGGGACTTATATCTCTAATGCGATGAAAAATGCCAGCTCAATTGTATTTTACGTGCATACGGGTAAGTGAACACAGTGTAATATTTTTACTAGATGCTAAAATTCTAAAACCACTTGTGAATATTCCTGCGGGACTCATATCTCTAGTGCAGTAAAATCAGAATACCGGCTCATTGATGCATGGAGACATAGAATGACACTTGTGTCTTGAGGGCTTTGAGAATATCCTTATAGTAAGCAGTATATCACTAGGTGGCTCTGATGTATAATACGATTAATCCCCAATCCCCACAGTTTTAAGCGTGCCCTAAAAACTCATTTGTTCAGACTGGCCTACCGCCTCAATGCATTAACCTAACGATCCCTGTGTGGCCTATATTAAAAAAAAAAAAAAAAATTAATTAACTGGTTCATGCAGCTTTACATGAACACCCAAGCCTTACACTATGGATGGTCCGAATAACTATAGCAATTGTTACCATCCACCTCTCGTGTCTCCCCTTTTCCTCATAGTTTGTAAGCTTACGAGCAGGGCCCTCACTCCTCTTGGTATCTGTTTTGAACTGTATTTCTGTTATGCTGTAATGTCTATTGTATGTACAAGTCCCCTCTATAATTTGTAAAGCGCTGCGGAATATGTTGGCGCTATATAAATAAAAATTATTATTATTATTATTATTATTATTATAACCATCATCAGAATCGTTTACTATAATGTAGCCCACCTTCTGTCAAAAATATTACAAGACACAGGTACCAATTCGAGTCCAAATCTGGATTTTTCCAGACCATACCTGTGGGCATCTTAAGTAGATGATACATTCCAAATATGACAATATCTCTTAATACCGCATATAAAAGACCAAAAGGACAAAAAAGTTCCAATATAAAAAAATGTCCAACGTAACCATAATGTTTTAAAAAGAGCATATCCACCGATGTCCCAGTTATCCAAAGTGGTACTTCTACTTCAGACTAGATCTTAACACCCAGATGCAGCCACCTTGTGTCAGGTCCTGTCAGATGTCTGGATGCAAACTCGAATACGATGTCCGGGTACAAACTGAAGTACGAGGTCAGCAATGGTATCTCTACTCCAGACAAGATTTCTTCACCCAGATACGACCCTCTTATAATAGTTTCTTTCCGGTGTCTGGATATAGGCTGACGTGCGGTATCTGGATCCAAACTAAAGTGCGAGGTCACCAGCAGACGGAATCCATATAACAGACCGAAAATTATACCTGAATAAATAAACGACAATTAAAATATGCACCTGAAGGACAAGTTAAAATAACAAATGGGATAACCCACCGTCTAAGACTAAAACCTAAATGATGCCAACAGATACAGAGAGAATACTGTACACCCAATCATATTTATAAAAAGGCACTGAAGCCCAAATTTTCGTTGAGGCCCTGCGGGGTCAAACTGCCCAACCTAAAAATCCATCTGCTTTCGACCTGGGCAAGGATCTTGCCCAAATCGCCAACTCTGGGTCCCACTGAGACTACATCAATACCCCTCACCTTCATCAAATGTGGATTACAATCATGAAATTTTTTGTAGTGTCGGGGGATGGTCTTCAAAGTTGAAACATCATCTATTGTTTTTGCCTTGGCAATGTCTAGATGATGTTCTCGAACCCGAATTCTCAGTTCTCTGGTGGTGAGGCCGACATATATCTTACCGCATGGACATGTAGAGTGGTAAATAACACCTTTCGTTGTGCACGTGATAAATTTCCTGATATCATAGGTCCTGGACCCATTATAGTTGGTAAAGGTTTTAGCTTTGACACAGTTGGCACACGCCTTACATCTGCCACACGGAAAGAAGCCAGTCATTTTAGATTCCCATTCATTTGTGTTCTTTTTGTCCACATAGTGGCTATGCACCAAAATATCTCCAAGGTTCCTAGATCTTTTGGCCACTATGGATGGAGCTGGAGGTAACAAGAGTTTCAAGGTAGGATCTGTATATAGCACTGACCAATGCTTCTGTATTATTTGTCTGAACTTGAACCACTTATTATTTTTTGTTTTTAATCTGGTTATTATATAATAACAAATTCCTCGGCGTATTTTTGGCCCTAATGTATCCTTTACGTATCACTCTGTTGTGGCTGTAGCCTCGTTCTTTGAATATTGCAGTCAGTTCTTTTGATTGATTTTCAAAATCATTTGTGTCGGAACAAATTCGTTTTACCTGCAAGAATTGTCCAATTGGGATACCCTGTATAGTGGACTGTAGGTGGGCAGATTCTGCGTGCAATACTGAGTTCGTAGCTGTAGTTTTACGAAATACATCAGTAGTAATATCGCCATTGGGCAGGTCACGTATCCGCAGATCCAGGAAATCAACCATCCTGCCACAAGTGAAAGTGAGCTTGATATTGAGGCAGTTTTGATTTAAATGTCTAATCATGAGATCCAGGTCCTCCGTGCTACCCTCCCACACGAACCAGATATCATCGATAAATCTCATCCACTCCTGGATGTTGCATGTCTGGGGGATGGGATTGCAGATAAAAATATCCCTTTCCCATGCCCCCAGAAACAGGTTCGCGTAGGAGGGAGCACAGCAGGCACCCATGGCAGTTCCCTGCATCTGCAGATACGTGCCCCGCCCAAAGACAAACGCATTGTGCATCAAAACAAACTCTAAGAGTTTCAAAAGCAATTGGATCAAACTCCTATCCAGACTACTGGACTCTAGGTACGAAGCGACAGCCCTGATACCGTCAGCGTGTTTAATTGACGTGTACAGGGCCTCGACATCTGCCGTAACCATAATGCTATTAGGGCCAAGATGCAAGTTGTCCAGTCTGCGTAATGCTGCAGTGGTGTCTTTAATGTAAGATGGCAAATTACCAACTAATGGTTTGAGATAATAATCCAGGATCTGTGTTATAACCTCACAAAGGCCCCCGTTACCAGAAACCATGGGCCTTCCCGGTGGATCGCTCGGATTTTTGTGAATCTACGGGAATAAATACAATGTTGGCATGCGTGGATGCATTTTTTCAATTAGCTCTACAAGTCTCTTAGGGATAACTCCATCTTCACAAGCTTCCTCTAGGATGATGCATAATTCATCTTGGAATCTTTTGATGGGGTTGCTGGTCAACTTTTTATAACACTTTTTATCCTCCAACAATATATGCGCCTGTTTCTCATAGAGGTCATGGGGCCACACGACAAGGTTTCCACCTTTATTGGCGGGTTTGAAGACCACGTCATCCCAACCCCTTAGTGTTTCCAATGCTTGTTTGTCTATTTCAGATATATTGAAGTGCCCAAATCTCCCTTTAGCCAATTCCTCAAGATCCCTTGATACAAGTTTAGTGAAAATATCCACCGCTGGGCAGATGTTAAAAGACGGGAATTTTGGGGATTTACTAATTAAATGGTTGGGGAAGCCACTTACCTCGCTGGAATTGCTCTCAAGGGCCAGAGACTCCAAGTTGGCCAAGGCTTCTTTTTCCTCATCAGTGATAAATTCATCAGCTCCTTGATGTTTATGGTGAAGTTTTTTCAAGATTAATTTTCGTGAAAATAGATGCAGGTCCTTAACCCCTTAAGCCCCGAGGGTGGTTTGCACGTTAATGACCGGGCCAATTTTTACAATTCTGACCACTGTCCCTTTATGAGGTTATAACTCTGGAACGCTTCAACAGATCCCAGTGATTCTGACATTGTTTTCTCGGGATATATTGTACTTCATGATAGTGGTAAAAATTATTTGATAGTACCTGCGTTTGTTTGTGAAAAAAACAGAAATTTGGCGAAAATTATGAAAATTTCGCAATTTTCAAACTTTGAATTTTTATGCAATTAAATCACAGAGATATGTCACACAAAATTGTTGTGAATTCCGCTCTTGGGCTCCCTCCAGTGGTTGTAAGTAGCATTTTTGTGGGTTCTGCTCTTGGGCTCCCTCCTGTGGTTTTGAGTGGTATGGCTGCTTCTTGGATTTAGCTTCTGCAGCTGTTTTCACTGATCGTCTTCTTGGCTCGGCTATATTAGTCTGGCCTTGTCTCTCATTCAATGCCAGTTGTCTATTGTTCCTGCCTAGAGTCATTGCTCTTAGGATTGATCCTGACACTCTGACCAGCTTGGAAAAGCTAAGTCCTTGCTTGTCTTTTTGCAGTTCACTTGTTGTGGACTTTGTTGATCTGCATTTTGTTGTTTTTGCTCTTTTGTCCAGCTTATCAATATGGATCTATTCAGCTAAGCTGGAAGCTCTGGGCAGCATAGTTTGCCCTCCACACCTTTAGTCAGGTGTGGAGATTTTTGCATTTCTCTGCGGTGGACTTTTTCTAGTTTTCTTTTTACTGACCGCACATTGCTCTGTTCTGTACTTTTCCTATCTAGCTAGAAGTGGCCTCCTGTGCTAAATCTTGTTTCATACTACGTATGTCATTTCCTTCTCCTCTCACAGTCATTACATGTGGGGGGCTATCTATCCTTTGGGGATTTTCTCTGAGGCAAGATAGTTTTCCTGCTTCTGTCTTTAGGGGTAGTTAGCTCTTAGGCTGTGACGAGATGCCTAGGCAGAGTTAGGAGCATTCCACGGCTACTTTTAGTGTTGTGTTGAGCTTAGGGACTGCGGTCAGTATAGCTACCACCTGCTCAGAGCTAGTCACATGTCGCTCCTTAATCACCAGATCATAGCAGTACAACTGGCCAAAAATGAGCTGAATGCATCTCAAAAGAAGGAAAAGAAAAGGAGTTCTGAGCCATTTTTTTTTCTTTGGTTTGTTTTGTCTTTTTTCTTCCTCTTAATTTCTGGGTGATTCAGGATTTGGATGCAGGCATGGATGTGCAGGGGTTAGTTTCTCGTGTGGATCAGCTTGCTGCAAGAGTACAGAGTATTCAAGATTATGTTATTCAGACTCTGGCCTTAGAGCCTAGAATTCCTACTCCGGATTTGTTTTACGGGGATAGATCTAAGTTTTTGAACTTTAAAAATAATTGCAAATTGTTTTTTGCTCTGAAACCCCGTTCCTCTGGTGATCCTATTCAGCAAGTAAAGATAGTTATTTCTCCGCTGCGTGGCGACCCTCAGGATTGGGCATTCTCTCTTGAGTCAGGAAATCCGGCATTGCTTAATGTAGATGCATTTTTTCAATCGCTCGGATTATTGTATGATGAACCTAACTCTGTAGAGCATGCTGAGAAAACACTGTTGGCCCTGTGTCAGGGTCAGGAAGCGGCAGAATTATACTGCCAGAAATTGAGAAAATGGTCTGTGCTCACTAAATGGAATGAGGATGCTCTGGCAGCAATTTTCAGAAAGGGTCTTTCTGAAGCCCTTAAAGATGCTATGGTGGGGTTTCCCACACCTGTTGGTTTGAGCGATTCTATGTCTCTGGCCATTCAGATTGATCGGCGCCTGCGCGAACGCAAAGTGGTGCACCATATGGCATTGTCCTCTGAGCAGAGTCCTGAGGCCATGCAATGTGATAGAATTTTGACTAGAGCGGAACAGAGGGGATACAGACGTCAGAATGGGCTGTGTTTTTACTGTGGTGATTCTGCTCATGCTATTTCGGATTGCCCTAAGCGTATTAAGAGGGTCGCTAGATCTGTTACCATTAGTACTGTGCAGCCTAAGTTTCTCCTGTCTGTGACCCTGATTTGCTCATTGTCATCTTTTTCTGTCATGGCATTTGTGGATTCAGGCGCTGCTCTGAACTTAATGGACTTAGAATCCGCTAGGCGCTGTGGTTTTTCTTTGCAGCCTTTGCAGAGTCCCATACCCTTGAGGGGTATTGATTCCACACCATTGGCCAAGAATAAACCTCAGTATTGGACTCAGCTGACTATGTGCATGGCTCCTGCACATCAGGAAGACTGCCGTTTTTTGGTGTTGCATAATTTACATGATGTTGTTGTACTGGGTTTTCCATGGTTACAAGTACACAATCCAGTGCTGGATTGGAAATCAATGTCTGTGACTAGTTGGGGTTGTCAAGGGGTACATAGTGACGTTCCTTTAATGTCAATTTCCTCTTCCCCCTCTTCTGATGTTCCTGAATTTTTGTCAGATTTCCAGGATGTATTCGATGAGCCCAAGTCCAGTTCCCTTCCTCCACATAGGGACTGTGATTGTGCTATTGACTTGATTCCTGGCTGTAAGTTCCCTAAGGGCCGACTTTTCAATCTGTCTGTGCCAGAGCATGCCGCCATGCGGAGCTATGTTAAGGAGTCTTTGGAGAAGGGGCATATTCGGCCGTCTTCATCACCATTGGGAGCGGGATTCTTCTTTATTGCCAAGAAGGATGGTTCCTTAAGACCCTGTATTGATTATCGCCTTCTTAATAAGATCACGGTCAAATTCCAATACCCTTTACCTTTGCTCTCTGATCTGTTTGCTAGGATTAAGGGGGCTAGTTGGTTTACCAAGATTGACCTTCGAGGGGCATATAATCTTGTTCGTATTAAACAGGGTGACGAATGGAAAACTGCATTTAATACGCCCGAAGGTCATTTTGAATACCTAGTGATGCCTTTCGGGCTTTCTAATGCCCCTTCTGTATTTCAGTCCTTTATGCATCATATTTTCCGCAATTATCTTGACAAATTCTTGATTGTGTATTTGGATGATATTTTGATTTTTTTCCGATGATTGGGAGTCTCATGTGAAGCAGGTCAGGATGGTATTCCAGATCCTTCGTGATAATGCTCTATTTGTGAAGGGGTCTAAGTGCCTATTTGGAGTTCAGAAGGTCTCTTTTTTGGGGTTTATTTTTTCCCCTTCGTCTATAGAAATGGATCCTGTTAAGGTCCAAGCCATTCATGACTGGATTCAACCCACATCTGTGAAGAGCCTTCAGAAATTTTTGGGCTTTGCTAATTTTTATCGCCGTTTCATTGCCAACTTCTCTAGTGTGGTTAAACCCCTGACTGATTTGACGAAGAAAGGCGCTGATGTGACCAATTGGTCCTCTGAGGCTGTTGAGGCCTTTCAGGAGCTTAAACGCCGATTTACTTCTGCCCCTGTGTTGCGTCAGCCGGATGTTTCTCTTCCTTTTCAGGTTGAGGTTGACGCTTCTGAGATTGGGGCAGGGGCCGTTTTGTCTCAGAGGAATTCTGATGGTTCCGTGATGAAACCGTGTGCCTTCTTTTCCCGAAAGTTTTCGCCTGCGGAACGCAATTATGATGTTGGCAATTGGGAGTTATTGGCTATGAAGTGGGCATTTGAGGAGTGGCGACATTGGCTTGAGGGAGCCAAGCACCGCATTGTGGACTTGACCGATCATAAGAATCTGATTTACCTTGAGTCGGCCAAGCGGCTGAACCCTAGACAGGCTCGGTGGTCCCTGTTTTCTCCCGTTTTGATTTTGTGGTCTCATATCTTCCAGGATCTAAGAATGTTAAGGCGGATGCCCTCTCTAGGAGTTTTTTGCCTGATTCCCCTGGAGTCCTTGAGCCGGTTGGTATTCTTAAGGAAGGGGTGATTCTGTCTGCCATCTCCCCTGATTTGCGGCGGGCGCTTCAGGAATTTCAGGCTAATAAACCTGACCGATGTCCTGTAGGGAAGCTGTTTGTTCCTGATAGATGGACAAGTAAGGTAATTTCTGAGGTCCATTGTTCTGTGTTGGCCGGTCATCCTGGGATTTTTGGTACCAGAGATTTGGTTGCTAGGTCCTTTTGGTGGCCTTCCTTGTCGCGGGATGTGCGTTCTTTTGTGCAGTCCTGTGGGACTTGTGCCCGGGCTAAGCCTTGCTGTTCCCGCGCTAGTGGGTTGCTTTTGCCTTTGCCCATTCCGGAGAGGCCTTGGACGCATATTTCCATGGATTTTATTTCGGATCTTCCTGTGTCCCAGAGGATGTCTGTTATCTGGGTGGTTTGTGACCGGTTCTCTAAAATGGTCCATTTGGTACCTTTGCCTAAATTGCCTTCCTCCTCTGATTTGGTTCCATTGTTTTTTCAACATGTGGTTCGTTTGCATGGCATTCCGGAGAATATTGTGTCTGACAGAGGTTCCCAGTTTGTTTCCAGGTTTTGGCGGGCCTTTTGTGCTAGGATGGGTATTGATTTATCTTTTTCTTCGGCGTTCCATCCTCAGACCAATGGCCAAACTGAGCGAACTAATCAAACCTTGGAAACCTATTTGAGATGCTTTGTGTCTGCTGATCAGGATGATTGGGTGACTTTTTTGCCGTTGGCCGAGTTTGCCCTTAATAATCGGGCCAGTTCGGCTACTTTGGTTTCGCCTTTCTTTTGTAATTTTGGTTTCCATCCTCGTTTTTCTTCAGGGCAGGTTGAGCCTTCTGATTGTCCTGGTGTGGATTCTGTGATGGACAGGTTACAGCAGATTTGGACTCATGTGGTGGACAATTTGACGTTGTCCCAGGAAAAGGCTCAGCGTTTTGCTAACCGCCGTCGGTGTGTTGGTCCTCGGCTTCGTGTGGGGGATTTGGTCTGGTTGTCCTCTCGTCATGTTCCTATGAAGGTTTCTTCCCCTAAGTTCAAGCCTCGGTTTATTGGTCCTTATAAGATTTCTGAGATTATCAATCCTGTGTCTTTTCGTTTGGCCCTTCCAGCCTCTTTTGCCATCCACAATGTTTTCCATAGATCTTTGTTGCGGAGATATGTGGTGCCCGTTGTTCCATCTGTTGATCCTCCTGCCCCGGTGATGGTTGAGGGGGAGTTGGAATATGGGGTTGAGAAAATTTTGGATTCTCGTTTTTCAAGGCGGAAGCTTCAGTATCTTGTTAAGTGGAAGGGTTATGGCCAGGAGGATAATTCTTGGGTTGTTGCCTCCAATGTTCATGCCACCGATTTGGTTTGTGCTTTTCATTTGGCTCGTCCTGATCGACCTGGGGGCTCTGGTGAGGGTTCGGTGACCCCTCCTCAAGGGGGGGGTACTGTTGTGAATTCCGCTCTTGGGCTCCCTCCGGTGGTTGTAAGTAGCATTTTTGTGGGTTCTGCTCTTGGGCTCCCTCCTGTGGTTTTGAGTGGTATGGCTGCTTCTTGGATTTAGCTTCTGCAGCTGTTTTCACTGATCGTCTTCTTGGCTCGGCTATATTAGTCTGGCCTTGTCTCTCATTCAATACCAGTTGTCTATTGTTCCTGCCTGGAGTCACTGCTCTTAGGATTTCCTGACACTCTGACCAGCTCAGCAAAGCTAAGTCCTTGCTTGTCTTTTTGCAGTTCACTTGTTGTGGACTTTGTTGATCTGCATTTTGTTGTTTTTGCTCTTTTGTCCAGCTTATCAATATGGATCTATTCAGCTAAGCTGGAAGCTCTGGGCTTTAGTTAGGTGTGGAGATTTTTGCATTTCTCTGCGGTGGACTTTTTCTAGTTTTTTTTTACTGACCGCACAGTGCTCTTTCCTGTACTATTCCTATCTAGCTAGAAGTGGCCTCCTGTGCTAAATCTTGTTTCATACTACGTATGTCATTTCCTTCTCCTCTCACAGTCATTACATGTGGGGGGCTATCTATCCTTTGGGGATTTTCTCTGAGGCAAGATAGTTTTCCTGCTTCTGTCTTTAGGGGTAGTTAGCTCTTAGGCTGTGACGAGATGCCTAGGCAGAGTTAGGAGCATTCCACGGCTACTTTTAATGTTGTGTTGAGCTTAGGGACTGCGGTCAGTATAGCTACCACCTGCTCAGAGCTAGTCACATGTCGCTCCTTAATCACCAGATCATAACACAAAATACTTAATAAGTAACATTTCCCACATGTCTACTTTACATCAGCACAATTTTGGAACCAAAATTTTTTTTTGTTAGGGAGTTATAAGGGTTAAAAGTTGACCAGCAATTTCTCATTTTTACAACACCATTTTTTTTTTAGGGACCACATCTCATTTGAAGTCATTTTGAGGGGTCTATATGATAGAAAATACCCAAGTATGACACCATTCTAAAAACTGCACCCCTCAAGATGCTCAAAACCATATTCAAGAAGTTTATTAACCCTTCTGGTGTTTCACAGGAATTTTTGGAATGTTTAAATAAAAATGAACATTTAACTTTTTTTCACAAAAAATTTACTTCAGCTCCAATTTGTTTTATTTTACCAAGGGTAACAGGAGAAATGGACCCCAAAAGTTGTTGTACAATTTGTCCTGAGTACACCGATACCCCATATGTGGGGGTAAACCACTGTTTGGGCGCATGACAGAGCTCGGAAGCGAAGGAGCGCCATTTGACTTTTCAATGCAAAATTGACTGGAATCGAGATGGGACACCATGTTGCGTTTGGAGAGCCCCTGATGTGCCTAAACATTGAAACCCCCCACAAGTGACACCATTTTGGAAAGTAGACCCCCTAAGGAACTTATCTAGAGGTGTGGTGAGCACTTTGACCCACCAAGTGCTTCACAGAAGTTTATAATGCAGAACCGTAAAAATAAAAATTCATATTTTTTCACAAAAATTATCTTTTTGCCCCCAATTTTTTATTTTCCCAAGGGTAAGAGAAGAAATTGGACCCCAAAAGTTGTTGTACAATTTGTCCTGAGTACGCTGATACCCCATATGTGGGGGTAAACCACTGTTTGGGCGAATGGGAGAGCTCGGAAGGGAAGGAGCGCCGTTTGACTTTTCAATGCAAAATTGACAGGAATTTAGATGGAACACCATGTTGCGTTTGGAGAGCCCCTGATGTGCCTAAACATTAAAAAAAAACCACAAGTGACACCATTTTGGAAAGTAGAACCACTAAGGAACTTATCTAGAGGTGTGGTGAGCACTTTGACCCACCAAGTGCTTCACAGAAGTTTATAATGCAGAACCGTAAAAATAAAAATTCAAATTTTTTCACAAAAATTATTTTTCGCCCCAAATTTTTTATTTTCCCAAGGGTAAGAGAGGAAATTGGACCCCAAAAGTTGTTGTACAATTTGTCCTGAGTGCGCTGATACCCCATATGTGGGGGGAACCACTGTTTGGCCGCATGGGAGGGCTCGGAAGGGAAGGAGCGCCATTTGGAATGCAGACTTAGATGGAATGGTCTGCAGGTGTCACATTGCGTTTGCAAAGCCCCTAATGTACCTAAACAGTAGCCCTAACCCTAACCCTAGCCCTAACCCTAACCCTAGCCCTAACCCTAGCCCTAACCCTAGCCCTAGCCCTAACTCTAGCCCTAACCCTAGCCCTAACCCTAACCCTAACCCTAGCCCTAACCCTAGCCCTAACCCTAGCCCTAACCCTAGTGGGAAAATGGAAATAAATACATTTTTTTTAATTTTTCCCTAACTAGGGGGGTGATGAAGGGGGGTTTGATTTACTTTTATAGCGGGTTTTTTAGCGGATTTTTATGATTGGCAGCCGTCACACACTGAAAGACGCTTTTTATTGCAAAAAATATTTTTTGCGTTACCACTAGGGTTGAGCGAAACGGATCGTTCATTTTCAAAAGTCGCCGACTTTTGGCAAAGTCGGGTTTCATGAAACCCGACCCGACCCCTGTGTGGGGTCGGCCATGCCGTACGCGACTTTCGCGCCAAAGTCGCGTTTCAATTACTCGAAAAGCGCCATTTCTCAGCCAATGAAGGTGGACGCAGAGTGTGGGCAGCGTGATGACATAGGTCCTGGTCCCCACCATCTTAGAGAAGGGCATTGCAGTGATTGGCTTGCTGTCTGCGGCGTCACAGGGGCTATAAAGGGGCGTTCCCGCCAACCGCCATCTTACTGCTGCTGATCTGAGCCTAGGGAGAGGTTGCTGTTGTGAATTCTGTGATCAAGCTCCCTCCTGTGGTCACGAGTGGTACTGCGGCTTCTGAGTTTCCTTCCTCAGGTGATGAGGTTAAGTCGTTAGGTGCTGCTCTATTTAACTCCACCTAGTGCTTTGATCCTGGCCTCCAGTCAATGTTCTAGTATTGGTCTTGCTTCCTCCTGAATCGTTCCTGTGGCCTGTCTGCTCAGCATAAGCTAAGTTCTGCTTGTGTTACTTTTGTTGCTATATTTTCTGTCCAGCTTGCTTTTTTGGTTTTGCTTGCTTGCTGGAAGCTCTGAGACGCAGAGGGAGCACCTCCGTACCGTTAGTCGGTGCGGAGGGTCTTTTTGCCCCTCTGCGTGGTTGTTTGTAGGTTTTTGTGTTGACCGCAAAGCTATCTTTCCTATCCTCGGTCTATTCAGTAAGTCGGGCCTCACTTTGCTAAATCTATTTCATCTCTGTGTTTGTATTTTCATCTTAACTCACAGTCATTATATGTGGGGGCTGCCTTTTCCTTTGGGGAATTTCTCTGAGGCAAGGTAGGCTTATTTTTCTATCTTCAGGACTAGCTAGTTTCTCAGGCTGTGCCGAGTTGCATAGGGAGCGTTAGGCGCAATCCACGGCTACCTCTAGTGTGGTTTTATAGGCTTAGGGATTGCGGTCAGCAGAGTTTCCACGTCTCAGAGCTCGTCCTATGTTTTGTGGTTTTTGTCAGGTCACTTGTGTGCTCTGAACTTCAAGGTCCATTGTGGTTCTGAATTACCTATTCATAACAGTACTGGAGGCCCAAAGTTCTATGCTTCTCAATAGAGGGAAAAAAAGAAGTTCTGAGACCATTTTTTTTTCTTTGCACTGTGTTTTGCCATTTTTTTCCCCTAGACATTTGGGTGGTTCAGGACACAGGTGTGGTGATGGACATTAAAGGTCTGTCTTCATGTGTGGATCTTCTCACTGCAAGAGTACAAAATATTCAAGACTTTGTGGCTCAGAATTCTATGTTAGAACCAAGAATTCCTATTCCTGATTTGTTTTCTGGAGATAGAGCTAAATTTCTGAGTTTCAAAAATAATTGCAAACTGTTTCTGGCGTTGAAACCTCGCTCCTCTGGTGACCCAGTTCAACAAGTTAAGATCATTATTTCTTTATTACGTGGCGACCCTCAAGACTGGGCATTTTCACTTGCGCCAGGAGATCCTGCATTATGTAATATTGATGCGTTTTTTCTGGCACTCGGATTACTGTACGATGAACCTAATTCAGTGGATCAGGCAGAGAAAAATTTGCTGGCTCTGTGTCAGGGTCAGGATGAGATAGAGATTTATTGTCAGAAGTTTAGAAAGTGGTCTGTGCTCACTCAATGGAATGAATGTGCTTTGGCAGCAATCTTCAGAAAGGGTCTCTCTGAAGCCCTTAAGGATGTCATGGTGGGATTTCCTATGCCTGCTGGTCTGAATGAGTCTATGTCTTTGGCCATTCGGATCGGGCGACGCTTGCGTGAGCGTAAATCTGTGCACCATTTGGCGGTATTATCTGAGCATAAACCTGAGCCTATGCAGTGCGATAGGACTTTGACCAGAGCTGAAAGGCAAGAACACAGACGTCAGAATGAGCTGTGTTTCTACTGTGGTGATTCCACTCATGCTATCTCCGATTGTCCTAAGCGCACTAAGCGGTTCGCTAAGTCTGCCACCATTGGTACGGTACAGTCGAAATTTCTTTTGTCCGTTACTTTGATCTGCTCTTTGTCTTCCTATTCTGTCATGGCATTTGTGGATTCAGGCGCTGCCCTGAATTTGATGGACTTGGAGTTTGCTAGGCGCTGTGGGTTTGTCTTGGAGCCCTTGCAGTGTCTTATTCCATTGAGAGGAATTGATGCTACGCCTTTGGCCAAGAATAAGCCTCAGTATTGGACCCAGCTGACCATGTGCATGGCTCCTGCGCACCAGGAGGATATTCGCTTTCTGGTGTTGCAAAATCTGCATGATGTGGTCGTGTTGGGGTTGCCATGGCTACAAGTCCATAACCCAGTATTAGATTGGAAATCAATGTCTGTGTCCAGCTGGGGTTGTCAGGGGGTACATTGTGATGTCCCATTTCTGTCTATTTCGTCATCCACCCCTTCTGAGGTCCCAGAGTTCTTGTCTGATTACCGGGATGTATTCGATGAGCCCAAGTCCAATGCCCTACCTCCGCATAGGGATTGTGATTGTGCTATCGAGTTGATTCCTGGTAGTAAGTTTCCTAAGGGTCGACTGTTTAATTTATCTGTACCTGAGCACGCCGCTATGCGGAGTTACGTAAAAGAATCCTTGGAGAAGGGTCATATACGGCCGTCGTCATCGCCATTGGGAGCAGGGTTCTTTTTTGTGGCCAAAAAGGATGGTTCGCTGAGACCTTGTATTGATTACCACCTTCTAAATAAAATCACGGTCAAATTTCAGTACCCCTTGCCGCTGCTATCTGATTTGTTTGCTCGGATTAAGGGGGCTAGTTGGTTCACCAAGATAGATCTTCGTGGTGCATATAATCTTGTGCGTATTAAACGGGGCGATGAATGGAAAACTGCATTTAATACGCCCGAGGGCCATTTTGAGTACCTAGATATGCCATTCGGACTTGCCAATGCTCCATCAGTATTTCAGTCCTTTATGCATGACATCTTCCGAGAGTACCTGGATAAATTCCTGATTGTATACTTGGATGATATTTTGGTCTTCTCGGATGATTGGGAGTCTCATGTGAAGCAGGTCAGAATGGTGTTCCAGGTCCTGCGTGCTAATTCTTTGTTTGTGAAGGGATCAAAGTGTCTCTTTGGTGTTCAGAAGGTTTCATTTTTGGGGTTCATTTTTTCCCCTTCTACCATCGAGATGGACCCCGTTAAGGTCCAGGCCATTTATGATTGGACTCAGCCGACATCTCTGAAGAGTCTGCAAAAGTTCCTTGGCTTTGCTAATTTTTATCGTCGCTTCATCTGTAATTTTTCTAGTATTGCTAAACCATTGACCGATTTGACCAAGAAGGGTGCTGATGTGGTCAATTGGTCTTCTGCTGCTGTGGAAGCTTTTCAAGAGTTAAAGCGTCGTTTTTCTTCTGCCCCTGTGTTGTGTCAACCAGATGTTTCGCTTCCGTTCCAGGTTGAGGTTGATGCTTCTGAAATTGGAGCGGGGGCTGTTTTGTCGCAAAGAGGTGCTGATTGCTCGGTGATGAAGCCATGCGACTTCTTTTCCAGGAAGTTTTCGCCTGCTGAGCGAAATTATGATGTTGGTAATCGAGAGTTGCTGGCCATGAAGTGGGCATTCGAGGAGTGGCGTCATTGGCTTGAAGGAGCTAAGCATCGCGTGGTGGTCTTGACTGATCACAAGAACTTGACTTATCTCGAGTCTGCCAAACGGTTGAGTCCTAGACAGGCTCGTTGGTCGCTGTTTTTCTCCCGTTTTGACTTTGTGGTTTCGTACCTTCCGGGCTCTAAAAATGTGAAGGCGGGTGCCCTGTCTAGGAGTTTTGTGCCCGATTCTCCGGGTTTGCCTGAGCCGGCGGGTATTCTCAAAGAGGGAGTAATTGTGTCTGCCATCTCCCCTGATTTGCGGCGGGTGCTGCAAAAATTTCAGGCTAATAAACCTGATCGTTGCCCAGCAGAGAAACTGTTTGTCCCTGATAGGTGGACGAATAAAGTTATCTCTGAGGTTCATTGTTCGGTGTTGGCTGGTCATCCTGGAATCTTTGGTACCAGAGATTTGGTGGCTAGATCCTTTTGGTGGCCGTCTCTGTCGCGGGATGTGCGTTCTTTTGTGCAGTCCTGTGGGATTTGTGCTCGGGCTAAGCCCTGCTGTTCTCGTGCCAGTGGGTTGCTTTTGCCCTTGCCGATCCCGAAGAGGCCTTGGACACATATCTCTATGGATTTTATTTCGGATCTCCCCGTCTCTCAAAAGATGTCGGTCATTTGGGTAGTTTGTGATCGCTTCTCTAAGATGATCCATTTGGTACCCTTGTCTAAATTACCTTCCTCCTCTGATTTGGTGCCATTGTTCTTCCAGCATGTGGTTTGTTTACATGGCATTCCAGAGAACATCGTTTCTGACAGAGGTTCCCAGTTTGTTTCGAGGTTTTGGCGAGCCTTTTGTGCTAGGATGGGCATTGATTTGTCTTTTTCCTCGGCTTTCCATCCTCAGACAAATGGCCAGACTGAACGAACCAATCAGACCTTGGAAACATATCTGAGATGTTTTGTTTCTGCTGATCAGGATGATTGGGTGTCCTTTTTGCCGTTGGCTGAGTTCGCTCTTAATAATCGGGCCAGCTCGGCTACCTTGGTTTCGCCGTTTTTCTGCAACTCTGGGTTCCATCCTCGTTTCTCTTCAGGGCAGGTTGAGTCTTCGGACTGTCCTGGTGTGGATACTATGGTGGACAGGTTGCAGCGGATTTGGACTCATGTAGTGGACAATTTGACCTTGTCCCAGGAGAAGGCTCAACGTTTCGCTAATCGCAGACGCTGTGTGGGTCCCCGACTTCGTGTTGGGGATTTGGTTTGGTTGTCATCTCGTTACATTCCTATGAAGGTTTCCTCTCCTAAGTTTAAGCCTCGTTTCATTGGTCCGTATAGGATTTCTGAGGTTCTTACTCCTGTGTCTTTTCGTTTGACCCTTCCAGATTCTTTTTCCATCCATAACGTATTCCATAGGTCATTGTTGCGGAGATACATGGCGCCTGTGGTTCCATCTGTTGATCCTCCTGCCCCGGTTTTGGTGGAGGGGGAGTTTGAGTATATAGAGGAGAAGATTTTGGATTCTCGTGTTTTGAGACGGAAACTCCAGTATCTGGTTAAGTGGAAGGGTTATGGTCAGGAAGATAATTCCTGGGTCTTTGCCTCTGATGTCCATGCTGCCGATCTTGTTCGAGCCTTTCATATGGCTCATCCTGGTCGGCCTGGGGGCTCTGGTGAGGGTTCGGTGACCTCTCCTCAAGGGGGGGATACTGTTGTGAATTCTGTGATCAAGCTCCCTCCTGTGGTCACGAGTGGTACTGCGGCTTCTGAGTTTCCTTCCTCAGGTGATGAGGTTAAGTCGTTAGGTGCTGCTCTATTTAACTCCACCTAGTGCTTTGATCCTGGCCTCCAGTCAATGTTCTAGTATTGGTCTTGCTTCCTCCTGGATCGTTCCTGTGGCCTGTCTGCTCAGCATAAGCTAAGTTCTGCTTGTGTTACTTTTGTTGCTATATTTTCTGTCCAGCTTGCTTTTTTGGTTTTGCTTGCTTGCTGGAAGCTCTGAGACGCAGAGGGAGCACCTCCGTACCGTTAGTCGGTGCGGAGGGTCTTTTTGCCCCTCTGCGTGGTTGTTTGTAGGTTTTTGTGTTGACCGCAAAGCTATCTTTCCTATCCTCGGTCTATTCAGTAAGTCGGGCCTCACTTTGCTAAATCTATTTCATCTCTGTGTTTGTATTTTCATCTTAACTCACAGTCATTATATGTGGGGGGCTGCCTTTTCCTTTGGGGAATTTCTCTGAGGCAAGGTAGGCTTATTTTTCTATCTTCAGGACTAGCTAGTTTCTCAGGCTGTGCCGAGTTGCATAGGGAGCGTTAGGCGCAATCCACGGCTACCTCTAGTGTGGTTTTATAGGTTTAGGGATTGCGGTCAGCAGAGTTTCCACGTCTCAGAGCTCGTCCTATGTTTTGTGGTTTTTGTCAGGTCACTTGTGTGCTCTGAACTTCAAGGTCCATTGTGGTTCTGAATTACCTATTCATAACAGGTTGCTGCCGCTTCGTCAGAAGCAGGGATAGCGTTAGGCAGGGTCCATTAACCACCAAACCGCTTGTGCTGTAGCGATTTCCACTGTCCAACACCACCTTTTGTTTGCAGGGACAGTGGAAGCTACATTTTTTTTCCTCAGCGCTGTAGCTCATTGGGCTGCCCTAGAAGGCTCCCTGATAGCTGCATTGCTGTGTGTATGCCGCTGTGCAAACCAACTGCTTTTTTCAAAGCACAAATCCTGTTGTTCCTTCCTTTCTGCACAGCTATCTTGTTTGTTTGTCCACACTTTTTATTTAATTTGTGCATCAGTCCACTCCTTATTGCTGCCTGCCATACCTGGCTGAGATTACTGCAGGGAGATAGTAATTGTAGAACAGTCCCTGTTTTTTTTTTGTTTGTTTTTTAATTCTCCCTAAAAAAATAAGTTGTGGGAGATTAAGATTGGCATTTCTGCTAGAGTGCCATCCCTGTGTGTGCCATGTCTCTCACATAGTGGGCCATAGAAAGCCTTTTTATTTTTCTGTTTTTTTTTTTGTGGGGTTTATAAATTCTCCCTGATAAAAAAAAAACAATGGGAGATTAATATTGGCCTTTGGGCTTGTGTGCCAGTCCTGAGTGTGCCATCTCTCTCTCAAATAGTGGGCCATAGAAAGCCTATTTTTTTTTTTAATTTGGTTTCTAAATTCTCCCTGAAAAAAATAAAAAAAATCAGTGGGAGATTAATATTGGCCTTTCTGCTTGTGTGCCATTCTTGACTCCTGGGTGTGCCATCTCTGTCTCTCAAATAGTGGGCCATAGAAAGCCTATTTTTTTTTATTTAGTTTCTAAATTCTCCCTGAAAAAATAAAAAAAAATCAGTGGGAGATTAATATTGGCCTTTCTGCTTGTGTGCCAGTCTTGACTCCTGGGTGTGTGCCATCTCTCTCTCTCAAATAGTGGGCCATAGAAAGCCTATTTTTTTTATTTATTTGGTTTCTAAATTCTCCCTGAAAAAATCATTTTTTTTTATTTGGTTTCTAAATTCTCCCTGAAAGAATCATTTTTTTTTATTTGGTTTCTAAAGTCTCCCTGTAAAAATTTAAAAAAAATCAGTGGGAGATTAATATTGGCCTTTCTGCTTGTGTGCCATTCCTGACTCCTGGGTGTGCCATCCCTGTCTCTCAAATAGTGGGCCATAGAAAGCCTATTTTTTTTTTATTTGGTTTCTAAATTCTCCCTGAAAAAATCATTTTTTTTATTTGGTTTCTAAATTCTCCCTGAAAAAAAAAAAAAAAAGTGGGAGATCAATATTGACATTTGTGCTTGAGTGACAGTCCTGCGTGTGTGGCATCTCTCTCATTTGGTGCCACCGAAAACAGAGTGTGTAACATTGTGCCTGATTTTCATTGCGGTCTCACCCACCTGTAAAGGGATATCTAAATCATACTGAAGTTATAGCTCACCGTGTAAGTTGTTTGACAGCAACAAATACCGTTACTTTGGTTACGTTTTTAAAACAATGAGGAAGTCTGGTGGAAGAGGTCGTGGCCGTGGGCGTTCATTGTCAGCTGGTAATGATGGTAGTGGTAGTGGAGCATCAGGTGGTCGTGGGAAAAAAAATATTGCACTTAAGTCTGGAGCTGTGGAGCCAGGTTCGTCGTCTGGCTACAGAAGGCCTCTAACGCTCCCTTTTCTGGGAGTAGGAAAACCGCTTTTAAAGCCGGAGCAGCAAGAGCAAGTTTTGGCTTACCTTGCTGACTCAGCCTCTAGCTCTTTTGCCTCCTCTTTTGAAACTGGTAAATGTAAAAGCAGCGCGTCGTTAGTGGATGTTCACGGTCAGGGACAAGTCGCTTCCTTGTCCTCTTCAGCAAAAACAACAACAGAGAAGGATGCAGCAGGCGACACAACGGGTTACTCCATGGAGCTCTTTACACATACCGTCCCTGGCCTAGAAAGTGAAACAGTTAACAGGCCATGCCCATTACAAGTTGAATCTGACATGGAGTGCACTGATGCACAGCCATAGCCAGACTACTATGCTGGTCCTTTGACTCAGACCACAACATTGCCCTCGCAGGGTACTGATCCAGAATCAGACCCTGATGAGACTATGTTGCCCCGTCACGAAAGCTCTACCACCGACTTACACGGTGACACAGACGAAGTTGCGCACGAGCTAGAAGAGGAGGTTATAGATGACCCAGTTGTTGACCCCGATTGGCAGCCATTGGGGGAACAGGGTGCAGGCGGCAGTAGTTCTGAAGCGGAGGAGGAGGGGCCGCAGCAGGCATCAACATCGCAACAGGTTCCATCTGCCGGGCCCGTAGATGGGACAAAACGCGTGGCAAAGCCAAAACCTGTTGGAGGACAGCGTGGCCATCCGGTTAAAGCTCAGTCTGCAATGCCTGAAAAGGGATCCGAGGCTCGAAAGAGTGCAGTCTGGCATTTTTTTAAACAACATCCAATTGATCAGCGCAAAGTCATCTGTCAAAAGTGTTAAACTACCTTAAGCAGAGGTCAGAATCTGAAAAGTCTCAATACAAGTTGCATGCATAGACATTTAACCACCATGCATTTTCAAGCCTGGACTAACTACCAAACGTCCCTTAAGGTTGTAGCACCCTCGGCCAATGAAGCTAGTCAGCAACGCTACATCCCTGCCGTCACTGTAAGGCCACCATTTTCCGCACCACCTGCAGTATCTAAGCAGGTTTCTTTGCCAGGCCAAAGCAGTCAGGGTCAGGGAATCACCAGTTTCGTAGTAGGAAACACTGCATGTAGGGCACCGGCGGAAACAATACCGTCTCCAACCGTCTCTCATTCTGCCATGTCCACCGGCACACCCGCTAGTTTCACGATCTCCAGCTCTCCGGTCCAGCTCACCCTACATGAGACTCTGGTTAGAAAAATGAAATACTTATCCTCGCATCCGCGTACACAGGGTTTGAACGCCCACATAGCTAGACTAATCTCGTTAGAGATGATGCCCTACCGGTTAGTTGAAAGCGAAGCTTTCAAAGCCCTGATGGACTACGCTGAACCACGCTACGAGCTACCCAGTCGACACTTCTTTTCAAGAAAAGCCATACCAGCCCTCCATCAGCATGTTAAAGAGCGCATCGTCCATGCACTCAGGCAATCTGTGAGTACAAAGGTGCACCTGACAACAGATGCATGGACCAGTAGGCATGGCCAGGGACGTTACGTGTCCATCACGGCACACTGGGTGAATGTGGTGGATGCAGGGTCCACAGGGGACATCAATTTCGAGACAGTTCTGCCTAGCCCACGGTCTAGGAAACAGTTGGCTGTAGCCGTTCGCACCCCGTCCTCCTCGTCCTCCTGCAGAAGCGAGAGCTCGTCCACAGACCGCAGTCGGCAAACCACTCCATCCGCAGCTGCCACTGTTGCACACCAGTTGTCCCATTATGGGCCAGCTACTGGCAAGCATCAGCAGGCTGTATTGGCTATGAAATGTTTGGGCGACAACAGACACAAGTTCTGTCCGAGTTCTTGCAGACAGAAACGCAGTCGTGGCTGGGCACAGTAGATCTTGAGGCAGGCAAGGTAGTGAGTGATAACGGAAGGAATTTCATGGCTGCCATCTCCCTTTCCCAACTGAAACACATTCCTTGCCTGGCTCACACCTTAAACCTGGTGGAGCAGTGTTTCCTGAAAAGTTATCCGGGGTTATCCGGCCTGCTCCTCAAAGTGCGCGGACTTTGCTCACATATCCGCCATTCGCCCGTACACTCCAGCCGTATGCAGACCTATCAGCGGTAGTCAGGGGCAGTGTCCTATATTTACCCAAGTAAATACTTTGTGCCAAATTACTAGGTCTGAAACTACGCAGAGGAGCCCACCCCTGTACCTAATGATTGCACCCTTTTGTGTTTTCGTTTTGTTGTAATGCGAGACATTAACATGTATTTATTGTTTAGGACTACTAAGTGGCAGACACTCATTACAATCGCCTCCGCTGACAACACCAATGCTGCCTGTGTACCCCTGTAAGAGAATTCAAAGTGTCTACAGCCAAATTTTATTATGTTAGGCCTACTACGCCTGTCTGTGGTCCCTCCTTCCACTATGCCTCCACTGACCAGACCACTGCTGCCCGTGCACCCCTGGAAACAATTTTAAAGTGTCTACAGCCCAATTTTATTATGTTAGGCCTTCGAAGCCTGTCTGCGGTCCCTCCTTCCAATAGGTCTCCATTGACCTGTCTACTGCTGCCCGTGTACCCCTGGAACCAATTATAAAGTGCCTACAGCCCAATTTTATTATGTTAGGCCTTCGAAGCCTGTCTGCGGTCCCTCCTTCCACTAGGTCTCCACTGACCAGACCACTGCTGCACATGTACCCCTGGAACCAATTATAAAATGCCTACAGCCCAATTTTATTATGTTAGGCCTTTGAAGCCTGTCTGAGGTCCCTCCTTCCACTAGGTCTCCACTGACCAGACCACTGCTGCCCGTGTACCCCTGGAACCAATTATAAAGTGCCTACAGCCCAATTGTATTATGTTAGGCCTTCGAAGCCTGTCTGCGGTCCCTCCTTCCACTAGGCCTCCACTGACCTGTCTACTCTTGCCCTTGTACCCCTGGAACCAATTTTAAAGTGCCTAAAGCCCAATTTTATTATGTTAGGCCTTCAAAGCCTGTCTGCGGTCCCTCCTTCCACTACGTCTCCACTGACCAGACCACTGCTGCCCGTGTACCCCTGGAAAAAATATTAAAGTGTCTACAGCCCAATTTTATTATGTTAGGCCTTCGAAGCCTGTCTGCGGTCCCTCCTTCCACTAGGTCTCCACTGACCAGATCACTGCTGCCCGTGTACCCCTGGAACCAATTATAAAGTGCCTACAGCCCAATTTTATTATGTTAGGCCTTCGAAGCCTGTCTGCGGTCCCTCCTTCCACTAGGCCTCCACTGACCTGTCTACTGCTGCCCGTGTACCCCTGGAACCAATTATAAAGTGCCTACAGACCAATTGTATTATGTTAGGCCTTCGAAGCCTGTCTGCGGTCCCTCCTTCCACTAGGTCTCCACTGACCAGACCACTGCTGCACGTGTACCCCTGGAACTAATTATAAAGTGCCTACAGCCCAATTTTATTATGTTAGGCCTTCGAAGCCTGTCTGCGGTCCCTCCTTCCACTACGTCTCCACTGACCAGACCACTGCTGCCCGTGTACCCCTGGAACCAATTATAAAGTGCCTACAGCCCAATTGTATTATGTTAGGTCTTCGAAGCCTGTCTGCGGTCCCTCCTTCCACTAGGCCTCCACTGACCTGTCTACTCTTGCCCGTGCACCCCTGGAACCAATTTTAAAGTGCCTACAGCCCAATTTTATTATGTTAGGCCTTCGAAGCCTGTCTGCGGTCTCTCCTTCCACTAGGCCTCCACTGACCTGTCTACTGCTGCCCGTGTACCCCTGGAACCAATTATAAAGTGCCTACAGCCCAATTTTATTATGTTAGGCCTTCGAAGCCTGTCTGCGGTCCCTCCTTCCACTAGGTCTCCACTGACCAGACCACTGCTGCACGTGTACCCCTGGAACCAATTATAAAGTGCGTACAGCCCAATTTTATTATGTTAGGCCTTCGAAGCCTGTCTGCGGTCCCTCCTTCCACTACGTCTCCACTGACCAGACCACTGCTGCCCGTGTACCCCTGGAACCAATTTTAAAGTGCCTACAGCCCAATTTTATTATGTTAGGCCTTCGAAGCCTGTCTGCGGTCCCTCCTTCCACTACGTCTCCACTGACCAGACCACTGCTGCCCGTGTACCCCTGGAACCAATTTTAAAGTGTCTACAGCCCAATTTTATTATGTTAGGCCTTCGAAGCCTGTCTGCGGTCCCTCCTTCCACTAGGTCTCCACTGACCAGATCACTGCTGCCCGTGTACCCCTGGAACCAATTATAAAGTGCCTACAGCCCAATTTTATTATGTTAGGCCTTCGAAGCCTGTCTGCGGTCCCTCCTTCCACTAGGCCTCCACTGACCTGTCTACTGCTGCCCATGTACCCCTGGAACCAATTATAAAGTGCCTACAGCCCAATTTTATTATGTTAGGCCTTCCAAGCCTGACTGCGGTCCCTCCTTCCACTAGGTCTCCACTGACCAGACCACTGCTGCACGTGTACCCCTGGAACCAATTATAAAGTGCTTACAGCCCAATTTTATTATGTTAGGCCTTCGAAGCCTGTCTGCGGTCCCTCCTTCCACTACGTCTCCACTGACCAGACCACTGCTGCCCGTGTACCCCTGGAACCAATTTTAAAGTGTCTACAGCCCAATTTTATTATGTTAGGCCTGCGAAGCCTGTCTGCGGTCCCTCCTTCCACTACGTCTCCACTGACCAGACCACTGCTGCCCGTGTACCCCTGGAACCAATTATAAAGTGCCTACAGCCCAATTTTATTATGTTAGGCCTTTGAAGCCTGTCTGCGGTCCCTCCTTCCACTAGGTCTCCACTGACCAGACCACTGCTGCACGTGTACCCCTGGAACTAATTATAAAGTGCCTACAGCCCAATTTTATTATGTTAGGCCTTCGAAGCCTGTCTGCGGTCCCTCCTTCCACTAGGCCGCCACTGACCTATCTACTGCTGCCCATGTACCCCTGGAACCAATTATAAAGTGCCTACAGCCCAATTTTATTATGTTAGGCCTTCGAAGCCTGTCTGCGGTCCCTCCTTCCACTAGGTCTCCACTGACCAGACCACTGCTGCACGTGTACCCCTGGAACCAATTATAAAGTGCCTACAGCCCAAATTTACTATGTTAGGCCTTCGAAGCCTGTCTGCGGTCCCTCCTTCGACTAGTTCTCCACTGACCAGACCACTGCTGCCCGTGTACCCCTTGAACCAATTATAAAGTGCCTACAGCCCAATTTTATTATGTTATGCCTTCGAATCCTGTCTGCGGTCCCTCCTTCCACTAGGCCTCCACTGATCTGTCTACTGCTGCCCGTGTACCCCTGGAACCAATTATAAAGTGCCTACAGCCCAAATTTATTATGTTAGGCCTTCGAAGCCTGTCTGCGGTCCCTCCTTCCACTAGTTCTCCACTGACCAGACCACTGCTGCCCGTGTACCCCTGGAACCAATTATAAAGTGCCTACAGCCCAATTTTATTATGTTAGGCCTTCGAAGCCTGTCTGCGGTCCCTCCTTCCACTAGGCCTCCACTGACCTGTCTACTGCTGCCCATGTACCCCTGGAACCAATTTTAAAGTGTCTACAGCCCAATTTTATTATGTTAGGCCTTCGAAGCCTGTCTGCGGTCCCTCCTTCCACTACGTCTCCACTGACCAGACCACTGCTGCCCGTGTACCCCTGGAACCAATGTTAAAGTGTCTACAGCCCAATTTTATTATGTTAGGCCTTCGAAGCCTGTCTGCGGTCCCTCCTTCCACTAGGTCTCCACTGACCAGATCACTGCTGCCCGTGTACCCCTGGAACCAATTATAAAGTGCCTACAGCCCAATTTTATTATGTTAGGCCTTCGAAGCCTGTCTGCGGTCCCTCCTTCCACTAGGCCTCCACTGACCTGTCTACTGCTGCCCATGTACCCCTGGAACCAATTATAAAGTGCCTACAGCCCAATTTTATTATGTTAGGCCTTCCAAGCCTGACTGCGGTCCCTCCTTCCACTAGGTCTCCACTGACCAGACCACTGCTGCCCGTGTACCCCTGGAACCAATTATAAAGTGCCTACAGCCCAATTGTATTATGTTAGGCCTTCGAAGCCTGTCTGCGGTACCTCCTTCCACTAGGCCTCCACTGACATGTCTACTCTTGCCCGTGTACCCCTGGAACCAATTTTAAAGTGCCTACAGCCCAATTTTATTATGTTAGGCCTTCGAAGCCTGTCTGCGGTCCCTCCTTCCACTAGGTCTCCACTGACCAGACCACTGCTGCACGTGTACCCCTGGAACCAATTATAAAGTGCTTACAGCCCAATTTTATTATGTTAGGCCTTCGATGCCTGTCTGCGGTCCCTCCTTCCACTACGTCTCCACTGACCAGACCACTGCTGCCCGTGTACCCCTGGAACCAATTTTAAAGTGTCTACAGCCCAATTTTATTATGTTAGGCCTGCGAAGCCTGTCTGCGGTCCCTCCTTCCACTAGGTCTCCACTGACCAGACTACTGCTGCCCGTGTACCCCTGGAACCAATTATAAAGTGCCTACAGCCCAATTTTATTATGTTAGGCCTTCGAAGCCTGTCTGCGGTCCCTCCTTCCACTAGGTCTCCACTGACCAGACCACTGCTGCACGTGTACCCCTGGAACTAATTATAAAGTGCCTACAGCCCAATTTTATTATGTTAGGCCTTCGAAGCCTGTCTGCGGTCCCTCCTTCCACTAGGCCTCCACTGACCTGTCTACTGCTGCCCGTGTACCCCTGGAACCAATTATAAAGTGCCTACAGCCCAATTTTATTATGTTAGGCCTTCGAAGCCTGTCTGAGGTCGCTCCTTCCACTAGGTCTCCACTGACCAGACCACTGCTGCACGTGTACCCCTGGAACCAATTATAAAGTGCCTACAGCCCAATTTTATTATGTTAGGCCTTTGAAGCCTGTCTGCGGTCCCTCCTTCCACTAGGCCTCCACTGACCTGTCTACTGTTGCCCGTGTACCCCTGGAACCAATTATAAAGTGCCTACAGCCCAATTTTATTATATTAGGCCTTCGAAGCCTGTCTGCGGTCCCTCCTTCCACTAGGTCTCCACTGACCAGACCACTGCTGCAAGTGTAAAGCTGGAACCAATTATAAAGTGCCTATAGCCAAATTTTATTATGTTAGGCCTTCGAAGCCTGTCTGCGGTCCCTCCTTCCACTAGGTCTCCACTGACCAGACCACTGCTGCCCATGTACCCCTGGAGCCAATTATAAAGTGCCTACAGCCCAATTGTATTATGTTAGGCCTTCGAAGCCTGTCTGCGGTCCCTCCTTCCACTAGGCCTCCACTGACCTATCTACTGCTGCCCATGTACCCCTGGAACCAATTATAAAGTTCCTACAGCCCAATTTTATTATGTTAGGCCTTCGAAGCCTGACTGCGGTCCCTCCTTCCACTAGGTCTCCACTGACCAGACCACTGCTGCACGTGTACCCCTGGAACCAATTATAAAGTGCCTACAGCCCAAATTTATTATGTTAGGCCTTCGAAGCCTGTCTGCGGTCCCTCCTTCGACTAGTTCTCCACTGACCAGACCACTGCTGCCCGTGTACCCCTTGAACCAATTATAAAGTGCCTACAGCCCAATTTTATTATGTTAGGCCTTCGAATCCTGTCTGCGGTCCCTCCTTCCACTAGGCCTCCACTGACCTGTCTACTGCTGCCCGTGTACCCCTGGAACCAATTATAAAGTGCCTACAGCCCAAATTTATTATGTTAGGCCTTCAAAGCCTGTCTGCGGTCCCTCCTTCCACTAGTTCTCCACTGACCAGACCACTGCTGCCCGTGTACCCCTGGAACCAATTATAAAGTGCCTACAGCCCAATTTTATTATGTTAGGCCTTCGAAGCCTGTCTGTGGTCCCTCCTTCCACTAGGCCTCCACTGACCTGTCTACTGCTGCCCGTGTACCCCTGGAACCAATTATAAAGTGCCTACAGCCCAATTTTATTATGTTAGGCCTTCGAAGCCTGTCTGCGGTCCCTCCTTCCACTACGTCTCCACTGACCAGACCACTGCTGCCCGTGTACCCCTGGAACCAATGTTAAAGTGTCTACAGCCCAATTTTATTATGTTAGGCCTTCGAAGCCTGTCTGCGGTCCCTCCTTCCACTAGGTCTCCACTGACCAGATCACTGCTGCCCGTGTACCCCTGGAACCAATTATAAAGTGCCTACAGCCCAATTTTATTATGTTAGGCCTTCGAAGCCTGTCTGCGGTCCCTCCTTCCACTAGGCCTCCACTGACCTGTCTACTGCTGCCCATGTACCCCTGGAACCAATTATAAAGTGCCTACAGCCCAATTTTATTATGTTAGGCCTTCCAAGCCTGACTGCGGTCCCTCCTTCCACTAGGTCTCCACTGACCAGACCACTGCTGCCCGTGTACCCCTGGAACCAATTATAAAGTGCCTACAGCCCAATTGTATTATGTTAGGCCTTCGAAGCCTGTCTGCGGTACCTCCTTCCACTAGGCCTCCACTGACATGTCTACTCTTGCCCGTGTACCCCTGGAACCAATTTTAAAGTGCCTACAGCCCAATTTTATTATGTTAGGCCTTCGAAGCCTGTCAGCGGTCCCTCCTTCCACTAGGTCTCCACTGACCAGACCACTGCTGCACGTGTACCCCTGGAACCAATTATAAAGTGCTTACAGCCCAATTTTATTATGTTAGGCCTTCGATGCCTGTCTGCGGTCCCTCCTTCCACTACGTCTCCACTGACCAGACCACTGCTGCCCGTGTACCCCTGGAACCAATTTTAAAGTGTCTACAGCCCAATTTTATTATGTTAGGCCTGCGAAGCCTGTCTGCGGTCCCTCCTTCCACTAGGTCTCCACTGACCAGACTACTGCTGCCCGTGTACCCCTGGAACCAATTATAAAGTGCCTACAGCCCAATTTTATTATGTTAGGCCTTCGAAGCCTGTCTGCGGTCCCTCCTTCCACTAGGTCTCCACTGACCAGACCACTGCTGCACGTGTACCCCTGGAACTAATTATAAAGTGCCTACAGCCCAATTTTATTATGTTAGGCCTTCGAAGCCTGTCTGCGGTCCCTCCTTCCACTACGTCTCCACTGACCAGACCACTGCTGCCCGTGTACCCCTGGAACCAATTTTAAAGTGTCTACAGCCCAATTTTATTATGTTAGGCCTGCGAAGCCTGTCTGCGGTCCCTCCTTCCACTAGGTCTCCACTGACCAGACTACTGCTGCCCGTGTACCCCTGGAACCAATTATAAAGTGCCTACAGCCCAATTTTATTATGTTAGGCCTTCGAAGCCTGTCTGCGGTCCCTCCTTCCACTAGGTCTCCACTGACCAGACCACTGCTGCACGTGTACCCCTGGAACTAATTATAAAGTGCCTACAGCCCAATTTTATTATGTTAGGCCTTCGAAGCCTGTCTGCGGTCCCTCCTTCCACTAGGCCTCCACTGACCTGTCTACTGCTGCCCGTGTACCCCTGGAACCAATTATAAAGTGCCTACAGCCCAATTTTATTATGTTAGGCCTTCGAAGCCTGTCTGAGGTCGCTCCTTCCACTAGGTCTCCACTGACCAGACCACTGCTGCACGTGTACCCCTGGAACCAATTATAAAGTGCCTACAGCCCAATTTTATTATGTTAGGCCTTTGAAGCCTGTCTGCGGTCCCTCCTTCCACTAGGCCTCCACTGACCTGTCTACTGTTGCCCGTGTACCCCTGGAACCAATTATAAAGTGCCTACAGCCCAATTTTATTATATTAGGCCTTCGAAGCCTGTCTGCGGTCCCTCCTTCCACTAGGTCTCCACTGACCAGACCACTGCTGCAAGTGTAAAGCTGGAACCAATTATAAAGTGCCTATAGCCAAATTTTATTATGTTAGGCCTTCGAAGCCTGTCTGCGGTCCCTCCTTCCACTAGGTCTCCACTGACCAGACCACTGCTGCCCATGTACCCCTGGAGCCAATTATAAAGTGCCTACAGCCCAATTGTATTATGTTAGGCCTTCGAAGCCTGTCTGCGGTCCCTCCTTCCACTAGGCCTCCACTGACCTATCTACTGCTGCCCATGTACCCCTGGAACCAATTATAAAGTTCCTACAGCCCAATTTTATTATGTTAGGCCTTCGAAGCCTGACTGCGGTCCCTCCTTCCACTAGGTCTCCACTGACCAGACCACTGCTGCACGTGTACCCCTGGAACCAATTATAAAGTGCCTACAGCCCAAATTTATTATGTTAGGCCTTCGAAGCCTGTCTGCGGTCCCTCCTTCGACTAGTTCTCCACTGACCAGACCACTGCTGCCCGTGTACCCCTTGAACCAATTATAAAGTGCCTACAGCCCAATTTTATTATGTTAGGCCTTCGAATCCTGTCTGCGGTCCCTCCTTCCACTAGTTCTCCACTGACCAGACCACTGCTGCACGTGTACCCCTGGAACCAATTATAAAGTGCCTACAGCCCAATTTTATTATGTTAGGCCTTCGAAGCCTGTCTGTGGTCCCTCCTTCCACTAGGTCTCCACTGACCAGACCACTGCTGCCCGTGTACCCCTGGAACCAATTATAAAGTGCCTACAGCCCAATTTTATTATGTTAGGCCTTCGAAGCCTGTCTGCGGTCCCTCCTTCCACTAGGTCTCCACTGACCAGACCACTGCTGCACGTGTACCCCTGGAACCAGTTATAAAGTGCCTACAGCCCAATTTTATTATGTAAGGCCTTCGAAGCCTGTCTGCGGTCCCTCCTTCCACTAGGTCTCCACTGACCAGACCACTGCTGCCCGTGTACCCCTGGAACCAATTATAAAGTGCCTACAGCCCAATTTTATTATGTTAGGCCTTCGAAGCCTGTCTGAGGTCGCTCCTTCCACTAGGTCTCCACTGACCAGACCACTGCTGCACGTGTACCCCTGGAACCAATTATAAAGTGCCTACAGCCCAATTTTATTATGTTAGGCCTTTGAAGCCTGTCTGCGGTCCCTCCTTCCACTAGGCCTCCACTGACCTGTCTACTGCTGCCCGTGTACCCCTGGAACCAATTATAAAGTGTCTACAGCCCAATTTTATTATATTAGGCCTTCGAAGCCTGTCTGCGGTCCCTCCTTCCCCTAGGTCTCCACTGACCAGACCACTGCTGCAAGTGTACAGCTGGAACCAATTATAAAGTGCCTATAGCCAAATTTTATTATGTTAGGCCTTCGAAGCCTGTCTGCGGTCCCTCCTTCCACTAGGTCTCCACTGACCAGACCACTGCTGCCCATGTACCCCTGGAGCCAATTATAAAGTGCCTACAGCCCAATTGTATTATGTTAGGCCTTCGAAGCCTGTCTGCGGTCCTTCCTTCCACTAGGCCTCCACTGACCTATCTACTGCTGCCCATGTACCCCTGGAACCAATTATAAAGTTCCTACAGCCCAATTTTATTATGTTAGGCCTTCGAAGCCTGACTGCGGTCCCTCCTTCCACTAGGTCTCCACTGACCAGACCACTGCTGCACGTGTACCCCTGGAACCAATTATAAAGTGCCTACAGCCCAAATTTATTATGTTAGGCCTTCGAAGCCTGTCTGCGGTCCCTCCTTCGACTAGTTCTCCACTGACCAGACCACTGCTGCCCGTGTACCCCTTGAACCAATTATAAAGTGCCTACAGCCCAATTTTATTATGTTAGGCCTTCGAATCCTGTCTGCGGTCCCTCCTTCCACTAGGCCTCCACTGACCTGTCTACTGCTGCCCGTGTACCCCTGGAACAAATTATAAAGTGCCTACAGCCCAAATTTATTATGTTAGGCCTTCGAAGCCTGTCTGCGGTCCCTCCTTCCACTAGTTCTCCACTGACCAGACCACTGCTGCCCGTGTACCCCTGGAACCAATTATAAAGTGCCTACAGCCCAATTTTATTATGTTAGGCCTTCGAAGCCTGTCTGTGGTCCCTCCTTCCACTAGGCCTCCACTGACCTGTCTACTGCTGCCCGTGTACCCCTGGAACCAATTATAAAGTGCCTACAGCCCAATTTTATTATGTTAGGCCTTCGAAGCCTGTCTGCGGTCCCTCCTTCCACTAGGTCTCCACTGACCAGACCACTGCTGCACGTGTACCCCTGGAACCAATTATAAAGTGCCTACAGCCCAATTTTATTATGTTAGGCCTTCGAAGCCTGTCTGAGGTCCCTCCTTCCACTAGTTCTCCACTGACCAGACCACTGCTGCCCGTGTACCCCTGGAACCAATTATAAAGTGCCTACAGCCCAATTTTATTATGTTAGGCCTTCGAAGCCTGTCTGTGGTCCCTCCTTCCACTAGGCCTCCACTGACCTGTCTACTGCTGCCCGTGTACCCCTGGAACCAATTATAAAGTGCCTACAGCCCAATTTTATTATGTTAGGCCTTCGAAGCCTGTCTGCGGTCCCTCCTTCCACTAGGTCTCCACTGACCAGACCACTGCTGCTCGTGTACCCCTGGAACCAATTATAAAGTGCCTACAGCCCAATTTTATTATGTTAGGCCTTCGAAGCCTGTCTGAAGTCCCTCCTTCCACTAGGTCTCCACTGACCAGACCACTGCTGCACGTGTACCCCTGGAACCAATTATAAAGTGCCTACAGCCCAATTTTATTATGTTAGGCCTTCGAAGCCTGTCTGCGGTCCCTCCTTCCACTAGGTCTCCACTGACCAGACCACTGCTGCCCATGTACCCCTGGAGCCAATTATAAAGTGCCTACAGCCCAATTTTATTATGTTAGGCCTTCGAAGCCTGTCTGCGGTCCCTCCTTCCACTAGGCCTCCACTGACCTATCTACTGCTGCCCATGTACCCCTGGAACCAATTATAAAGTTCCTACAGCCCAATTTTATTATGTTAGGCCTTCGAAGCCTGACTGCGGTCCCTCCTTCCACTAGGTCTCCACTGACCAGACCACTGCTGCACGTGTACCCCTGGAACCAATTATAAAGTGCCTACAGCCCAAATTTATTATGTTAGGCCTTCGAAGCCTGTCTGCGGTCCCTCCTTCGACTAGTTCTCCACTGACCAGACCACTGCTGCCCGTGTACCCCTTGAACCAATTATAAAGTGCCTACAGCCCAATTTTATTATGTTAGGCCTTCGAATCCTGTCTGCGGTCCCTCCTTCCACTAGGCCTCCACTGACCTGTCTACTGCTGCCCGTGTACCCCTGGAACAAATTATAAAGTGCCTACAGCCCAAATTTATTATGTTAGGCCTTCGAAGCCTGTCTGCGGTCCCTCCTTCCACTAGTTCTCCACTGACCAGACCACTGCTGCCCGTGTACCCCTGGAACCAATTATAAAGTGCCTACAGCCCAATTTTATTATGTTAGGCCTTCGAAGCCTGTCTGTGGTCCCTCCTTCCACTAGGCCTCCACTGACCTGTCTACTGCTGCCCGTGTACCCCTGGAACCAATTATAAAGTGCCTACAGCCCAATTTTATTATGTTAGGCCTTCGAAGCCTGTCTGCGGTCCCTCCTTCCACTAGGTCTCCACTGACCAGACCACTGCTGCACGTGTACCCCTGGAACCAATTATAAAGTGCCTACAGCCCAATTTTATTATGTTAGGCCTTCGAAGCCTGTCTGAGGTCCCTCCTTCCACTAGGTCTCCACTGACCAGACCACTGCTGCACGTGTACCCCTGGAACCAATTATAAAGTGCCTACAGCCCAATTTTATTATGTTAGGCCTTCGAAGCCTGTCTGCGGTCCCTCCTTCCACTAGGTCTCCACTGACCAGACCACTGCTGCCCGTGTACCCCTGGAACCAATTATAAAGTGCCTACAGCCCAATTGTATTATGTTAGGCCTTCGAAGCCTGTCTGCGGTCCCTCCTTCCACTAGGCCTCCACTGACCTGTCTACTGCTGCCCGTGTACCCCTGGAACCAATTATAAAGTGCCTACAGCCCAATTTTATTATGTTAGGCCTTCGAAGCCTGTCTGCGGTCCCTCCTTCCACTAGGTCTCCACTGACCAGACCACTGCTGCACGTGTACCCCTGGAACCAGTTATAAAGTGCCTACAGCCCAATTTTATTATGTAAGGCCTTCGAAGCCTGTCTGCGGTCCCTCCTTCCACTAGGTCTCCACTGACCAGACCACTGCTGCCCGTGTACCCCTGGAACCAATTATAAAGTGCCTACATCCCAATTGTATTATGTTAGGCCTTCGAAGCCTGTCTGCGGTCCCTCCTTCCACTAGGCCTCCACTGACCTGTCTACTGCTTCCCGTGTACCCCTGGAACCAATTATAAAGTGCCTACAGCCCAATTTTATTATGTGAGGCCTTCGAAGCCTGTCTGCGGTCCCTCCTTCCACTAGGTCTCCACTGACCAGACCACTGCTGCACGTGTACCCCTGGAACCAATTATAAAGTGCCTACAGACCAATTTTATTATGTTAGGCCTTCGAAGCCTGTCTGCGGTCCCTCCTTCGACTAGTTCTCCACTGACCAGACCACTGCTGCCCGTGTACCCCTTGAACCAATTATAAAGTGCCTACAGCCCAATTTTATTATGTTAGGCCTTCGAATCCTGTCTGCGGTCCCTCCTTCCACTAGGCCTCCACTGACCTGTCTACTGCTGCCCGTGTACCCCTGGAACCAATTATAAAGTGCCTACAGACCAATTTTATTATGTTAGGCCTTCGAAGCCTGTCTGCGGTCCCTCCTTCGACTAGTTCTCCACTGACCAGACCACTGCTGCCCGTGTACCCCTTGAACCAATTATAAAGTGCCTACAGCCCAATTTTATTATGTTAGGCCTTCGAATCCTGTCTGCGGTCCCTCCTTCCACTAGGCCTCCACTGACCTGTCTACTGCTGCCCGTGTACCCCTGGAACCAATTATAAAGTGCCTACAGCCCAAATTTATTATGTTAGGCCTTCGAAGCCTGTCTGCGGTCCCTCCTTCCACTAGTTCTCCACTGACCAGACCACTGCTGCCCGTGTACCCCTGGAACCAATTATAAAGTGCCTACAGCCCAATTTTATTATGTTAGGCCTTCGAAGCCTGTCTGTGGTCCCTCCTTCCACTAGGCCTCCACTGACCTGTCTACTGCTGCCCGTGTACCCCTGGAACCAATTATAAAGTGCCTACAGCCCAATTTTATTATGTTAGGCCTTCGAAGCCTGTCTGCGGTCCCTCCTTCCACTAGGTCTCCACTGACCAGACCACTGCTGCTCGTGTACCCCTGGAACCAATTATAAAGTGCCTACAGCCCAATTTTATTATGTTAGGCCTTCGAAGCCTGTCTGAAGTCCCTCCTTCCACTAGGTCTCCACTGACCAGACCACTGCTGCACGTGTACCCCTGGAACCAATTATAAAGTGCCTACAGCCCAATTTTATTATGTTAGGCCTTCGAAGCCTGTCTGCGGTCCCTCCTTCCACTAGGTCTCCACTGACCAGACCACTGCTGCCCGTGTACCCCTGGAACCAATTATAAAGTGCCTACAGCCCAATTTTATTATGTTAGGCCTTCGAAGCCTGTCTGCGGTCCCTCCTTCCACTAGGTCTCCACTGACCAGACCACTGCTGCACGTGTACCCCTGGAACCAGTTATAAAGTGCCTACAGCCCAATTTTATTATGTAAGGCCTTCGAAGCCTGTCTGCGGTCCCTCCTTCCACTAGGTCTCCACTGACCAGACCACTGCTGCCCGTGTACCCCTGGAACCAATTATAAAGTGCCTACAGCCCAATTTTATTATGTTAGGCCTTCGAAGCCTGTCTGAGGTCGCTCCTTCCACTAGGTCTCCACTGACCAGACCACTGCTGCACGTGTACCCCTGGAACCAATTATAAAGTGCCTACAGCCCAATTTTATTATGTTAGGCCTTTGAAGCCTGTCTGCGGTCCCTCCTTCCACTAGGCCTCCACTGACCTGTCTACTGCTGCCCGTGTACCCCTGGAACCAATTATAAAGTGTCTACAGCCCAATTTTATTATATTAGGCCTTCGAAGCCTGTCTGCGGTCCCTCCTTCCCCTAGGTCTCCACTGACCAGACCACTGCTGCAAGTGTACAGCTGGAACCAATTATAAAGTGCCTATAGCCAAATTTTATTATGTTAGGCCTTCGAAGCCTGTCTGCGGTCCCTCCTTCCACTAGGTCTCCACTGACCAGACCACTGCTGCCCATGTACCCCTGGAGCCAATTATAAAGTGCCTACAGCCCAATTGTATTATGTTAGGCCTTCGAAGCCTGTCTGCGGTCCCTCCTTCCACTAGGCCTCCACTGACCTATCTACTGCTGCCCATGTACCCCTGGAACCAATTATAAAGTTCCTACAGCCCAATTTTATTATGTTAGGCCTTCGAAGCCTGACTGCGGTCCCTCCTTCCACTAGGTCTCCACTGACCAGACCACTGCTGCACGTGTACCCCTGGAACCAATTATAAAGTGCCTACAGCCCAAATTTATTATGTTAGGCCTTCGAAGCCTGTCTGCGGTCCCTCCTTCGACTAGTTCTCCACTGACCAGACCACTGCTGCCCGTGTACCCCTTGAACCAATTATAAAGTGCCTACAGCCCAATTTTATTATGTTAGGCCTTCGAATCCTGTCTGCGGTCCCTCCTTCCACTAGGCCTCCACTGACCTGTCTACTGCTGCCCGTGTACCCCTGGAACAAATTATAAAGTGCCTACAGCCCAAATTTATTATGTTAGGCCTTCGAAGCCTGTCTGCGGTCCCTCCTTCCACTAGTTCTCCACTGACCAGACCACTGCTGCCCGTGTACCCCTGGAACCAATTATAAAGTGCCTACAGCCCAATTTTATTATGTTAGGCCTTCGAAGCCTGTCTGAGGTCGCTCCTTCCACTAGGTCTCCACTGACCAGACCACTGCTGCACGTGTACCCCTGGAACCAATTATAAAGTGCCTACAGCCCAATTTTATTATGTTAGGCCTTTGAAGCCTGTCTGCGGTCCCTCCTTCCACTAGGCCTCCACTGACCTGTCTACTGCTGCCCGTGTACCCCTGGAACCAATTATAAAGTGTCTACAGCCCAATTTTATTATATTAGGCCTTCGAAGCCTGTCTGCGGTCCCTCCTTCCCCTAGGTCTCCACTGACCAGACCACTGCTGCAAGTGTACAGCTGGAACCAATTATAAAGTGCCTATAGCCAAATTTTATTATGTTAGGCCTTCGAAGCCTGTCTGCGGTCCCTCCTTCCACTAGGTCTCCACTGACCAGACCACTGCTGCCCATGTACCCCTGGAGCCAATTATAAAGTGCCTACAGCCCAATTGTATTATGTTAGGCCTTCGAAGCCTGTCTGCGGTCCCTCCTTCCACTAGGCCTCCACTGACCTATCTACTGCTGCCCATGTACCCCTGGAACCAATTATAAAGTTCCTACAGCCCAATTTTATTATGTTAGGCCTTCGAAGCCTGACTGCGGTCCCTCCTTCCACTAGGTCTCCACTGACCAGACCACTGCTGCACGTGTACCCCTGGAACCAATTATAAAGTGCCTACAGCCCAAATTTATTATGTTAGGCCTTCGAAGCCTGTCTGCGGTCCCTCCTTCGACTAGTTCTCCACTGACCAGACCACTGCTGCCCGTGTACCCCTTGAACCAATTATAAAGTGCCTACAGCCCAATTTTATTATGTTAGGCCTTCGAATCCTGTCTGCGGTCCCTCCTTCCACTAGGCCTCCACTGACCTGTCTACTGCTGCCCGTGTACCCCTGGAACAAATTATAAAGTGCCTACAGCCCAAATTTATTATGTTAGGCCTTCGAAGCCTGTCTGCGGTCCCTCCTTCCACTAGTTCTCCACTGACCAGACCACTGCTGCCCGTGTACCCCTGGAACCAATTATAAAGTGCCTACAGCCCAATTTTATTATGTTAGGCCTTCGAAGCCTGTCTGTGGTCCCTCCTTCCACTAGGCCTCCACTGACCTGTCTACTGCTGCCCGTGTACCCCTGGAACCAATTATAAAGTGCCTACAGCCCAATTTTATTATGTTAGGCCTTCGAAGCCTGTCTGCGGTCCCTCCTTCCACTAGGTCTCCACTGACCAGACCACTGCTGCACGTGTACCCCTGGAACCAATTATAAAGTGCCTACAGCCCAATTTTATTATGTTAGGCCTTCGAAGCCTGTCTGAGGTCCCTCCTTCCACTAGTTCTCCACTGACCAGACCACTGCTGCCCGTGTACCCCTGGAACCAATTATAAAGTGCCTACAGCCCAATTTTATTATGTTAGGCCTTCGAAGCCTGTCTGTGGTCCCTCCTTCCACTAGGCCTCCACTGACCTGTCTACTGCTGCCCGTGTACCCCTGGAACCAATTATAAAGTGCCTACAGCCCAATTTTATTATGTTAGGCCTTCGAAGCCTGTCTGCGGTCCCTCCTTCCACTAGGTCTCCACTGACCAGACCACTGCTGCTCGTGTACCCCTGGAACCAATTATAAAGTGCCTACAGCCCAATTTTATTATGTTAGGCCTTCGAAGCCTGTCTGAAGTCCCTCCTTCCACTAGGTCTCCACTGACCAGACCACTGCTGCACGTGTACCCCTGGAACCAATTATAAAGTGCCTACAGCCCAATTTTATTATGTTAGGCCTTCGAAGCCTGTCTGCGGTCCCTCCTTCCACTAGGTCTCCACTGACCAGACCACTGCTGCCCATGTACCCCTGGAGCCAATTATAAAGTGCCTACAGCCCAATTGTATTATGTTAGGCCTTCGAAGCCTGTCTGCGGTCCCTCCTTCCACTAGGCCTCCACTGACCTATCTACTGCTGCCCATGTACCCCTGGAACCAATTATAAAGTTCCTACAGCCCAATTTTATTATGTTAGGCCTTCGAAGCCTGACTGCGGTCCCTCCTTCCACTAGGTCTCCACTGACCAGACCACTGCTGCACGTGTACCCCTGGAACCAATTATAAAGTGCCTACAGCCCAAATTTATTATGTTAGGCCTTCGAAGCCTGTCTGCGGTCCCTCCTTCGACTAGTTCTCCACTGACCAGACCACTGCTGCCCGTGTACCCCTTGAACCAATTATAAAGTGCCTACAGCCCAATTTTATTATGTTAGGCCTTCGAATCCTGTCTGCGGTCCCTCCTTCCACTAGGCCTCCACTGACCTGTCTACTGCTGCCCGTGTACCCCTGGAACAAATTATAAAGTGCCTACAGCCCAAATTTATTATGTTAGGCCTTCGAAGCCTGTCTGCGGTCCCTCCTTCCACTAGTTCTCCACTGACCAGACCACTGCTGCCCGTGTACCCCTGGAACCAATTATAAAGTGCCTACAGCCCAATTTTATTATGTTAGGCCTTCGAAGCCTGTCTGTGGTCCCTCCTTCCACTAGGCCTCCACTGACCTGTCTACTGCTGCCCGTGTACCCCTGGAACCAATTATAAAGTGCCTACAGCCCAATTTTATTATGTTAGGCCTTCGAAGCCTGTCTGCGGTCCCTCCTTCCACTAGGTCTCCACTGACCAGACCACTGCTGCACGTGTACCCCTGGAACCAATTATAAAGTGCCTACAGCCCAATTTTATTATGTTAGGCCTTCGAAGCCTGTCTGAGGTCCCTCCTTCCACTAGGTCTCCACTGACCAGACCACTGCTGCACGTGTACCCCTGGAACCAATTATAAAGTGCCTACAGCCCAATTTTATTATGTTAGGCCTTCGAAGCCTGTCTGCGGTCCCTCCTTCCACTAGGTCTCCACTGACCAGACCACTGCTGCCCGTGTACCCCTGGAACCAATTATAAAGTGCCTACAGCCCAATTGTATTATGTTAGGCCTTCGAAGCCTGTCTGCGGTCCCTCCTTCCACTAGGCCTCCACTGACCTGTCTACTGCTGCCCGTGTACCCCTGGAACCAATTATAAAGTGCCTACAGCCCAATTTTATTATGTTAGGCCTTCGAAGCCTGTCTGCGGTCCCTCCTTCCACTAGGTCTCCACTGACCAGACCACTGCTGCACGTGTACCCCTGGAACCAGTTATAAAGTGCCTACAGCTCAATTTTATTATGTAAGGCCTTCGAAGCCTGTCTGCGGTCCCTCCTTCCACTAGGTCTCCACTGACCAGACCACTGCTGCCCGTGTACCCCTGGAACCAATTATAAAGTGCCTACATCCCAATTGTATTATGTTAGGCCTTCGAAGCCTGTCTGCGGTCCCTCCTTCCACTAGGCCTCCACTGACCTGTCTACTGCTTCCCGTGTACCCCTGGAACCAATTATAAAGTGCCTACAGCCCAATTTTATTATGTGAGGCCTTCGAAGCCTGTCTGCGGTCCCTCCTTCCACTAGGTCTCCACTGACCAGACCACTGCTGCACGTGTACCCCTGGAACCAATTATAAAGTGCCTACAGACCAATTTTATTATGTTAGGCCTTCGAAGCCTGTCTGCGGTCCCTCCTTCCACTAGGTCTCCACTGACCAGACCACTGCTGCCCGTGTACCCCTGGAACCCAGCTGAAAGTGCATGGAGCCTACTTTTTTTCTTTGTTTTATATTTATAAAGCCCAGATGAACTACTCTGTACCACGGTTCAAGCTACCCAGTCGTCACTTCTTTTGCGAGAAAAGCCATCCCAGCCCTCCACCGGCATGAAAAATTCAGCATTGTCATAGCACTCAGGCAATCAAACAGTAGAAAGGTGCACCTGACCTGACAAGAGACGCATGGACCAGTAGGCATGTCCACAAAAAGTTACGTGTCCATTACGGCGCACTGGGTTAATGTGTTGGATGCATGGTCCACAGGGGACAGCCTACAAAGTCTGTCTGCAGTCCCTCATTCAAATTGTCCTCCGTTAACCACACCACTGCTGCCCGTGTACCCCTGGAACCAATTTTAAAGTGCCTACAGACAAATTTTGTTATGTTAGGCCTACTACGCCTGTTTGTGGTCCCTCCTTCCAATACTCCTCCACTGACCACACCACTGCTGCCCGTGTACCCCTGGAACCTATTTTTAATTGCATAGAGCATCCTTTTTTTAATAGTAGGCGTACAAAGTCTGTCTGCGGTCCATAATTTAAATAGTCCTCCACTGACCAGACCAATGCTGCCTGTGTACCCCTGTAACCTTTTTTAAACTGCATTGAGCCACATTTTTGGTTTAAGGCCTACTACCTGTGTCTGTCAGCGCCACTCAATACAGCTGTCCTCCTTTGAAAAAAGCTGAGCGTCAATAGTTTGGTTTTCAGCCTCTAGGAATTTGAAAACTGCATTGGGGCTACTACTTCGGTATTGCCTACTAACGGTGTCTGCCGCTCCAAGGTGTTCCCCAGGTTTCCTCGCCATTGCTTCGATTTTCCGACTCTCATTTAGTAGTTGTAGAAAACTACACTGCATTAGGCCTACAAATTGGGTATGGGGTGTAGAGACGGTGTGTTCCACTCCAAGGTGTTCCCCAGGTTTCCTCGCCATTGCTTCGATCTTCCGACTCTCGTTTAGTAGTTGTAGAAAACTACACTGCATTAGGCCTACAAATTGGGTATGGGGTGTAGAGATGGTGTGTTCCACTCCAAGGTGTTCCCCAGGTTTCCTCGCCATTGCTTCGGTCTTCCGACTCTCGTTTAGTAGTTGTTGAAAACTACACTGCATTAGGCCTGCACATTTGGTATGGGGTGTAGAGACGGTGTGTTCCACTCCAAGGTGTTCCCCAGGTTTCCTCTCCATTGCTTCGGTCTTCCGACTCTCGTTTAGTAGTTGTTGCAAACTATAAGACCGTTAATAGTTAGGTTTAAAGAACATTACAACTCTATTTCAACGGGTAAAGGTTGTTTGAGACTAATTCACCATATGAGAGATGTTCATAATGCAAATCCAAATTTATTAAAATTTGCTGGTTTAGAAATAGTTAAATACCCAGCCTCAGGAGGGGATCATAATAGATTACTCTTACAAAAAGAAGCAAAATGGATTTTAAATTCTAATGCACAGGGTTTAATCGGACTAAATGACAAATTAGACATGTCAGTGTTCTTATAGGGTATATCAGAAATCATCTAACAAAATGCTAATTGAATATATTGTCATAACATCTTGTTGCAATCTGTAAAATGGTTACTAAGGTTATCTTGTTGCACGTTCACTGTTATATTTATATTTCACAATGGCACTGTGAATTTATGTTACTATATATGTCAGAAAACCTATAAAAGGATATGACGTCGGTAACCTGGTATGTGGACCCGTTGAAGCACATTCAGTTGCGAAACGGCCGTCGTCCAGCCTCCATCACCGCACCCTCCGTCCCACCTGATGTCCTAAATGGATGTATGCACACAATTTTTGTTCCAATAAAGAGCACGTGAATATAGCTTCTTCTGGGTGAGTGCCGCATATTTTTCTGCTTTCTTGGACTATATACATGTTGTTGCAAACTACACTGCATTAGGCCTACAAATTGGGTATGGGGTGTAGAGACGGTGTGTTCCACTCCAAGGTGTTCCCCAGGTTTCGTCTACATTGCTTCGGTCTTCCGACTCTCGTTTAGTAGTTTATATTCACAGTTATTTGCTCAATATTTTCAAAATCCTCCCCATCTGGGGGACTTTAGTACCTCTACGATAATTATAACACAAAAGGCTTGATCACCCAGTATTGAAAAAACAATAAGTGACCTAGACTGTGGTACTGATAAAAACTAACAGTTTATTGAAAATTCTTTAAAAACAGTATAAACATGTTACAAAAAAGAAAGGTATTGGACCTAAGAGGAGGGACACTAAAAGCCATAGGTTACATCCAAATCGTGGACTAGCTAAACATATATGCATATAAATACATCCGTACTAACTATTCCACATATGCATCATAATATATGGTGAAACATCATCCATGAAAATTAACTTTATATAATCAATGCCATATGGAGGTAGGCTATATTCATCCTCTATTATGACCTCTGACTGTCAAAAAGCCGGTATGGTAATCATATGTTAGGATAGGTGTATTACCTTAAAGTCAGCCACGTGGATGTATGCCCCGGCGTCCCTCTGCCCCAACTACACTGCATTAGGCCTGCACATTTGGTATGGGGTGTAGAGACGGTGTGTTCCACTCCAAGGTGTTCCCCAGGTTTCCTCTCCATTGCTTCGGTCTTCCGACTCTCGTTTAGTAGTTGTTGCAAACTACACTGCATTAGGCCTACAAATTGGGTATGGGGTGTAGAGACGGTGTGTTCCACTCCAAGGTGTTCCCCAGGTTTCGTCTACATTGCTTCGGTCTTCCGACTCTCGTTTAGTAGTTGTAGAAAACTACACTGCATTAGGCCTAAAAATTGGGTATGGGGTGTAGAGACGATGTGTTCCACTCCAAGGTGTTCCCCAGGTTTCCTCGCCATTGCTTCGGTCTTCCGACTCTCGTTTAGTAGTTGTTGCAAACTACACTGCATTAGGCCTACAAATTGGGTATGGGGTGTAGAGACGGTGTGTTCCACTCCAAGGTGTTCCCCAGGTTTCGTCTACATTGCTTCGGTCTTCCGACTCTCGTTTAGTAGTTGTAGAAAACTACACTGCATTAGGCCTAAAAATTGGGTATGGGGTGTAGAGACGATGTGTTCCACTCCAAGGTGTTCCCCAGGTTTCCTCGCCATTGCTTCGGTCTTCCGACTCTCGTTTAGTAGTTGTTGCAAACTACACTGCATTAGGCCTACAAATTGGGTATGGGGTGTAGAGACGGTGTGTTCCACTCCAAGGTGTTCCCCAGGTTTCGTCTACATTGCTTCGGTCTTCCGACTCTCGTTTAGTAGTTGTAGAAAACTACACTGCATTAGGCCTAAAAATTGGGTATGGGGTGTAGAGACGGTGTGTTCCACTCCAAGGTGTTCCCCAGGTTTCCTCGCCATTGCTTCGGTCTTCCGACTCTCGTTTAGTAGTTGTTGCAAACTACACTGCATTAGGCCTACAAATTGGGTATGGGGTGTAGAGACGGTGTGTTCCACTCCAAGGTGTTCCCCAGGTTTCGTCTACATTGCTTCGGTCTTCCGACTCTCGTTTAGTAGTTGTAGAAAACTACACTGCATTAGGCCTGCACATTGGGTATGGGGTGTAGAGACGGTGTGTTCCACTCCAAGGTGTTCCCCAGGTTTCCTCTCCATTGCTTCGGTCTTCCGACTCTCGTTTAGTGGTTGTTGAAAACTACACTGCATTAGGCCTGCACATTGGGTATGGGGTGTAGAGACGGTGTGTTCCACTCCAAGGTGTTCCCCAGGTTTCGTCTACATTGCTTCGGTCTTCCGACTCTCGTTTAGTAGTTGTTGAAAACTACACTGCATTAGGCCTGCACATTGGGTATGGGGTGTAGAGACGGTGTGTTCCACTCCAAGGTGTTCCCCAGGTTTCCTCTCCATTGCTTCGGTCTTCCGACTCTCGTTTAGTGGTTGTTGAAAACTACACTGCATTAGGCCTACTAGTTGGGTTGGGGCCTTCTATCTGTGTCTGCCGCTCCTTACTGTTCTTTTACAGTGAACAAAGCTGTGCCGCCTGTTTACTACTCTTGCCAATTTTGAACTGCATTTAGACTCCTTACAGATTTGGGCCTACTCTCTGTGTCAGCCTCTCATTCCAGTTGTCCTCCACTGAACAAAACAATGCCCCCTGGTTAGTCCTGTTAACAATTATGAACTGCATTTAGCCCACTTTATTCTTTGGGCCTATATCTGTGTTTCTTCCTCATTCTGCCCATTGCCCAGCCAGTGATAGATGAGTCTGCTGGTACACTGACCCACAACGCAACATTCCCCGTGCACGCTACACTGCAAGATTGTGACCCTGCTGAAACTCAGGTCCCCCTTCCCGCATACCATACCACATTACACGGGAACAAAGAGGAAGGTGCAGATGAAGGTGCAGGTTCCTTCATCAGGTGGGGGGAGGAATACTCGTTGGCGACGTCACTGGCACAGGGCCTCTCATAGTACGCAAAAGTGTTGCTGCCGGTGGGAGGCGCCCCCGCCGTGCAAACACACCGCTGTACTTTGAGGGGCCCTGTGCCAGTGCCAATGCCAACGAGTGGGCCCCCCCTGCTTGCTCAGGATCACAGCACTTGCAAAGTTGAAATACTTACCTCTCCCTGCTCCACTGCCGTGACGTGGTCCAGATGTCCTTGGCCCACTAATTGCTTGAACCAGTCCTACCCCCCACAACTTTAGCCAAATGACCCCCAATTTCAAATGCCTTACAATTATTATAAGCTAAATTACGATTGACAAGCTTCAGTAGCAAGAATGGATGTTTTTGCCAATACAATGGGCTCTGTACATGTTTTTCTGGCCTCTACTCACTGCCGACTATGCTCCCCCATTGACTTGCATTGGGTTTCGTGTTTCGGTCGATCCCCGACTTTTCGCGATAATCGGCCGATTCCACTCGACTCGACTTTTGAGATAGTCGGGTTTCGCGAAACCCGGCTCGACTCTAAAAAGGTCAAGGTCGCTCAACTCTAGTTACCACATTTTGAGAGCTATAATTTTTCCATATTTTGGTCCACAGAGTCATGTGAGGTCTTGTTTTTTGCGGGACAAGTTGACATTTTTATTGGTAACATTTTCGGGCACGTGACATTTTTAGATCGCTTTTTATTATGATTTTTGTGAGGCAGAATGACCAAAAACCAGCTATTAATGAATTTCTTTTGCGGGAGGCGTTTATACCGTTCCGCGTTTGGTAAAATTGATAAAGCAGTTTTATTCTTCAGGTCAGTACGATTACAGCGATACCTCATTTAAATCATTTTTTTATGTTTTGGCGCTTTTATATGATAAAAACTATTTTATAGAAAAAATAATTATTTTTGCATCGCTTTATTCTCAGGACTATAACTTTTTTATTTTTTTGCGGATGATGCTGTATGGCAGCTTGTTTTTTGCAGGACAAGATGACGCTTTCAGCGGTACCATGGTTATTTATATCTGTCTTTTTGATCGCGTGTTATTCCACTTTTTGTTCGGCAGTATGATAATAAAGCGTTGTTTTTTACCTCGTTTTTTTTTTTTTTCTTACGGTGTTTACTGAAGGGGTTAACTAGTGGGCCAGTTTTATAGGTCGGGTCATTTCGGACGTGGCGATACTAAATATGTGTACTTTTATTGTTTTTTTTATTATTTAGATAAAGAAATGTATTTATGGGAATAATATTTATTTTTTTTTTCATTATTTAGGAATATTTTTTTTTATTTTTTTTTACACATTTGGAAAAATTTTTTTTAACTTTTTTACTTTGTCCCAGGGGGGGACAGTACAGATCGGTGATCTGCCAGTTTGCACAGCACTCTGACAGATCACCGATCTGTCTGAGAACAGTGCAGCGTTATCAAGTGCCTGCTCTGAGCAGACACTTGGTAAGCCACCTCCCTCCCTGCAGGACCCGGATGCCGTGGCCATCTTGGATATGGGTCCAGCAAGGAGGAAGGAGGTAGGAGACCCTCGCAGCAACGCGATCATATCGCGTTGCTGCGGGGGGCTCAGGGAAGCCCGCAGGGAGCCCCCTCCCTGCGCGATGCTTCCCTATACCGCCGGCACATCGCGATCATGTTTGATCGCGGTGTGCCGGGGTTTAATGTGCCGGGGGCGGTCCGTGACCGCTCCTGGCACATAGTGCCGGATGTCAGCTGCGATAGGCAGCTGACACCCGGCCGCGATCGGCCGCGCTCCCCCCGTGAGCGCGGCCGATCGCCTATGACGTACTATCCCGTCGGTGGGAATTAAAGCCCACCCCACCTCGACGGGATAGTACGTCATATGGGATTAAGGGGTTAATTAATGTGAATACATCTGGGGAATGTGAAGGACAAAACATGAGTCCCTTTTCAAGAATGCTAATCTGTTGATCAGACAATATATGTGATGGAAGATTAATCACCTTAAATTGGTCATTCTTCCTATATGTTTTCTTTTTGAAGAAATCACTTGTTTTTTGATTACCCCCATGTCTGGTACGTTCATTCCACGGTGTGGTTTCAACCATTTGTTTTGAAGACCCGGCATCGGATATTGATGAGACTGAACTAAATGAGGTGCTTCTGGACACATTGCCTGCTTCACCCATCTTGGATCCTTGCCATTTGTACACTTTATTATTCTCATAGTCTGAGATGTCCCTTTGATATTTTTTACTTTTGGTAGTACATATATCCTTTTCCCATTTTTCTAAATCTTTATCCACATCCTTGAGAAATACATCAATATTTTCTTTTTTTGATGTCTTTCTTGAAGGTTTCTTCTAATTTCCTCAATTCATCCTCAATTTTTTTGATAGAAATTGTGTTACTCTCAATTATTATTTGTAAAACTCAAGAGAACATGTGGTGGCGGCTGCCATCCACCGATCCACTAGTCCTTGGTCTCCAAGATCAAATGTGGGAAATAATTGCACCCTCAGACCTCTAGGTATGATTTTTTGGTTAATGTAATTCTCCAAAGCAACTTTTGTCCACCAAATTTTTGTTTTCTTGTGTACAAAATTCTTATATTGTTTCATTAATTCTCTCTCTGTATTTGTGACATCTTTACAAGGTTGTGAGGCACCTGTACGAAACATATCCGATGCTTTTTGTCGCCATGAAGATTCTCTTGCGGAAAAATCCATTTTAATTAACCGGGCCAGCTGTCTAGAGACAGAAATACACACTGTAAGCACAACGCCCACACCTATAACCCCAAAGGGGAGTAGGTAACACATCGCATATTAAATCGAACCTAGCAGGAACACAGATATATACTGTGGTCCAAGAAGTGCCATCAATAGAATTCATAAAATAAACATATTTTATTAACACATAGATAAAAATACATCACATATATACACACATATTTTAGACAAGGTGCCTCTGAACAACCAAACGTGCGGTCAGCAGGAGTAAAACATTTATATAAATACAAATAAAGACACTGCATTGAAAAGAGTGACCAGTATTTATAATTCTACACCAAATTCCTTAAATTAAGGTGCTGTATAAAAAAGATCAATACAATAATAAGATTAAACTGGATCCTCATTTATCCAGCCAAAACATATGACCCGATGCTATCAAGAGCTGCTATAATTGCAGCCGCTCCCTGTGGAGACATACGCTCATATTGGTAAGATTACTGGTACACACTGCTAAGTGATAGCCCGGTTATTAACATAATCACAGCCATCTGCCACATATAGCAACCTGTATCGTGCTGGCAAAAACCCTAAGCAAGAAGCCAATATTTAACATGCAGTGTCCCTTGTGCTATACATATTACCTGTTTAAGCAAAAGTACCCAGCCTGGTTTACTCCTGCTGACCGCACGTTGGGTTGTTCAGAGGCACCTTGTCTAAAATATGTGTGTATATATGTGATGTATTTTTATCTATGTGTTAATAAAATATGTTTATTTTATGAATTCTATTGATGGCACTTCTTGGACCACAGTATATATATATCTGTGTTCCTGGTAGGTTCTTTTTATTCAAAAATGGGTGGACTCACCCAAAAAATTAATTGGGGCCCCCTCCATTTTTAATAACCAGCTAAGGCAAAACAGACAGCTAAGGGCTGATATTAAAAAGCTGTGAAGGTCCATGAATATTGGCCCCTACCAACACTAATAAGACTAGTCCTCAGCCGCACGAGAAATGGAGCATCTATTAGAAGCGCTAATTCTTGAGCATCGACTCGGCTCTTCCTGATTGCTTTTGTGCAGTGGCAATTGGGGTAATATATACAGCTCTGGCAAAAATTAAGAAACCACCACATCAAAACCCTGTCATGGGCAGCCCACTCTCCAGACCTGAACCCCATTGGAAACCTCTGGAATGTAATCAAGAGGATGATGGATAGTCACAAGCCATCAAACAAAGAAGAACTGCTTACATCTTTGCGCCAGAAGCAGTGTGAAACACTGCTGGAAACCATGCCAAGATGCATGAAAGTTGATTAAAAATCATGGTTATTCCATAAAATATTAATTTCTGAATAGTGATGAGCGAGCACTAAAATGCTCGGGTGCTCGTTGCTCAGGTCGAGCAAATTGAAATACTCGGGTACTCGGCCAGAACAATGAACCCAATGTAAGTCTATGGGAGACCCGAGTATTTTTACTGCAATCTCCCGGGGGTCCTTTTAAGTTACATAGTTACATAGTTATTAAGGTTGAAGGAAGACTATATGTCCATCTAGTTCAACCCATAGCCTAACCTAACATGCCCTAACATGTTGATCCAGAGGAAGGCAAAAAAAACCCATGTGGCAAAGAGTAAGCTCCACATTGGGGAAAAAAATTCCTTCCCGACTCCACATACGGCAATCAGACTAGTTCCCTGGATCAACGCCCTATCAAGGAATCTAGTGTATATACCATGTAACATTATACTTTTCCAGAAAGGTATCCAGTCCCCTCTTAAATTTCAGTAATGAATCACTCATTACAACATCATACGGCAGAGAGTTCCATAGTCTCACTGCTCTTACAGTAAAGAATCCGCGTCTGTTATTATGCTTAAACCTTTTTTCCTCCAACCGCAGAGGATGCCCCCTTGTCCCTGTTTCAGGTCTATGATTAAAAAGATCATCAGAAAGGTCTTTGTACTGTCCCCTCATATATTTATACATTAAAATAAGATCACCCCTTAGTCTTCGTTTTTCCAAACTAAATAGCCCCAAGTGTAATAACCTATCTTGGTATTGCAGACCCCCCAGTCCTCTAATAACCTTGGTCGCTCTTCTCTGCACCCGCTCCAGTTCAGCTATGTCTTTCTTAAACACCGGAGACCAGAACTGTGCACAGTATTCTAAGTGTGGTCAAACTAGTGACTAGTATAGAGGTAAAATTATATTCTCCTCATGAGCATCTATACCTCTTTTAATGCATCCCATTATTTTATTTGCCTTTGTAGCCGCTGCCTGACACTTGCCACTGAATTTAAGTTTGTCATCCACCCATACACCCAGGTCTTTTTCATTGACGGTTTTGCCCAGAGTTTTAGAATTAAGCACATAATTATACATCTTGTAACTTCTACCCAAGTGCATGACCTTACATTTATCCCCATTAAAGCTCATTTGCCATTTATCAGCCCAAGCTTCTAGTTTACATAAATCATCCTGTAATATAAAATTGTCCTCCTCTGTATTGATTACCCTGCAGAGTTTAGTGTCATCTGCAAATATTGAAATTCTACTCTGAATGCCCCCTACAAGGTCATTAATAAATATGTTAAAAAGTAGAGGGCCCAATACTGACCCCTGTGGTACCCCACTGCTAACCGCTACCCAGTCCGAGTGTGCTCCATTAATAACCACCCTTTGTTTCCTATCCCTGAGCCAGCTCTCAACCCACTTGCACATATTTTCCCCTATCCCCATTATTCTCCTTTTATGTATCAACCTTTTGTGTGGCACCGTATCAAAAGCTTTTGAAAAGTCCATATACACTACATCCACTGGGTTCCCTTGGTCCAATCCGGAACTTACCTCTTCATAGAAACTGATCAAATTAGTCTGACATGAACGGTCCCTAGTAAACCCGTGCTGATACTGGGTCATGAGGTTATTCCTCTTCAGATACTCCAGTATAGCGTCCCTTAGAATGCCCTCCAGGATTTTACCCACAGTAGAGGTTAAGCTTACTGGCCTATAATTTCCGAGTTCAGTTTTTGTTCCCTTTTTGAATATTGGCACCACATTTGCTATACGCCAGTCCTGCGGCACAGACCCTGTTATTATGGAGTCTTTAAAGATTAAAAATAATGGTCTATCAATGACTGTACTTAATTCCTGCAGTACTCGAGGGTGTATCCCATCCGGGCCCGGAGATTTGTCAATTTTAGTGATGTTTAGACGCCGCCGCACTTCCTGCTGGGTTAGGCAGGTGACATTTAATTGGGAATTTTTATCACTAGACATTTTGTCTGCCATGGGATTTTCTTGTGTAAATACTGATGAAAAAAAGTCATTTAGCATATTGGCTTTTTCCTCATCCTCATCCACCATCTCACCCAGACTAATTTTAAGGGGGCCAACACTATCAAGGTCTAAAAACATCTGAAAATGATGGAAACACTGCTCAAATGACACACGATCATCATGGGGATCGCCCCTGGAAGCATTCCTGACTCCTAGTTCACAGCTTTAATCATTTTTTTCCGAGATTCATGCCATTTTTCCCGGTGCCACAAAAGACACGTTATAACGAAACCAAAACGGGTTTTGCTGGGAAATATGTCAAGGTACATCCTTTGTAGGTTAATGACTTGCCTGTAAGGCCAAATATTTAACCCCAGACCAAAAATTTCCTTTCCCTCTTAGGCTTAGTTCAGACACAGCGTTTTTGAAGCGTTTTTCAACTTCAACATTGCTTTCAACCACTACAAATGCATTCACTGTGAAATGTCATTGTAACATGTAACAACCCTAGCTGGCCATGTGGTGTGTGACACATAAGCAGACCCATCTTGTTTCATTTACAAAGGAGGGACTCTTAAATTCACTGAGCCTATTTTTACTGGTGCATCAGGCGGCATTAATCTTCTTAACCCCTTCCCGACCTTTGACGCATACGCTGCGTCATGAAAGTCGGTGCCATTCCGACCCATGACGCAGCATATGCGTCATGGAAAGATCGCGTCCCTGCAGATCGGGTGAAAGGGTTAACTCCCATTTCACCCGATCTGCAGGGACCGGGGGAGTGGTAGTTTAGCCCAGGGGGGGTGGCTTCACCCCCTCGTGGCTACGATCGCTCTGATTGGCTGTTGAAAGTGAAACTGCCAATCAGAGCGATTTGTAATATTTCACACAAAAAAATGGTGAAATATTACAATCCAGCCATGGCCGATGCTGCAATATCATCGGCCATGGCTGGAAACACTTTTGTGCCCCCACCCCACGGATCGCCCCCCCAGCCCCCCGATCTGTGGTCCGCTCCCCTCGGTCCTGTGCTCCGCTCCCCCGTCCTCCTGCCCGCTCCCCCCGTGCTCCAATCACACCCCCCGTGCTCCAAACAAACCCCCCGCACTCCGATCCCACCCCCACAGCGATCCCCCCCCCCGTGCTCCGATCCACCCCCCCGTGTTCCGATCCACCCCCCGTGCTCCGACGCCCCCCCCGTGCCCTGATCTCCCCCCCTTATACTTACCTGGCCTCCCGGGGACCGTCCGTCTTCTTTCCTGGGCGCCGCCATCTTCCAAAATGGCGGGCGCATGTGCAGTGCGCGCCCGCCAAATCTGCCGGCCGGCAGATTCGTTCCAGAGTGAATTTTGATCACTGAGATTGATCACTGAGATATAACCTATCTCAGTGATCAAAATAAAAAAAAAAGTAAATGACCCTCCCCCCTTTGTCACCCCCATAGGTAGGGACAATAAAAAAATATATATATATTTTTTTTTCCCACTAAGGTTGGGGTAAGAACTAGGGTTAGGGTTAGGGGTAGGGTTAGGGTTAGGGGTAGGGTTAGGGGTAGGGTTAGGGGTAGGGTTAGGGGTAGGGTTAGGGTTTCGGTATGTGCACACGTATTCTGGTCCTCTGCGGATTTTTCCGCTGCGGATTTGATAAATCCGCAGTGCTAAACCGCTGCGGAATTATGGCGGATTTACCGCGTTTTTTCTGCGCATTTCAATGCGGTTTTACAACAGCGATTTTCTATTTGAGCAGTTGTAAAACCGCTGCGGAATCCGCAGAAAGAAGTGACATGCTGCTTAATGTAAACCGCTGCGTTTCCGTGCAGTTTTTCTGCAGCATGCGTACAGCGATTTTTGTTTCCCATAGGTTTGCATTGAACTGTAAACTCATGGGAAACTGCTGCGGATCCGCAGCGTTTTCCGCAGCGTGTGCACATACCTTTAGAATTAGGCTATGTGCACACGGTGCGGATTGGCCGCTGCGGATCCGCAGCAGAGTTCCATCAGGTTTACAGTACCATGTAAACATATGGAAAGCCAAATCCGCTGTGCCCATTGTGCGGAAAATACCGCGCGGGAACGCTGCGTTGTATTTTCCGCAGCATGTCAATTCTTTGTGCGGATTCCGCAGCGTTTTACACCTGTTCCTCAATAGGAATCCGCAGGTGAAATCTGGACAAAAAACACTGGAAATCCGCGGTAAATCCGCAGGTAAAACGCAGTGCCTTTTACCCGTGGATTTTTCAAAAATGGTGCTGAAAAATCTCATATGAATCCGCAACGTGGGCACATAGCCTTAGGGCTAGGGTTGGGTTGGAATTAGGGTTGTGGTTAGGGTTAGGGGTGTGTTGGGGTTACGGGTGTGTTGGGGTTAGGGTTGTGATTAGGGTTATGGCTACAGTTGGGATTAGAGTTAGGGGTGTGTTGGGGTTAGTGTTGGAGTTAGAATTGAGGGGTTTCCACTGTTTAGGCACATCAGGGGGTCTCCAAACGCAACATGGCGCCACCATTGATTCCAGCCAATCTTGTATTCAAAAAGTCAAATGGTGCTCCCTCACTTCCGAGCCCCGACGTGTGCCCAAACAGTGGTTTACCCCCACATATGGGGTACCAGCATACTCAGGACAAACTGCGCAACAATTACTGGGGTCCAATTTCTCCTGTTACCCTTGAGAAAATAAAAAATTGCTTGCTAAAACATCATTTTTGAGGAAAGAAAAATGATTTTTTATTTTCACGGCTCTGCGTTGTAAACGTCTGTGAAGCACTTGGGGGTTCAAAGTGCTCACCACATATCTAGATAAGTTCCTTGGGGGGTCTAGTTTCCAAAATGGGGTCACTTGTGGGGGGTTTCTACTGTTTAGGCACACCAGGGGCTCTGCAAACGCAACATGACGTCCGCAGACCATTCCATCAAAGTCTGCATTTCAAAAGTCACTACTTCCCTTCTGAGCCCCGACGTGTGCCCAAACAGTGGTTTACCCCCACACATGGGGTATCAGCGTACTCAGGAGAAACTGGACAACAACTTTTGGGGTCCAATTTCTCCTGTAACCCTTGGGAAAATAAAAAAATTCTGGGCTAAAAATTTATTTTTGAGGAAAGAAAACGTATTTATTATTTTCACGGCTCTGTGTTATGAACTTCTGTGAAGCACTTGGGGGTTCAAAGTGCTCACCTCACATCTAGATAAGTTCCTTTCGGGGTCTAGTTTCCAAAATGGGGTCACTTGTGGGGGGTTTCTACTGTTTAGCCACATCAGGGGCTCTGCAAACGCAACGTGACGCCCGCAGAGCATTCCATCAAAGTCTGCATTTCAAAATGTCACTACTTCACTTCCGAGCCCCAGCATGTGCCTAAACAGTGGTTTACCCCCACATATTGGATATCAGCGTATTCAGGAGAAACTGGACAACAACTTTTGGGGTCAAATTTCTCCTGTTACCCTTGGGAAAATAAAAAATTGCGGGCTAAAAAATCATTTTTGAGAAAAGAATTTTTTTTTTTTATTTTCATGGCTCTGCGTTATAAACTTCTGTGAAGCACTTGAGGGTTCAAAGTGCTCACCACACATCTAGATTAGTTCCTTTGGAGGTCTAGTTTCCAAAATGGGGTCATTTGTGGGGGATCTCTAATGTTTAGGCACACAGGGGCTCTCCAAACGCAACATGGTGTCCGCTAATGATTGGAGCTAATTTTCCATTTAAAAAGCCAAATGGCGTGCCTTCCCTTCTGAGCCCTGCCGTGCGCCCAAACAGTGGTTTACCCCCACATATGGGGTATCTGCGTACTCAGGACAAACTGGACAACAACATTTGTGGTCCAATTTCTCCTATTACCATTGGCAAAATAGGAAATTCCAGGCTAAAAAATCATTTTTGAGAAAAGAAAAATTATTTTTTATTTTCATGGCCCTGCATTATAAACTTCTGTGAAGCACCTGGGGGTTTAAAGTGCTCAGTATGCATCTAGATAAGTTCCTTGGGGGGTCTAGTTTCCAAAATGGGGTCACTTGTGGGGGAGCTCCATTGCATAGGCACACAGGGGCTCTCCAAATGCGACATGGTGTCCGCTAACAAATGGAGCTAATTTTCCATTCAAAAAGTCAAAAGGCGCGCCTTCCCTTCTGAGCCCTGCCGTGTGCCCAAATAGTGGTTTACCCCCACATATGAGGTATCGGCGTACTCGGGAGAAATTGCTCAACAAATTTTAGGATCCATTTTATCCTATTGCCCATGTGAAAATGAAAAAATTGAGGCGAAAAGAAATTTTTTTTGAAAAAAAAAGTACTTTTTCATTTTTACGGATCAATTTGTGAAGCACCTGAGGGTTTAAAGTGCTCACTAGGCATCTAGATAAGTTCCTTGGGGGGTCCAGTTTCCAAAATGGGGTCACTTGTGGGGGAGCTCCAATGTTTAAGCACACAGGGTCTCTCCAAACGCGACATGGTGTCCGCTAACGATGGAGATAATTTTTCATTCAAAAAGTCAAATGGCGCTCCTTCCCTTCCGAGCCTTACCATGTGCCCAAACAGTGGTTTACCCCCACATGTGAGGTATCGGTGTGCTCAGGAGAAATTGCCAAACAAATTTTAGGATCCATTTTATCCTGTTGTCCATGTGAAAATGAAAAAATTGAGGCTAAAAGAATTTTTTTTGTGAAAAAATAGTACTTTTTCATTTTTACGGATCAATTTGTGAAGCAGCTGGGTGTTTAAAGGGCTCACTATGCATCTAGATAAGTTCCTTGGGGCGTCTAGTTTCCAAAATGGGGTCACTTGTGGGGGAGCTCCAATTTTTAGGCACACGGGGGCTCTCCAAACTTGACATGGTGTCCGCTAAAGAGTGCAGCCAATTTTTCATTCAAAAAGTCAAATGGCGCTCCTTCCCTTCCAAGCCCTGCCGTGCGCCCAAACAGTGGTTTACCCCCACATATGAGGTATCAGCGTACTCAGGACAAATTGGACAACAACTTTCGTGGTTCAGTTTCTCCTTTTACCATTGGGAAAATACAAAAATTGTTGCTGAAAAATCATTTTTGTGACTAAAAAGTTAAATGTTCATTTTTTCCTTCCATGTTGCTTCTGCTGCTGTGAAGCACCTGAAGGGTTAATAAACTTCGGGAATGTGGTTTTGTGCACCTTGAGGAGTGCAGTTTTTAGAATGGTGTCACTTTTGGGTATTTTCAGCCATATAGACCCCTCAAACTGACTTCAAATGTGAGGTGGTCCCTAAAAAAAATGGTTTTGTAAATTTCGTTGTAAAAATGAGAAATCGCTGGTCAAATTTTAACCCTTATAACTTCCTAGCAAAAAAAAATTTTGTTTCCAAAATTGTGCTGATGTAAAGTAGACGTGTGGGAAATGTTATTTATTAACTATTTTGTGTCACATACCTCTCTGGTTTAACAGAATAAAAATTCAAAATGTGAAAATTGCGAAATTTTCGCCAAATTTCTGTTTTTATCACAAATAAACACAGAATTTATTGACCTAAATTTACCACTAGCATGAAGCCCAATATGTCACGAAAAAACAATCTCAGAACCGCTAGGATCCATTGAAGCGTTCCTGAGTTATTACCTCATAAAGGGACACTGGTCAGAATTGCAAAAAACGGCAAGGTCTTTAAGGTCAAAATAGGCTGGGTCATGAAGGGGTTAAAGGGCCATTGTGAAACAGTGGGTCTCCTAAGCTGTTGTAGCCTATTCTGTGAGTGGATGGGCTGCCAAGAATTACAATGCACCACAATACCCCTGTCATAAGATGTCCAGGGGGACTCCTGAAAAAGTGTTGCATTGAATTCAAGGCCTGCCCTGCTACCAATTCATAGGCACCCCAATAAGCCTTTGAACCCTTTGTTTTACACATTGGTGGCAAGGGCAGCTCTGCTGCATAGTCATATGCACCCCATTTGGCCTTGGAACCCACATACTGGATGTGCCCATGAAAATCCACTCGTATTTTTTATGGTATGATGGTTCCCTCTTTGCAGAATTATTTACAGGAGAATTTGTTTGCCATGTTTTTAACACGAAGGTTCAGATACGGCTTTAAAAAAGTCCAATTCTTGCAATACACAGCAATTTCATTGCAAACTACAAAATTCAAGTAATATTAAGATTGAATAGTGTGAGTGCGTACATTTTTGTATATGTTAACAATAACATACGAAGGTTAATAATTACATATAAGGATTACATACATATACTGGTTTCGTATATATGAAGATTATCTTCATACAGTCTACTTAGATCATCACTAAGAGGCTTTTAAATATCATCCGTCTGGAATATCCGAGAAGCAATACCAAGACAGAGAACCCCTGGGAGATTACCTACACTGCATGGGCGTCCCCAATTATGCAGGTATCCGCACACTGTACATGTACAGGTACTCCAGTTTTAGCATCTGTCTTAGTCATGTTTCTCTGGTCTTATATAGTGATTTACACTATGTAGTAACTCTAGTTTCACTCAGACCTTCAAGTGGCCAGCTTTCAAGGTTGTATGAAACTGAGGTATCATGGAGTCATCAGACAAGGGGCCATGAACCACTAGAAAATAAAAGCCACAAGGATTTAGATCAAACCACCACAGGCAGAGTTTCAGTAAACCTTAATGTTTTAAAATGACAAACAGCAAACATATAGAGGCTTCGAACTGATTCTGAAGTGAGAAAACAAGCATTTATGAAGTTTGTGTCACTATGAGCATTGTCTGTCACATCTGTAAATGTTTTACAAGACATGCAGCTATGTGATTGTCTGAATGCATTCGGTGTACAGTATTTCAATCGTGTTTAAAAATCGCCATTTGTATATTCGCCATTTGTACATTTGAGGCAGCCAAAGTTATGGCTCTCAAGGAGAGAAACTAATATAGTGGACAAAGAAATATTTGTAATAAACTACTGAGCCAAACTAACATCATTGCATTATCAAAGCTATATGAAGTGTATTGTGTCCAATTTGAGCAACCAGGCAACACAAAAAGGAGCTTTTCCAGTGAGCTCTTTAAGTTACACAAATGTGAAGTGTTTGCCATCAAGGATGTGGCTTCACCAATGGGGAGGGTATCTTTTTTAAAAATATACTATTGCCATCACAGCCCCCTTTGCCCAAACTTCACGGGCCTATAACAATACAAAGCATGTTCACCCAGGTCATGTCGTCGGAGATAAGGAAGAGACATTGCAGGAGACAGCATTAAGAATTAGGGCCAATGTAGTGGTGTGGGTCTTTGAGACTTGTAATGCAGTGCATGATCTGCCAAACAATTCCCCAATGGGGGTACCTTTTTTAAAAATACACTAGTGCCATCGCATGCCCCTAGCCCAAATATCAACGGCCTATAACAGTAATGAGCATGTTTACCCTGGTGATCTAGTGGCAGGAACATTTTATATTGCAGGAGACCGAGTTAAGAAGTCGGCCCTTTGGAATGTCATGCCCAATTCCCCAATGTGGGATCCTTTTTTAAGAAAATAAAAGAGTGCAGGTACAGGACAGACTGCAGGCGACTGAGTTAAGAAGTAGGCCCGATGTAATGTCATGCCCAATTCCCCAATGTGTTGTCCTTTTTGGACTTAAAAAATTAGTGCCATCACAGCCCCTTTGACCAAAATTCACTGGTCTATAACAGTACAGAGCACGTTCACCCTGGTGATCTACTGGCAGGTACAGGACAGTTTCCAGGAGACCGAGTTAAGAAGTAGGCCCAATGTAATGTCATGCACAGTTCCCCAATGTGTTGTCCTTTTTTAAAAAAATAAAAGAGTGCCATCATAGCACCCTTGGCCAAAATGCACCGTACAGACCACGTTCACCCTGGTGATATATTGGTTCTGGATGAGGAGGATGAGGATAAGGAGGAGGATAAGAACAAACAGACCAAATATGGAAGCGTATACCCATGTGGGATGTGAAGAGGTGCATGAGAATACGCCTCCCCAAAAGAGAGAATGTATTTCAGGTTATGTTTCGCGGTTTTCATTTGGTGGTGTACAGAGGTCTTTCCCAATCCAGGCCTTGTTCATTTTTATAAGAGTCAGCATTTTCAGTTGACAGGCTGATGCGCTTATCTGTTATAATTCCACCAGCGGCACTAAAAACCCTCTCTGACAGAATGCTAGCAGCAGGGCAGGCCCGGACCTCCAATGCGTAGAGAGCCAGTTCATGCCACATGTCCAGTTTGGATACCCAATAATTCAAAGGCACAGAGGAATCATGGAGGACGTTTGTACGATCTGCAAGGTACTCCCTCACCATCTTCCCAAACATTGCACTTCTTGTGACAGCACCCCTTGCCTCTGTGCCGCCACGATGGGAGTGTCTTGAGAAAACTGTCCCAGAACTTGGCCATTGTTCCCCTGCCTGAGCTGGATTGTACTTCTGTCTCTCTCTTGCTTGGAGTCCTTGGTTGTGCAACAAACTCTGATGTCTGCTGTCAGTGTTCTCACATGGGAATTTTCTAATTCCGCTACAAGGGCCCTGTGGTACTGCAAAATTTTAGTACACCTCTCTACGTCAGGCAGAAGAGATTGAAAGTTCTCCTTGTAGCGTGGGTCTAGAAGTGTCACCAACCAGTAATGAGTGTCACCAAAAATTTTGATAATCCGAGGGTCATGTGAAATGCAGTGCAACATAAAGTCAGCCATGCGTGCCAGACTGCTAACAGGCAAGACTTCCGTGTCCTCACCAACAGGACGACTGACGATGCTGTCCTCCTCCTCATCCTCATCCTCCCTGTCCTCAGGTCATCCCCGCTGAACAGAAGCTAATACAGAAGTGTCTGTAGTACCATCTATAGCACATGAAAGTAGCTCCTGTTCTTCCTCCTCCTCCTCATTACCTACCAATCCTCGTTGAGAAGACATGAGGCTGGGCTGAGTGTAATTCCCCTGTATGTTTCCTTGCTCCATGCCCTCATGCTTGCTCCGCCTGCAATGCATCCTCTTTGATTGTGAGCAGAGAGTTTTTCAGAATGCTGAGAAGCGGGATAGTGATGCTAATTATGGTATCATCGCCATTCACCATCTTAGTACAGTCCTCAAAGTTTTGGAGGATGTTACATATGTCTGACATCCATGTCCACTCCTGAGGTCTTATGTGTGGAGTCTGACCTGAAATTCGACGGCCTTGTTGACGCTGGTAGTCAACAACGGCCCTCTTCTGCTCACAAATCCTTTCCAACATATGCAGCGTAGAGTTCCAGCATGTGGGGATGGGGACATCACGCAACAGTCGGTGAGCTGGAATCTGAAAACGCTGCTGAAGCAGGGCAAGGGCGACTGAAGCTGTAGCTGACTTTCTAAAATGGGCAGACAGACGGCGTACTTTCATTAGCAGATCCGGCAGCTCCGGGTAGCTTTTCAGAAAACGTTGAACCAAGAGGTTAAGCACATGGGCCAAGCAAGGTACGTGTGTGAGCTCACCTTGCCTCAGAGCCGCCACCAGATTACAGCCATTGTCACACACGACCATGCCTGGCTGTAGGTTCAGCGGTGTCATCCAAACATCTGACTGCTCTTTCAGCGCTGTCCACAGCTCTTCTGCATTGTGCAGTTTGTTACCTATGCAGATTAGCTTCAGCACAGCCTGTTGCCGCTTGGCTGAGGCAGTGCTGCAGTGCTTCCAGCTTCTGACTGATGTGTTGATTTCAGAGATGGAGGATGAAGAGGAGGAGGAGGTGCAGGAGCTGTAGACTGTGAGGGCAACCCTGATTGACATAGGGCCAGCAATCCTCGGCGTGGGGAGGATGTGTTCCATCCCAAGGTCCAACTGGGTGCCGGCTGCCACTATGTTAACCCAGTGTGCCGTCATTGAGATGTACCGTCCCTGCCCACAAGCACTTGTCCACGTATCCGTGGTTAGGTGGATTTTCCTGGTAACAGCATTGTTGAGGGTACGGGTAATGTTGTGGGACACATGCTGGTGTAATGCCGGTGCGGCACACCGGGAGAAATAGTGGTGACTGGGGACCGAGTACCTTGGGACGACCGCCCCCATCAGGTTGCGGAAAGCTTCCGTCTCAACAAGCTTAAAAGGCAGCATTTCTAGCGCAAGCAGAAGAGAAATATTAGAATTGAGGACTGTGGCCTATGGGGCGTTGGCTGGGTATTTCTGCTTGCGTTCCAAAGACTGGGTTATAGACAACTGAACGCTGTGCTGGGACAAGGACGTGGACGGGCTTGCTCATGGTGCTGCTTGACTGTGGGCCACAACAGGTGCAGGGCTAGAGGCATCTTCACATGCACGGTATACTGGGGATTGGCTTCTATGCAAAACAGTGGAAGAAGCAGTGGTGTGACCAGCAGGCAGTGGTCCTCGAGCCTGGGGTTCGGCCCACAAAGTCAGATGCTTTGCTTGCATGTGCCTGATCATGCTGGTGGTCAGACTGGTTGTTTTGCTACCCCTGCTGATGCGGGCATGGCAGGTGCTGCAAATGGCCTGTTTAGGGTTATCGGCAGAGTCTTTAAAAAATAGCCAGACTCAGGAAGATCTCACGGGTGTAATGGCAACTTCATTCATGTTGGTGTTACGGGGAACGGATGCACGTTTTCTGTCTGTGGCCACCACACTGCTTCTTCCTGCCTGTTGGGGGGATATGCCTCCTTCCCCATTTGTGCTGCTGTCCTCGCTACGTATGTCCTCCTGCCAGGTTGGGTCAGTTACTATGTCATCCACCACCTCGTCTTCCACATCCGCACCCTGCTCCTCCTCCTGACTTTCTAGCAATTGTGTCTCATCATCGTCCACCTCTTGTGACACTTTCCCACCACTGCCTTCGTGTGATTGGTGCTGGTCAATGCTTTGGACAGCTCTACAGTCATGGCCAAAATTTTTGATAATGACACCAAAATTATATTTTCACATGATCTGCTGCCCTCTGGTTTTTATTAGTGTTTGTCTGATGTTTATATCACATACAGAAATATACCATATATACTCGAGTATAAGCCAAGATTTTCAGCCCATTTTTTTGGGCTGAAAGTCCCCCTCTCGGCTTATACTCGAGTTATATACCGGGAGGTCAGCAGGAGAGGGGGAGCGGGGGCAGTGTAATTATACTTACCTGCTCCGGCGTGGTCCCTGCAGTCCCTGGCTTCCCCGGCGCTGCAGATTCTTCCTGTACTGAGTGGTCACATGGTACCGCTCATTACAGTAATGACTATGCGGCTCCACCTCCCATAGAGGTGGAGCTGCATATTCATTGCTGTAAATGAGCGGTAACTGTGACCGCTCAATACAGGAAGAAGATGCAGCGCCGGGGAAGCCAGGGACTGCAGGGACCGCACCAGGAGCAGGTAAGTATACGGGGAGAGCTGCGCGATATTTACCTGCTTCTCGTTCCGGTGCGGCTCCGTCTCCAGCGTCCTCTAGCAGTGACGCTCAGGTTAGAGGGCGCGGTGACGTAGTCAGTGCGCGCCCTCTGCTGAGCGTCAGTGCTGGAGACGGAGCCGCACGAGGAGCAGGTAAATATTGAAAGCGCCGGCGTCCTGAGCGAAGAGAGGTGAGTATGTGATTTTTTTTTTTATTGCAGCAGCAGCATTATATATGGCACAGCTTCATATGGAACATCTATGGGGCCATAATGAACGGTGCAGAGCATTATATATGGCACAGCTTTCTATGGAGCATCTATGGGGCCATAATCAACAGTGCAGAGTAGGGTTGAGCGACTTTTACTTTTATAGGATCGGGTCGGGTTTCACGAAACCCGACTTTCTCAAAAGTCAGGTCGAGTGAAATCGGCCGATCCTATAAAAAAGTTGGGGTCGGGGTCGGCCGAAACCCAATGCAGTACATTGGGTTTCTAATGGTTCCCAGTGTCTGAAGGAGAGGAAACTCTCCTTCAGGCCCTGGGATCCATATTTAAGTGTAAAATAAAGAATTAAAATAAAAAATATTGCTATACTCACCCTCGGACGCGCCCTGGTTCTTACCGGCAGCCTTCCTTCCTTAGAATCAGCGCGTGAAAGACCTTAGGTGACGTCGCGGCTTGTGATTGGTCGTGCGACCGCCCACGCGACCAATCACAAGCAGCGACGTCACCGAAGGTCCTTCAAGCGCTGATTCTTAGGAAGGAAGGCTGCCGGAAAGAAGCAGGGCGCGTCCGAGGGTGAGTATATAACTAATTGGAATATACTCACCCTCGGACGCGCCCTGCTTCTTTCCGGCAGCCTTCCTTCCTAAGAATCAGCGCTTGAAGGACCTTCGGTGACGTCGCGGCTTGTGATTGGTCGCGTGAGCGGTCACATGGGCGGTCGCGCGACCAATCACAAGCCGCGACGTCATCTAAGGTCTTTCACGCGCTGATTCTAAGGAAGGAAGGCTGCCGGTTAGTACCAGGGCGCGTCAGAGGGTAAGTATAGCAATATTTTTTATTTTAATTCTTTATTGTACACTTCAATATGGATTCCGATACCGATTTCCGATATTGCAAACATATCGGAACTCGGTATCGGAATTCCGATACCAGATTTAGAAGATCGCCGACCTCATGGCCGACCCCACACAGGGGTCGGGTCGGGTTTCATGAAACCCGACTTTGCCAAAAGTCGGCGACTTCTGAAAATGGCCGACCCGTTTTGCTCAACTCTAGTGCAGAGCATTCTATATGGGGCACAGCTTTCTATGGAGCATCTATGGGGCCATAATCAACGGTGCAGAGCATTCTATATGGCACAGCTTTATATGGAGCATCTATGGGGCAACAATGAACGATATGGAGAATTATATGTGGCACAGCTTTATATGGAGCATCTTATGGGGCAATAATGAACGGTATGGAGCATCTATTTTTATTTTTGAAATTCACCGGTAGCTGCTGCATTTCCTACCCTAGGCTTATACTCGAGTCAATAAGTTTTCCCAGTTTTTTGTGGCAAAATTAGGGGGGTCGGCTTATACTCGGGTCGGCTTATACTCGAGTATATACGGTAATTGCAATCATATTATGAGTACCAATAGGTTATATTGACAGTTAGAATGAGTTAATGCAGCAAGTCAATATTTACTTCTTCAAGACCTCTGCAATTCTCCCTGGCATGCTCTCAATCAACTTCTGGACCAAATCCTGACTGATAGCAGTCCATTCTTGCATAATCAATGCTTGTATTTTGCCAGAATTTGTTGGTTTTTGTTTGTCCACCCGTCTCTTGATGATTGACCACAAGTTCTCAATGGGATTAAGATCTGGGGAGTTTCCAGGCCATGGACCCAAAATCTCTATGTTTTGTTCCATGAGCCATTTAGTTATCACCTTTGCTTTATGGCAAGGTGCTCCATCATGCCGGAAAAGGCATTGTTGGGCGCCAAACTGCTCTTGGATGGTTGGGAGAAGTTGCTGTTGGAGGACATTCTGGTACCATGCTTTATTCATGGCTGTATTTTTAGGCAAGACTGTGAGTGATTAAACCTAAAACATAATGCACAACTCATAAAAATATAGAAAATATAATTTTATTAATCATACAAAAATCACAAGACATAAGTAAACGGGAAAAAAAAAAAAAAAAAATGGAGAAAGACACGGGGTAACACAAGGACCAAAAATAGCATATATTAAATAATAAAAATGAAGACAAAAATTATCCACATAAATGAAAATAATAATTACAGCACTGGTATCCACAGGATGTGAAAATAGCAATTAGGTCTGTAACGGGAATACCAACTATCAAAAAGTTATATAAATAGTAGTATTGTCACAGGGTATACCATTAAAAAAAAAAACTCGGTAATACCAGAATACTAGTGCATATGGACAAAATTATGGGTAAAAAACCATATGAGAATCATAGGCTATGTGCACACATTAATATAGCAGCAAAATGCAATTTATCTAAATAGCAGCATAGCATAGATATTGCACATTAAAGGTACCGTCACACTTAGCGACGCTGCAGCGATACCGACAACGATCCGGATCGCTGCAGCGTCGCTGTTTGGTCGCTGGAGAGCTGTCACACAGACTGCTCTCCAGCGACTAACGATGCCGGTAACCAGGGTAAACATCGGGTAACTAAACGCAGGGCAGCGCTTAGTAACCCGATGTTTACCCTGGTTACCATCCTAAAAGTAAAAAAAACAAACAGTACATACTTACCTACAGCCGTCTGTCCTCCAGCGCTGTGCTCTGCACTCCTCCTGTACTGTCTGTGTGAGCACAGCGGCCGGAGAGCAGAGCGGTGACGTCACCGCTCTGCTTTCCAGCTGACTGACGCTCACAGTCAGTGCAGGAGGAGTGCAGAGCACAGCGCTGGAGGACAGACGGCTGTAGGTAAGTATGTAGTGTTTGTTTTTTTTACTTTTAGGATGGTAACCAGGGTAAACATCGGGTTACTAAGCGCGGCCCTGCGCTTAGTTACCCGATGTTTACCCTGGTTACCAGTGAAGACATCGCTGAATCGGTGTCACACACGCCGATTCAGCGATGTCTGCGGGGAGTCCAGCGACCAAATAAAGTTCTGGACTTTCTTCCCCGACCAGCGACAGCACAGCAGGATCCTGATCGCTGCTGCCTGTCACACTGGACGATATCGCTAGCGAGGACGCTGCAACGTCACGGATCGCTAGCGATATCGTCTAGTGTGACGGTACCTTAAGTCCATCTGGCAGTGAATAGAAATCCCCCTGCACAGCAGTATAATGTAAATAGTGGTACAGTGTAAACAATGGTAAACTAGCACAATGTGCTCTCAATTCATCTGAAGCCCGTAAACCAGACAAAAAAGGAATTGTATGGAACAATGGAATACTCAGCTGTATTAGTGGTCCTGTGATGGCCCGCACCCGCCCGACGCGCGTTTCGCCTGAGCTTTGACGAGGGAATGAATAGAAAACCAGAGAACTGCTATTTATCCGACAACGAACCAATCGGTGGGAGAGTGAATAATGAATGAGCCGAAAACAGCTGATAGGAGGCGTGTATGTTGTACCATGCATGGTATCGCCGGAGCCTGATTCCACCCACAAGACGCGTCTCCTAGGAGCGCACCACGTGGGGGAGAGAGACAGCGGCGTGTGCTCCAAGCTGGAGCGCATAAGGCGCCCATGTAGTGAGAAAGTGCGGCCAGCAATAGTGACGTGGAGATAGTGCTGTGAGTACTCGATAACATCGTTAAATAAAGTGCATATGACTAAGTAGAAGCCGAGACATACAATCGCCGCTAAGGTGCTGAGGTCATACAGGATCAGTGTAGGACAATGAAAGTGTAGTGTGCTGCCAGAACCTATTGTCTAGCATATATATAAATAAATATAACATATAAAGAACATGTAGATACATTTAACAACGAGATAACAAGATCCTGATTGAAATAACATGTACAAATAACATTAATAAGGTGCACATTATAGGTGTACAGAAACTACCAATGAAAGTCAGACAAATGCAGTGATATATAACAATACGTTTGGCGAAAGATCTAAAAAAAGAAATAAAGATAAAAGAACAGACATTAGTGACAAAAGACTTGATCAAATAGACAAATAGAGAACAAAACAAAATCAATATAAAAAGATATAAGAACAGAGGCGCACACATATATATACATATACACATGTGCAGAAAACTCTACACACATATACATAAACACATGTCTGCATGCATCACTGAATAGGTAGCACAAAGGCTTGGCAAGTAAACAAAATGCAAGTATATAAATAGACGTAGAACCATACATAACACTCAGTTGTTCAGCATACGTAGCAACCATATATGAGTGCACAGATATACATCCATAGAACTGCCCATGTATACAACAATCACTATACATTGATATGAACACTATATTATGCAGATATCAGTCAGAAAAACAACAGTTAAATACACACATGTATGCAGTATCCACACACATACATACATAAACATGTAGCAAACAATCTGGTCCGACACAAAGTAAAAAATACATCATAAATGTGCATATACATATAAAAACATATAAAAATGGAACAAAGCTCATGGTCTCATTGAGACCTTTGGGTGCCATAGTGTCTAGAACCGTGATCCATCTCAATTCCTTTTGGGCTAGAATCTTCTTCCAGTCACCACCACGGTTATCAATAATTACCCTGTCTATACCACTCACCTTAAAACTAGAAGGATCCGAATTGTGGGATAGTTTGTAGTGCCTAGGAATAGTTTTTAATTCCTCAATGTTGGTAGATTCTGCTGCTGCTTTGATGTCAAGGACATGTTCGCGGACTCTCCTGCGTAATTCCCGCGATGTCAGTCCGATATACAACTTGTTACAAGGGCATCTAGCACTGTATATGACACCAAAGGTCTTACATGAGATACTATGGGTAATTTTGTAATTTTTAGAGTTAGAAGAATTCGAGAAGGTTTTTGTAGTCTCAATATTAGGGCATGCATGCATGCATAATATAGTGTTCATATCAATATATAGTGATTGTTGTATACATGGGCAGTTCTATGGATGTATATCTGTGCACTCATATATGGTTGCTACGTATGCTGAACAACTGAGTGTTATGTATGGTTCTACGTCTATTTATATACTTGCATTTTGTTTACTTGCCAACCCTTTGTGCTACCTATTCAGTGATGCATGCAGACATGTGTTTATGTATATGTGTGTAGAGTTTTCTGCACATGTGTATATGTATATATATGTGTGCGCCTCTGTTCTTATATCTTTTTATATTGATTTTGTTTTGTTCTCTATTTGTCTATTTGATCAAGTCTTTTGTCACTAATGTCTGTTCTTTTATCTTTATTTCTTTTTTTAGATCTTTCGCCAAACGAATTGTTATATATCACTGCATTTGTCTGACTTTCATTGGTAGTTTCTGTACACCTTGTAAGACTCATGCTGGTGTGGTAGTTGGAGGCAGGTATATCTCGCCCAGGTGTTTGTCCTATGTGAATTAGGCCACTCAGTATCTTCAGGGTGCTAATGGGTTAATGATTGCAGGAATAAAAGATGACCAGCTGGGTGTTTCCAGTGTTTGCCTGGGGCACACAGATTGCCTGCCTGTGTGAGACAAACGTGAGTGAAGAGCTCTGCTCAAGATCTGTGTGATGTTAGCTGGGTGGGAGAAGCCCCCCCAGTTGTTGAGATAGCAACGTATTTGTTTAGTTAGTGCCGGACAGGCTAGGATTTATTTTTATGTTTTGTTTTGTTCATGTTGCTTTCACGTTAATAAATCTGACCTGAGGTCAGCCTGCTCAGAAACCTGCTGTACGCCTCAGATTCAAAGCACAAACCACGTGACCTTTGACCCCAGCAAAGGCGATCCCAGAGTGTTTTGTCACAACCTATAATGTGCACCTTATTAATGTTATTTGTATATGTTATTTCAATCAGGATCTTGTTATCTGGTTGTTAAATGTATCTACATGTTCTTTATATGTTATATTTATTTATATATATGCTAGACAATAGGTTCTGGCAACACACTACACTTTCATTGTCCTACACTGATCCTGTATGACCTCAGCACCTTAGCGGCGATTGTATGTCTCGGCTTCTACTTAGTCATATGCACTTTATTTAACGATGTTATCGAGTACTCACAGCACTATCTCCACGTCACTATTGCTGGCCGCACTTTCTCACTACATGGGCGCCTTATGCGCTCCAGCTTGGAGCACACGCCGCTGTCTCTCTCCCCCACGTGGTGCGCTCCTAGGAGACGCGTCTTGTGGGTGGAATCAGGCTCCGGCGATACCATGCATGGTACAACATACACGCCTCCTATCAGCTGTTTTCAGCTCATTCATTATTCACTCTCCCACCGATTGGTTAGTTGTCGGATAAATAGCAGTTCTCTGGTTTTCTATTCATTCCCTCGTCAAAGCTCAGGCGAAACGCGCGTCGGGCGGGTGCGGGCCATCACAGGATCACTAATACAGCTGAGTATTCCATTGTTCCATACAATTCCTTTTTTGTCTGGTTTACGGGCTTCAGATGAATTGAGAGCACATTGTGCTAGTTTACCATTGTTTACACTGTACCACTATTTACATTATACTGCTGTGCAGGGGGATTTCTATTCACTGCCAGATGGACTTAATGTGCAATATCTATGCTATGCTGCTATTTAGATAAATTGCATTTTGCTGCTATATTAATGTGTGCACATAGCCTATGATTCTTATATGGTTTTTTACCCATAATTTTGTCCATATGCACTAGTATTCTGGTATTACCGAGTTTTTTTGAATGGTATACCCTGTGACAATACTACTATTTATATAACTTTTTGATAGTTGGTATTCCCGTTACAGACCTAATTGCTATTTTCACATCCTGTGGATACCAGTGCTGTAATTATTATTTTCATTTATGTGGATAATTTGTCTTCATTTTAATTATTTAATATATGCTATTTTTGGTCCTTGTGTTACCCCGTGTCTTTCTCCATTTTTTTATTTTTTTGTTTTTCCCGTTTACTTATGTCTTGTGATTTTTGTATGATTAATAAAATTATATTTTCTATATTTTTATGAGTTGTGCATTATGTTTTAGGTTTAATAGTTTGGTAAATGCACACTATATGTTTATTGTTTGATACATATGTGTACTTAAGACTGTGAGTGAGCCGATTCCCTTGGCTGAGAAGCAACCCCACACATGAATGGTTTCAGGATGCTTTACAGTTGGCATGAGACAAGACTGGTGGTATCACTCACCTCTTCTTCTCCGAATAAGCTGTTTTCCAGATGTCCCAAACAATCGAAAAGGGGATTCATCAGAGAAAATGACTTTGCCCCAGTCCTCAGCAGTCCACTCCCTGTACCTTTCGCAGAATATCAGTCGGTCCCTGATGTTTTTTCTGGAGAGAAGTGGCTTCTTTGTTGCCCTCCTTGAAACCAGGCTTTGCTCAAAGAGTCTCCGCCTCACAGTGCGTGCAGAAGCACTCACACCAGCCTGCTGCCATTCCTGAGCAAGCTCGGCACTGCTGGTAGTCCGATCCCGCAGCTGAAACAGTTTTAAGATACGGTCCTGGCGCTTGCTGGTCTTTCTTGGGCGCCCTGGAGCCTTTTTGACAACAATGGAAGCTCTCTCCTTGAAGTTCTTGATGATGCGATAGATTGTTGACTGAGGTGCAATCTTTGTAGCTGCGATACTCTTCCCTGTTAGGCCATTTTTGTGCAGTGCAATGATGGCTGCACGTGTTTCTTTAGCGATAACCATGGTTAAAGAGAAACAATGATACCAAGCACCAGCCTCCTTTTAAAGTGTCCAGTGATGTCATTCTTACTTAATCATGACTGATTGATCGCCAGCCCTGTCCTCATCAACACCCACACCTGTGTTAATGGATCAATCACTAAAACGATGTTAGCTGCTCCTTTTAAGGCAGGACTGCAATGATGTTGAAATGTGTTTTGGTGGCTAAAGTTCATTTTCTGGGCAAATATTGACTTTGCAAGTACAGTAATTGCTGTTAAGCTAATCACTCTAAAATTCAGGAGTATATGCAAATTGCCATTAGAAAAAATGAAGCAGTAGACTTTGGAAAAATGAATATTTATCTCATTCGCAAAACTTTTGTCCATGACTGTACATGCGATCTCATCTTTCCCCACTTCAAGTTGACTGGGAGAGATTTCTGAATCTTAAAATGGAAAACTGAACAGGTCTCAGAGTGTCCAAGTGTGGGATCAGTTGTCTCAGGGCACTTGGCATGGTGGGAGGAATGAGGATCAGGGTGAGGAATATCCTGGCCACACTCACGGCTACTCAGACTTGACCGTGTGGAAGACAAGGTGATGGTGGTGGCTAAGTGACTGGAAGAATTATCCGCTATCCAACCAACAACCATTACACACTGCTCTGGCTTCAATAGTGGTGTGCTGCGGTCCCCTAGAAACTGGGACAGGAATGTCGAGTGAGAAGATGTGGGTCTTCGTTGTTGCCCACATTCACCTTGCGCATGGCCTCAGCCTCTGGATGCAACATCAGCATCACATTCACTTCCCCATCCCTTGCCTTAACCATTTTAAATGGACTATTTCAAATGCTCAACACAAATGTCTTTGGCCAGTCTCACACGTCCAGATAATTCTGGTACCGGAAAAATCGGTACCAGAATTATCCATCTCCGTCTGTCCGTGCGTTTACGCTGAACATCAGTGTGGCACACGTGTGCCGACTGGGTACCACACGGAGCATGCAGGAGACAGCGCTAGAGATAAGCGCTGTCCCCTGCATCTGGTGCTGAAGCCGCCATTCATATCTTCTCTCCAGCAGCGTTCGCTGGCGAGAAGATATGAAAACTCCTTTTTTTTTTTTGTGTTTAAATTAAAGATCCCTGTCCCCACCCCCCTCCCACCCCCTGTGCGCCCGCCCGCTGTTAATAAAATACTCACCCGGCTCCCTCGCAGCGTCCTGTCCTCGCCGCAGCTTCTCCTGTATGCGGTCACGTGGTGCCGCCCATTACAGTGATGAATATGCAGCTCCACCCCTATGGGGGCACAAGGGTCGCACCCACAACTATGCTATGTATGCCTGACAAACTATAACTTTTCAACAGGCCTCAGTCTGACAGAACAGACAGGAAAAATAGGAATATAGACAGTAAATAAGATGCAGCAGCAGGCAGTTATGGAGCTTTGGGAGGGATGCAGTGGGAACAATGGACGCACATACAGTGCCTGCAGGCCTTGCACTGATGTGGATATGCTGTGCCCTGCCTGCCTAGCGCTGCAATATCAGGACCCACAAATTAGCCCTAAAAAGGACTTTTGGTTTCTGAGGAGTTGTGGATGTAAGGGTACCGTCACATTTAGCGACGCTGCAGCGATCTAGACAACGATGCCGATCGCTGCGTCGCTGTGTGGTCGCTGGAGAGCTGTCACACAGACAGCTCTCCAGTGACCAACTATGCGAAGTCCCCTGGTAACCAGGGTAAACATCGGGTTACTAAGCGCAAGGCCGCGCTTAGTAACCCGATGTTTACCGTGGTTACCAGTGTAAATGTAAAAAAAACCAAACACTACATACTTACATTCCGGTGTCTGTCCCCCGGCGCTGTGCTTTCCTGCACTGACTGTGAGCGCCGGCTGGCTGTAAAGCACAGAGGTGACGTCACCGCTGTAATCTGCTTTACGGCTGGCCGGCGCTGACAGTGCAGGGAAGCAGAACGCCGAGGGACGCGACAGACAGCGGAAGGTAAGTATGTAGTGTTTGTTTTTTATTACATTTACACTGGTAACCAGGGTAAACATCGGGTTACTAAGCGCGGCCCTGCGCTTAGTAACCCAATGTTTACCCTGGTTACCAGTGAAGACATCGCTGAATCGGCGTCACACATGCCGATTCAGCGAGGTCTGCGGGAGAGCCAGCGACGAAATAAAGTTCTGGACTTTCTGCTCCGACCAACGATGTCACAGCAGGATCCAGATCGCTGCTGCGTGTCAAACACAACGATATCGCTAGCCAGGACGCTGCAACGTCACGGATCGGTAGCGATATCGTTGTGAAATTGGTCCGTGTGAAGGTACCTTTAGACCACAGGACTAAAGTGACACCAAGCAGCTTTGTAAGCCAAGCCAAGGTGGGAACATTTAGGAGACCCCCCAGACGGATGCCACGCAGCCACTGCTGCCAATCTGCCATTACCATAAGAGTTGCAGACCTACACTAACTCTAAAACCAGGATTCTGACCCTATCTCGGCACCAGCTCTGCCTACTCTCGCTGAAACAGGAGCAGAATGCGGCGAGCAGGGCGGCACCAGGTCTCTTATACTCGGGATGATGCTGTACGGCCCAGCCAATCACTGCACGACACAAGAAAGATGGCTGCCACGTTTCATGGCCTGGCAGACAATCCCTGCACCGTGATTGGGTCTCTAAAGTCCGCCAAAACTGCTGGGTGGAGACACCAGTTACCGCCGAATAATCCCGGAAATGCTCGCTGCTCGCCGAGTACCCCGAGTACCCTGATACCCGGGCGAGTAACGAGTAGTGGCGAGCACGTTCACTCATCACTATTTCTGAACTCTTCCTGTATTGTTGTTTCTAAATGATTATGAACTTGTTTTCTTTGCATTATTTGAGGTCTGAAAGCACTGGTTTTTTTTTTATTTTGACCATTTTTCTTTGTTAGAAAAAAAATACTAAAATTATTGCTTGAAAATTCTGAGACATGTCAAAAGTTTATAGAATAAAAGAACAATTTATATTTTACTCAAAATATACCTATAAAGAGAAAAATCAGACAACCTGGACATTTTGCAGTGGTCTCTTAATTTTTGCCAGAGCTGTAAGTATAATTACAACTGTGATTTGTCAAAAATCAGAGCTGACATCAAGCCCAGGGTTAGTAATAGAGAAGTGTCTATGAAACACCCCGATTACTAACACTGTAAGTAAAAATAAAGAAACACAGATTAAAAACATGTAATTAAAATATTAAAACAGACACCCTATTTCACCCATTTACCAAAAAAAAAAAACACCTGCAGGTTCAATGAGATCCACAAGGTCCAGCGTAATCCACATCGAGGTCCCAAGACGATCCCCAGCTCCAATACATACAGAAGCCACAGTGATATCATAAAACGTGACCCCTCCCCGTGTCCGCCGTACACACACTAAGGGTGGCATGGAAGCCGCCACCTGTGAGGTCACTGGAGATTACAGTTTGCGGTTATCACAGACCCTCTGAGCTGTCAACTGTCACGTGAGGTGAACTCAAGGAGCACAGTGACCGGCAATACGCATAACCTGGCGGTAACATAGTAGGTTGGATTGCCGGACTGCCCGCTGCGTGACACAGGGGCACTACAGTACGGAAGTCCGACAGTGAACAGTGGAATCATTACAGTGCATCAGATGGTGAATCACTGGTGGACTGCGTTGCCCACTAGAATTTGTTACATACAGCAAGCTAAATCTAAGTGGGCAGAAGGACCTGGTGTTTTAGCTTACTAAGTCTGGTATTAAACCACTCCAAGGGACCTGGTCCTTTATCCCACTTGGATTTAGTTTTCTCACAGAGAGCAGGCTAAATCCAAGTTGGCAGAAGGACCTGGTCCATTTGGCCAATAATTATAGTATTAACCCCTTCACAACGCATTTTGATGCAGTTACGTCATATATCATAGAAATATGAGAAAAAAAATATTGCTTTTGCTCAATTAAAAAAAATACACAAATTTGGAATTGACGTGTTCAGAAAGGTCTGACCAACCAAAATGTAAAATAATCTGATCAGTAAACGGCATAACGAGAAAAAAACTCGAAACACCATAATGACTTATTTTTGGTCACCGCAACTTTGCAATAAAATGTAATAATAAAAGTAAGAGGTGATCACAACATGGTATCCGAGCCAAATTGGCATCAATAAGAACGTCCCGCCAAAATAAACAAAATTCCCAACGGCGATGTGGATGGAAAAATAAATAAGTTATGGGAAGGAAAAAAATTTTTAAAAAAAGGAAAATCGTCCGAGGGTTAAAACACTCCTAGGTGCATGCATGGAAAAAATCTGTGGTCGTGTGATCTACAAAAATGATCACCAGTAAATAAAACGGGACGCGGATGAGATCGGCGCAGAATATTGTACACACTGGGATTAAGGGGAAAATTCTTGCGTATAATTGTCACAGATAAATAAATGTGTGATCAGATGTCATATTTAGTCTGCGGCTCAAAAAATCACATGACAGGATTCATATATATCTATATACAATAAGGATCCTTCTATCTACTGGGATTCAGCATTCTTATATAGAGCAGGCGGAATCCAAGTCACTAAAGGCCCCGGTCCGTCTGCAACCGGGAAATAGCGACTGTGTGAGAAAGCGGAATCCCAGTGCACAGAGGGACCAGGGCTACAGCCACAACCATCTCATTCCCTGAGGTACAGGGTAGAGGCTAAATCCAAGTCGGCTAAGGCTACGTTCAGACTAGCGTTGTGCGCCGCTGCGTCGGCGACGCAACGCACAACGCACGCAAAGACGTGGCAAAACGCACGCAAAAACGCTGCGTTTTGCGACGCGTGCGTCGTTTTTTGCCGAAAATCGGACGCAAGAAAAATGCAACTTGTTGCGTTTTCTTGGTCCGACGCTTGCGGCAAAAAAGACGCATTTGTCGCAAAACGCAACAAACAAAAACGCATGCGTCCCCCATGTTAAACATAGGGGCACATGACGCGTGCGTCGCCGCTGCGTCGCCCGACGCACACTAGCACAACGCTAGTCTGAACGTAGCCTAAGGGACGTCTGCTGACGTCGTGCCCATGTGACCGGAAGGGGCGGAGCTTCTTCCTCCATAGAGCAGACAGAGCAGACATGAGGAAGCTGTGGATGTCATGGTGGGATTTCGTGCAGGATTTGGATTTTGAGTGTTTTGTGCAGGATTTGCCTCTTCCTCCATAGAGCAGAGCAGACAGGAGGGAGCTGTGGATGTCATGGCGGGATTTCAAGGATTTTGTGCAAGATTTGAAGTGTTTTGGGGTCGTTCTCCATAGTCACAGATCAGGTAAGTGGGAGTCTGCCTGGGGAGAAAGGGGTGATGTTGCTTGCATGGGGCTGCATGTGCATGCTGGACGGGGGTCTGCCTGGAGAGAAGGGGGTGATGCTTGCGTGAGGCTGCATGTGCACGCTGGAGGGGGGGGTCTGCCTGGGGAGAAGGGGTGGCGATGCTTGCATGGGGCTGCATGTGCATGCTGGAGGGGGTCTGTCTGGGGAGGAGGGGGTGATGTTTGCATGGGGCTGCATGTGCATGCTGGACGGGGGAGTCTGCCTGGGGAGAAAGGGGTGTTGTTGCATGGGGCTGCATGTGCGTGGGACTGCATGTTCATGCTGGACGGGGGTCTGCCTGGGGAGAAGGGGGTAATGTTGCTTGCATGGGGCTGCATGTGTATAGTAGAGGGGGGGTCTGCCTGGAGAGAAGGGGGTGATACTTGCATGGGGCTGCATGTGCACGCTGGATGGGGGTCTGCCTGGGGAGAAGGGGTGGTGATGCTTGCATGCTGGAGGGGGCTTGCATGGGGCTGCATGTGCATGCTGGAGGGGGTCTGTCTGGGGAGGAGGGGGTGATGTTTGCATGGGGCTACATGTGCATGCTGGAAGGGGGGGTCTGCCAGGGGAGATGGTGCTTGCATGGGACTGTGTGCTGGTGGTCTGCCTGGGGAAGCTGGTGATGCTTGCATGGCACTGCGTGCTGATGGTCTGCCTGGAGAAGCGGGTACATTGCTTGCGTGGGACTGCGTGCTGGGGGCGCTACCTAGGGAAGGTGGTGACATTGCTTGCGTGGGACTGCGTGCTGGGGGTCTGCCTGGGGAAGGGGGTGATGCTTGCGTGAGACTGCGTGCTGGGGGTCTGCCTGGGGAAAGGGGTGATGCTTGCATGGGACTGCGTGCTGGGGGTCTGCCTGAGGAAGGGGGTGATGCTTGCGTGAGACTGCGTGCTGGGGGTCTGCCTGGGGAAAGGGGTGATGCTTGCGTGGGACTGCACTCTGGAGGGGCCTGCCTGGGGACGGGGGTGATGCTTGCATGGGACTGCACGCTGGAGGGGCCTGCCTGGGGAGGGGGGTTACGTTGCTTGCCTGGGACTGCGTGCTGGAGGGGCCTGCCTGGGGAAGGGTGACTGCATGCTGGGGGTCTCTGTTGGAAGTGGGTCATGTTCCTTGCGAGCGGGGCTGTGTGTCTGTTGGGAAGGGGGGCTGCGTGCTGGGGGTCTCTGGGGAAGAGAGGCTGTGTGCTGGAGTCTCTGTTGGGAAGGGGGTCATGTTGCATGCGTGGGGGATCTGTGTGCAGGGGGGTCTACCTGCAGAGTGGGGCTGATGTTATTTGCATGGGTCTGCATGGTGTGGGGGGCTGTTGTCACGTACTGTGCAGGTCAGTGTGTGATGTCACTTGCGGTGGGGGGTGTGTAGGGAAGAATAGTGTGAGGGGGCGAACAGGGGAGGGGATGAATGATGATGGAGATCTGAGGGATTGATATTACTTAACATGAGAATCTCTGCCTGATGGTGAGTCGGTCCTGTTGTGTGTTTTTTTTTTTTTAACATAAAACTTTCTCATTAATATTATTGGGCGCACATGACGTCAGGTTGATGACTGACCTATGACCTCTGGGAGCAAAACTGCGTGATAATGTCTCCAGATCCCGGGCTTTATTCTCTCCTCGCACGCTATTCTGTTCAGTATTAGCCTGGTGGCCACTGGTGTCAGCCACTACTTGAGTTTTCTACATGATTTTTTCTGTTTTATTCTAGGTATTGTGGCTTTTCCCCATCCTGTGTCCCTCAGAGCAGTGACCTCCCTACAGATGTCATTTCATCACTGGACTTCTCTTCACCAATTGGAATGCTTGTGCCCCCACAATCCATGTGAGGACCCAAAGTGATGACACTGTGGGTGTCTGATAATGTCGGGTCCCTCCGCCTCCCCGGCCCCGTCGGGTCCCTCCGCCTCCCCGGCCCCGTCGGGTCCCTCCGCCTCCCCGGCCCCGTCGGGTCCCTCCGCCTCCCCGGCCCCGTCGGGTCCCTCCGCCTCCCCGGCCCCGTCGGGTCCCTCCGCCTCCCCGGCCCCGTCGGGTCCCTCCGCCTCCCCGGCCCCGTCGGGTCCCTCCGCCTCCCCGGCCCCGTCGGGTCCCTCCGCCTCCCCGGCCCCGTCGGGTCCCTCCGCCTCCCCGGCCCCGTCGGGTCCCTCCGCCTCCCCGGCCCCGTCGGGTCCCTCCGCCTCCCCGGCCCCGTCGGGTCCCTCCGCCTCCCCGGCCCCGTCGGGTCCCTCCGCCTCCCCGGCCCCGTCGGGTCCCTCCGCCTCCCCGGCCCCGTCGGGTCCCTCCGCCTCCCCGGCCCCGTCGGGTCCCTCCGCCTCCCCGGCCCCGTCGGGTCCCTCCGCCTCCCCGGCCCCGTCGGGTCCCTCCGCCTCCCCGGCCCCGTCGGGTCCCTCCGCCTCCCCGGCCCCGTCGGGTCCCTCCGCCTCCCCGGCCCCGTCGGGTCCCTCCGCCTCCCCGGCCCCGTCGGGTCCCTCCGCCTCCCCGGCCCCGTCGGGTCCCTCCGCCTCCCCGGCCCCGTCGGGTCCCTCCGCCTCCCCGGCCCCGTCGGGTCCCTCCGCCTCCCCGGCCCCGTCGGGTCCCTCCGCCTCCCCGGCCCCGTCGGGTCCCTCCGCCTCCCCGGCCCCGTCGGGTCCCTCCGCCTCCCCGGCCCCGTCGGGTCCCTCCGCCTCCCCGGCCCCGTCGGGTCCCTCCGCCTCCCCGGCCCCGTCGGGTCCCTCCGCCTCCCCGGCCCCGTCGGGTCCCTCCGCCTCCCCGGCCCCGTCGGGTCCCTCCGCCTCCCCGGCCAATTTATTGTTTTGATTTCTTAATCTCTTTATTATTCATTTGTATGTATGCATATATTTATATATATCTTCTTTATTTCTAACTATTTGACTTGTAATAAACTTGTTTGACAGCTATGAGTTGAATTTTCATTTCTATAATTCTTAAGCGCGGGGTGGTATTAGTGGAGGGTAACGCAGTTGGATCTGTATCAGGCTGAGTTCACACATTGCAGGTTATTGGGGAAACGATCTGTAGGGGCGTCCTCACCAGTAGACCGGACCCGCACTTCCATGTAGCCCATACAGCCGGACTAGCTGTATGTTTTTTTTTTTTTGTTTTTTTTTAAGTCCATAATTGTATTTTCTTTAAAAGACATAAGCTGGTTTTCTCTGAGGGTTTCACTGCTGCTGCCACCACTGATGGGACAGGCTGTGACATTTTCCAGAGGAATAATGTATCTCTGGAATGTTAGGCAATATTCACATTCTAATTTTTTTGTACTAATGGTTTACAAAATTCTGACGACCTGTGACACAGCTGGAATGAATGTGTCGCATGTATTTGTCTTGCTCTATCAATTAAGGAATGTTTCGCTCAGACATCCTGGAGACTTCACAACCCTGGATCAGACCTAAATCTCAGGACAATAAAACCTCACCCTCCATCTATGAACTGCTGCAATATTTCTGGCCACAACTGTTTCCCCCTCCCATATTGATAGTTCTGCATCACTTGTCTTATTTATGGCCAGTTCTCTATAATATGTGACTCTTCACATTTTATCTCGCTTTTGTTGGCGTAAAAATCAGATGAGGGCAATCCTGTAAATGTCGGCTGCCCTCGGAGCAATGTTCTTCTATCAGGCCGGGCAGATCTGTATTCAGCTGCAATGTGACTGAGATCAGATGGGTGTGAGCAGAAAACATTGGACGCCATACGGCCCATCAGTGCGACATTTATAAAGATACAATTCTGTAATATGGAAACTGGAAATGGTCCTGTAAGATTAATAAAAACTGGGCTAGTACACCAATGAGAAGTGGGAACAAATCGTGGATCCGTTCTGGATGAGAGGGGGAGCGCTTTCTGTATCCACTGCTGTAAGCCTCCTCCTATACTGAGCCTGATAAAGACCGGAGGAGACTCCCAAGACGCTGGCTGCAATCATTGTTACACTTCTTCTTTAAAAGGGTATCAACCACTAATGATTCTTTAATTTTTTTTTTTTAATAGAAAAATTTAGACAATTACCGTATACTGTTTATTTACCACCCTTGTGCAGCATGCCGTAACAACCTGATGCACGCTGCCAGTAATGAAGCATGGTTCAGTCTGCCCTAATTCAGCCTCCTCTACTGGGAATTATTGTTGGGGGAGTCACATGAGGAGAGCATCAAATGAAGGTCGTGGTGGAGGTGACATAGTTGATCTGGCCCGTTACGTGTCTACATGAAACACGTTCCTCTGGTGCATGCAGTCCACGGGATGTTGTGCACCATATCCTAGGCACGAGCACCGCTGGATGGATTGTGAGGCAAGAACATGTGCAGACGGTGTTTGATTGGATGGCTGAGAGCGCCTCTAGTTCCTTCCACTGGGTCCACTGCTGAAAGCGCAGAGTTTTCACCTGAGGACCGTGGGCATCTTTCTACCACCTCACCCCCTTGCAAATCGGCCAAGCAGTATCAGCCCGAAGTCATGAAGCAGTCTCTTCTGATTTTTTTTTTTATTTAACATTTTCTTAACCTGAGCACCACCTGCATCTGAGTTCTAAGTACGAGCTGCAGTAGAGTAGACACCTTAAAAAACATGACAGATGTGAGCTTTCCTCCTGCTCCCTCTTCTGCTGCGGTCTTGACCTCTTCATCCAGCTCACGAACAACAGCCTACCCGCAAAGACAGGATGTGACAGCACCACCACCAGCAGTGTCACCAAGCATCTCCACCCTGTCCCATGGAAGTGTTCATCTCTCCATCACCCAAACCCCATAAAGAGGAAGTACCCCACTACCCGCCCACAGGCCCTGGTCCTGAATAACAGCATTTACCAATTCCTGGCCTTTGAAACACTGCCATTCCAGCTGATGGAGAAAAAACATTTAAAAAAAAATGGTGGTGGCTGTTGCGAAGTACGTGGTTCTCATCCACCACTAATGTTTCAAGTTGGCCATCCCTGCCCAGCACACACATGTTGCAACCAAAATCAGGTGTGCACTGTGCAACGCCATCAGTGGCAAGGTCCAGATAACTACCGATACGTGGACCAGTAAGTATGGGCAGGGACGTTACATCTCCCTATCTGCAAACTGGGTAAATGTGGCAGCTGGGACAGAGGAGGAAGGCGTTCTAGCGCATGTCCTACATCTATTGTTGGACATTGCTCTGCCCATGTGGCCTACTCCACTTCATCACCTAGCAGTAAGACTACCACCTGCAACTTCAACACAGCCAGGGGGAAAAGACAGTAGGCTGTTCTCAAACTTATCATTTTGGGGGACAAGTTCCATACTGCGCAAGAGCTGTGGACAAGGAATAAACGAGACTGATGAGTGGTTGGCGCTGCTGGACCTAAATCCAGACCTGGTGGTGTGCAATAACGGGTGAAATCTGGTAGCAGCTCTAGGCCTAGCTGGTTTGACCACATCCCTTGCCTGGCACATGTGTCAAGTTTAGTGGTGCAAATCTTTCTTAAAAATTACCCATATGTGAGAGGTCGTCTGTGCACGATTATGGCGTTCACACCCTGCAGCTGCTCGACGGTCTGCGCTGCAGCTTCACTTCTACCTTCTCGATCAGCGCCTCATATGGCATATCAACAAGGTGGAATTCAAAAGTTGAATACGCTGTAGAGGCTGTGCGAGCAGAAGCAATACTGGAGTTTCAGCTGCAGCATGCACGGGCGAGTAGCTCTGTGGAACAACACTTCACCATGTCATGAACACAACAGGGTGGCACTCAAAGTAGCTCACGGGCATCACTGGAGCATGGCAGGGAGGACATAGACCATACACCTCCAACAGAGGACAGTTTGTCTTTGCCTCTGGGCAGCCTGGCATGAATTATTATTATTTATATAGCATAATTAATTCCATGCTGCTGTACATGAGAAAGGGGTTACATACAGGGTTATAGATATCATTTACAGTGAACAAATTTACAATGACAGACGGGTACAGAGGGGAGAGGACCCTGTCCTTGCGGATTTATGTTCTATGGGATAATGGGGAAGAGACAGAAGGTCGGGGGTGCAGCAGCTCTGGTGGTGGGGAGGCGGCAGAATGGTTATTGCAGGCTGTAGGCTTTCCTGAAGAGATGGGTTTTCAGGTTCTGTCTGAAGGATCCGAGGGTGGTGGCACTGGTGGCTAATCAGACGTGTTGAGGTGTTGAATTCCAGAGGATGGGGGATATTGGGGAGAAATCTTGGAGGCGGTTGTGTGAGGAATGAATAAGTGTGGAGGAGAGTAGGAGGTCTTGGGAGGATCGAAGATTACGTGAGGGAAGATATTGGGAGAATAGTTCAGAGATATAGGGAGGGGACAGGTTGTGGATGGTTTTGTAGGTCAGTGTTAGTAGTTTGAACTGGATTCGTTGGGGAATTGGGAGCCAGTGGAGGGATTTGCAGAGGGGAGGAGAGAGGTGGATTAGCCGGGCAGCAGAGTTGAGGACAGACTGGAGTGGTGCGAGAGTTAGCAGGGAGGCCACAGAGGAGGGTGTTGCAGTAGTCGAGGCGAGAGATGATGAGGGCATGCACAAGCGTTTTAGTAGATTGAGGGCAGAGGAAGGGACGGATTCTGGCAATATGTTTGAGTTGGAGGCGACAGGAGGTGGCAAGAGTTTGGACATGCGGTTTGATGGACAGGGCAGAGTCGAGAGTTAGGCCGGCGTCACACTAGCGAGTTTTACGGATGTATGAGAGGTGTAGAAAATACGGATTGCACACGGTACAATGATTTTCTATGGCCCAGCTCCTATCTGCCGTATTTTATAGATCCGTATTATACGGTCTTTTACGGCCGTAGAAAATCGCAGCATGCTGCGTTTGTCAGCGTATTGCGCAAAAAAAAAAAATCGCCAATGAAAGTCTATGGGGGCGAGAAAAATACGGATTACACACGGACCAACAGTGTGACTTGCGAGAAATACGCAGCGGTGTTCTATAGAAAAGCCGGCAATTCAGTGCGGTGTACAGTTAAATCACACTGACAGGTTACAATAGAATAGCTAAAATAAATGTCTATACATAGTATAGGGATATATATATATATATATGTCAGTGAGACACACACACACATATATATATATATATATATATATATATATATATATATTAATATTCCATGCAGCGCTAGATAGCAGAAAAGCCGGTAATTCAATTGCCGGATTTTCCTATCTCCTTCCCCAACCCGACATGATATGAGACATGGTTACATACAGTAAACCATCTCATATCTCTTCTTTTATTACATATTCCTCTTTAGTAATGTAAGAAGTGTCTTGGTGTAAAATTTGCGGGCTGTATCTATTAAATTAAAGGGTAAAATCGCGGAAAACATTGTCGTGGGCTCCCACGCAATTTTCTCCGCCAGAGTGGGAAAGCCAGTGACTGAGGGCAGATATTAATAGCCTGGAGAGGGTCCATGGTTATTGCCCCCCCCCCCCAGCTAAAAACATCTGCCCCCAGCCACCCCAGAAAAGGCACATCTGGAAGATGCGCCTATTCTGGCATGTAGCCTCTCTCTTCCCACTCCCGTGTAGCGGTGGGATATGGGGTAATGAAGGGTTAATGTCACCTTGCTATTGTAAGGTGACATTAAGCCAGATTAATAATGGAGAGGCGTCAATTATGACACCTATCCATTATTAATCCAATAGTACGAAATGGTTAATAAAACACACACACATCGGCAGCATCCGCTGCCCATTCTGCAGTCTGGGGAGGAGGGGGCGGAGTTTCGGCCGTGCATGCGCGGTCGAAAATGGTGGACGCGACGTACAAAAACACGTTACATTGAACATTTTTTTGTGACGACGGTCCGCCAAAGCACGACGGATCCGTAGCATGACGGATGCGACGTGTGGTAAAAAAACGCATCCTGCGAGCACATTTGCAGGATCCGTTTTTGCCCAAAATGACGGATTGCGACGGATTGCAAGAAAAGGAAGTGTGAAAGAGGCCTTAGCCAAATGGGATTTAGCTTTCTCACAGTGAGCAGGCTAAATCCAAGTTGGCAGAAGGACCTGGTCCATTTGGCCAATAATTATAGTATTAACCCCTTCACAACGCATGATGCAGTTACATCATATATCATAAAAATATTGCTTTTGCTCCATTAAAAAAAATAAATAAATAAATTGGGAATTGATGAGTTCAGAAAGGTCTGACCAATCAAAATATAAAATAATCTGATTGGTAAACGGCATAACGAGAAGTAAACTTGAAACGCCATAATTACAATGTTTTTTTTCACCGCAACATTGCAATAAAATGAAATAAGAGGTGATCAAAACATGGTATCCGCGCCAAAATGGTATCAATAATAACGTCCCGCCAAAATAAAAAAAAAATCCCAACGGCGATGTGGATGGAAAATAAGTTATGGGAAGGAAAAAAAATGTTAAAAAACGGAAAATCGTCCGAGGGTTAAAACACTCCTAGGTGCATGCATGGAAAAAATCTGTGGTCGTGTGATCTACAAAAATGATCACCAGAAAATAAAACGGGACGCGGATGAGATCGGCGCAGAATATTGTACACACTGGGATTAAGGGGAAAATTCTTGCGTATAATTGTCACATATAAATAAATGTATGATCAGATGTCATATCTAGTCTGCGGCTCAATATTACTGCAAAAATAATCACATGACAGGATTCATCTATATCTATATACAATAAGGATCCTTCTATCTACTGGGATTCAGCATTCTTATATAGAGCAGGCGGAATCCAAGTCACTAAAGGCCCCGGTCCGTCTGCAACCGGGAAATAGCGACTGTGTGAGAAAGCGGAATCCCAGTGCACAGAGGGACCAGGGCTACAGCCGACTGGGATTTACCCACAACTCCACATATATGGCTGCTCTGTGCGCACAGGACCTGTGATGACGTCACGCCCATGTGACCGGAGAGGGCGGAGCCTCTCCCTCCATAGAGCAGACAGGAGGGAGCTGTGGATGTCAGGGCGGATTTGGAGGGTTTGGGGTCATTCTCCAAAGTCACAGATCAGGTAGTGGGAGTCTGCAAGGGGAGAACGGGTGATGTTGATTGCATGGGGCTGCAAGTGCATGCTGGAGGGGGGTCTGCCTGGTGAGAATGGGTGACGTTGCTTGCCTGGGACTGCGTGCTGGAGGGGCCTGCCTGGGGAAGGGTGACTGCATGCTGGGGGTCTCTGTGGGAAGTGGGTCATGTTCCTTGCGAGCGGGGCTGGGTGTCTGTTGGGAAGGGGGGCAGCGTGCTGGGGGTCTCTGGGGAAGAGAGGCTGTGTGCTGGAGTCTCTGTTGGGAAGGGGGTCATGTTGCATGTGTGGGGGATCTGTGTGCAGGGGGGTCTACCTGCAGAGTGGGGCTGATGTTATTTGCATGGGTCTGCATGGTGTGGGGGGCTGATGTTACTCGCATGGGTCTGCATGGTGTGGGGGGCTGCTGTCACGTACTGTGCAGGTCAGTGTGTGATGTCACTTGCGGTGGGGGGGTGTAGGGATGAATAGTGCTACCTGTGAGGGGGCGAACAGGGGAGGGGATGAATGATGGAGATCTGAGGGATTGATATTAACATGAGAATCTCTGCCTGATGGTGAGGGGTCCGTCCTGTGTTTTTTACATAAAACATTTTCTCGTTATTATTGAGGACACATGACTTCAGGTTGATGACTGACCTATGACCTCTGGGAGCGAAACTGTGTGATAATAATGTCTCCAGATCCCGGGCTTTATTCTGTTCTGTTCAGTATTAGCCCGGTGGCCACTGGTGTCGGCCATTACTTGTATCCAGTTTTCAGTGTGATTTCTTCTCTTTTATTTCTCGGTATTGTGGCTTTTCCGCATCCTGTGTCCCCCGGAGCAGAGACCTCCCTACAGATGTCATTTCATCACTGGACTTCTCTTCACCAAGTGGAGCTGGAGCCCCCACAATCCATGTGAGGACCCAAAGGGAGGACACTGTGGGCGTCTGATAATGTCACATAGATGAGTAGAATTACTTGGGGGGGTGGGGGGGGGGAAAAACACCTCCATTTTTCTCAATTTTATATTGTCTCCCTGCTGCTCTGTCTCCCCACATTCACTGAGAGAGAAATTTTGTGTTAAAGGGAACTTGTCACCCCCAAAATCGGAGTTGAGCTAAGCCCACCAGCATCAGGGGCTTATTTCCAGCATTCTGTATTGCATTGCATTCTGTAATGCTGTAGATAAGCCCCCGATGTATCCTAAAAGATGAGAAAGAGGTTATAATATACTCACGCAGGCAGTCCGATCTGATGGGCGTCGCGGTCCGGTCCGGGGCCTTCCGTCTTGTTAGGATGACGTCCTCTTCTTGTCTTCACGCTGCGGTCAGAAAGGCCTGGGGTCTGCGCACTGCAGTACTTTGTGCTGGAGCCACAGTGTGAAGACAAGAAGAGGACGTCATCTGATGAAGATGGGAGGCGCTAGACCGGACCGCGATGCCCATCTGAGAGGACCGGGACTGTCCCTGGGTGAGTATAATCTAACCTCTTTTTCTCATTTGTTTAGGATACATCGGGGGCTTATCTACAGCATTCCAGAATGCATTACAGAATGCTGGAGATAAGCTCCTGATGCTGGTGGGCTTAGCTCACCCTTGATTTTGGGGGGTGACAGGTTCCCTTTAAGCACAATACAATTTTTGCAGCTAAAGCACAGGGGATTTTGGTACAAAATGTGTTTTGCTTTTTTGTCATTAATCTGTCTTTAATGTTTAATTTATTGTTTTGATTTCTTAATCTCTATTATTCATTTGTATGTATGCATATATTTATATATCTCTCTTTTTTATTTCTAACTATTTGACTTGTAATAAACTTGTTTGACAGCTATGAGTTGAATTTTCATTTCTATAATTCTTAAGCGCGGGGTGATATTAGTGGAGGGTAACGCAGTTGGATCTGTATCAGGCTGAGTTTACACATTGCAGGTTATTGGGGAAACTATCTGTAGGGACGTCCTCACCAGTAGACCGGACCCGCACTTCCATGTAGCCCATACAGCCGGACTAGCTGTATGGTTTTTTTTTTTTTAAGTCCATAATTGTTTTTTCTTTAAAAGACATCAGCTGGTTTTCTCTGAGGGTTTCACTGCTGCTGCCACCACTGATGGGACTGGCTGTGACATTTTCCAGAGGAATAATGTATCTCTGGAATGTTCGGCAATATTCACATTTTAATTTTTTTGTACTAATGGTTTACAAAATTCTGACGACCTGTGACACAGCTGGAATGAATGTGTCGCATGGATTTGTCGTTCTCCTCAGACCTAAATCACAGGACAATAAAACCTCACCCTCCTCATCTATGAGCTGCCCCAATATTTATGGCCACAACTGTTTCCCCCTCCCATATTGATAGTTCTGCATCACTTGTCTTATTTATGGCCAGTTCTGTATAATATGGGACTCTTCACATTTTATCTCGCTTTTGTTAGCATAAAAATCAGTTGAGGGCAATCCTGTAAATGTCGGCTGCCCTCGGAGCAATGTTCTTCTATCAGGCCGGGCAGATCTGTATTCAGCTGCAATGTGACTGAGATCAGATGGGTGTGAGCAGAAAACATTGGACGCCATACAGCCCATCAGTGCGACATTTATAAAGATACAATTCTGTAATATGGAAAACTGGAAATGAAGAAAAACTTGGCTAGCACACCAATGAGAAGTGAAAACAAATCACCCGTTCCCCTGGATGAGTGGCAGCGCTTTCTGTATCCACTGCTGTCAGCGTCCGCCTATACTGAGCCTGATAGAGACTGGAGGAGACGCCGGCTACAATCATTGTTACACTTCTCCTTTTAAAAGGGTCTCAACCACTGATGATTCTCAAATTTTAATATTTTACTATTTTTTTTATTTTTTTTTAAAAGAAAAATGTAGACAGTTACCGTATCCTGTTTATTTACCACCCTTGTGCAGCATGCCGTAACAACCTGATGCACGCTGCCAGTAATGAAGCATGGTTCAGTCTGCCCTAATTCAGCCTCTTCTCTACTGGGAATTATTGTTGGGGGGAACATGAGGAGAGCATCAAATGAAGGTCGTGGTGGAGGTGTACCTGCTTCAAGGAGATGACATAGTTGATCTGTGCTCGTTACGTGTCTACATGAAACGCGTTCCTCTGGTGCATGCAGTCCACGGGATGTTGTGCACCATATCCTAGGCACGAGCACCGTTGGATGGATAGTGAGGCAAGAACATGTGCAGACGGTGTTAGATTGGATGGCTGAGAGTGCCTCCAGTCCCGTCCACTGCTGAAAGCGCAGAGTTTTCACCTGAGGACCTTGGGCATCATTCTACCACCTCACCCCCTTGCAAATAGGCCAAGCAGTATCTGCCCAAAGTCATGAAGCAGTCTCTTCTGATTTTTTTTTTTACATTTTCTTAACCTGAGCACCACCTGCATCTGAGTTCTAAGTACGAGCTGCAGTAGAGTAGACACCTTAAAAAAACATGACAGATGTGAGCTTTCCTCCTGCTCCCTCTTCTGCTGCGGTCTTGACCTCTTCATCCTGCTCACGAACAACAGCATACCTGCAAAGACAGGATGTGACCACACCACCACCAGCAGTGTCACCAAGCATCTCCACCCTGTCCCATGGAAGTGTTCATCTCTCCATTACCCAAACCCCATAAAGAGGAAATACCCCAAAACCCGCCCACAGGCCCTGGTCCTAAATAACAGCATTTACACATTCCTGGCCTTTGAAACGCTGCCATTCCAGCTGATGGAGAAAAAACATTTAAAAAAAAAAATGATGGTGGTGGCTGTTGCGAACTATGTGGTTCCCATCCACCACTAATGTTTCAAGTTGGCCATCCCTGCCCAGCACACACATGTTGCAACCAAAATCAGGTGTGCACTGTGCAACGCCATCAGTGGCAAGGTCCAGATAACTACCGATACGTGGACCAGTAAGTATGGGCAGGGACGTTACATCTCCCTATCTGCACACTGGGTAAATGTGGCAGCTGGGACAGAGGAGGAAGGCGTTCTAGCGCATGTCCTACATCTATTGCTGGACGTTGCTCTGCCCATGTGGCCTAATCCGCTTACTCCATCACCGAGCAGTAAGACTTGCACCAGCAACTTCAACACAGCCAGGGGAAAAGACAGTAGGCTGTTCTCAAACTCATCATTTTGGGGGACAAGTTCCATACTGCGCAAGAGCTGTGGACAAGGCAAAAACGAGACTGATAAGTGGTTGGTGCTGCTGTACCTAAATCCAGGCCTGGTGGTGTGCGATAACGGGCGAAATCTGGTAGCAGCTCTAGGCCTAGCTGGTTTGAACACATCCCTTGCCTGGCACATGTGTCAAGTTTAGTGGTGCAAATCTTTCTTAAAAATTACCCATATGTGAGAGGTCGTCTGTGCACGATTATGGCGTTCACACCCTGCAGCTGCTCGACGGTCTGCGCTGCAGCTTCACTTCTACCTTCTCGATCAGCGCCTCATATGTGACATATCAACAAGGTGGAACTCAAAAGTTGAATACGCTGTAGAGGCTGTGCGAGCAGAAGCAATACTGGAGTTTCAGCTGCAGCACGCACGGGCGAGTCGCTCTGTGGAACAACACTCACGGGTATCACTGGAGCATGGCAGGGAGGACATAGACCATACATCTCTCACAGAGGACAGTTTGTCTTTGCCTCTGGGTAGCCTGGCATGAGTTCTTTTTATTTATATAGCATCGTTAATTCCATGGTGCTGTACATGAGAAAGGGGTTACATACCGGGTTATAGATATCATTTACAGTGAAAGACCGGTACAGAGGGGAGAGGACCCTGTCCTTGCGGATTTACATTCTATGGGATAATGGGGAAGAGACAGAAGGTCAAGGGTGCAGCAGCTCTGGTGGTGGTGAGGCGGCAGAATGGTTATTGCAGGCTGTAGGCTTTCCTGAAGAGATGGGTTTTCAGGTTCCGTCTGAAGGATCCGAGGGTGGTGGATAATCGGACGTGTTGAGGTGTGGAATTCCAGAGGATGGGGGATATTGGGGAGAAATCTTGGAGGCGGTTGTGTGAGGAATGAATAAGTGTGGAGGAGAGTAGGAGGTCTTGGGAGGATGGAAGATTACATGAGGGAAGATATTGGGAGAATAGTTCAGAGATATAGGGAGGGGACAGGTTGTGGATGGCTTTGTAGGTCAGTGTTAGTAGTTTGAACTGGATTCGTTGGGGAATTGGGAGCCAGTGGAGGGATTTGCAGAGGGGAGGAGAGAGGTGGATTAGCCAGGCAGCAGAGTTGAGGACAGACTGGAGTGGTGCAAGAGTTAGCGGGGAGGCCACAGAGGAGGATGTTGCAGTAGTCGAGGCGAGAGATGATGAGGGCGTGCACAAGCATTTTAGTAGATTGAGGGCAGAGGAAGGGACGGATTATGGCAATATGTTTGAGTTGGAGGCGACAAGAGGTGGCAAGAGTTTGGACGTGCGGATTGATGGACAGGGCAGAGTTGAGTTACCGCGAGGCAGCGGATTTCAGGTGTGGGAGAGAGCGTGATGCCGCTTACCATAATAGATAGATCAGGTAGGGGGGATACGCGAGATGGAGGAAAGATGATGAGTTCGGTATTGTCTACATTGAGTTTTAGGAAGCGAGAGGTGAAGAAGGAGGATATGGCTGACAGACACTTCGGGATTCTGGACAGCAGAGAGGTGACATCTGGGCGAGAGAGGTAGATCTGAGTGTCATCAGCACACAGGTGATACTGGAAGCCATGGGACTTTGAGTTGTCCTAAGCCAAGGGTATAGATGGAAAAAAGAAGGGGCCCCAGGACAGAGCCTTGAGGGACTCCAACAGAGAGAGGGCGGGATGAGCCAATACAGTCTGCTGTGCCTGCGCAACGACCGCAGAGTTGCGCAGATCATACCCCTACTTATTACTGGGTGGCCACCCTGTTGGATCCCCGCTGCAAAGACAAAGTACCATCATTACTTCCGTCACTGTGGTGGGATGGCAAAATGTGTGAATACAAGGACATGCTGGTAGGGGCACTACTGACGGCATTCCCACCTGACAGAAGAAACACAAGGCAGAGGAGGAGGAAGTTGCCAACGCAGCTGGGGCACCACCTCGGGAGGGTTAGCTTGGCTAAAATGTGAAAAAAAATTCATCAGCATGCCACAGCATCCAGCATCACCATCTGATACGGTCTATATAACCGGGTGCCAGCGTTATAACCACATGGTGGAAGAGTACATGTCCATGTCCACACGTCTGCATGTACTAAGTGATGGGTCTGCCCATTTAACTTCTTGGTTTCCAAACTGGACACATGGCCTAGGCTTGTACTTTTTGCCTTGGAAGTGCTGGCATGCCCCGTGGCAAGTGTAATGTTGGAACGTGTGTTTATCACAGCAGGGGATATAATCACACATAGGCGCATCCACTTGTCCAAAGCCAACGTGGGCACTCTCGCATTCATTAAAAGAAACCAGGAGTGGAGTCCACGGGACTTGTCTGTACCTTTGGCTGACCAGACAAATGTACCATCTGCACCCAGACATTGTTATATTTTATTTGCCATTTGTTTTATTTTGGAGCCTTACCAAAAAGGAAGAGAAGTAAAATCCACAAAAATAATGTTGGATACCATCAGGCCAGCCTCTTCCACCTACACTGCAATGTCCACCTACTGCTGGTCCACCTACACGACCTCCTCCTCCACTAGGACATCCGACTACTGTATCTACATTGTTCTTTTTTATTTTATACTATGTTCTTTTACGTGCTGTCCCTAAAAAAAAATAATAATAAAATAATAAGAACCCCCCCCCCAAAAAAAAACCTGTTGGCTACCTCGTCCCCTGCCTCTTCCACCTTCATCGCCACATTCGCCTCAAGCTCATCCACCTACTACACCTCCTCCTACATTTGGACCTACGCCTCTTTTTTCAAGATTATTATTATTACTTTTTATTCTCTGTTATTTTAAGTGATCTTACTATCCACATTTGTTTTCAGGGCTATTGTCCTGCTTACCCCCTTTTTGTTCCATTTTTCACCTTTACCGCTTACTACCCCCATTTTACAGCACGAAAGTCCGAGACCACATTGGCTGTGAGCTGGTCTCATTATGCTGGGAAGGGTCCAATAAACATTTACCTTTACAGCCTATTAATCAGTGAACAGCTGTCTGCTTTTTCTTTGCTGGTTATTAAAAAATGGGTGGACTCACCCAAAAAATTAATTGGGGTCCCCACAATTTTTAATAACCAGCTAAGGTAAAACAGACAGCTAAGGGCTGATATTAAAAAGCTGTGAAGGTCCATGGATATTGGCCCCTACCAACACTAATAAGACTAGTCCTCAGCCGCACGAGAAATGGAGCATCTATTACAAGCGCTAATTCTTGAGCATCGACTCGGCTCTTCCTATATTGCTTTTGTGCAGTGGCAATTGGGGTAATATATACAGCTCTGGCAAAAATTAAGAAACCACAACATCAAAACCCTGTCATGGGCAGCCCATTCTCCAGACCTGAACCCCATTGGAAACCTCTGGAATTGTAATCAAGAGGATGATGGATAGTCACAAGCCATCAAGCAAAGAAGAACTGCTTACATCTTTGCGCCAGAAGCAGTGTAAAAGACAGGTGGAAATCATGTCAAGATGCATGAAAGCTGTGATTAAAAATCATGGTTATTCCACAAAATATTAATTTCTGAATAGTGATGGGCGAGCACTAAAATGCTCGGGTGCTCGTTGCTCGGGTCGAGCAGATTGGAATACTCAGGTACTCGGCCAGAACAACGAACCCAATGTAAGTCTATGGAAGACCCGAGTATTTTTACCGCGATCCCCCGGGGGTCCTTTTAAGGTCTAAAAACATCTGAAAATGATGGAAACACTGCTCAAATGACACAGGAACATCATGGGGATCGCCCCTGGAAGCATTCCTGACTCCTAGTTCACAGCTTTAATCATTTTTTTCCAAGATTCATGCCATTTTTTCCAGTGCCACAAAAGACACATTAAAGCAAAACCAAAACGGGTTTTGCTGGGAAATATGTCAAGGTACATCCTTTGTAGGTTAATGACTTGCCTGTAAGGCCAAATATTTAACCCCAGACCGAAAATTTCCTCTCCCTCTTAGGCTTAGTTCAGACACAGCGTTTTTTTTTTTGAACAACGTTTCAACTTTAACATTGCTTTCAACCACTACAAATGCATTCACTGGGAAATGTCATTGTAACATGTAACACCCCTAGCTGGCCATGTGGTGTGTGACACATGCGCAGACCCATCTTGTTTCATTTGCAAAGGAGGGTCTCTTAAAGTCACAGAGCCTATTTTTACTGGTGCATCAGGTGGCATTAATCTTCTTAAAGGGCCATTATGAAACAGTGGGCCTGCTAAGCTGTTGTAGCCTATGCTGTGAGTGGATGGGCTGCCAAGAATTACGATGCACCACAATACCCCTGTCATAAGATGTCCAGGGGGGACTCCTGAAAAAGTGTTGCATTGAATTCAAGGCCTGCCCTTCTACCAATTCATATGCACCCCAATAAGCCTTTGAACCCCACAGTTGATGGGCCCATGAAAATCCACTTCACAATATGCATGTTTTACTCTGTACACCTTTGTTTTACACATTGGTGACAAGGCCAGCCTTGCTGCATAGTCATATGCACCCCGTTAGGCCTTGGAACCCACATACTGGATGTGCCCATGAAAATCCACTCGTATTTTTTATGGTATGATGGTTCCCTCTTTGCAGAATTATTTACAGGAGAATTTGGCAATTGTGTTTGCCATGTTTTTAACACTAAGGTTCAGATACGGCTTTAAAAAAGTCTAATCCTTGCAATACAAAGCAATTTCATTGCAAACTACAAAATTCAAGGAATATTAAGATTGAATAGTGTGAGTGCGTACATTTTTGTATATGTTAACAATAACATACAAAGGTTAATAATTACATATAAGGATTACATAAATATTCTGATTACGTATATATGAAGATTAACTTCATACAGTCTACTTAGATCATCACCAAGAGGCTTTTAAATATCATCCGTCTGGAATATCCGAGAAGCAACACCAAGACAGAGAACCCCTGGGAGATTACCTACACTGCATGGGCATCCCCAATTATGCAGATATCAGCACACTGTACATGTACAGGTACCCCAGTTTTGGCATCTGTCTTAGTCATGTTTCTCTGGTCTTATAGAGCGATTTACACTATGTAGTAACTCTACTTTCACCCAGACCTTCAAGTAGCCAGCTTTCAAGGTTGTATGAAACTGAGATATCAGGGAGTCATCAGATGAGGGGCCGTAAACCACTAGAAAATAAAAGCCACAAGGATTTAGATCAAACCACCACAGGCAGAGCTTCAGTAAACCTTAGGACGGCGTCACACTGACATAGTAACCTAGTTATTAAGGTTGAAGGAAGACTTTACGTCCATCTAGTTCAACGCATAGCCTAACCTAACATGCCCTAACATGTTGATCCAGAGGAAAGCAAAAAAAATCCATGTGGCAAATAGTAAGCTCCACTTTGGGGAAATTCCTTCCCGACTCCACATACGGCAATCAGACTAGTTCCCTGAATCAACACCCTATCAAGGAATCTAGTGTATGTACCCTGTAACATTATACTTTTCAAGAAAGGTATCCAACCCCCCCTTAAATGTAAGTAATGAATCACTCATTACAACATCATACGGCAGAGAGTTCCATAGTCTCACTGCTCTTACAGTAAAGAATCCGCGTGTTATTATGCTTAAACCTTCTTTCCTCCAGACGTAGAGGATGCCCCCTTGTCCCTGTCTCAGGTCTATGATTAAAAAGATCATCAGAAAGGTCTTTGTACTGTCCCCTCATATATTTATACATTAACATAAGAACACCCCTTAGTCTTCGTTTTTTCCAAACTAAATAGCCCCAAGTGTAATAACCTATCTTGGTATTGCAGACCCCCCAGTCCTCTAATAACCTTGGTCGCTCTTCTCTGCACCCGCTCTAGTTCAGCTATGTGTTTCTTATACACCGGAGACCAGAACTGTACACAGTAGTCTAAGTGTGGTCAAACTAGTGACTTGTATAGAGGTAAAATTATATTCTCCTCATGAGCATCTATGCCTCTTTTAATGCATCCCATTATTTTATTTGCCTTTGTAGCAGCTGCCTGACACTGGCCACTGAATATGAGTTTGTCATCCACCCATACACCCAGGTCTTTTTCATTGACGGTTTTGCCCAGAGTTTTAGAATTAAGCATATAATTATACATCTTATTACTTCTACCCAAGTGCATGACCTTACATTTATCCCCATTAAAGCTCATTTGCCATTTATCAGCCCAAGCTTCTAGTTTACATAAATCATCCTGTAATATAAAATTGTCCTCCTCTGTATTGATTACCCTGCAGAGTTTAGTGTAATCTGCAAATATTGAAATTCTGCTCTGAATGCCCCCTACAAGGTCATTAATAAATGTTAAAAAGAAGAGGGCCCAATACTGACCCCTGTGGTACCCCACTGCTAACCGCGACCCAGTCCGAGTGTGCTCCATTAATAACCACCCTTTGTTTCCTATCCCTGAGCCAGCTCTTAACCCACTTACACATATTTTCCCCTATCCCCATTATTCTCATTTTATGTGTCAACCTTTTGTGTGGCACCGTATCAAAAGCTTTTGAAAAGTCCATATACACTATGTCCACTGGGTTCCCTTGGTCCAATCCGGAACTTACCTCTTCATAGAAACTGATCAGATTAGTCTGACATGAACGGTCCCTAGTAAACCCGTGCTGATACTGGATCATGAGGTTATTCCTCTCCAGATACTCCAATATAGCATCCCTTAGAATGCCCTCCAGGATTTTACAAACAAGGCGTATGAAAATACGGTCCATTTTTTATGGCCGCAATATGCAGAAATTGTCCCAAAACACTGTTCCGTATTCAATGCGAGGATGCGTTTTTTACGCACAAATTTATCCGTGTGTCATCCGTATGGCTTCCATACGGCGTTTTTTTCATGCAGGCTTGCAAAATGGACATATCATGGATCCATCGGCTCAAATATTCTTAAAAACATATATACAGTCATATATATATATATATATATATATATATATATATATATATATATATCAGTGAGACACATATATACAGTTATATGAAAAAGTTTGGGCACCCCTCTTAATCTTAAGCTTACTGTTTTATAAAAATTGTTTTTTGGCAACAGCTATTTCAGTTTCATATATATAATAACTGTTGGACACAGTAATGTTTCTGCCTTGAAATGAGGTTTATTGTACTAACAGAAAATGTGCAATCTGCATTCAAACAAAATTTGACAGGTGCATAAGTATGGACACCCTTATCATTTTCTTGTTTTAAATACTCCTACCTACTTTTTACTGACTTCCTTAAGCATTTTTTTTTTGTTTTCTAACCTCATTGAGCCTTGAACTTCATAGCCAGATGTATGCAATCATGAGAAAAGCTACTCAAAGTGGCCACTTGCAAGTTGTTCTCCTGTTTGAATCTCCTCTGAAGAGTGGCATCATGGGCTCCTCAAAACAACTGTCTAATGATCTGAAAACAAAGATTATTCAACATAGTTGTTCAGGGGAAGGATACAAAAAGCTGTCTCAGAGATTTAACCTGTCAATTTCCACTGTGAGGAACATAGTAAGGAAATGGAAGAACACAGGTACAGTTCTTGTTAAGGACAGAAGTGGCAGGCCAAGAAAAACATCAGAAAGGCAGAGAAGAAGAATGGTGAGATCAGTCAAGGACAATCCTCAGACCACCTCCAGAGAGCTGCAGCATCAACTTGCTGCAGATGGTGTCACTGTGCATCGGTCAACTATACAATGCACTTTGCACAAGGAGAAGCTGTATGGGAGAGTGATGCGAAATAAGCCGTTTCTGCAAGCACGCCACAAACAGTCGGCTGAGGTATGCAAAAGCACATTTGGAGAAGCCAATTTCTTTTTGGAAGAAGGTCCTGTGGACTGATGAAACCAAGATTGAGTTGTTTGGTCATACAAAAAGGCGTTATGCATGGCGGCCAAAAAACACAGCATTCCAAGAAAAACACTTGCTACCCACAGTAAAATTTGGTGGAGGTTCCATCATGCTTTGGGGCTGTGTGGCCAATGCCGGCACCGGGAATCTTGTTAAAGTTGAGGGACGCATGGATTCCTCTCAGTATCAGCAGATTCTTGACAATAATGTTCATGAATCAGTGACAAAGTTGAAGTTACGCAGGGGATGGATCTTTCAGCAAGACAATGATCCAAAACACCGCTCCAAATCTACTCAGGCATTCATGCAGAGGAACAATTACACTGTTCTGGAATGGCCATCCCAGTCCCCAGACCTGAATATCATTGAACATCTGTGGGATCATTTGAAGAGAGCTGTCCATGCTCGGCGACCATCAAACTTAACTGAACTGGAATTGTTTTGTAAAGAGGAAAGGTCAAAAAATACCTTCATCCGGGATCCAGGAACTCATTAAATGCTACAGGAAGCGACTAGAGGCTGTTATTTTTGCAAAAGGAGGATCTACTAAATATTAATGTCACTTTTCTGGTGAGGTGCTCATACTTATGCACCTGTCAAATTTTGTTTGAATGCAGATTGCACATTTTCTGTTAGTACAATAAACCTCATTTCAAGGCAGAAACATTACTGTGTCCAACAGTTATTAGATATATGAAACTGAAATAGTTGTTGCAAAGAAAACAATTTTTTATAAAACATTAAGCTTAAGATTAATAGGGGTGCCCAAACTTTTTCATATAACTGTATAACATCATTGCTTTATGCTCTTTTCTGTGATATATTTGTAAGGTGATTTGGCAGCTGCATTGTCTAGGAATGGGGGTGTTACGTGTATATACTACATGGTTTTAATTGTTTTTATATGTTTTTTTGTGGTGTTAATAAAAGTTTGTGATTTTTCACTTTATGTGGTTGTGCAGGCTCTTGCTAGTCCAATCTTTTCTTCTTTTGGTTATGTACGTATATGGACTAGGCATTATACTATATACTATTTATGACTTGGAATTAACCAGAGTGCACCCTTCTTTGTAATATAAAATATATTGTTTAGCACAGTGCGCTTTATTTGTGGCTGGTGGTATTATCATTAGTGTACGCAATATACTTTGAAGCCACTGAGTACTCATGTGAAATTAACTCTTTAGATTCATCTGCGTCTGTCACATTGTATTTATATTGCGGTTTCTTTGCACTGTTAAATATCATGTATAATAGGACTTGTGATAGACCCCATACCAGCACTCTGCACTTTACCTTGTGGAATTAGTTTATCAGCAGCTACCTATGTACATTATCGCCATCACATACAGCTTCCTGATCGTCTATGACAGTTAATCTTATATCCTCCTGGGAATATACCCATGGGAGATCTGTAGGCTTAGATAAGCCACCTTGGACAAAAGGAATTTACATAGTGGGGCATCATATGTATTTATAGGAGCCCTTAGTATATATGTGTTCAGCCCAATGGGTGGTAACTCATGGTGATACTTAGTATACATAAGGGGTGTACTACCCAGTTGGGCGGCTATATTGTGCACTAGTATCTTCATTTTTTAACCTATTTGTATTTTTTTATTAAAATTGTTTCCAATAAAGTGTTTTTATAATTTTATACTGGCATTTGCTTCCGTTTTTTTTCGGATTGGTTTGTGAATAAGATAATCCCTTTGGTAATAGACATAACTGTGAAGTACCTAGTGATTTTGATGAGATATTCATTGCCAAATTTGAGTTATTACCTGTGACCTGGTGTTCATTGTATGTCGATTGGTTTCTAAAGCATTGATCCCCCTCCTGGCATCTTTCTTTGGTTGTATCTCCTGCTGGAGCCTAAAAAGATCTACCTGGACCAGCACGTTAATTGTCTGAACTAGAAGCTGAGGAGCCATCAGTGAACCTATCATTTCGATAACCGATGTAGGAGGAGAAAGTGGGGTTTTGTCATCTATAAACTCTTTTTTGCAAATAGTCTTGTGTGTCACAAATTTTTTTTGGACGTTTACATTTTTCAGTTTCTTGTTTAAAAATGTCCAAATTCTCTTCAGTGCGGGATTTCATGGAGTCAAATTCGTCCTTAAAGTGTCTTTCAATTGTGCTTCAATATTGGAGATCTTTTCTTGACCATTTTTGATTTCTTATTGAGATATTCCAGAGTTAATGTCATTATTTCTAGTGAACATTTATTTAACACCTAAATCAGTGTTATCCTGAAACAAGGTAGGACGTAGCAATACTCGGAGGCCTCTTGGAATCCGTGGTGTTCTAACATATTCAGCAATCGTTGCACTGTGAAGCTCCAGGCCTATAAGATGACGAGATTCTCTTTCCAGATCACGTGATTTAAATTCACTGCCAGAAATTTGTAAAAATCCACTAAATTCGGTAACTTGTGAGACAATATTGGCCACATCTGTCTCATTATAAGAAAAGCTGATTGCAGACAACTCTTGGTGCGTTAATCAGTGAAAAAAACAAGTGCTCGTGTATATGGTAAAAATATATTCAATCACAAAACACGTCACAACGTTCTAAAATTTGGGTGCACAGAAAAAGGAAACCAATCCTAGTAATAAATATGAAGAGAAATCTGGCACTCCTTAATGCATCAAAATGAAAGATATTTATTGAACATATGATAATCCCAATAATACAATAATGCACAACTTTGGTAATTTAGTTATTGTATAGTATTGTGAGCTGTCCAGTGTCATCAGGTCTTCATTCATTATAATATTTAGCCACGATGTTCTATTTCTGTATTAACTGTTACCAAATATCAGTGACATGTTATTATAACTGATTGTAGATTCTTTTTTGTTTTGTTTCATTATATGTATCTCAGTCTGAAGAAGGTCCAATTTTGGACCACAATTTTACATAATTACAGATTACACAGTTACAGTTTTTCTTCTAATTTAGATCAGCATTAGTTGTAGCTGTATAAATAGGTATACAGTGAACCTGGCATTGTCAGGGTGGAGCTGTTACACCGAGTAAAATGGTTCCTGGGTTGGAGAAATCCATCTTGTGTTTCTTTCTTTAATCTGTGGTTGAAGTTAATGAGATGCTTCATCCCAGACAAAGAGAAGTTCCTGATTCTGGGCCCCCTGCCGTCTGTGGCAGAGGGTGGTCTATGTCGGCACAGTAATAAATTGTGTTATCTCCAGCTTTACAGAAGGACGATAACACCATAGAAATGAGAATAATAGGCCTCAGTTACCACAACTGTCTACAAGGAATACTGTTGCTCACAGCAACCAATCACAGCTCAGCTTTCATCTTCTAAACAGCTCTGGTGAAATGAAAGATGCTTAGTGATTGGTTGCTGTGGTCAACACTGGCAGTGCAAGCTGTTGTGGTCAAGAAGATGTGCCTATGAAATAGATATATTAGATATTATATATATTAGATTAGATATTTATTCTATATATGTATAAATACACTGCTCAAAAAAATAAAGGGAATACTTAAACAATAGAATCTAACTCCAAGTAAATCAAACTTCTGTGAAATCAAACTGTCCACTTAGGAAGCAACACTGTTTGACAATCAATTTCACATGCTGTTGTGCAAATGGAATAGACAACAGATGGAAATTATTGGCAATTATCAAGACATCCTCAATAAAGAAGTGGTTCTGCAGGTGGGGACCACAGACCACATCTCAGTACCAATGCTTTCTGGCTAATGTTTTGGTCACTTTTCAATGTTGTTTGTGCTTTCACACTCGTAGCATGAGACAGGCCAGTACACCAGGAGACGTGGAGGGGGCCGTAGGAGGGCAACAACCCAGCAGCAGGACCGCTACTGAAGCCTTTAAGCAAGGAGGAACAGGAGTAGCACTGCCAGAGCCCTGCAAAATGACCTCCAGCAGGCCACAAATGTGCATGTGTCTGCACAAACGGTTAGAAACCGACTCCATGAGGATGGTCTGAGTGCCCGACGTCCACAGATAGGGGTTGTGCTCACAGCCCAAAACCGTGCAGGAAGCTTGGCATTTGCCACAGAACACCATGATTGGCAAATTCGCCACTGGCGCCCTGTGCTCTTCACAAATGAAAGCTGGTTCACACTGAGCACACGTGACAGATATGAGAGTCTGGAGATGCCGTGGAGAGCGATCTGCTGCCTGCAATATCCTTCAGCATGACCGGTTTGGCAGTGGGTCAGTAATGGTGTGGGGTGGCATTTCTTTGGATGGCCGCACAGCCCTCCATGTGCTCACCAGAGTTAGCCTGTCTGGCATTAGGTACCGAGATGAGATCCTCAGACCCCTTGTGAGACCATATGCTGGTGCGGTGGCCCTTGGTTCTGCCTAATGCACGACAATGCCAGACCTCATGTGGCTGGAGTGTGTCAGCAGTTCCTGTAAGATGAAGGCATTGAAGCTATGGACTGGCCCGCCCGTTCCCCAGACCTGAATCCGATTGAACACATCTGGGGCATCATATCTTGCTCCATACACCAATGTCACGTTGCAACAGACGGTACAGGAGTTGGCGGATGCTTTAGTCCAGGTCTGGGAGGACATCCCTCAGGAGGCCATCTGCCGCCTCATCAGGAGCATGCCCAGGCATTGTAAGGAGGTCTTACAGGCACGTGGAGGCCACACACACTACTGAGCAACATTTCCTTGTCTTGAGGCATTTCCACTGAAGTTGGATCAGCCTGCAATTTGATTTTCCACTTTGATTTTGAGCATCATTCCGACTCCTGAACTCCATGGCATATTAGTTGTGATCTACATTGATCATTTTTAGGTTGTACTGTTCTCAACGCATTCCACTATATTATGAATAAAGATTTACAACTGGAATATTTCATTCAGTGATATCTAGGATGTGCGATTTTAGTGTTCCCTTTATTTTTTTGAGCAGTGTATATATTTATTAGATTAGATATTTATTGTATATATATATATATATATATATATATATATATATATTAGATATTTATTATACGGGGCTTTGCGTGTGGAGTGAATGTGGCTATGTGGAGTGGAAGGGGCTATATGGAGTGGGCGTGGCTTCATACACACACACATATATGTATGTGTACATGATTGATTACCACTTGACTCTGTATAAACAATCCCCTTTAACCCCTTTCCAACATCAGGCGTAAATGTACGCCGATGTCGAACTCCTTTCCTTTGATGTGGGCTCCAGCGCTGAGCCACATCTTTTCTGGCACATGTCAGCAAGCGCGCCAGAAATCCCGCCCATCAGTGACCCAGTCACTGATGGTTTGGCAGGACAACCAGTGGTCTCCAGCAGAAGTCTATGGTTGTCACTGCAGGATTGCTATGAGCGCCGCCCACTAGCCGAAAATGCAGGAACTAGGGATCGTCTCGCCGAACTCCCGCTCTTAACATGGGCAAAACGCTACTCAAGCAACACAGGGTGAGGGTAAAACAGTGTGGCAAAGCTTTATTGAACTACAAACAGGCAGATAACATATAGAACAGTCCCAGCACAGTACCCAAGATGGTGCACATTAGTCTCACCCTTCCGCTGACTCGCCTGGATAATAGCAGCTGTGACTACAGATCTTCCAGGGATGCTACCTCACCTGTGGCATGCACAGAGAGGAGGTAATGACAAGCGTTGGAAGATGCCTGTCCATACAAGGCCAGTTGATCCGAGGATCACAACCTGGCTTCATATTCCAGGGTCGGTCACTCCACCTGTGGCACGCACACAGAGAGGAGGTATCGACAAGTATAGGAAGATGACAGTCTATTGAGTCCATATAAGGTACAAGGCCAGTTGATCTGAGGATCACAACCTGGCTTATCCAAATATATCCATGGTTCAGCGATAGTCAATGGAGCAGATATGTATTCTTCCAACCGAGGCTGAATACCCCCAGGTTGTTTCCTATAGAATGATAGATCCGTGTCCCTCGTAATGGAGCCATGATGTAAAATGGCTGTTGTCCAGTCTCTAGTCCTTTTGAGATGTATGGATGTCTTGGCAGAATCGCTCTGGCTGTTTCTCTCTCTGAATCTCGTTATACAGAGGCATGTAATCTATTTTTAGACTTAACAAGTGTCTCTCATTCAGTATTTACATAAAGGGTAAGAATGGAGACGAGATCAGGTAGCACTACTTGATTATTTAAACTATTTGCATAGTTTTTCCTTCTCTGGTTTAGAAGTCAACAAACTGGCTCAATAACACAATGTATGGGCGCATGCGCGGACCTTAGCGGAGTCAGACATGCTCTGCTGAGCTCCGCAACCCGATATCCCAACTCACCCTTTCAGAGTGCCGAAACCGGGGAGATATTAGCACCGACGGGTCCCCCTTATACCTGGGAAGCCGGCGGACTGCAATGCCTAAGAAAGGAGGCACAAACCAAACGGCAATCCGCACAATCCCAGAGCTTCTGACAAGCGCTAGTGCGGGTAAGATGGCCGCCGCAGCTCTTTCCCTACCCGCCCCCACCTCACAGCCAAGCGTGGACGGGAACGCAGAGGAGCAATGTGAGACAGGGGAAACCTCCATCTCCACCGCGGTCCTAACTAAGTCTCTCCGAGAAACTTTTTGGTCAGAACTTACCTCAGCTATGAACTCCATTGCCACACAGCTGCAGGATATTGCTCAGCGTACAACAAGCTTGGAGGAGAAGATGGACGCCACAGCAGACACCCTCGAGGAGGACCAAGAGACCCTCAGGTACCATGCCGATCGTATCATGGAACTTGAATTGAGGAGCGAAGACTATGAAAATAGATCTCGCAGGGGCAATGTGCGTATACGTGGTCTGCCTGAATCCAATATGGCGCTTAAAGAGACAGCCACCACACTCTTTACCACGCTGCTGCCAGATATAGACCCCGCACTTTTACATATCACGAGGATCCACAGAGCACTCGGCAGACCTCGCTCCTCGGATTTCCCGAGGGACATAGTCCTCAAAATGCATTATGAGGAATCCAGAGACCTGATCCTAAATGCAGCAAGGCCTCTTACCTCACTACCTGGTCTCCCTGACTCAGTGCGTCTATACGCAGATATAGCTCCCGCCACGCTCTCCAGAAGAAGAGCCCTCAAACCGGTCACCGCTGCTCTGCAAACAGCACAAGTTAAGTACCGATGGGGATACCCATTCTCACTAACTTTCACCCTTGGAAATGAGCTTCATGTTTGCCGCTCGCTGGACGAGGGTAAAAAAGCCCTGGAACAAGCCGGAATACCAATTCCTGATATTATACCACCCCATCCGCAAAGGAAACCAAGACCAGCCAGAGAATGGAAGCCAGCTCCAAAAACCAGGAGCCAAACTGCGCGTATTACATGACTGGCATTAGAACTTATCCCGTTGGTCTTCTCAGGTTAATTCATCGCTATAAGATTAAACGTCGAGAGTTATGCTAAACTTTAATAATATCTTCACTATTCTTCATTGAATAATCACCCGGTTCCGAATTTTACATCAATAGCCCCACCCTATCTTACTCCCCCCATACTTCCCCTTTCCTTCCCCCCCCCTTTTTTTATTTTCCCCTCTTCTTTTCTACCTTCTCTTTCCCTTTTACCTCCCCTTATTTCCCTTTCTCGTCCCCTCTATCAGGGCTTGCTTCTGCAAGGGTCGGATTCTCGGGTTCCCTACATGTCGCCCAACCTCGGTGATACCCGGTTTTTCTTCTAATATGAATCTCCGGGTCACCACACTCTTTGGGCTTTTGACCCAAGTCCTTACATATTATGTGGTATATGTTTGTACTCCCCCTTGTTTTGTACCTTCCCTATTGTCTCCCTTTAGAGTTACACGAAGCTGTTCATCACATCAACATCAACACAGGTGGCTTTTCTTATATGGTCAGAGAGGCGCTCGAGACATCTGGATCACGCGCGGTAACTATTTAATTTGCAATGTGTAGAGTTCTATCTCATAATGTTAGGGGGCTCAATTCACCGATAAAAAGGAAAAAAGCCTTTTTAGACTATCATAAGTCCAAGCCAGACATCTTGTGTTTACAAGAAACCCACTTCTCCAGCACCTCTTCCCCCAGATACTTTGACTCTAACTATTCCCTTTTTTTTTAGCCTCCTGGGACCGTAAAACTAGGGGAGTGGCCATATTTCTCAAAAATAACTTTCCGTACCACGTAACCAACTCCTATTCAGACCCAGAGGGCAGATTCTTAATTTTACAAGGGACGCTACAAGGCCATAACCTCTGCATAACAGTTACCTTCCCGCTACCACTCAACTATCGTTTTTTAAATTAATCCTTACTAAACTCTCCTCTATCTCCTACCACCATCTGATCTGGTGCGGAGATTACAATTTCACATTAAACCCTATCCTAGATAGCAGCTCATCAAAACGATCAGACATTTCGAAGACTGATAGGAAAAAAATTCTTCGCATAATGAATGATAACCAGCTAGTAGATATCTGGAGAGAAGTTAATGGGCCCACGAGAGGATACACATATTTTTCCCCAGCTCATGGATCATACTCCCGAATTGACCTCCAGATTACTGTGGCAAACTCTCTCCCAACTATTCTATTCTCGCGTCATGTCCCGTCATCATGGTCCGACCATGATGCTGTCCTATTAGTCTTTAAATTTGACATCATTACATCCAATCTTTTTAGATGGCGGCTAAATGAATCCCTTCTAGCTGACCCTATGATATCCTCTCAAATTGTAGAGGAGCTGAAACTCTATTTCCAAGCCAATGCTACCGAAGACTCTTCACCTGGGAATGTTTGGTTGGCTCATAAAAAATATATCACCGGCACACTAATTAAAATAGCATCTACTAAGAAAAAAGCCAGATCCGAGCTTCAAAATAGGTTGGAAACAAAATTATTTAAACTTGAACAGGCAAATCAGATGTCTACATCCCGATATTTAATCAAACAAATACATGACGTTAAATTACAATTAGATGCGATCCTAACCACCAGAACGGAAAAAGCTTTAACCTGGACTCGAGCCTCCTTTTACAAACAGGCAAATAAACCCTCTAAAATGCTTGCCCACCAATTACGATCAAGACAACTTATCAACACTATACCCTCTATCAGAGATAATGCAGGACACATATCAGCACACCCAGAGACCATTTATAAAGCATTCTATGAACTTTATCAGAAACTCTACTCCTCCTCCGGGACACCCTCTCCGCGCTTGCTACAATCATTTTTACAAGATATATCATTATCCAATATTTCAGAGTCAAAATCCCAACAGCTTCAATCGGAAATACTAACTGAGGAAATAGACTCAGTGACCAAAAAAATAAAAACAGGAAAAGCTCCATGCCCAGATGGGCTCACTGCCATATACTATAAAAAATTTAACAATTTATTAATACCCCACATTAAAACCTTCTGTAATGCCCTTTTAAACGGCTCTCAAATGCCCCCCGAGTTTTACACAGCCCATGTGACGGTCATCCCCAAACCAAAGAGAGACCACTTACTAGTTAAAAATTACAGACCTATTTCACTGCTAAATGTAGACCTCAAAATATTTACATCAATTATCACCGATAGACTCAATAAGCTCCTTCCCTCATTGATACACCAGGACCAAGTGGGCTTTATACCCATGAGGCAAGGCCCTGATAACATAAGGAGGAACCTCAATGTGATTCACTCGGCAAACCACTCTCACAGGCCACTTTTGATGTTAGTGTTAGACATCGAAAAGGCTTTTGATTCACTATCCTGGTCATACCTTTTTTCGGTTTTAACAAAATTTGGCTTTCCTCAAAAATTGATTTCATGTCTCCAGCTAATCTATGATAATCCAACTGCATATCTGAAGCTCCCATGTACCAGACCATCTCCCATAAACATACAGCGAGGTACACGTCAGGGATGCCCATTATCGCCAACGCTGTTCGCTCTAGACATGGAACCCTTAGCTCACTCTATAAGAAACAATCCCAACATATTAGGTCCCGCCGACCTCGGAGATCAATATAAAGTCAGTCTTTTTGCGGACGACCTCCTTTTGGCCCTAACGAACCCCTATTCCACCCTCCCCAACCTATTCTCCCTTCTCCGCACGTTCGAAACAATATCCGGCCTTAAAATTAACGTCGAAAAATCGGAGGCACTGTTTATTAATACCTCTAAGGATGACCAAGACAATCTGGTAGCCCAGTTTGGGTTTAGCAAAAAAGATCACTTTCTAACATACCTAGGAATTAACCTAACCTCTCATAAATCAGCTTTATACAAGTGGAATTACCTCCCTTTAATTAAAAAATTCCAGGTCGATGTAGCTAGATGGTCCTCTCTGAATCTGTCCTTGCTGGGCCGACTACATGCCATCAAGATTATATCCCTTCCGAGGTTTTTATACCTCTTTAGATCCCTCCCTATTACAATACCGTCAAAAAATCTTCGTGATATACAAAGGCTCATCTCAAAGTTTATATGGAACGGTAAGAGACCAAGGATCAAGCAAAATATTATGTCCTTACATAGAAAGATAGGCGGGCTATCCCTACCTAACTTCACGTTGTACTTCAAATCTGCCCAAATAGCCCAACTAGCCAGTATTAACTCTGGTAGCAGATGCCCTAGATGGGTACATTTAGAATCCCATTACCTAAGGCCGTACTCTCTCCCCGGCCTCCTCTGGTCCACTGGAAAAATTCCGCAAAATATATCTGACACTGCCCCTTTTTCTGCCCACTCTTTAATTTTATGGAGGAAGGAGAGGTTCAAGTATGGTTTACAAACCGAGTCCTCCCCACTCACCTCCCTCTTCCGTAACCCCATGTTCCCACCAGGCTTGGAGCCCTCTTTTCTCGTGGTGGATCTTGAAGGGAATCACCACATTAAAACAACTCTGCACCCCATTCAATACTTTACTCACTAGACAAGAGTTTATTCAGAAACATGAGCCACCATCTAGGGAAGCACTACGCATAAATCAAGTCTTTCACTTCGCTAAACATATTATACCTCTTGGGACCCCATTCATTATATCTGGGTTTGAGAATAGATGTCTACACGACCCCATGGGGAGGGGTTTGATCTCCTTGGTTTACTCTGTCTTTAATACAACTCGCACTAAAGAGAAATTAAAATTTATGATACAATGGGAGGAGGACTTGGGCCTTGTTCTGCCCATAGAAAAATGGCATATGTCTTGCGATACACTAACAAAGGGCAGTCATCAGGCCTCGTTAGCAGAAACGTCGATTAAAGTCCTCCACAGGGCATATTACTTTCCAGCGAGACTTCACGCCATCCACCCACATATACCCAACAATTGTTTCAGGGGTTGCAGTGCCTCAGGCGACATGTTGCTCATATGGTGGAGTTGTCCTGTTGTCAAGGCTTTATGGCACGAGGTCAAGTTGATCATTGATCAGATTTGTGGTAGAGCAATCCCTATGGACCCCTCAGTATTCCTACTGGGAACAAAGTACCCTGGATTCTCTAAAAGTCTGCACAAATTAGTAACTGTTACATGTATGGCCACGAAAATCCATATTGCGGCCAGATGGAGAACCACGTCACTTTCCATTTCGCTAGTTAAAGACAGGGTGAACTCGATTCTACTTTATGAACGTATTCAAGCAACCAGGAATGATGGGTGGAACAGCTTTTTCCGGACTTGGAACCCCTGGATGGACCTCAATCCTGCCGCTCAACTGACTCAAGCTCTCACGGTTTCCCCATGATGTGGGGCATGCGCGGTTGAGGGGTCTGTGGGGGAGGTTGCTTAGGTGAAGTTGGCCTCTCTGCAATTTATTTGTATGCAGTGTCATATACTTTTGGTACTCCTTTGATACACACTTGACTAAGATTATATCTGACAATAGCTAACCAGATTATCGAGCCCTTTGGGTACTGATCTATGTGAGTGATCTCTTCTGTTATGTTAAAAATATTACTTAATTGATGACCAATTCGATATCCCCTTCCCTGATGTGTTTACCCTTTGTCTGTTTGTATTGTCTAAGTGTCCTTATATGTTATGTTTGCCCCCTTTAAAGCTGATTGTAGGTGCAAAGTAATGGTTATATTTTTCTCCTTTTTATCAATGCACATTTCTCTTCTGTATAGAGGTTCGTTCAGCTTTAGTTGTATTTAAAACTTTGAATAAAAATATTGAAACTAATAACACAATGTATAATTAGAATATTATTATTATTATATATTATTATAGCGCCATTTATTCCATGACGCTTTACATGTGAGGAGGGGTATACATAAAAACAGGTACAATAATCTTGAACAATACAAGTCACAACTGGTACAGGAGGAGAGAGGACCCTGCCCGCGAGGGCACACAATCTACAAGGGATGGGTGAGGATACAGTAGGTAAGGATAGAGCTGGTCATACAGTGGTTTGGTCCTTCGGTGATTACTGGGGCTTGCCGGAAGAGGTAGGTCTTCAGGTTCTATTTGAAGGTTTCAATGGTAGGTGAGAGTCTGATATGTTGTGGTAGAGAGTTCCAGAGTAGGGGTGATGCGCGAGAGAAATCTTGTATGCGATTGTGGGAAGAGGAGATAAGAGGGGAGTAGAGAAGGAGATCTTGTGAGGATCGGAGGTTGCGTGCAGGAAAGTACCGGGAGATGAGGTCACAGATGTATGGAGGAGACAGGTTGTGGATGGCTTTGTATGTCTTGGTTAGGCTTTTGTACTGGAGTCTCTGGGTAATGGGGAGCCAGTGAAGGGATTGACAGAGAGGAGAGGCCGGGAAATAGCGGGGGAACAGGTGGATTAGTCAGGCAGCTGAGTTTAGAATAGATTAGAGGGGTGCGAGAGTGTTCGAGGGGAGGCCACAGAGCAGGAGGTTACAGCAGTCAAGGCGAGAGATGATGAGGGCATGGACTGGGTTTTTGCAGAATCTTGGTTTAGGAAAGTACGGATCCGTGAAATATTTTTGAGTTGAAGGCGGCAGGAAGTGTAAAGGGCTTGGATATGCGGTTTGAAGGAGAGATCGGTGTCAAGGATTACCCCGAGACAGCGAGCTTGTGGGACTGGGGAGAGTGGGCAGCCGTTTACTGTAATGGATAGGTTCGTTGGGGGGTCGCGTGAAATGGGGAAAGACAATGAATTCTGTTTTGTCCATGTTAAGTTTTAGAAATCTAGTGGAGAAGGATGAAATAGCGGACAGACATTGAGGGATTCTGGTTAGTAGGGTGGTGATATCTGGTCCAGAGATGTAGATCTGTGTGTCATCAGCATAGAGATGATACTGAAAACCGTGAGATTCTATGAGCTGTCCAAGGCCAAAAGTGTAAATGGAGAAGAGCAGGGGCCCTAGGACTGAACCTTGCAGGACTCCGACAGATAGGGGGCGAGGTGAGGAGGTGGTGTGTGAATTTGAGACGCTGAATGTTCGGTCCAGGATAGAGCCAAGTCTGTGATGCCAAGGGATGAGAGGGTCTGTAGTAATAGGGAATGGTCCACTGTGTCAAAGGCAGAGGACAGGTCCAGGAGGAGGAGGATAGAGTAGTGTTGCTTGCTCCTGGTGGTTAATAGGTCATTGGTGACCTTAGTTAGGGCAGTTTCAGTGGAGTGGTGTGACCGGAAGCCTGATTGTAAGCGGTCGAAAATGGAGCAGGAAGATAGATGGGAGGACAGATCAAGATGGACTTGTTGTTCCAGTAGTTTTGTCCTGTTCCGATGCTAGCAGCTGCTTTATGCTCGTTAGGCCAGGTTCACATTGCGTTAACAGCAGCCCATTCAACACATGCATTAACGGGCTGCTGTTAACGCAAGTGCCGATGTGTCATCACGCTAGCACAGATAGAGCTAGCAGATGCTCTATCTGCGCTAGCAATGACGGACCCGGAAACGCTGCAGCCCGTGTCCCAGGGTCCGTCACTCAATGACGGCACATCACTAGCGCATGCCCACTGTGGGCGTGCGCTAGCGATGCGTCCGACATTGGACTCAATGGCGGTGTTAACGGACTGCGCTACATCGCGTTGTGCCGCGGTGTAACGTAGTCTGTCTAACGGACGCAAGTAGCGTAATGTGAACCCAGCCTAAGCAGCACATGGCAGGGACGTCACAAGCAGAGCACAGCTGTCGGAGTTCTCGCCGGGACTGTGCACAGAGAGCGGTGAGTATTCATTCCTCTTCAGTAGTGCGCAGTGTCAGCCACCGGCTTCCTGCTGCTGCCGGAGGTCACGTGTGCCGCTACTTAAGAGAAATGAATATTCATTGGATTCATTCATCAGGAGACTATTTAACCCCTTTCTGCCAGCTGACGGAATAGTACGTCAGCTGGCAGATCCCCTGCTTTGAGGTGGGCTCCGGCAGTGAGCCCACCTCAAAGCCGCGACATGTCAGCTGTTTTGTACAGCTGACATGTGCGCGCAATGAGCGCGAGCGGAATCGCGATCCGCCCATGCCCATTAACTAGTTAAATGCCGCCGTCAAGCGCTGACAGCGGCATTTAACTAGCGCGGCCGGAAGTGCTCGCACTGCTGACCCCCGTCACATGATCGGGGGTCAGCAGTGCATCGCCATAACAAACAGAGGTCTCCTTGAGACCTCTATGGTTGTTGATGGCCGATTGCTTTGAGCGCCACCCTGTGGTCGGCGTTCAAAGCAACCCTGCATTTCTGCTACATAGAGGTGATCTGTACTTCACCTCTATGTAGCAGAACCGATCGAGTTATGCATGCTTCTAAAGCATGCCAAAATTTAAAAAAAAGGGATTAAAAATATAAAAAAGTAAAAAATATATAAAAGTTCAAATCACCCCCCTTTCGCCCCAATCAAAATAAAACAATTAAAAAAAAATCAAACGTACACATATTTGGTATTGCCGCGTTCAGAATCGCCCGATCTATCAATAACAACAAAGGATTAACCTGACCGCTAAATGGCGTAGCGAGAAAAAAAATCAAAACGGCAAAATTACGTTTTTTTGGTCGCCGTGACATTGAATTAAAATGCAATAACGGGTGATCAAAAGAACATATCTACAGCAAAATGGTATCATTAAAAATGCCAGCTCGGTACGCAAAAAATAAGCCCTCACCTGACCCCAGATCACGAAAATTGGAGACGCTACGGGTATCGAAAAATCATGCAAATTTTTTTTTTTTTTTTTTTAGCAAACTTTGGCATTTTTTTTCACCACTTATATAAATAATAACCTAGACATGTTTGGTGTCTATGAACTCGTATTGACCTAGAGAATCATAGTTGCAGGTCAGTTTTAGCATTTGGTGAACCTAGCAAAAAAGCCAAACAAAAAACAAGTGTGAGATTGCACTTTTTTTGCAATTTCATCACACTTGGAATTTTTTTTCCCATTTTTTTTTACATGGTATGGTAAAACCAATGGTATCGTTCAAAAGTACATCTTGTCCCACAAAAAAAAAGCCCTCACATGGCCATATTGACGGAAAAATAAAAAAGTTATGGCTCTGGGAAGGAGGGGAGCAAAAAACGAAAATGAAAAAGCGGAAAAAGCTCCGGTGGTGAAGGGGTTAATATTGAACTATATTCAAGCGGGACTAGACGGAGAAAACCCTAAAATCATGTATCATGTTATACGAAATAGTCAGAAAACTAGCCACATATTGGCAGATCCCAGACCTCAAACTATATACTTTGTAAGTTTATACACCACTCCAGTGTCAGGAATAGATAGTATGTGACAATACAGTATATACCGCTCAGGGAACACTTAACTTTCAGAAATAATCTCCATATTCATACTAAATAATGGCACAGATCTTCCAGACATTATGATTGCACTAGTGATAATAATAATAATAATCTTTATTTTTATATAGCGCTAACATATTCCGCAGCGCTTTACAGGTTGCACACATCATCATCACTGTCCCCGATGGGGCTCACAATCTAGAATCCCTATCGGTATGTCTTTGGAATGTGGGAGGAAACAGGAGAACCCGGAGGAAACCCACGCAAACACGGAGAGAACATACAAACTCTTTGCAGGTGTTGTCCTTGGTGGGGCTTGAACCCAGGACCCCAGTGCTGCAAGGCTGCAGTGCTAACCACTGCGCCACCGTGATGAGCGAATATACTCGGTACTCGAGATTTCCTGAGCACGCTCGGGTGTCCTCCGAGTATATGTAAGTACTCGGAGATTTAGTTTTCAGTGCCAAGTACATGTGGGGATTCTCTAGCAACCAGGCAACCCCCACATGTACTTATGCTGGCTAATAGATGCAGCTCTGAAAACTAAATCTCCAAGTACTTACAAATACTCGAAGGACACCCGAGCGTGCTCGGGAAATCTTGAGTACCAAGTATATTAGCTCATCACTAGATTGCACACATCCCTAGTCTTTATATTGATATTGCACTCATTCCTTGACAGACCGCAGCATGGCCATTAGTTAGAAGCTGCTATTGATCTTTGGAGTAGGTAAGTTTTCCCTGAGTGGTACATATTGGGCCATCTGAAAACGGAGTTTAGTCTAGGACACTTTGTATGCACTACTAATTAACAGCTGTTACAATACCAAACTAGGGCAGTCCCCATAGGAGAAAAACACAATAATTATACTGTATTGTCACATACTATCTATTCCTGACACTGGAGTGGCTTATAAACTTACGAAGTATATAGTTTGAGGTCTGGGATCTGCCAATATGTTGCTGGTTTTCTGACTGTTTCGGATAACATGATACATGACTTTTGTTTTTTTGTCTAGTCTCGCTGGACTATAGGTCAATATTAAATAGTCTCCTGATGAGTTGCCTTTGGTGAGGACGATGAAACCAGTAGAAATGAGAAGCTTGGAGAGTGAGTGTGTATGTGTCTCACCTCACCCTATATATTCATCTGTGGGGTACATGTTTTTTCTATTAGTCACCTACTGAATAACCTTCAGAGGGTGAATTATGGGTATAGGTTTACATTTGGAATTAATAAAGTTTAGTTTTATCCTTTTGTCAGCAAACATGAGGAATGACAAGAGGCAACCCATTTAAGAAGATTCAATTTTGGGGGGCGTGGCCTGAGTGTCCATGTGAACGGACGTGCGGCAGAGAGCTCCCGCTGCTGTGCATAAAATAATCCTGCAGAGCCGCTGCTGATCGGTTCCTGAGGGGGCTTACCGGCTGCGGGGAGACTTGGAGAGTCCGGCGGTGCTGAGCGGTAGCGCTGGAACTGGAGACCATGACCAGGAGAAGGCAGAAGGACGCGGGAGCCGGAGATGCAGGCGCAATCCAAGATGGCGCCGATACAAGGGAGAAGGCGGATAAAGAGAACGCCGCATGTAGGAAGCGCATGGAGGTGGCGGCAAAGCTCCAGCAGTTTGCGAGAGCGGAGGCCGCAGAGGAGGGAGCCGGAGCTGATACCGAGGAGGAGGAGGAGAGCCCAGCAGGAGAGCATGAGGTACAACAGGGGAGAAAGGAGAGCAGTATGGCGGTGGCAGAAGGGGGACCTGAGGAAATGGCGCCAGAAGCTGAGCCTACCTTAAGAGACGTTTTTGCGCTGGTTTCTTCATGTAAACAGTCTCTGACCTTACAGATACAGGAGGTTAAGGGGGACACAGCCCAGATAAACGCAGCCATGCAGAAGATTGACAAACGTGTGGGGGAGGTAGAGGAGAGAGTGAGCACTGCAGAAGATCATATAGTGCAGCTGCAAAAAGCAGAGAAGAAGTTCACTCAAGCAATAGCTGAATTGGCGGCTAAAAATGAGGACCTTGAGAACAGGTCCAGAAGAAATAATATACGCATAGTGGGCATCCCTGAAAAAGCTGAAGGGAGGAATCCAACTGAGTATATTGAAAACGGGCTGTTAGAGACTTTTGGAGATATGGCGCTAACAAAAGTGTTTGCGGTAGAGACAGCGCATAGGGTCCCACCGAAACCACCTGTCCCTGGAGCGAATCCCCGTACCATGCTTGCCAAAATTCTAAATTACAGAGACAGAGACATTATCCTGAGGAAGGCTAGAGACATGACGGATCTGACAGTTGAAGGCCAAAGGATTGCTATTTACCCAGACTATTCTGCTCTGGTGCAGAAACAACGGATGATGTTCACGGGTATCAAGAGACGGCTGAGGGAGCTGGGAGTGCAGTACTCTATGATGTTTCCAGCAAGACTGAGGGTGGTGGCGTTTGATAAAATTCACTTTTTTCAGAAGCCGGAGGAAGCTACTCAGTGGATCGATATTAATGCTAAAAGGCTTAAAGGAAAAGGAGACAAACTGTGGGAAGAGTCTGAATGTGTTTACTTCTCTGTCAGTTGGAAAAGAGTCTTGTGATTGACAACTCAGGGGGTATGGGTGGTGAAGAAGGGAGCTGGATTGTAATCAGTTAAAGTTAAAGGGATGTTGTAATGGCTGTTGGGAAAGGGGGAGGAAGGGTAAGCGGCATATTATAAGTGTATGCAGGTTTCTTGCGTGTGTAGATAATTCTACGTTAAAATTTTGGGACATTTTTTTTTTTTTCAAAATGTATGGAATCCTGTTATGTACAGTGGTGGGAGGAGGGTTGGGAAGGCAATGCCAACCGGAGTGTTCGCTATGGGCGATGATGCCCCACTCTTGAAAAGAGGTGGAATGGTTAGTTGTGAGGGGGGAAGGGTGGGAGGGGAAGTTGGGAGAGGGGGGGTGAGGGAAGTTAGACAGCTCATGCTCAAGAATGATGATACTCTTAGTGAAGATGAGTCAATTGATGGGGACCCGTTTTAAGATTTTGTGCTGGAATGTGAGAGGCCTAGGGGAAAAATCCAGACGGGCCGCGAGTTTGCAATATGCAAGAGACCAACGGGCCTCAATGATATGCTTGCTGGAGACGCATTTGGTAAGGGAAAAGGTGGATGTCTTAAATAGACGTTGGATTCAGAAGGGATATCACTCTACCTTCTCCACGTATGCAAGAGGAGTCTCAATTTTGGTTCCAGCGGGAGTTCAGTATGAGGAGGTGAAGGTATGTGTGGATGTGGATGGGCAGTACGTACTAATACAGTGTATATTGTATGGAGTGATGATGTGTGTTGCTGCGGTGTATATTCCGCCTCCCTACTCTAGCAGAAAGATTAGAGAAGTAATGGAGCGAGTGGAGAAATGAGGGCCGACACCGTTGATGATTATCGGGGACCTAAATAACATCTGTGATGATTATTGGGACAAAAATAAAAACACTCAGAACAGGTCGGAGGGCCACACCACAACATTTGGCACCTATGTACAGGAGATAGGTATGATTGATCTTTGGAGGGTCAGACATATTGGGGAGAGAGGGTACTCATGTTATTCACCAGCGCATGCCACGCTCTCTAGAATTGATATGGCTCTGGGTAACAGGATCTTAGACACACTGGTTGGGGAGGTGAGATATCTGCCAAGGGCCTTATCGGACCACAGTCCAATTGAGGTGGAGGTTAGATTGGAGGGGGCACGTTCGGTAAGTGGGAGAGAATGGAAGATTCATCCTAATTGGTTACAGAGTATTGAGTTGGAAAGTATAGGACGGGAGGTGGCGGAGTTCTTTGTCTTAAATGATGGAAGCACAGACGCTCTTACGATTTGGGATGCAATGAAGGCGTATCTGAGAGGACTACTGTTTAGGGACATTAGTAGGTGTAAGCGGAGGACGAGGCAGGCAGAAAAGGCGGCAGTTGAGGAGTTGAAGGAGGCAGAGGATGGGATGGCTACACTGGGAACTCCTGAGGCAGGGAAAAGGATGAAAAATGCACAAAATCATTTGGAAAAAATTCTGTTGGACAAAGCTGAGAGGAAGCGGGAATTTCAAAGAGTGCTGTTTTATCAGGAGGGAGAAACAGTGGGGCATATGCTGTCGTTGGTGGCTGCTGCTCAGAGAGGTTCTTCATATATACATTCATTGGAACCTGTAAGTGGAAGTAGAATAACGGAAACACCTGAGATTTTGAGGGCTTTTGCGGACTTTTATGCAGACTTATATTCCTCCCGGTTTGGTGAATCGGTCGAGGATACATTGACTTTCTTGGAGGGTCTGGATCTGCCGAGACTGAATGAGGCAGATAGGGAGAGCCTTGAGGCCCCTATCACTGAGGCGGAACTGAGTCGGGCATTGATATCCATGGCTAATGGGAAGGCGCCTGGGGTTGATGGGCTACCCGCTGAGATCTATAAAGGTTTGGCAGAAGTGTTGAGTCCTAGATTAAAAATGGTACTGGAGGAAGCTAGGTCCCGAGGGTGCTTGCCAGCCTCTATGAGAGAGGCCATAATAGTGGTTATTCCAAAGGAGGATAAGGATTTGGGGAAACCGGAGTCATACCGCCCAATTTCCTTACTAACTATTGATGTCAAGCTTCTGGCCAAGGTGTTAGCTCTCCGTCTTTCTAGTGTCATTACGGGTCTGGTGCATCCGGACCAGTCTGGCTTTATGCCTGATAGGTCAACGGCGATTAATCTGCGGAGGTTATATGTAAATTTACAGGTGGAGTCTGACAACTGTGGTCGAAGAGTGATTGTGTCGTTAGATGCCCATAAGGCGTTTTACAGTGTTGAGTGGGGATATCTTTGGCAGGTGTTGGAATGTATGGGGTTTGGTCCGCAGTTTGTGGCCTGGATACAGCTGTTGTATTCATTACCGACGGCCAGAATTAGAGTGAACGGGGAACTGTCTCAACCTATAGAGCTGGCTAGAGGCACTAGGCAGGGATGCTCGCTTTCACCTCTCCTGTTTGCTTTGGCTGTAGAACCTCTTGCTGCTAAGATTCGGCAATCTGATAGGGTCCCTGGGTTTAGGTATGGGGAAGTTGAGGAAAAGATAGCGCTATACGCAGATGACGTTTTGCTGTTCCTGGCTGATCCGGATGATTCACTGAGAGGGGCCATTGAAATTGTTGAAAGATTTGGTACCGTATCGGGACTAACAATTAATTGGGGTAAATCGGTTCTCTTTAGGGTGGATGACGTAGGAGAGAATGCGAGTGAGGCTGTTGGGGATGAGAGGCTTAAGGTGGTATCTCAATTTAAATACCTTGGAATATGGATTTCGGTGCCAATTGCGGAGTTCCTACAGAGGAATTTGACTCCTGTTATGGGAGTACTCAAGGCGAAGGTAGATGCCTGGAATAAGCTACATCTATCGGTGGTCGGTAGGGTTAACCTTATTAAAATGGTCCTGATGCCTAAAATTCTATATGTTTTACATAATGCGCCAATTTGGATCCCTCGGGGGAAGTTCCGGCAGATTAATGCCCTCTTTAGAAGTTTGATATGGGGGAGACAATATCCACGTATTAGCCTGGAGACTCTTCAGCGACCCAAGGAAGATGGTGGTTTGGCTTTGCCCAACCCTGAAATATATTTTCTTGCAGCCCAGAGTCAACATTTGAAGGGCTGGGCGCGAGAGGCGTCATCCAGTGCAGTACAACACCTGATGGAAGGGGTGACAGGCCGACGCCCGGTGGTTTAATGTTTGGAAGATGGCTCCTTGGGAGCTTTAGGGAAATTATATCCAACCCTGTTCCTGATTCGTAAATTATGGAACAGACTGAGGCAGATTCGGGGGGTTACAGGGCTGACTAAATTTACACCGATATGGTCTAACAATAATTTAAAGGAATTTGAGGCTCTGGGAGGACTGATGGAGTGGCAGACTAAAGGAATTTGCTTTGTACACCAGATAATCCAACAACGAGCATTAAAACCCTTCTCCCAATTGCAGGTAGAGTTTGGTCTGAGATCCACAGGGGAATATCAGTATGCGCAGATGAGACATGCCTTTGGAGCTCAAAATAAGAAAGCTGACATCAAGATTCAAGAGGATATAGTATTGGAGTACGTGTGTGGCGACAGGACTACAAGGGGAGTTATTTCCACCCTATATAAGGACCTTATGCACACGTATCTGCTAGATTTCCCTATAAAGGCAAGAGCTAAATGTGAGAGGGACGTGGGGCCGATAGAGAATGAAACCTGGGAATCGGTGATGGAGTGGGTTCCGCGACTATCTTTGAGTGAACCATACAGGCTCTCGCAGCTATATATTTTGCACAGAGTATATAAGTCTCCGGAAGTGCTACACAAAGCGGGGTTGCGTGCTAACTCTGAATGCCCGAGGTGTGCGAGTGAGAATGCAGGAATATATCACATGATGCGGACGTGTCCTAGGCTGGCTGCTTTTTGGGTGGTGGTTTTGAGCCGGGTAGAAGGAGCGTATAAGTGTAGAGTTCTTAGAGATCCGATAATATGCTTGTTGGGATATGTGGAAGAAATTGGAGTAGACAACTCCTGGAAGATTGCAATCACTAGGTTACTATATATGGCTCGGAAAGTGATAGCACGGAATTGGATAAAGGCAGAACCACCTGCGAGGAGGGAATTTCTCCAATATGTACAACATGGTCTAAAATTGGAAAAAGGGGTGTACAAAAAAAGGGGGAAAATAGAAATGTTTAATAAAATGTGGTCTCCATGGCTTGAGCTGGGTTGAGGAGTAATAAAAGTCGGGAATCTTAAGACTTGGATAGGGGTAAACTACTTGAGGCAGGGATGGTCTGAGGGGAGTATAGATTGGGGATGAGCTGTCTTATGGGGGGGGGGGCTGTTGTGGATATGTTGGGGTTTATTAAAATAAGAAAATGTGTATGTAACATATTGCAATGTAAATGGTAATTTGATGTTCTTCTTTTGTATATTGTTAATAAAAATCTATTTAAATAAAAAAAAAAAAAGATTCAATTTTGGTTAAAACTATTCCAACATTATGAACATAAAAAAGGCTTCTCCCCTATGTGACGTCTCTGATGTCTAACAAGATCTGATTTCTGGTTAAAACATTTCCCACATTCTGAACATAAAAAAGGCTTCTCCCCTGTGTGAGTTCTCTGATGTCTAGCAAGATCTGATTTCTGGTTAAAACATTTCCCACATTCTGAGCATGAAAAAGGCTTCTCCCCTGTGTGATTTCTCTGGTGACTAACAAGATCTGATTTCCGGTTAAAACATTTCCCACATTCTGAACAGGAAAAAGGCTTCTCCCCTGTGTGATTTCTCTGGTGACTAACAAGATCTGATTTCCGGTTAAAACATTTCCCACATTCTGAGCATGAAAAAGGCTTCTCCCCTGTGTGATTTCTCTGGTGACTAACAAGATGCCCTTTCTGGTTAAAACATTTCCCACATTCTGAACATGAAAAAGGCTTCTCTCCCATGTGAGTTATTTGGTGTATAACAAGACTCCTTTTCTGGTTAAAACATTTCCCACATTCTGAACATGAAAAAGGCTTCTCCCCTGTATGAGATATTTGGTGTCTAACAAGATTCTCTTTGAGGGTAAAACATTTTCCACATTTTGAACAGGAAAAAGGCTTCTCCCCTGTGTGAGTTCTCAGATGACTAACAAGATGCACTTTCCTTTTAAAACATTTCCCACATTCTGAACATGAAAAAGGCTTCTCCCCTGTATGAGATATTTGGTGTCTAACAAGATTCTCTTTGAGGGTAAAACATTTCCCACATTTTGAACAGGAAAAAGGCTTCTCCCCTGTGTGAGTTCTTTGATGACTAACAAGATGCACTTTCATTTTAAAACATTTCCCACACTCTGAACATGAAAAAGGCTTCTCCTCTGTGTGAGATATTTGGTGTCTAACAAGATGCCATTTCTGGTTAAAACATTTCCCACATTCTGAACATGAAAGCGGCATCTCCCCTTTGTGAGTTTTATGGTGATTAACCAAATCTGATTTCCATTTAAAACATTTCCCACACTCTGAACATGAAAAAGGCTTCTCCTCTGTGTGAGATATTTGGTGTCTAACAAGATTCCATTTATGGTTAAAACATTTCCCACATTCTGAACATGAAAAAGGCTTCTCTCCTGTGTGAGTTATTTGGTGTCTAACAAGATGCCATTTCTGGTTAAAACATTTCTCACATTCTGAACATGAAAATGACTCATTTGCTTTAGGAGCAGTTTGTTGTTTAATGCCTCTTTTGTGACTTTGATTTTCCTTAGTAGTCAGTAATGAATCAGAACATGGGACCTGTTTCATAGGATCAGATGAGAGATCTTTGCTGTGAATGGATGATGATATATCTGAAGTAATGGCATTCACTTCAGTTTTATCTTGTGGGATCTTAAGGTCATCAGATTTAAAAATTGAAGATGTCAGCTGTCCCTCTGATCTCCTGGTACAGTCATCTGCTAAGATAAAAAACATTTTTTTTTAATAAAATATCGTTGAGTTTTATATTTTTGAACATTTCTACTTACAGTAAACTGTCCATAAAAATGGCAAGCTATGTAAAAAACGTGAATTATTTACCAAGACAATGACAGTTCACAGTCTAAAAGAAAACCTTGTTGGATGAGCCAGTAGTGCTTGGTGTTCAGCTGTTAGTTCATTCTGCCTCCCAAATATTGAATAAAAAGAAACCAATCAATGTTATGTAGGCGAAAATAATACCAATTCTCATCTCATAAAAAACAAGTCCCCACTTAGGTCCATCATCTGTCAATGGAAAAACAGAGGTTCCCACTCTACTAGTGGCTCAAAGGCTGTTGAAAAGCAACAGGGTTTCTATAAACCAATCCAGCAAAATCCACACTCACTTCTGAGTCTTGCAGAGTGCTCAAACAACATTTAGGATCCCTATTGTCACGAGATGGTATGAAATATAATATGATTTTGGAGTTTGCCTGTCAGACCCATGCTGCGGGCTAAAAAGCCCTCCCTTCCCTGTGTTTCTGAATCTATGTGTAGAAGAGGTTTTTATTGCTCTGGCCATAAATTCCAAGCTTGGAGCAATATGTCACGATTCACACCATGATCGTCACCCCTACGTCACGGATCGGGGTGACTTTAGGCCAACAGATGGCTATCACATGTGCAGGGGGGCTTATCTTAGTTAGCCCTCCACTGCTACAATGTGATGAAAAAACACACAAGGCTATTGACCTCTTAGTTTACAGCAGGGGCTTATTCTAGGTATCCCACTGCTCTTCAATATACCACGAACTGCAGGGATTTATGTATATCCCGCTTACAGTTCCATTTGAAACTTGAAGACACAAAAGAAAATAGTAAAACCAAAAACACTCAGTTTGAAAAAATGTTGCAGTAATCCGCAAGTGCTAGTAAAAGATGTAAAAAACAGGGTATTTGGTTGATACGTTTTTTGCAAAAAATGTATACTAAGCTGCTCTACCAATCTTCACGGTATACCCTTATCAGAGCAGTCTTTTTCAGGGTAGAACAGCTTTTGTGCAGATAGCCCAAGAGGAGTGGTGGAACTCCCCAGTCTTGTAGACACAAGAGAACAATTATGGAAACAGGAACACATGGGCTACTTGCACAGTGAACAAGTCTGTATGATCATGTTCACACACCACCAAGAAACCTGAAGACACAAAAGAGAATAGTAAAACCAAAAACACTCAGTTTGAAAACTTGCAGCTCTCTGGCGCCCCCTTTACACTCAGGTCAGATTAGGTACTGCACCTAGAGTAATTAGTCGCCAGAAAGGCTGCCAGCTATGTACTGGCTATTGGGCACGCTGCAGTGAGGCGATATAAATACTCCCACACAGGCAGGAACAATAGTTATCAACGCTGCAATCGCTACAATAACTCCAGTACAAAGGTATGCTGCCAAAAGCTCCGATTAACCGGGTTCGAAGCTAACCCAAAACAGTAGCGTTATTCCCTTCAGAAGACTTAGGGTACGTTTTAGAGCAGGAAGAACGAAAACTAGTAATTATTATATATTTTACTCCGAAAGCATGCAGTGTTTATAAAGAAGGCATATAAAGATGTTACAAAATGAGACAATTGAAAATATGTACAAAGGTAATTATAAAAAAAACAGGGATTACATGAGAAATCAACACTTACATGTGTTCAGAGCATTGCAGGCAACCAGGCTAGTGGGTGGAGTTCCCATATATCTCCCAATGCATCAGGACTGGCAGTCAGAGCTCCTCAGGTAAAACTAACTGCTGGGGGTCTGGCAAAAACTTATAAACCGCAGCCTGTGACATCACCAACAGGGCTGGTTTACCCAGACCCTCCTCTCTCTTCAGTCTTAGTAAATTTCACACAAGTTTGTCTAATGCCTGTATCTCTGCTACAGAACATGTCAGAATCATAACACACCCAGCATTCATCTTGTATTAACATTGGCGTTCTAATGAAACCAAATTTGTGCTATTTGTGATGCACAGTTTTAGAGAAATCCATACTTTGTAACTGATGGAGTTAGAAGCCCGCGCTTACCGTGGCGGATAAACCCGTCGATGGAGATTCACAAATTGGATGTATTATTTTCCTAGCCTAAACCGTTGGCCCAATATCTTATCATATTAGAACAAAGACCCTCATGGATTTTGGAGAACTTCTATACCAGTTATAGCTGGACAGATGGGAGGGGGGGAGTAAGTTGCTCCAAGCTTGGAATTTATGGCCAGAACAATAAAAACCTCTTCTACACATAGATTCAGAAACACAGAGGGAAGGGAGGGCTTTTTAGCCCGCAGCATGGGTCTGACAGGCAAACTCCAAAATCATATTATATTTCATACATTCTCGTGACACCTCCCCCTTTTGGCCTGCGCTACGGAGGCAGAACCCCTCGGTATGCCTCCATGCGCACCTCAGTAGGTTCCCCCTGGTGGGACAGTCCATCGGCATTTCCATGCTCCCTGTCCATTTTGTGTTCAATGGTGAAGTTAAACTGCTGAAGGGCAAGGCTCCAGCGTAGCAACCTGCCGTTGGTTCCACACATGGCGTTTAGCCAGCGCAGAGGGTTGTGGTCAGTCACCACGGTGAAGGTGCAACCGTACAAGTAGGGCTGCAAGCGCTACAGGGCCCAGACTATGACCAGGCACTCCTTCTCAATGGTGGAGTAGGCCACTTCCCTCGGCAAAAGTTTCTGGCTCAGGTACAACACGGGGTGATCTTGGTCCTCCGAGTCAACCTGGCTGAGCACAGCACCGAGGCCAAACTCGCTGGCGTCAGTCTGTACCAAGAATGGTCGCACAGTGCTGTTTTCAATGCCTGGAAGGCCCCCTCACAGCCATCGGTCCAGTTGACGATGTGGGGTAGCTTCTTCCTGGTGAGGTCCGTCAAAGGCTTTGCCAGGCTACTATAGTGCTGTACGAAGCGCCTATAGTACCCTGCAGTGCCCAGGAAGGACATCACCTGTTTCTTGGTCCTGGGAGTGGGCCAGTTCACGATCGCTCCCACTTTCTCAGGCTCTGGCTTTAGGGTGCCTCTGCCTACCCGGTGCCCCAGGTAGTTGACCTCACTCATGCCCATCTGGCACTTTCCCGGCTTGATAGTCAGTACTTCTTGGTGAATTTGCCTGAGCACCTCCTCGAGATGGTGCAGGTGTTCCTTCCAGGAGGAACTGAAGATGGCAATGTCATCCAAGTACGCCACTGTGTACTTCTCCAGTCCCTGAAGCAGGAGGTTGACCATCCGCTGGAAAGTGGCAGGGGCATTCTTCATGCCGAAGGGCATGACCGTGGACTCATACAGTCCAAAGGGTATGATGAAGGCGGACTTCTGCGCCTCGGGGCTCAGGGAAATCTGCCAGTATCCTCGACTCAGATCCATTATTGTCAGGTATTTTGCGCTACCTAACCTCTCAAGCAGCTCCTTGATGCGCGGCATTGGGTGCACGTCAGAGGCTGTGATGGCGTTGAGCCCCCTGTAGTCCACGCAGAACCGGGTGGTCCGGTCCTTCTTTGGCACGAGAACTACAGGTGAGGCCCATGCGCTCTTTGACTGTCGAATCACCCCCAGCTGTAACATCTCATCAATCTCCTGGCGCATAACCTGCTGCACCTGTTCGGAGATTCGATAGGGTGTTCGCCGTAGTGGGGTGTGATTCCCGGTGTCCACCTCGTGGACTGCTAACTCAGTCCTCCCAGGTCAGTTGGAGAACACGACCTGGAAGGGTTCCAGTGTGGTTTGCAACTGCAACCGCTGGGGTTCAGTTAACGAGGCGCTTACCTCCACGTCCTCGATGGACCCACCGGCCTTGGCTTGGGCCAGCATGTCCAGGAGGGTGTCTTCCTCCCCGTCTTCGGGTAAGCTGCAGACCGGTAGGACGAAAAGGTTCACGTTTGTGGTGAGCCTTCATCATGTTGACATGAAAGGCCTTTTGCCTACCCCGAGCGTGGTCAAGCGTGACCACGTAGGTGACCAGGTTGAGCTGTTGGTGGACGACGTACGGGCCCTCCCAGGCTGCCTGAAGCTTATCCGTTGGCACAGGGACCAGCACCCACACCTTTTGACCCACGTAGTAGGTCCGCTCCTGAGCGTTCTGGTCGTGTCTGGTAATTCCCAGTGACGAGTATAAAAAACTTGATCTATCCTTGGAAGAAGAACTCCTAAAGTACGAACAGGAAATACAAAACAACAAAACTAAAAAATATTAACGTGATCTGGAGGACTATAAACACAACCGAATTTACCGGTGGCATCAGAAACAACCGAGAAAACAGTTCAGATCACAATCAGTCTCCAGTCTCTCCACTACCTCAGAAGGAGCATGTGGAGATAATTTTTTAGACAAAGGAATCGCTTCCACCAATGGCGGACTGGGAGCAGGCCCTCATCCCCAATACCCTCCTACACCAGGAATCAAAAAGAAAAAACATCTGTACAATATGCGAGACAAGAGGGCTTGGAGATTTTGAAGGTAATTAATCTATCACAACACTCACTGAGTTTATCACAATTGGAGGTGCTTTCAAAAGGCCTCTCTTTTTCACCGGTGGAGGGTTCTGATAGATTTACCTTGATTAAGGATCTGGAACTCTTTGCCAGAAAGCTGATTTTCAAAAAATACTTTGCCTCCAGATCTGACCCTTCCCTGTCTCCGGTTGATCTGCAGGTATTAAATGACCTGGAATCCCTGGAAGCAGAGAATACCTACGTTGAGTCCTCCTCTGCTCCCACACACTTATATCGCCGATCACGCACCTTCCCACCCCTGTCTGCCTGTCCCTCAGTGGAAATTTTTGTTAAACTGGTTAGAAAGGAGATTGATAAGTTGAATTCTAATATTGATCAAGATAATCTCACTCCTCCACTGAGGAGAGCCATCAAAGAACTAAAAAATATGAAAGATGTAGTTATCAAACGGGCAGACAAGGGTGGTAATGTGGTGATCTGGCCAATATCACTCTACGAAGCCGAGGCGTTTAGACAACTCCACAGAACTGAACATTATAAAAAATTGGATGCGTTACCATCACTTGCCTTCTCACAGGAACTTAAATCTCTCCTGGATGAAGGTGTCGAACGCTCGGCTATCACTGACAAAATGAGAGAGGCTCTCCTGCCTGAATTCCCTGTAGTTCCAACTTTTTATTTGTTGCCCAAAGTTCACAAAGACCCCTCATGCCCCCCGGGCAGACCTATTGTCTCGGGCATGGGGGGTCTTTGTGAACCCTCATGTCGATTTGTGGACTTCTACTTGCAGAAATGTGTGGAGACCCTCCCGTCATTTGTGAGGGATACCACCGATGTGCTCAGAAGGCTTGATGGCCTGACTCTTGAGGAGGATATGTGGCTTGTCACATGCGACGTGGAGTCCCTGTATACGTCGATAGGCCATAGCCACGGGATGCAGGCTGCTAAGTTCTTTTTAAACATGACCAACTTAGGACCGGAACTTGTTTCTTTTATTTTGGAGTTATTGCAATTTATACTAACTCACAATATTTTTGTGTTCAAGGACCGCCCCTTCCTACAGCTCCAGGGCACTGCAATGGGGGCGTCTTGTGCGCCCTCATATGCCAATTTGTTCCTGGGGCTGTGGGAGAGGGATGTGGTCCTTGACACACCAGGTCACAGCTCTGTCATCTCGTGGCTACGCTATATCGACGACATCCTTTTCATTTGGCAGGGCTCCACGTCGCAACTCGACACATTTTTGAATCATCTTAACATCAATACGTTTAACATTAAATTAACTTGGAAATATAGCCGGAATTCCATAGATTTCCTGGACTTGGCCATCTCAAAGTCTCCTGACGGCACCATTGCCACTGACATCTTCCGCAAGAGCACGGCCCCTAATGTACTTTTATATTTTATCTCGTCCCACCCACCTAAACTCAAAAGCTCCATACCGGTGGGACAATTTTTGCGAGCACGCCGTATCTGCTCGGACGATGGCACTTTTCACAGACAAGCGGGCGACCTTACACGCCGGTTTAGAAATAGGGGCTACAGATATGTGGATATTCATAGGGGTTACTCGCGGGCCCTACACTCAGACAGATCCTCTCTCCTAGCCGGACCGACCAGGAGCTCTCTCGCAAACACTAACCAAGCGCCACGATTTATCACATCATTCAACTCAAATTGGTCTGAAATCAGTAATATTTTTAAAAAGCACTGGCCGGACTTGCTGGCAGACAGGGACCTGTCGAGACAACTGTCTTCATATCCACTTATTACCTGGCGCAGGTCTCGTACACTGGGAGATATTCTCTGTGATAGTCATTATATCCCCCCTAAAAGCAATCCCTTTGGTAGCTGTCAGAAGGGCCCTCCATGGGGTAGTTTCCCCTGTGGTATGTGCTCTATCTGTAAATTCGTCCCTAGGACAAAGGAGTTTGTTAACTCCGCTGGTAACAAAACATACAAGATAGTGCACCATATCACTTGTAATACAGAGGCAATCGTTTACTACGCCCAATGTCCATGCAAATACATTTACATCGGCATGACTACTAGAGACTTCAAAACTCGTATCCAAGAACACATCAGGGACATTAGGAATTCGGCCAATTGTTCTGAGCCTCTCTCACTAAAGTCTATCCGAAGCACTTTTTCGAGTTCCATCATAGTAACCCCAAGGGTTTGCAATTCCGTGGGATTGACCATGTTTATATGGGCATCCGGGGGGGAAATATCAAACAAAGACTGCTTCAGAAAGAAACACGCTGGATGGTCACATTAGACACGCTCTCGCCCTCTGGGCTCAATGAGGCCATTAGCTTCAAGTCCTTTTTGTAAAATCCACTTTATTTTAACTCGGCACAATGGGGTTAAATTTTTATCGTTTTCATACCAATATATTCATTTTGTTTGTTTGTCCTTCACCTCCTTATTTGTCGTACTCTTGTCTTTTTATTTAGTCGTTCATCTGTCATTTTCCGTGACCGTGGGAGACTCGCGGAGGCTGATCAGCGTTAGAAGACATCAATCGAAATAATGACATCTTTTCTATCATCTTCGTATAGTCATTCGTGCACTATTGTATCTTATGCTGACAGCTGTCGGCACATTATTATAACCTTCACAGTGCAATGTATTCACTTATTGTTTGATGTTTTATCTATAGAACTGTTTAGCCTTTACACCTAAAGTCAGTCTACTCCGATGTACCTAGCTTTACTGGCTGCTGATGCTATATCTTGTGTTCGCAGACAATGACATGACTGTCCGGATAACTCTTATGTATATTTTTGTATATATGTACTGTATGGTATTTATGTTATTATTTCTGGTCTTCGACCACTAGCCCCCTTTGTCCTATAGATATACTTATATATCTTATTAGTACACCGGACCATGCCCCTGTAATTTTTCTTTTCTCTAAGTGTCCCCAGCCTATTTTCTAATAAGATTTCCAACTTCTTATTTATATCGGTGTCACTGTAATATCCGATAGGGACTCAGCGACAGCACATTGTTATACTTATTTAGTTTGCATCCATTTCTAGCGCCACGTATGCTCAGGTATTTTACCTGCTTAGACCTGTGCGCACCTCGCGCATGCGCTGTGGCGCCCTTCGCCGAGCGGACGCTGCCCGCCTTGCCCATCTCCACTGCCCGGCGCTCACACTGCCCGGCGCGCGGCTGCGCCCGCCGGCTGTGGGTGATCACATCATGCCGAGCTGTGCGCCGATTGGTCCACGAGCCTCCCAGGGTCCCTACTTATACCCCAGCCTATTCCTACACAAACCACGCCTCCTGACGAAGCCACCGACGGCGAAACACGCGTCGGGGCTCCCCTTCTCCCCTGTTGCAGCACCACGGCAGCCCGACTCTCGATCCTCAGCATGACCCAAGGTATCTATATAGTACTCTATAGCGCCTGTATATAATCCCGGTAGTCATCTGAGTGGCTGATATTTTGTATTCACTTATGCTCCTGATGTCATACGTACAGAGCTCCCTTTTTTTAGGAAGTCCTGTACACACGCTATTCATTTAGTTATGTGGGTATTTTGTATCTCAACAGAGATGCATGGTAACTTTTTCCTTGACTGTTACCCACTTTAACTATTGAGCATCTGCCTATGTGTTTGTATGCAACAGGGTTGATTTGGATGGATTTTTTTGTGTCTTTATCAGTATTTTCTTCCATCTAACAATACTGATCTCTGTAGCTGCTATCTTTCATTCATCTTTTGTTGTCCATGTACTTGTATATGTATATTTAATAATAAATTGATACTGATTGTTTTTGATACCTCTATTTGCTCTGGACTGGAACTCTTGATTTATTATTTTTTGCTATATTTAAATTCGGCACTGTTTCATTATCCAGTACGCATCTTTATGGTTTTTGTGCTTGGACCTAGAGGTATGCCCTCTGTTGGTCGAGAGAACATCTTTGTTTAGGTATCAGCGCTTCTGGTCAGCCTGAGCCTGCGTCATGTTGTCATGCACCAACTGCGTCAAGGTCTGCATCTTGTCACGGAAGCGCATGACATACTCCACTATGGACACTTCAGAAGGGTTCGGCTCCTCTTCCCAGGATTCTCTTACCAACCCAAGGGGTCCCTGGACTCGCCTGCCGTACAGGAGCTCGAAGGGGGAGAACCCCGTCGAGGCCTGCGGAACCTCTCGGTAAGCGAATAGCAGGTGTGGGAGGTACCGTTCCCAGTCTCGCCCTTGGGTCTCAACCAGCATGCGTAGCATCTGTTTGAGGGTACCATTGAAGCGTTCACACAAGCCATTGGTCTGTGGGTGATACGCACTCGATACCAGGTGCTTCACCTGCATTCTCTTACAGAGAGCCTCCATTAGGCGAGATATGAATTGGGTCCCTTGATCAGTAAGCATCTGGGAAATCCTACATGTGAAAAGATAGCCAAGAGGGCATCCGCCACCTTATCTGCCCTAATTGAAGACAGAGCTACTGCCTCTGGGTACCGGGTAGCGTAGTCTACCACAGTAAGGATGTATTGCTTTCCAGAGCTGCTGGAGACGGCCAGAGGGCCCACAATGTCCACAGCGATTCTCTGGAAAGGCTCCTCTATCACTGGCAAAGGGATCAGGGGAGCCTTAAGAGCAGGCCCCGCCTTCCCCACTCTTTGACAGGTGATACAGGAGCGGCAGTAGTTTGACACATCTGACCCCATCTTAGGCCAATAGAAATGTTGAGACAGCCGGGCCTTAGTTTTGCTGATCCCCAAGTGTCCAGCTAGCGGGATCTCATGGGCAATCCGTAACAACTCACCCCGAAATTGCTACGGAACGACCGGCTGTCTTTCCCTCAACCACTCCTTTTGCGATTTTTCCGGGTACTGTCTCCCGGTACAACCTTCCTCGTTCCCAGAACACCCTCTCTTTTCCGTCACGGAGGTGGATGTCTCAGCGAGTTGTCTCAAACTCTCTAGGCTCGCATCTGCACGCAGAGCGGCCTGATACTCCTGGCTAGGGGAAGCCAGAAGCGACGTCAGGGTCCCTTCCCCACGGGAATCCTCTTGGACCTGCTCTGGGTCCACCTCTGGTTCAGTCACCATGATGACTGAGGAGGGTCCGGAAGGCAGACAGTTATCTGCGTTCCGGGCACTCTGACTGCTGGTGACAGCAGCTACGTAGGCTGTCTCCCTGGGGATTTCTACAGACCCATCAGCCGGCGCTGCTATGGGCTCTACCTCCCCATCCACCCCCAACACTCCAGGGGCAGTGCTACTTATGGGCCAGTTACCTTCCTCGGTGGCACTGGTCAATTTCATGGCATCATCTTTCTCACGGTTCCCATGCTTCTCCCCATTTCCTGTAGCACCTACACTTGCCCCTGCTAGGGGTTCCTCAGCCATCTCACTCCGCAAAGCGACGTGGCTGAGCACTCCTGTACCTATGGACACATCAACTTTCACAGAAAAATCATTATCAGGTTCAGTTGGAACAGGTACAACATTTTCACCATCAATCCTAGAAAAAAAAATGGTTATTAGATGCGTCATTACAAGATAAAGCATGGTCAGGTAACACATGCGATTTCCCATCATTATCATCATCATCAGAGTTAACATTACCCTTATTAGCAGATTGGGGAGGGGTGTCAGGGACGTAGTATGCAACCATCCTCCCCAAATCAGTCCCCAACAAAACATCAGTGGGTAAATTATCAGACAGCCCCACTTCCTTCACCCCGCTTCCAGCACCCCAATCAATATAAACCCGGGCCATTGGTAAGGGACAGCTGATGCCCCCAATCCCAGTGACAGTTAGGGTTTTCCCCGGAATGATGTAAGAACTGGTCTTTGATCATCAGGTCTCCCAGCTGCTCAAAGGTGGTCACTGACAGTCCTTGGATCCACTGGTTAAAGTGGGTCCTGAGTCCCTGCACCGCATCGCCGTAGCTGTCATGTGGGCCACGTTGGAGGTTCCGGAACTTTCTACGGTACACCTCGGGTGTAAGCTGGTACTTGGCTATCAGAGCCTGCTTGATGGCCTCATAGTCACCATCTTGTTCTTGAGGGAGGGCAGCAAACACCTCCAGAGCTTTGCCTCTCAGCTCTGGTGTCAGGTATCATACCCATTCATCTGTAGGTAGCTGGTACTGTCTGCAGGCTTTCTCAAAGGCCCGCAGAAAAGTGTCCAAGTCCCCATCCTTTTCCATAACAGGAAAGTGATCGGGCCGGGGCTTTGGTATGTGAGCGCTGCTGGGCTCACGGCTCTGGGCGGTGGAAGGCATCCCCCCCTGCCGGAGCATCTCCGGTTCATGTTCTCGCTGGGCTTGGCGCTCGGCTCTCTCAGTCTCCCGCTCGGCTCTCTCATGGTATTGCTGGATCAGCTGCAGACGTCCAACACGGTCATCGGCGGGTAGTAGTTCCAAGACCGCCAGCAGGTGGGGGTCCAATTCGCCCTGATTGCTAATAGGGCCGGCATTCAGTGGTTGAACCTCTGCTGCAGCACCACCTCTGCTCGTGCTGGCTTCTGCGGCCTCTGGGCTCTGTGGCCTGACTTGGTCTAGAGCGGCTTCCCATTGCACCAGATCTGCGACCAGTTGGCCTTTGTTTTTGCCTGCAAAGTCAATATGCTGTGACCTACATAAGGCAATAAGGGTATTTTTGGTCTGCTGCTTATAAAAGGTTTCTCCCAGCACAACCATGGTTACCAAACAAAAGATAGGACAGAAAAACGAAGAGAAAGGGAAGGGATAATTACCAGTACACACAATTGTCTCAGGACTAATAAACACTGAGTTCGTTCTCCAAACTTATTTGCGCAGAGTCCTCGCAAGAACTTTGCAAATTTTAAGTGAGAGGAATGATTGCTCAAACCAAATCACTAATGCTCTAAGATCCCACCGACTTGCCACCAATATGTCACGATTCACACTCTGACCGTCACCCCTACGTCATGGATCGGGGTGACTTTAGGCCAACAGACGGCTATCACATGAGCAGGGGGGCTTATCTTAGTTATCCCTCCACTGCTACAATGTGATGAAAAAACACACAAGGCTATTGACCTCTTGTATTACAGCAGGGGCTTATTTTAGGCATCCCACTGCTCTTCAATATACCATGAACTGCAGGGATTTATGTATATCCCGCTTACAGTTCCACTTGAAACTTGCAGCTCTTTGGCCAGATTAGGTACTGCACCTAAAGTAATTAGTCGTCAGAAAGGCTGCCAGCTATGTACTGGCTATTGGGCACGCTGCAGCGAGGCGATATATATACTCCCACACAGGCAGGAACAATAGTTATCAACGCCGCAGTCGCTACAACGACTCCCAACTACCCAGTACAAAGGTATGCTGCCACCAGCTCCGATTAACCGGGTCCGAAGCTAACCCAAAACAGTAGCGTAATTCCCTTCAGAAGACTTAGGGTTTGTTTTAGAGCAGGAAGAACGAAAACTAGTAATTATTATATATTTTACTCCGAAAGAAGGCAGTGTTTATAAAGAAGGCATATAAAGATGTTACAATATGAGACAATTGAAAATATGTACAAAGATAATTATAAAAAAAAAACAGGGATTACATGAGAAATGAACACTTACATGTGTTCAGAGCATTGCAGGCAACCAGGCTAGTGGGTGGAGTGCCCATATATGTCCCATTGCATCAGGACTGGCAGTCAGAGCTCCTCAGGTAAAACTAACTGCTGGGGGTCTGGCAAAAACTTATAAACCGCAGCCTGTGACATCACCAACAGGGCTGGTTTACCTAGACCCTCCTCGCTCTTCAGTCTTAGTAAATTTCACACAAGTTTGTCTAATGCTTGTATCTTCGCTACAGAACATGTCAGAATCATAACACACCCAGCATTCATCTTGTATTAACATTGGCATTCTAATGAAATCAAATTTGTGCTATTTGTGACGCACAGTTCCAGAAAAATCCATACTTTGTAACTGATGGAGCTAGAAGCCCGCGCTTACCGTGGCGGATAAATCCATCGATGGAGATTCACATACTGGACGTATTATTTTCCTAGCCTAAACCGTTGGCCCAATATCTTATCATATTAGAACAAAGACCCTCATGGATTTTGGAGAACTTCTATACCAGTTATAACTGGACAGATGGGAGGGGGGGAGTAATGTTGTGAATTCTGCTCTTGGGTTCCCTCCGGTGGTTGAAGGTGGGAATGCAGTTGTCTCTGAGTCACAGTCCTGGCCAGGTGTATCTGATAATTACAATTCGGACTGGGATATTTAGGTGTGCAGGATCCTTTAGCCCTTGCCAGTTGTCAATGTTCCTTGTGAAGTGATGGATCACTTTCTGGCTTCTCCTGCCTGCTGCCAAATTCAGCAAAGATAAGTGTTTGGTTCTTTGTATCTGTTGCACACTGCTGTGTGCTTGTTTCAGTTTTATTCCTGCTCTGATTGTAGGATTCATTGGAGTTGCAGATTTACGCTCCTACATCTATTAGTTAGATGTAGGAAGTTTTTGTAATTTCTGCTGTGGATGTTTTGAAGGGTTTTTTACTGACCGCACAGAACTCTGTCCTATTCTGTCCTATCTAGCTAGTGTGGCCTCCTGTGCTAAATTCTGTTTTCTGCCTGTGTATGTTTTTTCCTCTCCGACTCACCGCCAATATTTGTGGGGGGCTGTCTATCCTTTGGGGATTTTCTCTGAGGCAAGATAGTTTTCCTCTTTCCATCTTTAGGGGTAATTAGTCCTCCGGCTGTGACGAGGTGTCTAGGTGTGTTAGGTACACTCCACGGCTACTTCTAGTTGCGGTGTTAAGTTCAGGTTTGCGGTCAGTACAGTGGCCACCATCTCCAGTGAAAGTTCTCATGCAGCTCCAAAGTCACTGGATCATAACAGAGTAAGTTGCTCCAAGCTTGGAATTTATGGCCAGAGCAATAAAAACCTCTTCTACACATAGATTCAGAAACACAGAGGGAAGGGAGGGCTTTTTAGCCCGCAGCATGGGTCTGACAGGCAAACTCCAAAATCATATCATATTTCATACAATCTCGTGACACCTGTGTTTACCAATATTATAGTGAGAAGAATCCACTTAATTTACGGTGTGTGTCTCCTGGAGCGCAATCTGGGCATTATGTGCTTGGTAGTGATGAGCGAGTATACTCGTTGCTCAGGTTTTCCAGAGCACGCTCGGGTGGTCTCCGAGTATTTGATAGTGCTCGGAGATTTAGTTTTCATCATCCGCAGCTAAATGATTTACAGTTACTAGACAGCTTGATTACATGTGGGGATTCCCTAGCAACCAGGCAACCACCACATGCACTCAGGCTGGATAACAGCCATAAATCATTCACCTGCGTCAACAAAAATTAAATCTCCGAACACTAACAAATACTCGGAGACCACCCGAGCGTGCTCTGGAAAACCCGAGCAACGAGTATACTTGCTCATAACTAGTGCTGGGTAATAAAATGGCAAATGTGTAATTTTCACTCTCCAACATCCACTTTGTGCTAATTTCCAGAAAGTGGCAGTGGAGTCAAAATATTCATTCCACCTACATACGTGGTCAAAATTGTTGGTACCCCTCGTTTCATGACAGAAAAACCCACAATGGTCACAGAAATAACTTGAATCTGACAAAAGTAATAATAAATCAAAAATCTATGAAAATGAACAAATGAAAGTCAGACATTGCTTTTTATCCATGCTTCCACAGAATTTAAAAAAAAATAAAACTCATGAAATAGGCCTGGACAGAAATGATGGTACCCTTAACTTAACTGCTTCGTGACCACCAACAGTAGCTAAACGGCAGCGCTAGCAGGGCTTTGTGCAGTGCCGACGTTTGTCTACTGTCCCCAGTTTTGTGCTTATCGGGACCCCCACGTACCTTATAACAAGGGGATTCCTGCACACAACACTTCCTGTGACCCCCGACCTCATCGAGACCTGATTAGTTCAGGTCCTGATGATCACACCAGCCAATGAGACAAATCACTAGGAAAGTGTGTTGTAGCAACGAACTTTCCCGGGCGATCTGCCTCATAAAAACACTGTTTCTCCTCAGATCTCCTGTCAGTGAGAGATTAGAGGAGAAACAGTGTTACAAGAGCTGCTGGCAACAGCTGAGTCAGTCAGCGATCTTGTTATAAAAGTAAAAAAACAGATTAGGCAGGTTAGGGTTAGTGCTATAGTTAGGGTTAGTGTTGAGGGTAAAGTTAGGGTCACTGTAAGGCTAAAGCTAGGGTTACTGTTAGTGTAAAGTGAAGGTTACTGTTAGGCTAAAGTTAGAGTTTATTCTAAAGTTAGGGTTAGGCTAAAGAATTTGGTTTTTCTCAATTGTCTCCCCAATAATTTGGTCACCTGAGTCACGTAACGTCCGTCAGTCACGTCAGTGTTTTCTATTTCCGGAAAAAAATAAATAAAAATGAGTAAAATGGCCCATCAGTATTATAGTGCAGGGGAGGCTTATGCACTTTTATGTTCTGACAGTGAAGAAAGTGCAGTGCCAGATGGGGATGTGGATTTTGAGGGCTTTAGCAGCAGCGACAGTGATGGCTCAGAAATGAGCAGTGATTCTGGTCCATCCTCACACACAAGGACCAGTACAACAAGAAGGACAAATAGCGCTTCTGGAGAAATGTCTCCAACTCAGGGAACAATGCCCTGTACTAGCGCTGTCCCTAGTGCTCGTGAATTGGCGCACATCAATTTCCAAGGGGTTTTGCCTCTTGATTTAGCATTTCCCAGATGGGAGGCTTCGGATTTGGCTACTCCAGTCATCCCTAATTTTAATGCCATTCCTGGTATAAATGTGGAGATGAAAAATTTGGGGCCAGTTCATTTTTTAAATTTGTTTCTGACAGATAGCTTGCTAGAGCATATTATCCTACAAACAAATTCATATATGTCCCAATTCATCAGCCAGAATCCACGATCCTATTATGCTAGGTCAAATTTATGGACACCAACTAATGTCCTAGAAATGAAAATATTTTTAAGACTTACATTCGCTATGGGGCTTGTCCTATTGGTCCAACCACCCTGTTCAAGCCACCCTAATGTTTTCTGCCATTTTTCCTAGGACCCATTATGAAATGCTTATGAGATTTTGGCATTTTAACGACAACAGCCGATGCCTGCCCAGAAATGACCCAGAACATGACAGGCTATTCAAAATCAGACCCATCATCGAAGACTTTACAGAAAAGTTCTTAAAGCTCTACAACCAAACAGAAAATATTTCCATTAATGAGTCCCTTGTAAAATTCAAAGGAAGACTGCACCTCAAGCAATTTATTCCTTCTAAGAGGGCAAGGTTCGGAATAAAGCTCTATAAAATGTGCGAGAGTTCAACCGGATACACATCAGCTTTTCACATTTATGAGGGTTAAAACAACATTTCAGTGGTAAAAATGTAATTATTTTTCTTCACTGCCCAATGGTGTAATTTTCTATGGAACAGCTGTGGTGTCAGTATGTTCACTGCACCACTAGAATAATTCATTCAGGGAAGTATTTTGTAAAATGCAGTCACTTTTGGGGGCTTATGCTGTTTTGCCACCTCAGAGGCACTGACGATGTGACATGTCACCCACAAACAATTCCAGCAAAATCTGTTCTCCAATATGGTGCTCCTTCCCTTCCGAGCTCTGCCATGCGCCCAAACAGTGGTATTCTCCCACATATGGGGTATCTGCGTGCTCAGGAGAAATTGCAAAACAAAATATATAGTCTACTGTCTCCTGTTACCCTTGTGAAAGTAAAAAAAAAAATTAGGTCTAAAGGAAAATTTTTGTGAAAGAAAAGTAAATGTTTATTTTTTCCTTCCACATTCCATTCATTCCTGTGAAGCACCTGAAGGGTTAATAAACTTCTTAAATGTGGTTATGAGCACCTTGAGGGGTGCAGTTTTTAGAATGGTGTCACTTTTAGGTATTTTCTGTCATATTGACCCCCCAAACTCACTTCAAATGTGAGGTGGTCCCTAAATAAAATGGTTTTGTAAGAAATCGCTGGTCAAATTTTAACCCTAATAACATCCGAACAACAAAAAAAATTGTATCCAAAATTACGCTGATGTAAAGTAGACATGTGGGAAATGTTATTTATTAGCTATTTTGTGTGTTATGACTCTCTGATTTAAGAGCATAAAAATTAAAATTTTGAAAATAGCAAAATTTTCGCCAAATTTCCATTTTTTAACAAATAAACGCAAGTTAGATCAGAGAAACTTTATGACCATCATAAAGAAAAATATATCAAAAGAAAACATTCTCAGAATCACCAGGATTCGTTGAAGCGTCTTAGAGTTATGACCTCATAAAGTGACACTGGTCAGAATTGAAAAAATTGGCCCGGTCACAAAGGCAAAAACAGGCTCTGGCGCGAAAGGGTTAATATTTAGCTGTACAACCTTTTGAGGCAATCACTGCAATCAAACGATTCCTTTAACTGTCATTGAGACTTGTGCACCTCTCGACAGGTATTTTGGCCGCTCCTCAAGAGCAAACTGCTCCAGTTGTCTCATGTTTGAAAGTTGCCTTTTCCAGGCGGCATGCTTCAGCTCTTTCCAAAAGATGTTCAATAGGATTTAGGTCAGGGCTCATAGAAGGCCACTTCAGAATTGTCCAATGTTTTCCTCTTAGCCGTTCTTGGGTGATTTTAGCTGTGTGTTTTTGGTCCTTATCCTGTTGCAAAACCGATGACCTGCGACTGAGACCAAGCTTTCTGACACTGGGCAGCACATTTCTCTCTAGAATCCCTTGATAGTCTTGATTTCATTGTACCCTGCACATATTCTAGACACCATGTGCCAGATGCAGCAAAGCAGCCCCAGAACATAATAGAGCCTCCTCCATGTTTCACAGTAGGGACAGTGTTCTTTTTTTGATATGCTTCAATTTTCCCTCTGTGAACATAGAGCTGATGTGCCTTGCCAAAAAGTTCCATTTTTGTCTCATCTGTCCAAAGGACATTCTCCCAGAAGCTTTGCGGCTTGTCATCATGTAGTTTAGCAAATTTAAGTCTGGCTTTTTTATGATTTTTTTTCAACAATGGTGTCCTCCTTGGTCGTCTCCCATGAAGTCCACTTTGGCTCATACAACGACGGTTGGTGCGATCTGACAATGATGTTCCTTGAGCTGGAAGTTCACCTCTAATCTGTTTAGAAGTTTTTCTGGGCTCCTTTGTTATCGTTCGTATTATCCATCTCATTGATTTGCCATCAATTTACTCCTGCGGCCACGTCCAGGGAGGTCAGCTACAGTTCCATGGATCTTACATTTCTGAATAATATGTGTAACTGTAGTCACATGAACAACCAGTTGATTGGAGATGGTCTTATAACTTTGACCTTTAACATGTTTGCCTATAATTTTCTTTCTTATCTCCTGAGACAACTCTTTACTTAGCTTCCTCTGGTCCATGTTGAGTGTGATACACACCATGTCACCAAACAGCACAGTGAGTATCTGTAGCCCTATATACAGGCCACTCACTGATTCCAAGATTGTAGACACCTGTGATGTCAATTAGTGGACACACCGTGATTTAACATGTCCCTTTTGTCACATTATTTTTAGGGGTTCCATCATTTCTGTCCAGGCCTATTCATGAGTTTTATTTTTTGGTTTAATTCTGTGGAAGCATGGTTGAAAAGCAATGTCTTACTTTCATTTGTTCATTTTCAGAGATCTTTTATTTCTTATTACTTTGTCAGAGTCAAGTTATTTCTGTGACCATTGTGGGTTTTCCTGTCATTAAACGAGGGGCACCAACAATTTTGACTACATATGTTTAGATTATAACCCTCAGTGAATTAATTTATTAAATGGAATCTCTTCACGGGGATTTCAACTATTCTGGTTTTCTGTCATTTAGTCATATTAGGGCTTCTGCATATGGTCTGTCCAATCTCATCTGGGATCTGTTCCTGCTGCCCAGCTGGAGTAATCTGCTCCCTACTTCAGCCAATTGGAAAGTACCACACCCTACTAAAGCTCAAAGTACATGGCCGTAATCTGGCAGAAACAGCGTTGTTCTCCTCTGGTTCAGTCCTCCGTGCTCAGCTTGCGGCTTGTGTATTTGTTTCCTGTTGTGACCGTGGCCCATTACTGACTACTCTCGTGTCTTCTGATTCTGTCTTTCCGGTTCTGACCCAGCTACCTGACTATTCTTCTTGCCATCTAATACCACAGAATAGCAGGTAACACCATGGTCCAAGCCTAGGGGTCCCAATGTAAGTCCAGATCCATGTATTGGGGTTAAAGGGCGATGAGCAAGGCAATCCTTGGGATATGGAAAGCAGAGAAGATAGTGCCAAGCATGTTCATGGTGGAGACCTTTTGAGCTGCCAGTTGACCATGAACAGTGCTCCCAATACATTGTGTCTGCAAACTATTCCAGCTAAATCTGATTTCAAACAGCTAAATGGCGCTCCTTCCCTTCTGAACACTGCCATGTGCCCAGAGAGTAGTGTACAATCGTATGTAGGGTATTGTGAGAAGTTGGAAAATAATTTGTAAGATCCATTTCTTTTCTATTATCCTTTGTGAATAATTCCAAAGTTATCACCACATAAAGTGACACACGTCAGATTGTAAAAATGGGGCCTGATTAAGAACACAAAACTGGCTGTGGGAAGAGGTTAAATCAGAGTATTATGGACACTACTGTGATCAAAAACTGACTATAGACAATAACACGTCTTTTTTCCGCATGTCTCTTCAACCTAACTTGAGCCAACTCAAGGGCGGACTTGGTCTCCTGCCAGACCCTGGAGAACTCTCTAGACAGAAGATCAGCCGCTGGTACAGTAGAGACAGGAGGAACCGGAAGAGGAAGACCAGGATGTTGACCGTAGACGATAAAAAATGGAGATTTGTTAGTGGCTTCGCTGGGATGGTTATTGTAAGAAAACTCAGCCCATGGCAGTAAGTCAGACCAATCATTCTGATGAGAATTGGAAAAATGACGGAGATAAGTTACCAGGGTCTGATTAGTACGTTCCACCTGGCTATTGGACTGTGGATGGTAGGCCAAAGAAAAGTCAAGCGAAATGTTCATAGATTTGCAGAGGGATCTCCAGAAGCGGGCGGTGAATTGAACACCTCGGTCAGAAACAATTATGTAAAGGAAAACCATGAAGACAAAAAATATGGTGAACAAAAATCTTTGCCAATTTGGGAGCAGAAGGTAAAACTGGAAGAGCGATGAAATGAGCCATCTTCGAGAAACGGTCCATGACCATGAAGATGACGGTGCATCCAGAAGAATGAGGCAGATCAGTGATGAAATCCATAGATAAATGTTGCCACGGAGTGGAAGGTACTGGCAAAGGATGTAAAAGCCCGGAAGGTAGTTGCCTGGGAATCTTATTCTTGGCACAGGAAGGACAAGAGGCGACAAAACTTTGGACATCCTTAGACAACGTTGGCCACCAGTAAAAACGAGAGATCAAACGAAAGTTTTTTTTTTAAACCAACATGTCCAGCCAGTTTGGAGGCGTGACCCCAAAGTAAGACACGTCTCCTGTTTCCTTCAGCGACAAAGGTCTTACCCGGAGGTAAAGAAGTGAGAGAGACTGGAGCAACTGTGATGACTCTGGTAGGATCGATGATGTGCGCAGGCTCCTCCTCGATATCCACCGCCTGGAATGACCTAGACAGAGCGACGGCTCAGGATTTTTTATTTCCTGGCAAGAAACGATGTTCGAAGTCAAACCTGGCGAAAAACAAGGCCCACCTGGCCTGCCGAGGATTAAGTCTTTGCGCAGAACGAATATACGCCAGATTCTTGTGATCTGTGTAGATTATAAAACGATGTAAAGCCCCCTCTAAGAGGTACCGCCACTCCTCTAATGCCAACCTGATTGCCAAAAGTTCTTTATCACCGATGGAATAATTTTTTTCTGAGGAAGAGAAGATCGTTGAGAAAAAACCACAGGGCACAAGACGACCAGAAGAGGATTTTTGCGAGAGCACAGCTCCAGCTCCAATTGAAGAAGCATCTACTTCAAGGATGAAGGGTTTATTGGCCACTGGACAATGAAGAATAGGAGCGGAGGCAAAGGCTTGCTTGATGGACCGGAAAGCCTCTTCGGCCTCAGACGACCACTGATGAGGATTGGAACCCTTCCGAATCATGGAGGAGATTGGAGCTGAAAGAGAGGAAAGGTGAGGGATAAACTGCCGATAGTAGTTAGCAAATCCAAGAAATCGCTGAATTGCTTTCACTCCAAGAGGACGTGGCCAGTTGAGCACGGCAGAAACTTTTCCCGGATCCATACACAAACCAGCGTCGGAAATGATGAAACCCAAGAAGGGTAGAGATGACTGTTCGAAGACACATTTTTCGAGTTTTGCTTACAGCCGATTCTCTCTCCAACGCTCAAGTACTTGCCGTACATCTCTTCTGTGAGTGGACAGATCTGGAGAGAACACAAGGATATCGTCAAAGTACACTACAACACAGGTGTAAAGTAGATCCCGAAAAACATCATTTACGAACTCCTGGAAGACTGCGGGAGCATTGCATAAACCGAATGGCATAACCAAATATTCATAATGACCATCTCTGGTATTAAACGCAGTCTTCCACTCATCACCGGAGCGGATACGGATCAAATTATAAGCTCCTCTGAGATCCAATTTGGTAAAGATTCGTGCTCCACGTGGACGATCAAAGAGTTCCGGTATGAGAGGAAGTGGGTACTTGTTTTTGATCGTGATAGTGTTGAGACTCCGGTAGTCTATACATGGGCGAAGAGAACCGTCCTTCTTTTTAACGAAGAAGAACCCAGCTCCTGCAGGTGAGGAAGACTTTCGAATGAAGCCTCTGGCCAGATTCTCTTGGATATATTCGGACATGGCTTGAGTCTCAGAAGGAGACAATGGGTAAATACGACCTCTAGGTGGAGTAGAACCAGGAACAAGGTCAATTGGGCAGTCATAAGAGCGGTGCGGCGGCAAAATCTCCTCCTCCTTCTTATTAAAGACGTCCGAGAAAGCGCAATAGGCTGGAGGAATTCCCACGGATTTCGAAGCAGACTGAGAGGAGGACGCAGGCTTGACGGGAAGCAGGCACCTGTTCAGACAAGACTGACCCCACCGTAGAACATCTCCAGTACGCCAGTCCAGAGTGGGTTCATGATCTCTCAACCAAGGAAGACCCAAAAGGAAAGAATGAGACAAAGAAGGTAAAACATAAAAGGCCAGTTTCACACGATGAAGAGCTCCAATCTGAAGTTTGACTTCCTCCGTAACCAAGTTGACGGTCTCCCGCAAAGGCTGACCATCGACAGAAGCTATTTGTCTAGGAGTCTCCAAGGGTCTAACAGGTATCCCAAGCCTGTTAACAACCTCGAGCTGAACAAAGTTCCCAGCCGCTCCTGAATCAACATAAGCCTCCAGAGAAAAGTGACGGGAACCTAAATGTAGAATAACAGACAAAACCAGAGGCGGAGAGGAATTATAACCACCTAGGAAGGCCTCTCTTACCTGTCCTAGGCGGAGGCGTTTCCCAGCTTCCGAGGACAGGCGCGTAAGAGATGAGAGGCACTGCCGCAGTAAAAACAAAGACCTTGTGCGAGTCTCTCCTTGCAGCGTTGCTCAGAAGACTTAAGGCGATCGACCTGCATGAGTTCAGGAGAAGATGAAGAGACCACCGGGGCTGCTTGAGAAAAAGAAGTCCCTCGAGCAACAGTGGTCTGGCGAAGAGGTCTCTTGTCTCTGGCAAGCTCGCAAGTGCGCTCCTGAAAGCGCAGATCAATGCGCATGGCCAAGGAGATAAGATCATCCAAACAGGTGGAAGTGTCCCGTCCCGCCAGCTCATCCTTAATCCGTGAAGACAAACCACGCCAAAACGCTCCAACCAAAGCCTCATTATTCCACCCAAGGTCTGAGGACAGAGTCCGGAAACGGATGGCGTACTGGGCTACTGATAGAGTACCCTGGTAAAGGTTAAAGAGGGACTCCGTGGTAGAGACCAGACGACTAGGTTCATCAAAAACCTTGCGGAAGGTATCCAGGAACAGATTGAGTTGGGAGACCAAAGGATCATCACGCTCCCAGAGGGGATTAAGCCACGCCAAAGCCTCACCCTCCAAATGGGATACTATAAAAGCAACCTTAGCTCGGTCGGTAGGATAAAGTAGCGGAGACAATTCAAAATGCAACTGGCATTGATTAAGAAAGCCGCGGCATGCTTTAGGATCCCCACCATACCGAGGAGGTCTAGCAAGTCGGGGCGAGGGTTGTGGCGCAGAGACAGGAGTGGAAACAGAGGCCACATTCTGGAGGGAGAGAAGCCGATCATTAATGGAGGCCATAAAATTCAAAATATGGGACCGAGTGTCCCGTTGTTGACCTAGCTCCTGCTAAAGGGCAACCAACTGTGGAGCAATACCAGGATCAGAAGGCTGTAAAGCCGCTAGGCGAGACTCCATATTCTTTAAAAACGACATGATCTTAGTCTGGTTTTCACGCAAAAAGAGTAACTCTTTTTGAGTGGCGGAGACTCCAGCGGGGTCCATGGCCTGATGTTACTGTGATGCTGTAAGAATCTGGCTGCACTCGGATGTCACCCGAGTGCAGTCCTATTTGAGCGTGTCGATTCAAACAGAGAAAACGGAGAGTGAACCCACTGGACCGTGACGACGAACCCCTCTCGGACGAGCTGACCAGGTGTACCGCCCCCTATACAGGGAGAGTTAGGGGCAGGCCCGTGAGGGACTATCGCCATGGAAGCTGGAGGGTCGACTGACATAAGACGGGTACACAGCAGGCACAAAGGGACAGAGGGAAAAGCAAGGAACTACTGAGACGAGGGAGAAGATGGGAACGCTAAGGAGACACGGAGGCTGGCAGGACAATATGGAGACACTGAGGCTGACGGGAGCAAGGAAAGGATATAGGAGCCGGGCAGGTACCGCAGAGGAAAAGGAACTGAAGGAACACGGCAGGAACACAGGAAAGAGGCAGGCACTGCAGAGAGAGGAGGGGACCCAGGGTCAGAGAGCCAGGAATGCACAGAGACCACAGGCGACCAGAAGCACTTGTAAACACAAATGAACATCAGGCACAGAGAAGCAGCAGGAAGCAGTTTACATAGCAGCGTGGGAGATACTTCCGGGTTACAGTCCTCCAGGATGACGGAGAGGACAGGAAAGAGCGCCAACAGAGGAATCAGATGTGCGCACGCGCACAGCTGAATGCGACGTGCGCGCGCACCCGGCGAGCTGCAGCGGGGAGAGGCGGCGGCAGCAGCGGCATGACAAACATCTACTGAAATGCTCAAACTGAACAGTCTCCATCAGTAATAAATGAGCAGCTAGTGGTGAAACCTCTCTGGGGTAATTAGAGCACGGGGCTCGGTGACTTCACAATCTAAACTATCGGAAGCTCCAATATTTTCTGTCAGATGAGTTTCAAGAAGAAATATTACACATTTAAAGAGAACTGTGTATAATAGTACAGAGCGGAGATGTCTTAAAGGGATCCTGTCACCCCCAAGGCGCCGGGGACCTTCAGGAAGGAAATGGAGGCGGTGCCTACTGCAGGGAGGCCCTGAGTGACGGCTGTGAGACATTTGTGTCAGGGGGGAAAAGACATGTCCCCCTGACAAACTTCAGGTATGAGGGGCACATTATAAAAGCAATTATTTCAGCGTTTGCAGGGGTTTGCAGAGGTTGTTTAATCTGTATTTGTAGTTTTCAATTAATGAGATTCTTGTGCTGTGGGCGGGGCTTTATGTGGTGCTCTGGGGCGGGGCTGTGGGTGGGGCTTTATGTGGTGCTCTGATTACATATTCATCTGTATTGGCTTATGACAGGTCATAAGGTCGATGGTCTATAAGTAAGAGATACAGTAGATGCTACTGGACAGGAGCCGATGGTGTAATTTTGCTGGATGTAAATTTTTTTTCTAAGCCTCCCAATAGCCACAATATTATAGGCATTATCAACAATAATATCAACACTATTATATGCATTATGTAAAAATGGGGGGCAGGTCAGTGAGGGATCAGCGACCTGTCATAGGCCAATACAGATGAATATGTAATCAGAACACCACATAAAACCCCACCCACAGCCCCACCCCAGAGTACCACATAAAGCCCCACCCACAGCCTCGCCTTAGAGCACCACATAAAGCCCCGCCCACAGCCCCGCCTTAGAGCACCACATAAAGCCCCACCTACAGCCCTGCCCCAGAGCACCACATAAAGCCCCGCCCACAGAGCACCACATAAAGCCCCGCCCACAGGCCACTCACAGCCCCGCCCCAGAGCACAATAATTAACTGAAAACTACAAATACAGATTACACAACAGTAAACCAGAGTTGCATTCATTTATGGTGGACCATTGGAGCTACTATGAAACCTGACCAGAAGATTAGAGGAAATAATATTGCTCCCCATTTCAGGAGAGATTGTGCAGTAATCTGAATTTGTGTAATTTATGAGGTGGAGTGAATCCATGAAACCAGGGCTGGAGCCAACACATCTCCTGCAGGCGGGAATAAATGTATATTCCAGCCATCAGCCACGCACAGCTCAGAGATATATCATGGCACCGGTGTGATGGGTTTATGTAGATTATCACAATCCTCCTGGAAGTTAGTCGGTTTTAATACAAATTGAAAAGTCCGGATAAAGGGAAACTCTGTTATTGTCCAGAAATTCATACTTGGCCTCACTGCACATTTAATGTTGTCGCTCATAAAAGTGAAGTTTGACCAGAAAGACGGGACCTGGTCTTGTAGGGACCATATGATCACATTCAGCAGCACAGAAGGGAGAGAAGGGAGATTCATCCGATAAGATCTCAGGGTTCTAGGAAGCCAACAGCATCATTACGGTGGCTCAGTGGTTAGCAGTGCAGCCTTACAGCGCTGGAGTTCTGGGTTCAAATTCCACCTTGGAGAACATCTGCAAGGAGTTTGTATGTTATCTCCGTGTTTGCGTGGGTTTCCTCCCACATTCCAAAGACATACTGGTAGGGAATATAGATTATGAACCCCATTGGGGACAGCGATGATAATGTCTGTAAAGCGCTACGGAATATGTTAGCGCTATATAAAAATAAAGACTATAATTATTATACAGTAATGTACACCTAGGTGTATACAGGTACGCGCTGGAAAAATAACAAAAAAAGGTGGGTGAGGAGTAAGAGTGCCCTTAAAATAAATGGGCGCTTATATAATGTCCCAATATGTTGTAATTTGATGTACGGATCAACATAGGTATACCCACGGTATGCTCACTTCACATAGCCAAGGAATTAATGAAAGGTGCACAAAAGGTACATAAAAGTTCTGCCTACCTCCGTGATTAAAAGACTTTAACGTTCCTCCTGATGTTCCGGATGTATTCAGGCAAAAAGAAGTATTGTAACCAGGTGGTTTTACTTGATCAAGAATCTTACCATAAGGAAGCACTTCGTTTACTAAGTGATTCCTGTACTTATAAAAAACTAAATGGAAATCCCACTAAGGATTATATGAAGGAAATGAAAATCCTAACAAAAAAGGGCTTAGATTTGGGATTTATTAACAAACAAGAGTTTGAATTCATTAATTTTGGTCCCCCTAGAGTGGTAGTGTTCTATTATCTCCCAAAGATTCACAAGGACACTGTCAACCCACCTGGTAGACCAATCGTATCCGGCATTCAATGCTTAACGGCTAACATGTCTAAGCTGGTAGATTCTCACTTACAGCCTATTGTCCCACTCCTTCCATCACATTTGAAGAACAGCACACACATCCTAGCACTCCTTCAAAAAGTGGAATGGCGAAGAGGGTATATAATGGGCACCCTCGATATAACCTCACTGTATACGGTTATTGACCACAATAAAGGATGTCAGGCTGCCAAATACTCTTTACATAAATTGTCTAAAGCTCCTCCAGAACAAACGGAATTTTTAGGTGAACTAATGCAGTTCATTTTAACTCACTATTATTTTTTATATAAGGAGGACTACTACTCCCAGCAGTGGGGTACCGCCATGGGGACCAGGTTCGCGCCCAGTTATGCCAACCTCTATGTGGGAAGCTGGGAAGAACAATTTATTTACCCAGATGGCGGACTGCTCGCGAACCTGGTCCTATGGAGGCGTTTTATTGACGATATTGTTTTTATTTGGTCTGGTGGGTGGGACACTCTTAATCAATTTTTAATGGATATAAATAAAAATCAATATTTTTTAAAATTCACTTCCACCACCAGTACCACTGAAATTAACTTTTTAGATTTGAAGATTTTTATTGAAGACCTGCAAATTCACACACGCACCTTTTCTAAACCAACTGATACTAAGGCTATATTCACACTTAGCGGTTTTTACCGCGGAACCGCCGCGATTTTGATGCTGCGGGTCCGCAGCAGTTTCCATAGCGTTTACAGTAACATGTAAACCCTATGGAAACCGCAAACCGCTGTGCACATGCTGCGGGAAAAACCGCGCGGGAACGCAGCGGTTTACAACCCGCAGCATGTCACTTCTTTGTGCAGAATCGCTGCGATTCTGCACCCATAGGAATACATTGAACCGCTTACTTCCCGCATGGGGCTGTGCCCACGTTGCGGGAAGTAAGCGGATAATGTGCGGGTGGTACCCGGGGTGGAGGAGAGGAGACTCTCCTCCAGGCCCTGGGAACCAGATTTGGGGTTAAAAAATAAAAAATCTGGTTATACTCACCCTCTGATGTCCGGAGCTCCTGGGCGCTGCACGCGGCCGTCCGGTCAGAGTTGCTGTGCGACCAGGACCTGCGGTGACGTCGCGGTCACATGACCGTGACGTCACGAAGGGTCCTTCTCCCACAGCATCTTTGGAACCGGACCGCCGGGTGCAGCGCCCAGGAGATCCGGACATCAGAGGGTGAGTATAACCAATTTTTATTATTTTTAACATTACTATTGATGCTGCATATTGCTGCATATGCAGCATCAATAGTATAGGCGGAAACCCGCAGCGGAAAACGCGGAACAAACCGCGATAAATCTGCAGGGAGAACCGCAGTTGTTTTGCCCTGCAGATTTATCAAATCCGCTGCGGGAGAACCCGCAGGGACCCGACGCAAGGTGTGCACATAGCCTAATAGTTATATCCCTTTAGATAGCTGTCACCTTCCTGGCTGGTTGCTAAATATACCTAGAAGCCAATTTACTAGGATTCATAGAAACTGCTCGAGGCCTCAGGATTTTGAGATGGAATCACAAATATTAACCAAAAAATTCATGGAAAAATGGTATAATGCAACATTGCTAGAAAAATCAAAAGAAACGGCTATAAGCAAGCCCAGACAGTAACTTATTAATCCAGCTCCTAGATCTAAACCAACCCTTGAGTAACATAGTAACATAGTTAGTAAGGCCGAAAAAAGACATTTGTCCATCCAGTTCAGCCTATATTCCATCATAATAAATCCCCAGATCTACGTCCTTCTACAGAACCTAATAATTGTATGATACAATATTGTTCTGCTCCAGGAAGACATCCAGGCCTCTCTTGAACCCCTCGACTGAGTTCGCCGTCACCACCTCCTCAGGCAAGCAATTCCAGATTCTCACTGCCCTAACAGTAAAGAATCCTCTTCTATGTTGGTGGAAAAACCTTCTCTCTTCCAGACGCAAAGAATGCCCCCTTGTGCCCGTCACCTTCCTTGGTATAAACAGATACTCAGCGAGATATTTGTATTGTCCCCTTATATACTTATACATGGTTATTAGATCGCCCCTCAGTCGTCTTTTTTCTAGACTAAATAATCCTAATTTCGCTAATCTATCTGGGTATTGTAGTTCTCCCATCCCCTTTATTAATTTTGTTGCCCTCCTTTGTACTCTCTCTAGTTCCATTATATCCTTCCTGAGCACCGGTGTCCAAAACTGGACACAGTACTCCATGTGCGGTCTAACTATGGATTTGTACAGAGGCAGTATAATGCTCTCATTATGTGCATCCAGACCTCTTTTAATGCACCCCATGATCCTGTTTGCCTTGGCAGCTGCTGCCTGGCACTGGCTGCTCCAGGTGAGTTTATCATTAACTAGGATCCCCAAGTCCTTCTCCCTGTCAGATTTACCCAGTGGTTTCCCGTTCAGTGTGTAATGGTGATATTGATTCCTTCTTCCCATGTGTATAACTTTACATTTATCATTGTTAAACCTCATCTGCCATGTTTCAGCCCAAGCTGAGTCTATTCCTATTATCACAAAGTATAACACAAATTCAAATATCCTTCGGAAGATAGTGAGTAGACATTGGCATATATTAAAAAATGACAAAGTATTGGGAGATAACATTAGCCACCAGCCACGTTTCGTGTATAAAAAATGCCAAAATCTGGGAAATATGATTGCCCCTACGGTCCAGAAAAAATCCTGTCTGATACAGTCTTCCCTTTTACATACCAAGCCAAGAGTTTTCTTTCCATGCCACAAATGCAATGTATGCAAGCAGACTACAGTACAGAAATGCACGTATATTAAAAAAGGAGATAGGAGAATTGAAATTAGGGACTGTATCACATGCTCCACAACAGGGGTGATTTATACCATAGAATGTCCATGCGGCAAATTATATGTGGGAAGGACAAAACGACCCTTAAAAATAAGGATCAGCGAACATATCCGCAATATTAAAAATAAATTTATGGGTCACCCACTTTCGCAGCATTTTATAGAACATCATGGTGGGACAGTACGTGAGATGAAAATATCCGGTATATCGGCGGTACACCACCATTGGAGAGGTGGCGATCATATTAAGGCAATGTCACGAGCCGAGACAAAATGGATCTTCCTCCTGGATACTGTTGCACCAAGAGGATTGAACATGGGTACGGAACTTTTTGGCTTTGAATAGCCGGCTTATCTTATGAGCAGCTATATAAGGACGATGAGTACGAGGCAGGAATCAACCCTGAGGAAGGAGACAGGCGTCTCCAAAACGCGTTGGTTGTTTGGTCCTAGCTGCACTTCGTATTCACTCCCCCGGGGGTTACGGTCACGTGACCAATTACGTCACGCAGGTCCTGCGCACCGTCCGTACTCACCGCTGACAGCACATGCGGCGTCGGCTCGGCAGGATCCTGTCTCCACTCGGAGGTTAGTTGTTGGTGGCTTGCTGCTGGCCGGGGCAGCCACCTGGTTACAATACTTCGTTTTGCCTGAATACATCCGGAACACCAGGAGGAACGTTAAAGTCTTTTAATCACCGACGGAGGTAGGCAGAACTTTTATGTACCTTTTGTGCACCTTTCATTAATTCCTTGGGTATGTGAAGTGGGCATACCGTGGGTATACCTATGTTGATCCGGACATCAAATTACAACATATTGGGACATTATATAACATAGTAACATAGTAAGGCCGAAAAAAGACATTTGTCCAGCCAGTTCAGCCTATATAAAGTGGCCATTTATTTTAAGGACACTCTTACTCCTCACCCACCTTTTTTTGCTATTTTTCCAGCGCGTACCTGTATACCCCTAGGTGTACATTACTGCATATTCATTTGTTTACAGACTTTTTGTGGAGGTCTGTTGGTATCACTGCAGGAATTTATAATAGCTTTGACATCTTGCGCCACCATCTAAAGGACTTTATATAATTATTATTACCCTCCGCTTTCTCTTACAGGCCCATCATAATATTTTTCTTCAAGTGATTTTCTATCTTGTCAGCACATTCTACGTACGCTGTCATTTGGCTTTATAGTTCACAGATCTGGGCAGGTAACAGCGTCTCCTAAACCCAGGGGGTAGGTGGATCTACTAGGTTGTAAGTTCTATAGAAAAGGGCTTTCAATAACCAAAGTCATTAGAACAGTTTTGGGTGGAGGAGAATGTTGTGGTCTAGAGGCAAAATGGTGATCATGGTAATACGGCCGGACTACACCACCGATAAAGCAGCCACAGCCGGTGACTGAGAAGAATCTGTGACTTCTCTGCATTTAGTGGTTACTACTCACCTGGGTAGCCATATGTAGGAATCTCCTCTTTACACCGCTCATCATCCCTCACATATGTCTCTGTAGTATTAATATGGGTCAGATCTTCACCCTGAAACAAATATTGTAAAAGTCACCGACAGATGGAGAAGTCACATCTATGATCAGCTCTAATCCTGCCATCTCCACCGTTCTCATTACACAAGTATAAAACATATAATACTGGTGGATAAAACAAGACTGAGCACAAGACCTTCACCGGCGTCTACACATCATAGGGGAGATCTCCTGACACCTTCTCTCCATCTACCTGATGATCCTGAGGAGCACTGGGATCTTCTTGGTTACAGTCCTGTGGAGGAAGAGGACGGGGACATCTCTCTGGTGTTGTCCTCTTACTGGATGGATCTGGAGGAAACACATACAGGGAATGAATTCATTCTTTACATACAGATAATTATAGGCCGTGTGTATTTAGTCCTGTCTATTACCTGGAGATGTGAGGGGCTGGGGAACCTCTATTATGACGTTCTTGTACAGATCTCTGTGTCCTTCTAAATACTCCCACTCCTCCATGGAGAAATAGACAGCGACATCCTGACACCTCATAGGAACCTGACACATACAATGATACCGTCATCCCCCTGATCCCTTCATAGCGTTACTGTATAATGTCCCAGCATTCCCAGCAGTGTCACCTCTCCAGTCAGCAGCTCAGCCATCTTGTAGGTGAGTTCTAGGATCTTCTGGTCATTGATGTCCTCATGGATCAGGGGGTGAGGTGGAGGCCCTGTGATTGGGCTCAGGGATCTTCCCCATCCCTCAGACACAGGGTCCTGACAGCGATCACTAGAGGTCTTCTTCACCACTGTGTAATCCTGGTAATGGAGAGACACATTAATAAATCTCACTACAGATATCTCCAGAGTCCTCACCTCTCCAGTTCTGTCCATCTGTTATTCCCATAGATAAGAATGATGTAATGTGACGTCATCAGAATCTCTCACCTCTCCAGTAAGCTGGAAGAGGATCTCTATGGTGAGGTGTAATATCCTCTCCGCCATCTTGTCTCTGTCCATATCCACCTTTGATGGGTAAATCAGGAAAATGTTCTTTTGTAGAAGATCTTCACTGGGAGGATCCGATATTGTAGAGACCTGAAGGAGAAGATGAGCCGATGTAATCATAAGAATCCTGTAATAATACAATTACTGGAGATAATAAGGGAAACATATGAGGAGATGGTGAGGACGACATCTTCATCTTCTACTACGGCTCTAGAAACATATTTGGCCAGAGTCGGTCACTGACTCCATCACCACCGGCCTCTATATGAAGGTTTCCCGTCTTCCCCGCACTGTAATCTCCTATGACATTAGATCTCAGGTCAGACAGAGTTTGGCTGAATGCCCCCCGCCCCCAAGTACTCGATAGTATGGGGCGGCCTAGTTATTACGATACTTACATGCCTAATAATGGGGTCTGGGCTGCAATGTATGAAGGTCTATTAGGCCGGGCCAGAGGCAGCGTCCAATAAGTTCCTTTTACCGCCCCCATACACATTAGACTAAAGTTCCATGAAATCACTGATTTCGGGGGTTTGGGCGACTATATAATGTATTTGGGGGCCTCCCGACAGATGATGTCAGGGCAGAGAAGGATCTGACATCCTGAATTTCAGAGGATAATCCGTTTGTTCTTCCTATAGATAATCCTCCGCTAGAGGAGTCTGGAGGCGACTCTCTCATACAGACTCCAGGAAAGCTGGAATATTTGTGTGTATGGGGGAGTCGGGAGAGATGGCCGTCTGACAAATGACCGTTCAGCCAACTCTTATCTCATGTGTATGGGGCCGTTAGTATTACACTGACAGCAGTGATGATACACGGCACTACAGTAGTACAGGGCATCACGGGAGCCATCAGAAGCTTGTGTGTTGTATGATCGCACTGATCAGAGGGGGTTAACAAAGGGTTAAAGTGAAAAACATCATAGTTTCAGCAACAAGAAATATCTGTCACTATATGGAAAGCAGAGTCGCTGCACAATGTTAGTTAAGTCTCGTCCATAATTACTTTATTATACTCTATTATCCTGGACACAGTGGAGGAGATAGAAATCACAGGTCCGACAGCAACAGGTGGAATTGGGCCCTCCAACGTAAAGAAAAAAAAAATCTATATACTGTATATAAAGCTGAGTGTATGTATGTTTGTGTCAAGCCACGCCCACTCCACATATCAACCAATCACTAAGCATCTTTCATTTCACCAGAGCTGTTTAGAAGAAGCTGAGCTGTGATTGGTTGCTATGAGCAGCAGTTTTCCCACTCCACAACACCTCAGCAGACACTGACCGGGTGGGAGACATCTAGCATCCCCGGGAACATAAGCTCCAGCCATTGTCTGCCCCCCAGAAAGGAGCAGAGAGCACATGACAGAAATGAATCCCCCTCCTCTATTACTGCCGCGCTCTATTGTTACCAGCATAGAAAATCGCATCACACAGAGCCGCACTGCCAGGTTACATAACAGCACATCTCCAGGAACTCCCTGCTCAGCGCCACCCAGCTCGGGACTATGGGATGGAGGATGTGTGATGGGTATATGGGCACGGGACTATGGGATGGATGTGTGATGGGTATATGGGCACTGGACTATGGGATGGAGGATGTGTGATGGGTATATGGGCACTGGACGATGGGATGGAGGATGTGTATGATGGGATATATGGGCACTGGACCATGGGATGGAGGATGTGTGATGGGTATATGGGCACGGGACTATGGGATGGATGTGTGATGGGTATATGGGCACTGGACTATGGGATGGAGGATGTGTGATGGGTATATGGGCACTGGACGATGGGATGGAGGATGTGTATGATGGATATATGGGCACTGGACTATGGGATGGAGGATGTGTGATGGGTATATGGGCATGGGACTATGGGATGGAGGATATGTATGATAGGTATATGGGCACTGGACTATGGGATGGAGGATGTGTGATTTCTATATGGACACTGGGCTATGGGATGGAGGATATATATGATGGGTATATGGGCACTGGACTATGGGATGCAGGATGTGTGATTATCTCCAGCTTCGACTACTGCAACATCCTTTTCTGTGGCCTCCCTGTTAACACCCTTGCACCTCTCCAGTCCATCCTTAACTCTGCTGCCCGACTAATTCATCTCTCTCCTCGCTACTACTCCGCTTCTCCCCTCTGTAAATCTCTTCACTGGCTACCATTCCCTCAGCGTATCCAGTTCAAATTACTAATACTGAACTACAAGGCCGTCTATAAACTGTCTTCTCCATACGTCTCTGCACTAATCTCCCGATATCTTCCCTCACATAATCTCCGATCCTCCCAAGACCTCCTTCTCTCCTCCACACTTATTCGTTCCTCACCCAACCGCCTCCAAGATTTCTCCTGAATATCCCCCATCCTCTGGAATTCTGTGCCCCAACACGTCTTACTATCAACCACATTCGGATCCTTCAGACGGAACCTGAAAACCCACCTCTTCAGGAAAGCTTACAGCCTGCACTGACCCCGCACCACTACTGGAGCTACCGCCTCACCAACACCGGTGCGGCTGCAACCCTCCACCTACTGTCTCCTTCCCCATAATCCTGTAGAATGTAAGTCCGCAAGGGCAGGGTCCTCGCCCCTCTGTATCAGTCTGTGATTGTTAGTTTACTGTAAGTGATATCTGTAATTTGTATGTAACCACTTCTCATGTACAGCACCATGGAATCAATGGTGCCATATAAATAATAATAATAGCATATGGGTACTGGGCTATGGGATGCAGGATTTGTGATGATCTCCCGCTTCGACTACTGCAACATCCTTTTCTGTGGCCTCCCTGCTAAAACCGTTGCACCTCTCCAGTCCATCCTTTACTCTGCTGCCCGACTAATTCATCTCTGTTCTCGCTACTCCTCTGCTTCTCCCCTCTGCAAATCTCTTCACTGGCTCCCATTCCCTCTTGCCTTGTCCATGTATGGTTGGTCCAGTAGCCCATTTATCATCAGATTGTCCTGGTTCCTCGACAGCTGACGCGGACCTTGTTAATCCAGGCAACGTCCGAGCAGGCATGACCATAGTGTTATGGACCACTACTGGTATATTATGTCCAACAGGGCAGAGCCAGGATTTGAACCCCAGTCTCCCACATTGGTGGCTGTGATTTTACTAAACGCGGTACATGTATTGCCGGCTTCTATTATATCTTTTACTGAACGTTACTGACTTTTTCCGATGTTAAGAAAAATGCTCGTGTTACCGATCATAAATCCGAATGTACCATATTTGTGCCGCATTTATGTTTGGCGATCGTTTTCTGAACATATTCGCTCATCTCTAATTATGGCCATCACAACCTGCTACACAAAATAAAAACCCCCACTCAGAATAGAGGCATTTACAGTCCACCACAACCCCAGTATAATGGCCCCTACCAGCCACACATTCAGTATGAGAGTCCCAACAGCTCTTCTCTTAACCCCTTTACTCCCAAGGGTGGTTTGCACGTTAATGACCGGGCCAATTTTTACAATTCTGACCACTGTCCCTTTATGAGGTTATAACTCTGGAACGCTTCAACGGATCCCAGTGATTCTGACATTGTTTTCTCGTGTCATATTGTACTTCATGATAGTGGTAAAATTTCTTTGATATTACCTGCGTTTATTTGTATAAAAAATGGAAATTTGGCAAAAATTTTGAAAATTTCGCAATTTTCCAACTTTGAATTTTTATGCAATTAAATCACAGAGATATGTCACAAAAATACTTAATAAGTAACATTTCCCACATGTCTACTTTACATCAGCACAATTTTGGAATCAAAATTTTTTTTTGTTAGGGAGTTATAAGGGTTAAAAGTTGACCAGCAATTTCTCATTTTTACAACACCATTTTTTTTAGGGACCACATCTCATTTGAAGTCATTTTGAGGGGTCTATATGATAGAAAATAACCAAGTGTGACACCATTCTAAAAACTGCACCCCTCAAGGTGCTCAAAATCACATTCAAGAAGTTTATTCACACTTCAGGTGTTTCACAGGAATTTTTGGAATGTTTAAATAAAATTGAACATTTAACCTTTTTTCACAAAAAATTTACTTCAGCTCCAATTTGTTTTATTTTACCAAGGGTAACAGGAGGAAATGGACCCCAAATGTTGTTGTACAATTTGTCCTGAGTACGCCGATACCCCATATGTGGGGGTAAACCACTGTTTGGGTGCATGGCAGAGCTCGGAAGCGAAGGACTGGAATTGAGATGGGACGCCATGTTGCGTTTGGAGAACCCCTGATGTGCCTAAACATTGAAACCCCCACAAGTGACACCATTTTGGAAAGTAGACCCCCTAAGGAACTTATCTAGATGTTTGGTGAGCACTTTGACCCATTAAGTGATTCACAGAAGTTTATAATGCAAAGCCGTAAAAATAAAAAATAATATTTTTTCACAAAAATGATATTTTCGCCCCCAATTTTTTATTTTCCCAAGGGTAAGAGAAGAAATTGGATGCCAAAACTTGTTGTACAATTTGTCCTGAGTACACTGATACCCCATATGTGGGGGTAAACCACTGTTTGGGCGCATGGAACAGCTCGGAAGGGAAGGAGCGCTGTTTGACTTTTCAATGCAAAATTGACAGGAATTGAGATGGGACGCCATGTTGCGTTTGGAGAGCCACTGATGGGCCTAAACATTGAAACCCCCCACAAGTGACACCATTTTGGAAAGTAGACCCCCTAAGGAACTCATCTAGAGGTGTTGTGAGAGCTTTGAACCCCCAAGTGTTTCACTACAGTTTATAACGCAGAGCCGTGAAAATAAAAAATCTTTTTTTCCAACAAAAATTATTTTTTAGCCCCCAGTTTTGTATTTTCCCAAGGGCAACAGGAGAAATTGGACCCCAAAAGTTGTTGTACAATTTGTCCTGAGTATGCTGATACCCCATATGTGGGGGGAACCACCGTTTGGGCACATGGGAGGGCTCGGAAGGGAAGGAGCGCCATTTGGAATGCAGACTTAGATGGAATGGTCTGCAGGCGTCACATTGCGTTTGCAGAGCCCCTAATGTACCTAAACAGTAGAAACCCCCCACAAGTGACCCCTTATTGGAAACTAGACCCCCAAAGGATCTTATCTAGATGTGTTGTAAGAACTTTGAACCCCCAAGTGTTTAACTACAGTTTATAATGCAGAGCCGTGAAAATAAAAAATCTTTTTTTCCCACAAATATTATTTTTTAGCCCCCAGTTTTTTATTTTCCCAAGGGTAACAGGAGAAATTGGACCCCAAAAGTTGTTGTCCAATTTGCCCTGAGCACGCTGATACCCCATATGTGGGGGGGAACCACCGATTGGGTGCATGGGAGAGCTTGGAAGGGAAGGAGCACTGTTTTACTTTTTCAACGCAGAATTTGCTGGAATTGAGATCGGAAGCCATGTCGCGTTTGGAGAGCCCCTGATGTGCCTAAACAGTGGAAACCCCCCAATTATAACTTAAACCCTAATCCAAACACACCCCCAACCCTAATCACAACGGTAACACTAACCACACCTCTAACCCTGACACAACCCTAACCTCAATCTTAACCCTATTCCCAACCATAAATGTAATCCAAACCCTAACCCTAACTTTAGCCCCAACCCTAATTGTAGCCTTAACCCTAGCCCTAACCCTAGCCCTAACTGTAGTCTTAACCCTAGCCCTAACCATAAACCTAGCGGGAAAATGGAAATCAATACATTTTTTTAATTTTTCCCTAACTAAGGGGGTGATGAAGGGGGGTTTGATTTACTTTTATAGCGTTTTTATTAGCGGATTTTTATGATTGGCAGCCGTCACACACTGAAAGACGCCTTTTATTGCAAAAAATATTTTTTGTGTTACCACATTTTGAGAGCTATAATTTTTCCATATTTGGGTCCACAGATTCATGTAAGGTGACATCTTTTGATCACTTTTTATTCTGATTTTTGTGAGGCAGAATGACCAAAAACCAGCTATTCATGAATTTCTATTGGGGGACGCGTTTATACCATTCCACGTTTGGTAAAATTAATAAAGCAGTTTTATTCTTCGGGTCAGTATGATTACAGCGATATCTCATTTATATAATTTTTTTATGTTTTGGCGCTTTTATACGATAAAAACTATTTTATAGAAAAAATAATTATTTTTGATTTGCTTTATTCTGAGGACAACACTTTTATTTTTTTGCTGATGATGCTGTATGGCAGCTCGTTTTTTGCAGGACTAGATGACGTTTTCAGCGGTGCCATGGTTATTTATATGCGTCTTTTGATCGCGTGTTATTCCACTCTTTGTATGGCGGTATATAATAAAGCGTTGTTTTTTGCCTCGTTTTTTTTTTCTACGTTGTTCACTGAAGGGGTTAACTAGTGGGACAGTTTTATAGGTGGGGTCATTACGGACGCGGCGATACTAAATATGTGTACTTTTATTGTTTTTTTTTTTTCATTTAGATAAAAAAATATATTTATAGGAACAATATTTTTGTTTTGTTTTTTAGGAATTTTAATTTTTTTATTTTTTTACACATGTGAATATTTTTTTTACACTATAACATTGCCCCAGGGGGGTGGGGGCATCATGTTATAGTGTAAGATCGCTGATCTGACACTTTGCTGTGCACTGTTTCAGATCAGCGATCTGACGTGCACTTATCTTATGCTTCCCGGCGCCTGCTCTGAGCAGGCGCAGTGAAACCACCTCCCTGCAGGACCCAGGTGCCATGTCCATTTTGGATCCGGGCCTGCTGCAGGGAGGAGGAGGTAAGAGACCCTCGCAGCAACCCTGCGCAATGCTTCCCTATACCGCCAGAACACTGCGATCATGTTTGATCGCAGTGTGCCGGTGGTTAATGTGCTGGGGGCGGTCTGTGACCACTCCTGGCACATAGTGCCGGATGTCAGCTGCGATAGTCAGCTGACACCCGGCCGCGATCGGCCACGCTCCCTCCGTGAGCGCGGCCGATCGCGAATGACGTACTATCCCGTCGGTGGTCATACGGGCCCACCCCACCTCGACGGGATAGTATGTCACATGTCATAAAGGGGTTAATACGATGCCACCACAATTCCTGATATTTGATTAAAAAAACCACACACACTACTCAGCCAACCCGGTTCCTGAGGAGCGCTGCTCTGGTCTGTGCGGTGTGAGTACTGAGGCTCCGTTCTACAGGTGTGATGTAGTGACGTCATTGTGCCTGCAGTGCACGGAGTCTCAGACTCAGAAGTGAAGGCTGAATGGTGGATGAGGAGCTTTCCACTCCCTGATTCACTAATCTATTCAGCGGTATCACCGTCATGGGAGTGTGGATATCGCTGACATTGTGATAATGGGAAGGAGAGGGTGACCAATACCGCACCCCACCGAGCCCTGTCAATTCATAGCCATCATAGCAACCGAGTGTGCTACCTTTATGGATGATACACTCCTGCCTATCCAACTATCGTATGGTAAATATCTCATAGATCCTGGGTTCATTAGTATCTGCACCAAGAATGAGGCTAAGTGAGTATTAACTGTCGGTGGTCGGAGGTAGTCAGTGAGGTGGATGGTACCATATTGTGCATGTAGGGGGCAGTACTGTGGGAGCATTAGAAAGTGGGGGGATGGCAGTACTGTGGGGACATTATACTGTGTGTGAGGGGGATGCCAGTACTGTGGAAACATTGTCCTGTGTCTGTGGGAAGCCACTATTGTGGGAACAAAATAGAGTGTGTGGTGGGATGGAGGTACAGTAGGAACATTATACTGTGTGTGGGGGTATGGCGGTACTATGAGAACATTATACTGTGTGTGGGGGTATGGCGGTACTGTGAGAACACTATACTGTGTGGGGGTATGGCGGTACTGTGAGAACATTATACTGTGTGGTGAGGGATGGAGGTACTGTAGGAACCTTATACTGTGTGTGGGGGTATGGCGGTACTATGAGAACATTATACTGTGTGTGGGGGTATGGCGGTACTGTGAGAAGATTATACTGTGTGTGGAGGTATGGCGGTACTGTAGGAACATTATACTGTGTGTGGGGGTATGGCGGTACTATGAGAAAATTATACTGTGTGTGGGTAGTATGGCGGTACTACGAGAACATTATACTGTGTGTGGGAGTATGGCGGTACTACGAGAACATTATACTGTGTGTGGGAGTATGGCGGTACTACGAGAACATTATACTGTGTGTGGGGGTATGGCGATACTATGAGAACATTATACTGTGTGGGGGTATGGCGGTACTATGAGAAGATTATACTGTGTGTGGGGGTATGGCGGTACTGTAGGAACATTATACTGCGTGTGGTGGTATGGCGGTACTATAGGAACATTGTACTGTGTGTGGGGGTATGGCGGTAGTGTAGGAACATTATACTGTGTGTGGGGGTATGGCGGTACTGTAAGAACATTATACAGTGTGTGGGGGTATGACGGTACTATGAGAACATTATACTGTGTGTGGGGGTATGGCGGTACTGTAGGAACATTATTCTGTGTGTGGGTGGTATGGCAGTACTATGAGAACATTATACTGTGTGTGGGGGTATGGCGGTATAATGAGAAGATTATACTGTGTGTGGGGGTATAGCGGTACTGTAGGAACATTATACTGTGTGTGGGGGTATGGCGGTACTATGAGAACATTACACTGCGTGGGGGGGGATGGTGGTATTGTAGGAACATTATACTGTGTGCTGGGGTATGGCGGTACTATGAGAAGATTATACTGTGTGTGGGGGTATGGCGGTACTATGAGAACATTATACTGTGTGGGAGTATGGCTCTACTATGATAAGATTATACTGTGTGTGGGGTATGGCGGTACTATGAGAACATTATACTGTGTGGGAGTATGGCGGTACTATGAGAAGACTATACTGTGTGTGGGGGTATGGCGGTACTGTGAGAACATTATACTGTGTGTGGGGGTATGGAGGTACTGTAGGAACATTATACTGTGTGGGGGTATAGCGGTACATTGAGAACATTATACTGTGTGTGGGGGTATGGAGGTACTGTAGGAACATTATACTATGTGTGGGGGTATGGCGGTACTATGAGAACATTATACTGTGTGTCGGGGTATAGCGGTACTGTAGGAACATTATACTGTGTGTGGGGGTATGGCGGTACAATGAGAACATTTATACTGTGTGTGGGGGTATGGTGGTACTGTAGGAACATTATACTGTGTGTGGTGGTATGGAGGTACTGTAGGAACATTGTACTGTGTGTGGGGGTATGGCGGTACTATGAGAACATTATACTGTGTGGGGGATGGCGGTACTATGAGAACATAATACTGTGTGTGGGGGTATGGCGGTATTGTAGGAACATTATACTGTGTGTGGTGGTATGGGGGTACTGTAGGAACATTATACTGTGTGTGGGGGTATGGCGGTACTATGAGAACATTATACTGTGTGTGGGGGTATGGCGGTACTGTAGGAACATTATACTGTGTGTGGCGGTATGGCGGTACTGTAGGAACATTATACTGTGTGTGGGGGTATGGCGGTACTATGAGAACATTATACTGTGTGGGGGATGGCGGTACTATGAGAACATAATACTGTGTGTGGGGGTATGGCGGTACTATGAGAACATTATACTGTGTGTGGGGGTATGGTGGTACTATGAGAGCATTATACTGTGTGTGGGGGTATGGCGGTACTATGAGAACATAATACTGTGTGTGGGGGTATGGCGGTACTATAAGAACATTATACTGTGTGTGGGGGTATCGCGGTACAATGAGAACATTATACTGTGTGTGGGGGTATGGCGGCACTGTAGGAACATTATACTGTGTGTGGGGGTATGGCGATGCAATGAGAACATTATACTGTGTGTGGGGGTATGGCGGTACTGTAGGAACATTATACTGTGTGTGGGGGTATGGCGGTACTGTAGGAACATTATACTGTGTGTGGGGGTATGGTGGTACTATGAGAAGATTATACTGTGTGTCGGGGTATGGCGGTAATGTGAAAATACCTTTTTAATGAGAGATGCCAGTACAGTGGAACATTATACTGTGTGAGCGGCATCATATACAGTATATTACATAAGGGGTGTAAAAAGGAGAGTCATAAAAAAAGACTCCTCAGGGCTGTGCTGCATTTGTACACAAAGACTGCTATCTGCCGTCCAGACGGGACCATGTGACATCAATGGGAAGAGGGAGGGTTTCCAGAGGGAAGAGTCTAGAGGGTGCACCTGGTCAGGAGACCTTGATGACGCAGGTTGCTGATATTATAAAGGCCAGAGCCCCAAAGACTCAATCTCTCCAAAACTGAACTTCTTCTGCTCCCGCCATCCACTAACCTCCCTAAACCTGACTTTTCCCTCTCTGTGGGGGGCACCATAATAAAACTCCGGCAGCAGGCGCGCTGTCTGGGTGTTGTGTTTGACTCTGATCTCTCCTTCACCTCCCACATACAATCTCTTGCCCGCTCGTGCCGCTTACACCTAAAGAGCATCTATAGAATCCGCCCTTTTCTCACCATGGAAACAACAAAAACCCTCACTGTCGCCCTGATCCACTCCCGCCTGGACTACTGCAATGCTCTATTAATTGGCCTCCCCCTTACTCGACTTTCCCCTCTCCAGTCTTTCCTTAATGCGGCAGCCAGGGTCGTCCATCTGGCTAATCGTTACTCGGACGCGTCTGCTCTTCGCCATTCATTACACTGGCTGCCCATTCATTACAGTATACAATTCAAAGTACTTGTTCTCACCCACAAAGCTCTCCACAGTGCAGCACCCCCATACATCTGCCTCATTTCTGTCTATCTGCCTAACAGACCACTGCGCTCTGCAAATTACTTTCGACTAACCTCTGCACTAATCCGTATCTCCCACTCCCGACTCCAAGACTTCTCCCGTGGCGGTACTGTAAGAACATTATACAGTGTGTGGGGGTATGACGGTACTATGAGAACATTATACTGTGTGTGGGGGTATGGCGGTACTGTAGGAACATTATTCTGTGTGTGGGTGGTATGGCAGTACTATGAGAACATTATACTGTGTGTGGGGGTATGGCGGTATAATGAGAAGATTATACTGTGTGTGGGGGTATAGCGGTACTGTAGGAACATTATACTGTGTGTGGGGGTATGGCGGTACTATGAGAACATTACATTGCGTGGGGGGGGGGATGGCGGTATTGTAGGAACATTATACTGTGTGCTGGGGTATGGCGGTACTATGAGAAGATTATACTGTGTGTGGGGGTATGGCGGTACTATGAGAACATTATACTGTGTGGGAGTATGGCTCTACTATGATAAGATTATACTGTGTGTGGGGTATGGCGGTACTATGAGAACATTATACTGTGTGGGAGTATGGCGGTACTATGAGAAGACTATACTGTGTGTGGGGGTATGGCGGTACTGTGAGAACATTATACTGTGTGTGGGGGTATGGAGGTACTGTAGGAACATTATACTGTGTGGGGGTATAGCGGTACATTGAGAACATTATACTGTGTGTGGGGGTATGGAGGTACTGTAGGAACATTATACTATGTGTGGGGGTATGGCGGTACTATGAGAACATTATACTGTGTGTCGGGGTATAGCGGTACTGTAGGAACATTATACTGTGTGTGGGGGTATGGCGGTACAATGAGAACATTTATACTGTGTGTGGGGGTATGGTGGTACTGTAGGAACATTATACTGTGTGTGGTGGTATGGAGGTACTGTAGGAACATTGTACTGTGTGTGGGGGTATGGCGGTACTATGAGAACATTATACTGTGTGGGGGATGGCGGTACTATGAGAACATAATACTGTGTGTGGGGGTATGGCGGTATTGTAGGAACATTATACTGTGTGTGGTGGTATGGGGGTACTGTAGGAACATTATACTGTGTGTGGGGGTATGGCGGTACTATGAGAACATTATACTGTGTGTGGGGGTATGGCGGTACTGTAGGAACATTATACTGTGTGTGGCGGTATGGCGGTACTGTAGGAACATTATACTGTGTGTGGGGGTATGGCGGTACTATGAGAACATTATACTGTGTGGGGGATGGCGGTACTATGAGAACATAATACTGTGTGTGGGGGTATGGCGGTACTATGAGAACATTATACTGTGTGTGGGGGTATGGTGGTACTATGAGAGCATTATACTGTGTGTGGGGGTATGGCGGTACTATGAGAACATTATACTGTGTGTGGGGGTATGGCGGTACTATGAGAACATAATACTGTGTGTGGGGGTATGGCGGTACTATAAGAACATTATACTGTGTGTGGGGGTATCGTGGTACAATGAGAACATTATACTGTGTGTGGGGGTATGGCGGCACTGTAGGAACATTATACTGTGTGTGGGGGTATGGCGATGCAATGAGAACATTATACTGTGTGTGGGGGTATGGCGGTACTGTAGGAACATTATACTGTGTGTGGGGGTATGGCGGTACTGTAGGAACATTATACTGTGTGTGGGGGTATGGTGGTACTATGAGAAGATTATACTGTGTGTCGGGGTATGGCGGTAATGTGAAAATACCTTTTTAATGAGAGATGCCAGTACAGTGGAACATTATACTGTGTGAGCGGCATCATATACAGTATATTACATAAGGGGTGTAAAAAGGAGAGTCATAAAAAAGACTCCTCAGGGCTGTGCTGCATTTGTACACAAAGACTGCTATCTGCCGTCCAGACGGGACCATGTGACATCAATGGGAAGAGGGAGGGTTTCCAGAGGGAAGAGTCTAGAGGGTGCACCTGGTCAGGAGACCTTGATGACGCAGGTTGCTGATATTATAAAGGCCAGAGCCCCAAAGACTCAATCTCTCCAAAACTGAACTTCTTCTGCTCCCGCCATCCACTAACCTCCCTAAACCTGACTTTTCCCTCTCTGTGGGGGGCACCATAATAAAACTCCGGCAGCAGGCGCGCTGTCTAGGTGTTGTGTTTGACTCTGATCTCTCCTTCACCTCCCACATACAATCTCTTGCCCGCTCGTGCCGCTTACACCTAAAGAGCATCTATAGAATCCGCCCTTTTCTCACCATGGAAACAACAAAAACCCTCACTGTCGCCCTGATCCACTCCCGCCTGGACTACTGCAATGCTCTATTAATTGGCCTCCCCCTTACTCGACTTTCCCCTCTCCAGTCTTTCCTTAATGCGGCAGCCAGGGTCGTCCATCTGGCTAATCGTTACTCGGACGCGTCTGCTCTTCGCCATTCATTACACTGGCTGCCCATTCATTACAGTATACAATTCAAAGTACTTGTTCTCACCCACAAAGCTCTCCACAGTGCAGCACCCCCATACATCTGCCTCATTTCTGTCTATCTGCCTAACAGACCACTGCGCTCTGCAAATTACTTTCGACTAACCTCTGCACTAATCCGTATCTCCCACTCCCGACTCCAAGACTTCTCCCGTGCTGCGCCAATCCTCTGGAATGCTCTACCCCAAGATATTAGGACCATCCACAATTTGCATAGTTTTAGGCGCTCGCTCAAAACACATTTGTTCAGAGCGGCCGATCATGTTCACTAATAAGTCATTTTATGTTTGTGTGTGTGTAGCCCATTCACTATCTCCATGTATCCCCCACCCCCTGAAGATGGCTGGACCATGATTGTAAATACATCACTGTAAATACACACCTGTGCTTTGTATCTCCCTCATCTCATTGTAGATTGTAAGCTCTCACGAGCAGGAGCGGCTTATTTCGCTTTAATTATTGTATTGTTAACGTTGTTACTATGACTTTTGTGTTTGAAACTGTTAAACTGTAAAGCGCTGCGGAATATGTTGGCGCTATATTAATAAAGATTATTATTATTATTATTATTAAGGCAGAACAGATTTGGCGCCAAGCAAAGGAAAGGGGTGCGGGGAAGAATCTGAGGTACCGGCTCATGGTAAAGTGCTCGAGGCAGCTGGGTGTGGGGCAGAACCCTGCTTACAGGGCATAATGGGGGCATTACACTGTGTGGGGCCAAGAAAGGGGCCCTGTACTAGGAGAACAATCCGCTCCCTCACTTCCTGTCCTCCATAGTTGGCTCGTATGTATCTATTACAGGAAACAGAACAACAACGTTATGATTCTTATAAAGAGTCTCCGTGCAGAAGGGGTTAATGTCCCCGCGCTCAGTAATGGGGAATCTCCACATACCTCCACCTGCAGAGCCGCACTCCACATATATGGCTGCTCTGTGCGCACAGGACCTATGATGAGGTCACAGGGGGGAGGAGTCAGGGGTCACGTGATCCGCAGTGAAGACGCTACATGGAGACTTCTCAGTCAGTGACATTTCCGCCATTATTCGCCCTCACTACTGGCACAATTACCTCGCGCCGCCTTTTCTACACAATGTTATGTGTGGAATGTAACGTGTGATTTCTCCGGAGACAAATAGACCCCACACATGAGGGAATTATTACCGGTTACCGGACGTCTAGTATATGGCGGCATATGATTGTGCTATCGCCTCCACACCAGGAGCTAAAATGCCGAAATCTCGCTTATTTACCCCCTTCCAGGGTCCGGCTAAGGGTCATATACGGCCATGCCCCTCTCCAGTCACTGTGGGGGTTTGTTAATAGGATGGAGGGCGGCGTCCATGCTTGGACTTCAGAGAGATTAATAAAATCACAGCTCACCTTCCCTATCCTTTACCCCTTACACTTGACCTGTTTAGCCAATTACCTGGAGATAAATGGATTTACAGACTTAGGCCTGTCCCACACGTCCAGATAATTCCGGTACCGGAAATATCGGTACCAGAATTATCCGTGTGCGTGTGCTTAAGGAGCACATTAGTGGGGCACACGTGCGGCAGCCGTGTGCCGACTGAGGACCACACGGACCGTGCAGGAGACAGCGCTACAGTTAAGCGCTGTCCCCTGTGTGCGGTGCTGAAGCCGGTATTCATCCCTTCTTCCCAGCAGCGTTCGCTGGAGAGAAGGAATGAATAATCTTTTTTTTCTTTCCCCTTAAAAATAAAGTTTGTGCGTCCCCTCCCGCCTCCCATCCCCTGTGCGCCCCCCGCTTGCCAGTAAATACTCACCGACACCCAGCTCCAGCGATGTCTCCTCTCAGCGGCTGCAGCCTGTGCTGTGTGAGCGGTCACGTGGTCCCGCTCATTACAGTGAGGAATATGCGCAATTGGAGGCGGGAGGGGATGCACAAATTTTATTTTTAAGGGGAAAGAAAAAAAAAAGATTATTCATTCCTTCTTTCCAGCGAACGCTGCTGGGAAGAAGGGATGAATTCCGGCTTCAGCACCACACGCGGGGGGGGACAGCGCTTACAGTAGCGCTGTCTCCTGCACGGCACACGGACTGCACACGGACAGCATCCATGTGCGGTACGTGTTTTACATGGACCCATTGACTTTAATGGGTCTGTGTGATCCGTGCGTTCCCACAAACACTGACATGTCTGTGTTTTTCAAACGGACAAACGGTCCGTGAAAACACGCTGACATGTGCAGAGACACATTGATTTTAATGTGTCTACGTGAGTCAGTGTCTCCGGTACGTGAGGAAACTGTCACCTCACGTATCGGAGCCACTGACGTGTGAAACCGGCCTTAACATGAGAGGGGCATATAACCTTATACGTATACGCCATGGTGACGGATGGAAAACCGCACACAATACACCTGAGGGGCAGATTGAACATTTGATGCTGCCATTCGGGGTAACCAATGCTTCCAGTCTTTGAAAATGTCATTAATTATATTTTTTTCCCACTGATTGGTAGATTTGTGGTAATTTTCCTGGATGATATATTGAGTTCCTCACGTACTCTGGAGGAGCATGGTGAGTATGTCAGACAGATTCTCCAGGTTCTATGTGACAACTATTTATTTGCTAACCTTGACTGCGTATCGCCAAGATTGGTCCTTTGTAATGCCATGATATTCTTTCCCCAAACCAAATTCCCCATAAAATTATTCTTAGTACCAGTCGAATTAAGACATGACCATTATTTCCTTGGATAAATTGGCCACAGCAGCCATTTTTATTAACAAAACAAACATAAATAACACCATTTATACAATTGTATAAAAAACTTGAGGGTAGGGTTCTTGGAGCTAAAAAATCTGGCACCCAATAGGCAAAAGCCCACACCAACTATTTAAACGAAAACCTTCTTTACCCTCAGCCATAACCACCAGCTCGAGGGCACCATGTAACCCGTTTTCGGGCAAACAAACCCCAAAGCTCCCGTGGTAAATTTCCCGTCCAGAGCCCATAAACCAAAGCCAGATCAGCCCCATAAAACACCAACTCCAAGAACCCCACCCCCCGCCAACCACGAGTACCCCTGATCACCTCAGACTCGCGAGTGCCCCACCACCGCCATGGCTCTCTCAACTCCTTCCTGTATGGCTAGCGCCCACAAATCCAAATCGATATCATTCAAATGAACACCGTCATTCCTCCAAAAATTTCCCACGCCAGCCTCCAATTCAAAATGCCGAACCACCACAACCCCGTTCCAGGAGACAAAACTTGCCACGGCCCTGTTCAGTTTCACCCGGGCCCTATTGATCCCCTTATGAGAACGTACCGCCCACCATGTCTTCCTATGCACGATGTCAGACCAAACTGTCGCCATCCCTGGAAAGGATACCCACAGTCTCAAAAAGTCAAAACGGATATCCCGAATCAACTCCCTCACCGGCTTAGACCCCAAGTCGTTTCCACCCAAATGCACAATGACAATGTCCGGGGACCGATCCCAACGAGCAGCGCGGGAAAACTCAGATAATATCCTGGACCACAAAATGCCTCGAAATCCCACCCATCGAACAACCACTGTATCTCTCCTAAAACCCAGTTGCCTACCATCTTGCCTAGTATTGGCCCAAATCGCACCCCAATGAACAAAGGAGTGTCCAAATATCCAGGCCAACAGGGGGGTCCGAACTGTAAAATATAACAACAATTAATACCAGCCTAACAAAGGCCCCACCCCCATATCATGGTACTCCCATCAACACCGAACGTAAGACAAATATCGATTAGACGTCTATCTGCCTATACGCCAAATCACCTCCGGCCCCAAACCCAAATCATCAACCTCAGATACCGCCCCAATTCTAAAGGAGTGTGACCCGAAGGAAAATGGGTCAAGGCCTAACAATGTTAGACCTTTTTTAACACCACCGTAAACTGAAACCGCAACAAGAATTCACCTTGTCGGTGCCGTAAAAGTGGGCCGGACCTACCAGGCCACAATCCCCAATAATCCTACAAACACCGATGTGGGCACATCAAACCCCCAACCACCTTCCCTAACACGACACATTTTCCTTTACCCAGCTGATCAGTCTTCGAACGACTAATCCAAAAGGCGATTTCTCCAGCCCAAAAATCCACATCCTCCGCTAACAAGCCCCCAGCCTTAACCTTATTATGGGACACCAGCTCTCCAAGTCTCAAAGCCCCGAAGAAAGCCAATGAAAACGCCAACCAAAACAGAACAGCCATAAGTGAGAACTACAAATCTCCCCCAACACCTCCCCCAAACGCTCCAACATCCCAAAAGATATGGGCCTACACGTATCTCAAGTCGAGGAACCGTTCCGAAAACCTCTTAACGCCTGCCGTATCAAGAAATCTTTTGTAACATCCACGGAACCTTGAAGCTTGAAACCAAAAGCTAAACTGTTAGGAAAGGCAATTCAGTACCACAATGGACATAGCGGTCAGAGCACATACAGTGATCTGACAATAACCCAAAATCATAGAACGAGACAACCCCAGCTGGACACCGACATGGATTTCCAATCTAATACTGGATTATAGGCTTGTAGCCATGGCAACCCCAACACGACCACATCATGCAGATTATGCAACACCAGAAAGCGAATAACCTCCTGATGTGCAGGAGCCATGCACATGGTCAGCTGGGTCCAGTATTGAGGCTTATTCTTGGCCAAAGGCGTGGCATCAATACCTCTCAATGGGATAGGACACTGCAAGGGCTCTAAGAGAAACCCACAACGCTTAGCATACTCCAAGTCCATCAAATTCAGGGCAGCGCCTGAATCCACAAATGCCATGACAGAATACGATGACAAAGAGCAGATCAAGGTAACAGACAGAAGAAATTTTGACTGTACCGTACCAATGGTGGCAGACCTAGCGAACCGCTTAGTGCGCTTAGGACAATCAGAGATAGCATGAGTGGAATCACCACAGTAGAAACACAGCCCATTCAGACGTCTGTGTTCTTGCCGTTCAACTCTGGTCAAAGTCCTATCGCACTGCATAGGCTCAGGTTTAAGCTCAGGTAATACCGCCAAATGGTGCACAGATTTACGCTCACGCAAGCGTCGACCGATCTGAATGGCCAAAGACAGACTCATTCAAACCAGCAGGCATAGGAAATCCCACCATGACATCCTTAAGGGCTTCAGAGAGACCCTTTCTGAACATAGCTGCCAGCGCAGATTCATTCCATTGAGTGAGCACGAACCACTTTCTAAATTTCTGACAATATACCTCTATCTCATCCTGACCCTGACCAAGAGCCAGCAAATTTTTCTCTGCCTGATCCACTGAATTAGGTTCATCGTACAGCAATCCGAGCGCCAGGAAAAACGCATCGATATTACTCAATGCAGGATCTCCTGGCGCAAGAGAAAATGCCCAGTCCTGAGGGTTGCCGCGCAAAAAAGAAATAACAATCAAAACCTGTTGAACTGGATCACCAGAGGAGCGAGGTTTCAAGGCCAGAAATAATTTACAATTATTTTTGAAACTCAGAAACTTAGTTCTATCTCCAAAAAACAAATCAGGAATAGGAATTCTTGGTTCTAACATAGATTTCTGATCAATAGTGTCTTGAATCTTTTGTACTCTTGCCGAGAGCTGATCCACAGATGAAGACAGACTTCTAATGTCCATCGCTACACCTGTGTACTGAACCACCCAAATGTCTAGGGGAAAAAAAGGCAAAACACAGTGCAAAGAAAAAAAATGGTCTCAAAACTTCTTTTTTCCCTCTATTGAGAATCATTAGTACTTTTGGCTTCCTGTACTGTTATGAAAGGCAATTCAGTACCACAATGGACATAGCGGTCAGAGCACATACAGTGATCTGACAATAACCCAAAATCATAGAACGAGCTCTGAGACGTGGGAACTCTGCAGACCGCAATCCCTAATCTTCTCCAAACAACACTAGAGGCAGCCGTGGATTGCGCCTAACTCTGCCTATGCAACTCGGCACAGACTGAGAAACTAACTAGCCTGAAGATAGAAAATAAGCCTACCTTGCCTCAGAGAAATACCCCAAAGGAAAAGGCAGCCCCCCACATATAATGACTGTGAGTTAAGATGAAAAGACAAACGTAGAGATGAAATAGATTCAGCAAAGTGAGGCCCGACTTTCTTAACAGAGCGAGGATAGAAAAGGTAACTTTGCGGTCTACACAAAACCCTAAAGAAAACCACACAAAGGGGGCAAAAAGACCCTCCGTACCGAACTAACGGCACGGAGGTACACCCTTTGCGTCCCAGAGCTTCCAGCAAAAAATTAGACAAGCTGGACAGAAAAAATAGCAAACAAATAGCAAAGAAGAACTTAGCTATGCAGAGCAGCAGGCCACAGGAATGATCCAGGGAAAAGCAAGTCCAACACTGGAACATTGACAGGAAGCCAGGATCAAAGCATTAGGTGGAGTTAAGTAGAGAAGCACCTAACGACCTCACCAGATCACCTGAGGGAGGAAACTCAGAAGCCGAAGTACCACTTCCCTCCACCAACAGAAGCTCACAGAGAGAATCAGCCGAAGTACCACCTGTGACCACAGGAGGGAGCTCTGCCACAGAATTCACAACACCAAACCAGCTATAAATTTGTTCAATTTCGACACCGACCAACCCCATTCCTCCGCCGACCCTATCAGTAACAAAACCGCCATAACCTTATCACCATCTGATTCTACCGTACCCAACTGCTCCAACCACCGTTCCCACATATGCCACGACGATTCATAACCTGACAACGTCTGTCCCGACACCGAGGCCTGTATCAACCGACCGCCTCGTCCACAACAATCCGCCACAAATGTGAAGGGCATGCTGTTCCTGCATCCTCCACGTCTGGTGCCAACTTCCGGAAACGCTCCCACTGCAAACGAGACAAAGCATGCGCTATAGAGTTTTTAACGCCAGGAACATGTACAGCTGATATCCATGCATTCAATTCCAGGCACCGCAGTACCAACTCCCAAACCAGTCTGATTACCGGGGGAGAGGAAGAAGAAAGGCTATTAATCACCGCTACCACACTCAAGTTATCGCAATGGAAACGCACATGCTGCCCCAAATAAACACTGAGACCACAATTGGAAGCAGCTCAAGCAATGCCAAATTTTTTGCTAAACTGGTTTCGCACCACCAATCGGGCCACATGCCAACACTCCATTTTCCTCCGCAATAGGCCCCGTAACCAACACTGCCCGCCGTGTCCGTAAAAATCTCGCAGTCAAAATCATTCAGTTCCTCCTGTTGAAACAAAGCCCTGCCATTATAATTTTCCAAAAAACGCCGCCAGACAATTAAATCCTCCCTATGGTCTTTATTCAAACGAATGAAATGATGTGCCGACCGCCCTCCAGCAGTCGCTCTGGATAATCTCTGGCAAAAAATTCTACCCATAGGCATCATACGGCATGCAAAATTCAAACACCCTAACAGCGACTGTAACTCTTTCAATGTAACCTTCCGCAACTTTTCGCATCTCAGCACCTCCTGCCGTAGAGAAGACAACTTATCCTCAGGCAGCCTAAACTCCATCCTCTCTGAATCTATAAGAATTCCCAGAAAGCTCAACACCGTGCAAGGGCCCTCCGTTTTTCCCTGTGCTAACGGCACGCCAAAGTGTCCCGCCACCCATTTCATGGTAGCCAGCAAATTCCCACACAAAAGAGAATCTGGCGGGCCGACAAACAAAAAATCATCCAAGTAATGGATTACTGACGGGACCTGTGAAACATCTCGAACAACCCACTCAAGAAAAGTACTAAAAGACTCAATCAGCGAGCACGAAATCGAACAGCCCATATGCAAACACCTATCCAAATAAAAAACCCCATTCCAAAAACATCCCAATAGAGGAATGCAACCGGAAGCAATCTGAAAGCTGATTCAACATCTGTCTTAGCCATTAATGCATCGGCGCCATACCTATGCACCCATTGTACCGCAGCATCAAAAGATGTATATACCACGGAGCATAGCTCCTCAGCAATGCCATCGTTAACTGACTGGCCTTTTGGATATGACAGGTGTTGCCGTAACTATGTCCGCCTGTAAATTAGCTGACCTCAAGTTCTTTTTAGAAAAAGGGATAGCATGAGTAGGATGAGGAATCCGAAAACCCTCAGAAAAACCTTCCCAAAGTAACCTCGCCTTTTCCCGATCCGGATACTTATTTAGATAGGGGGCCATCTTTTGAACCTTCACTGGTGTCACCCCCTTGACCGCCACCCACTGCTGGTTTACCCCTTGCCTTTTTAAAACATTTGGCCGCTCCATGAGAGGCCCCGCTGCAGTGAGAACAGACATGCTTGAACTTACATGTATTGCCGTACTTGCATTGGCCGTCATTAAACTGCCAACACATCCCTGTTTTGTCCTTTGCCCCCTGTGTCCCCTGTCCACCACCTCCCTGTCCCGACTGCTGACCGCTACTCCCCCCGCCCCCATGAAAGGACTGCCCAAACCGCGTTGGTGTCATAACTTTCAACCACAACCCTATGTCTTTTTTATCCCATTTTATCTCGGGCCTGACCGCCTTCCTTTGCCGAAACTGTTCGTCTTACCGGAGCCACGCCTGGCCCCTGCACGCCCTATGTGCTTCCCCAATGGCATCCAAGTAACAAAAAAGGCCCGAACAATTTTCAGGAAACTTTTCCCCAATAACACTCGCCAAAATGGCGAAAGCCTGCTGCCAATTCACTAATGTCTGAGGTATTAGTCGCCAATAGGGTTGAGCGAAACGGGTCGAAAATTTTCAAAAGTCGCCGACTTTTGGCAAGGTCGGGTTTCATGAAACCCGACCCGACCCCTGTGTGGGGTCGGCCATGAAGTTGGCGATCTTTTGAATCTGGAATCGGAATTCCGATACCGATTCCCGATATGTTTAAGATATCGGGAATTGGTATCGGAATTCAGATTTAAGTGTAAAATAAAGAATTAAAATAAAAAATATCGCAATACTTACCCTCTGACGCGCCCTGGTACTAACCGGGAACCTTCCTCCTTCGAATCAGCGCTTCCAGGACCTTGCGGTGACGTCGCGGTGACGTCGCGGCTTGTGATTGGTCGCGCGGCTGCCCATGTGACCGCTCGCGCGACCAATCAGAAGCCGTGACGTCACCGCGACGTCACCGAAGGTCCTGCAAGAGCTGATTCTTAGGAAGGAAGGCTGTCGGAAAGAAGCAGGGCACGTCCGAGGGTGAGTATATACCTAATAGGAATATACTCACCCTCGGACGCACCCTGCTTCTTTCCGGCAGCCTTCCTTCCTAAGAATCAGTCCTTCCAGGACCTTCGGTGACGTCGCGGTGACGTCGCGGCTTGTGATTGGTCGCGCGAACGGTCACATGGGCGGCCGCGCGACCAATCACAAACCGCGACGTCACCGCAAGGTCCTGGAAGGGCTGATTCGAAGGAGGAAGGTTCCCGGTTAGTACCAGGGCGCGTCAGAGGGTAAGTATTGTGATATTTTTTATTTTAATTCTTTATTTTACACTAAAATATGGATCGCAGGGCCTGAAGGAGAGTTTCCTCTCCTTCAGACCCTGGGAACCATGGAAACCCAATGCACTGCATTGGGTTTCGGGTTTCGGCCGACCCCGACCCCAACTTTTTTATAGGATCGGCCGATTTCACTCGACCCGACTTTTGAAAAAGTCGGGTTTCGTGAAACCCGACCCGATCCTATAAAAGTAAAGGTCGCTCAACCCTAGTCGCCAACGCCTCTTTTCCTCTTCCTTTTTACTATCCTTCTTCTTTCCCTTGTCTAAATTAAATTTCTCCAAAGGAAGGAGGGAGAAAATCTCCACATATTCATCCTTCCAAATTTTTTCCTTTATTTCCTTTTCCAAATGAGCCCCTAAAGGCCCTTTAAAACACACATAAACCTCCCCTTTCGCTCTATTGTCCAATTTAATCGTATCACCTTTGTCCTTTTCCGTTTGAACCGACACCCCCGCCAACGATGCTTGTTCCATACCACTCAATCTGTCTGACCCAAATGCCCCTCCTGCACCCTGACCAGACGCCGGCAACCATGCTCCCACAGGAGAAAACCGTGAACTATCTAGGCCCCCCATCCAGCCTCCTCAAAATCTGTGACATACCCGCCAAAAGCTCCCTAACACCAGGAACCCCAAAAGTTCCAGCCCCTCCTCTCCCTGCCAAATCAACCCCCATATTCCAGCTGTCCCCCAAATCCCCAGACCAAAATCCACTATCCAGCACCGAAAAAGGATTAGACTCATACTCACGAGGCTGCGCAGGTGCTGTGTCCCCGCCAGCCATGCTTCCAGAGTCCTGTCGTTCTTCATATTCGCGTGGGTCACTCCCGGATCCTGAGTCCTCTGCGCTGCTGTGTTGCTCGTGGCCAACGCCCCTGGCCTCCTTGTCACCAGGGAGGACTGGAGCAGAAGAAGCGGACCTCTCTCTCGATCTCCTCGCCGACCTCGACCTGGCAGCTGCCAGTCCGTCTCCATGCGTGTCTTCCTGCTGGGCCCTGCTGCGAGCCCCAACCTCTGTTGCTGTACGACCTCTCCGCACTAAGCCAGGCTGAGGGCCTGGAATCCACCTGCCCGCTGACCTGCCTCTAAAGTCGCCAGCCCTGCCAGGCACCCACGGGGTGTCCAACCCCGGGTTACCCGCCGCCGTGACGGCATCCTCGCGCCCCTGCTCTGCCGCAGATCCTTTCAAGCTCTGCCTCCTTGCCGTCGCCGGTGCCACGGTCCATGCCGCTCCCAGCCAGGTGGTACCTCTCCTCACCGCCGCCATAACTGCCACATGTCCCGGATCCGCAGCCTCTTCCGGTGCAGCCCTCGCCTCTGATCGGGCCTGCACCGCAGCTGCTCCAGATCGCCGACCCACGCCAGCAGCACCGGCCGGTGAATTCCTGCTGGAGGGCGGGCTGGGCTGGGTTGCTGCACCGCGGCCTGCACCCTCCACAGGGTCCCGGGAGGGGCTCCGCGGCCGGCGTCTGCCGGGCATACTCGCCTCTGGGGATAGTCGCTCCGGGGGACGGGTCCTCCTCGATCTGGTCCCCTGGCTTCTTGGTCCTCCAGCCAACCGCCCCGTCTGGACCGCGCCATCTCACGCAGCTGAGCCATCATGTGGCCATCTTAAACACGTCTTCTCTCACTGCTGACGTAAAAGATAATGTCCCTTCCCGCACTTTTCCCTTCAAACCCGCCCCACAACCTAAACCCACCCCTTTCTCCACCCCCGTGAACCAATCCCCACTGCTCCCTGATTTATTTCCAAAAATGCTCCCACTCCCCTTGGCAACGCAGTCATGGGGGGCTTTTGTTTAACTGCGTTACTACAGCCCCCCCCCCCCCCCCCGCTGGAGAAATGGCAATTTGTGGTACAGCAGGTCCAGGTCTCAGGACATTTGGCTTCTGCATTGGGGTTTCAGATGGACCCCGTTAAGGTCCAAGCAGTCCTTGATTGCTTCTAACCAAGTAACCTGAAAGCGTTACAGAGATTTCTTGTAGTTGAGATACTGAGGAACAAACAAGCGAAAAATAGGGTCTTATCTGATAACAAGATATAATGAGAATAGAGGAGTATTACACTCACCTGATAGAGCGGCACCTCAGCAACATGTTCAATGCATAAATCAGCTGCTGCAGGACACGGGGCCAAAGACCGAGCAGAATAGCTGATACGGGTATAATGTGTCTGTACCTGCACTGCTGATGAAGACTGTCAGATATGGAGATTTCCTTAAATACGTTTATTCACATAGGCTTTCAAAGTCAACGCGTTTCAAAGTCAAGCAGGACCTCTTCCTTAGGACAAAACCTGATAGCGGATGAACATGTCAAGCTTAAAACGTTTTATATGGAGTGTTTTTGAAAAAAAAAGTCAAACAAAGCACGATATGTGAAGGTTCATGAGAAAGTCCATCAAACAAAGATAAATTATGGTTCATGAAAAAAAACATTTACATACATTAATTATATTAAAAAGTGCTTATGAATGAAGTGAGGTCACCTAAAAGAATGAATAAACATGTATGTGATGTGAATGAGAAAGTTCTGGCCAGTAAATAAATCCTTTATAAATGGTGTTATTGAGTTGTGTCAGTAGTTTCCTATATGAGGTGTGACCTGCTGTTCTGGTGCGATTTCTCCCTGATGAAGCCGCCTGTTTTGCGGCGATACGCGTCGGATCCTATCCCGCACCTGCTTTTTTTCCCCCCTTGGCTCATGCTGGCTCCGTCTCCAATATCTGGACTCCTGGTATCTGGGTTTATTTATCCTTAGATTCTGGCATGCTTTATTTCTGCCGCCTCCATCTGCTCTCCTATCGTTCATTGTGCATTGAATCTTCCTTACAAGAATGTTATTTATCTTTCTGCACCCATACGGTACTGTGACATCGGTTTAGGTATATATATTTTCCATCCGCACACTGTGTCTGGATATATGCATATTGAGATCTGTATGGTACATTACTTAGGAGCCAGGTTTTGTATTTTTCACATATTTTGCTCGTTTGCATTTTTTGCACATTATTGCATATTGTTTTCTGTGTGAAAAATAAAGTGGGGGGACTCTGGGTGCTCATCATTGCCCCTATACTAGGGTATGGTTTCTTGTATAGGTATCTGTTTGTATTTTAGTGTTTTTAACTGTAGTTTGTGCTGCGTGTTCCCACCAATAAAGCTTTTTTGACTTTTATATTATCTGAGGTGTTCCCAGTATATAGGCATGATCTTTTTTCTGTGTGTTTTCTGGTGTTCTGGAAGGTTCTGAAGTCACAGGTATAGTGGTGTAAAACTGGGCACCACTAGTGAACTTGATGGATCAGCATCGGACTGAAGAAATAGGATTATTGGAAAAGAATCCATTGAAGCAGAAGACAAATCCGTAACCCAATGGTTAATAAGTAATAAGAATGAATGTCAGCCTGGGGTGTTACATAGTGAGAAATGGAAGTGCTGACAACACAAGAATGTGACTGGATCTTGTATGTGACGGCTGTCTATTCGAAGAGCGCGTGTTGGTTCCTGATCGCGGCTGTTCTGGTGACAGGAGACATAAACCTAGTGAGCATGTATTGGGGTCAAGCTACTATGGTGGAAGCGGATAGGAAGTGTGGTAAATTGCGCTCAAAATTGTGCCATTTCAGGGCTCCATAGAATTTTTGTTGTTGTGGCATTGCAACTTATTGACACAATTTTGCTGACCCCTCAAAAAATACAGGCCACATATTTTACAGTGTGGTATCTCCGTGACACACCTCATCTATCTGTGGGCTACAAATTGTGGCATTTGAGGCCTCCATTGAACTGTTTTTGCTCTGTGTTATCCTAGTTATTGACACCAGTTTGCTAAAAAAAATATTGTTACCTACAGGGCAGATATTGTAAACTGTGGTTTTCCCGCACACGGATCACATATAAGTTCGCTCCAAATTCAGCCATTTGTAGTGAACGTGGAAAATATTGTAGTCCATTTAAAATGGGCAAGGCGCGTGGCAAGGGATGGGGAAGTGGACCTGATGGTGATGGTGCATGCAGAGATCAAGGCTGTAGGCAAGCTGAAAGTGGGCCACAACAAACACCCACATTTATAGCAAAAATGTTGGATCACAAGTATCCATACACACCACTCAGAAAGAGGTATAATAAAAGTATACATTTTATTGAAAAATATATATTCCAAAAATTCATTAAAATATTAACAGACAGAGTAAGAGGAAAAGAGTGTACTCAAGTAAAACACACATGGTAAAGTGGGAAAATACTGGGTTATGGGATAGTAGAGAGACTTAAATGACACACATCTCATTCAGAGATCTTATTTATTACGTCCCACTCATGCTGAGTACAGCAGATAGTAAAGAGCTAACAGTGCAAAAAGTGCAGAACGGAGTATCGCATGTAAAGTCTAAGACATACCCATATCAAGGTCAGAAGCCTGTCCACCGTACCACTGACGCCCCAACGCGCGTTTCGCGGAGTGCTTTCTCAAGAGGAGGTGTGTCACATTTGCTGGCTCGACCTTCCTGTCCCAATTACTAGGGAACCGCAGCAGTATTGAAGCCAGAGCAGTGTGAAAAGGTTGTTGGTTGGATGGTGGATAATAGAAAATAGAAAAAAATGGGAACCTAAAACATCACATTTAATAAGACTATTAAAATGACTGACACAACAACAAAAATCAAACCTATATTTTGCAAAAGCTAACCAGATAGGAAGCTGATTGTAAGTCTAGAGACCACTAGTTAATATAGGCAGACTTCCCTGCTCTTTTAACTTGAAACAGTCACTAAACTGATAGACATTTATAATAAAGCAGAGGAAACACACAAGGTACATAGATCCAAAAGAATAATAGTACCACTGCTAGTAATATAGAAAAGGAAGGGGAAGTAAAAAAGCCTACGTAATACCCTAACACCTTCCCCTATACTAAATACACCCTACCTGACAGCAGAGGTTGGCACCCTAGATCAGCGCAGTGGCCCCCCACTCGGTGGCGGCTCACCCTCACTGGAGCACTCAACAAACGCCCTACACCTCAAAAAAAAGAGGCCAAAGGATAGTTGTTCATTTAACCCTATTGGGTAGATGGAGCCCAATCTGTGAATCCATCTTGTCTCATGTTGCAGTATCAACCTATCCCAATCACCACCCCGTAGTGGTTTATTGACTTTCTCAATACCCATACATTTCAGTGCGGTTCGATCACCTCCATGGGCAAGGTTCACATGTCTCGGTAACGGGGTGTCCCTCTTTTTCACAATGTCTCTCAAACGTTCTCTAACTCTCCTCCTAAACTCTCTAATCATTTTGCCAACATATACAAGATCACAACTGCAAATTGCTCTATAAAAAATACCTTTGCTTCTACAATTAATGAAGGACCTGATCTCAAACTTATTTACATTGTTGGTAGGAAAGAAAAATTTACCCACTTTGATGTTTTTGCAGGCTATGTAACCACTACATTTATAGCACCCAGTGATATTAGAGGTCAAACAAAGATTTCTGTGGTGATTGGTAAAAGTGACTACGTACCAAACGATCTATAATGGACTTCACCTTTTTGAAAAGTGATCTGGGGAAATGTTGGCAAAAGGTCCTCAATATCACGATCCATTTTTAAAATTTCTTCATCAAAATTTGCCTCAAATCATTTGCACTATTGTTAAACGTGGTTATGAAACGGAGGCCAGAATATTCATCTTTTTTTCACCGAAACTGGAGTCAATAAATCATCTCTCTCCTTCTTTTTAACCTCGTTAAAGTCCCCCCTCAAAACAAGATCAGGGTACCCCCTTTCACTGAATTGATTCCGTAGGTCATGTTCCTGTCTCACAAAATTACTGTTATCCGAGCAGTTCCTAAGTACCCTCATGTACTGCCCTTTAGGAATGCCTTTTTTTCAATGCTAAAGGGTTCCCACTCTCCCATCTAAGCAGGGAGTTTGTGGTGGTGGATTTCCTGTGAATACTGGTGCCCAAAGAGCCAACAGACATCCTCTTAGTCAGTACATCCAGGAAGGCGAGTTTCAATAAGTTCCACTCAAATGTGAAGGTAAGTCCAAGATCTTTAGAATTAAGTTTAGCAACCTATTCAGAGAAGGAGTCACCTGTGCCTCTCCATATAACGAACACGTCATCAATGAATCTTAACCAATGAATCTTTAAAAAGATGTGTAGTAGAGGGGTTACAAGGACACTAAACTTCAGGAGGGCAAATTTCCAACGGATGAGAGAGGATCTTGGTGCAATTAACTGGGATGATGTCCTGAGACACAAAAATACACAAAGAAAATGGGAGACGTTTATTAGCATCCTGGATAGGACCTGTGCACAGTATATACCGTATGGGAATAAACATACTAGAAATAGGAGGAAACCAATATGGCTAAATAGAGCTGTAAGGGGCGCAATAAGTGACAAAAAGAAAGCATTTAGAGAATTAAAGGAAGTAGGTAGTGAGGAGGCATTAAATAAGTACAGAAAATTTAATAAATTCTGTAAAAAGCAAATCAAGGCAGCAAAGATTGAGACAGAGAGACTCATTGCCAGAGAGAGTAAAAATAATCCTAAAATATTCTTTAACTACATAAATAGTAAGAAACTAAAAAATGATAGTGTTGGCCCCCTTAAAAATAGTCTGGGTGAGATGGTGGATGAGGATGAGGAAAAGGCCAATATGCTAAATGACTTTTTTTCATCAGTATTTACACAAGAAAATCCCATGGCAGACAAAATGACTAGTGATAAAAATTCCCAATTAAATGTCACCTGCTTAACCCAGCAGGAAGTGCGGCGGCGTCTACAAATCACTAAAATTGACAAATCTCCGGGCCCGGATGGGATACACCCTCGAGTACTGCAGGAATTAAGTACAGTCATTGATAGACCATTATTTTTAATCTTTAAAGACTCCATAATAACAGGGTCTGTGCCACAGGACTGGCGTATAGCAAATGTGGTGTCAATATTCAAAAAGGGAACAAAAACTGAACTCGGAAATTATAGGCCAGTAAGCTTAACCTCTACTGTGGGTAAAATCCTGGAGGGCATTCTAAGGGACGCTATACTGGAGTATCTGAAGAGGAGTAACCTCATGACCCAGTATCAGCACGGGTTTACTAGGGACCGTTCATGTCAGACTAATTTGATCAGTTTCTATGAAGAGGTAAGTTCCGGATTGGACCAAGGGAACCCAGTGGATGTAGTGTATATGGACTTTTCAAAAGCTTTTGATACGGTGCCACACAAAAGGTTGATACATAAAATGAGAATAATGGGGATAGGGGAAAATATGTGCAAGTGGGTTGAGAGCTGGCTCAGGGATAGGAAACAAAGGGTGGTTATTAATGGAGCACACTCGGACTGGGTAGCGGTTAGCAGTGGGGTACCACAGGGGTCAGTATTGGGCCCTCTTCTTTTTAACATATTTATTAATGACCTTGTAGGGGGCATTCAGAGTAGAATTTCAATATTTGCAGATGACACTAAACTCTGCAGGGTAATCAATACAGAGGAGGACAATTCTATATTACAGGATGCTTTATGTAAACTAGAAGCTTGGGCTGATAAATGGCAAATGAGCTTTAATGGGGATAAATGTAAGGTCATGCACTTGGGTAGAAGTAATAAGATGTATAATTATGTGCTTAATTCTAAAACTCTGGGCAAAACCGTCAATGAAAAAGACCTGGGTGTATGGGTGGATGACAAACTCATATTCAGGGGCCAGTGTCAGGCAGCTGCTACAAAGGCAAATAAAATAATGGGATGCATTAAAAGAGGCATAGATGCTCATGAGGAGAATATAATTTTACCTTTATACAAGTCACTAGTTCGGCCACACTTAGAATACTGTGCACAGTTCTGGTCTCCGGTGTTTAAGAAAGACATAGCTGAACTGGAGCGGGTGCAGAGAAGAGCGACCAAGGTTATTAGAGGACTGGGGGGTCTGCAATACCAAGATAGGTTATTACACTTGGGGCTATTTAGTTTGGAAAAACGAAGACTAAGGGGTGATCTTATTTTAATGTATAAATATATGAGGGGACAGTACAAAGACCTTTCTGATGATCTTTTTAATCATAGACCTGAAACAGGGACAAGGGGGCATCCTCTGCGTTTGGAGGAAAAAAGGTTTAAGCATAATCACAGACGCGGATTCTTTACTGTAAGAGCAGTGAGACTATGGAACTCTCTGCCGTATGATGTTGTAATGAGTGATTCATTACTTAAATTTAAGAGGGGACTGGATACCTTTCTGGAAAAGTATAATGTTACAGGGTATATACACTAGATTCCTTGATAGGGCGTTGATCCAGGGAACTAGTCTGATTGCCGTATGTGGAGTCGGGAAGGAATTTTTTTCCCCAATGTGGAGCTTACTCTTTGCCACATGTGTTTTTTTTGCCTTCCTCTGGATCAACATGTTAGGGCATGTTAGGTTAGGCTATGGGTTGAACTAGATGGACATATAGTCTTCCTTCAACCTTAATAGCTATGTAACTATGTAACTATGTAACCACAATAGGGCCCTGTCATTGCCTTCAATCCCAGTCTCGCCAAAGACTATAGTTTTCCCCCACCAGCCCAGGAGCAAATTAGCATACAAAGGAGCACAGGGTCTCCCCATCACTGTGCCCCTGAGCTGATGGAAGTACTTACCGTTAAGGGTAAATTTTCCTGACAAAAACCGGACATTTCTGCCAGAAATCCGCATGCGTTTTTACCGCGATTTTACCGCGATTTTGACGCGTTTTTGACGCGTTTTTTGTGCGTTTTTTGTGCGTTTTTCCCAAATGCATAGAATTGCGGGAAAAACGCAGAAAATCCGCAAAAATAATGAACATGCTAATTTTTTTACCGCAATGCGTTTTTTTCGCGGAAAAAAACGCATCCATGTGCACATAACATGCAGAATGCATTCTAAATAATAGAATGCATAATGTATGCATTTTTAATGAGTTTTTATAGCGTTTTTACGGCGAAAAACCGCGGAAAAAACGCGAAAAAACCTGAACGTGTGCAAATAGCCTTAAGGTGAAGTAGTTGTGCGTCAATAAAACATCAAGACACTCAAGTATGAAGTCATTATGATTACTCAAATGGCGCCCCCCACTTCTCAAGTAATAGTCTACCACCTCAAGCCTCTTATGATGAGGAATTGATGAATAAAGAGCCTCAACGTCAATACTACCAAGAATAGTGTCAGCGTCAAGAATCAGGCCCTCAATTATCTTCAACAAATCTGTTGTATCTCGTGTGTATGAGCTTAGGGCCAAGACAAAGGGATTTAAAATTTTGTCCAAATAGACAACAAGATTCCTTGTCAGACTTCCTCTCCCTGACACAATGGGTCTACCCCTCAAAGGGGATAGGCCCTTGTGAACTTTAGGGAGACAGTAGATTGTGGCCGTTATAAGGAATTTTGGTACAATGAAATCCATCTCAGTTTTATCAGTGACTGCTAAGGAGAGACCATGTGTGGTGATATCCTAAAATTCATTAAGAAATGTCTCAGTGGGATTTGATGGAAGTACACGATAGAAATTCTTGTCACGTAAAATACGCAAACACATTTGTTTATAATCAGAGGTGTCCATGACCACAACGTTACCACCTTTATCTGAAGGCTTGATTATAACTCTGTGGTCCTTTTCAAGACAACACAGTGCAGAGATCTCCTTCATGTTAAATTATAACGAACTTCAGAGGAGGTCTTATCAAGATTTTCAATGTCCTTCGAAACTAAATTGAGGAAAATATCAATAGATGTTAAGTCCGCTTGAGGAGGAGGCATCTTTTTACTTTGAGCTAAGATCCGTAAAAGGACTTTCACCCCTGGTGTTAGGGTTTACATCAGACAGGTCATAGAGTAATCTAATGTCCTCCAACATTGAGTCAGGAACCCCCAGACTCTCAATCATTTTTTTAATCTTCTTGGATGTGAAATTTCTTCCATTTAAGCTTACGGATAAAAAGGTGAAGATTAGTGATGAGCGAGCACTAAAATGCTCGGGTGCGCATTGCTCGGGTTGAGCAAATTGGAATACTCAGGCACTTGACTCGAGCAACGAGCCCAATTTAAGTTTATGGGAAACCTGAGTACTTTTACCACGATCCACCCCCCGGGGGGGGCCTTTTAAGGTCTAAAGTTGTCTGAAAATGATGGAAACACTGCTCAAATGACATGGGAACATCATGGGGATCGCCCCTGGAAGCATTTCTGACTCCAAGGTCACAGCTGTAAGCAATGTTGTCATTTTCACGCCATTTTTACAGGTGCACCAAAAAACATACAAAAACAAAACCAAAATGGATTTTGCTGGTAAAGTTGTTAAGATACATTTTTTTCCAGGGTAATGACTTGTATATAAGGCAAAATAATTAACCCCAGATCGAAATGTTCCTCCACCACTTGGGCTTTGTTCACACGCAGCGTTTTTGATGCGTTTTTCAACTTTAACATTGCTTTCAACCAATACAAATGCATTCACTGGGAAATGTCATTGTAACATGTAACACCCCTAGCTGGCCATGTGGTGTGTGACACATAAGGAGACCCATCTTGTTTCATTTATGAAGGAGGGTCTCTTAAAGTCACAGAGCCTATTTTTAGAGGGGCATCAGGCGGAATTAATATTCTTAAAGGGCCATTATTATACAGTGGGTATCCTATGCTGTTATTGCCTATGCAGTGAGTGGCTGGGCTGCCAAGAATTAGGACTCACCACAATACCCCTTTCATGAGAGGTGTTATGAACTGGTGGTTTAGGAGCAACATGAAACGAGCTCTGAAGGAGGTGTTACCTGTACTGACCGCAGTTCCTAAGCTCAACACAACACTAGAAATAACCGTGGAATGTTCCTGTCACTCCCTAGACACCTCGTCACAGCCTGAGAACTAACTACCCCTAAAGATAGAAACAGGAAAGCTATCTTGCCTCAGAGAAAATCCCCAAAGGATAGATAGCCCCCCACAAGTAATGACTGTGATTGGAGAGGGAAAAGACATACATAGAATGAAACCAGGATGTAGCAAAGGAGGCCAGTCTAGCTAGATAGATAGTATAGGACAGGATACTGTGCGGTCAGTATTAAAAACTAGAAAAATCCACACAGAGTTTACAAAAATCTCCACACCTGACTAAAGGTGTGGAGGGTAAATCTGCTTCCCAGAGCTTCCAGCTTAACTGAAAAAATCCATACTGACAAGCTGGACAAAACATAGAATGTACAGTACAATTAAGTCCACAACATGTGGACAGAAAAGAGCAAAGCAAGGACTTATCTTTGCTGAACTGGTCAGGAAATCAGGGAAATCCAAGCAGAGATGTGAATCCAACCAGGAACCATAGACAAGTGGCACTGGCTGAAGGGAAGAGCCAGGCATAAAAGCCGAACAGAAAGACAATCAGTGGAAGCAGCTGCAGACTGCTAAATCCAAGGAGCAACCATACCACTTAAAACCACCGGAGGGAGCCCAAGAGCAGAACTCACAAACGTGCCACTTACAACCTGTTCTGTCCCCACATGAGGCGAATGGAGGTGTGGTTGATTAATAAGTGTTGTGAGAGAGAAACGTACCTCCGTATTTCTTCGATGTGAGGCAGACAGGACCAATGCTGCTCAGCATCTGAAGAGATGATGCACTCCAGGGATTGTGTAATCCAGACTTGTTTATTTTGTAGATCTGGACATACAGCGTATAACTGGTAATACAGAACTTCTCCAGAAATGCAGGGTAGACAGGGTACAGTAAGATGTAGCACCAAGTGTGTCTGCAAGTGTGAGCAGCATGAGAGAGTGGTCGAAAGACTGATGCCTTCCTAAGCCCAGTTCAAAAGCACGTCCTCTCACAACAGAAAGTAAACTGGAAATGGCTGCCAGAGGAAGAGAAGATTTGACCCCTGAACCGGATGTAAGACATGCCCACAAGAAATACATGAAAAACAAGCTGCCATACAGAAAAAGGCCATTGGGTGGCAGCAGAGTAAAATATAACAACATACATGGAAACTGAGGAATATACATGGAACAGCACACTCCCCGTCTGAAATTCCGTAAGGGATTTCACTATATTAATGTCCGTGAAATAAAGTCCAACAACCTAGAAAATGAAACCAAACATGCATGTAATGCAATAATAACTTTAAACAAGATAAACATTAAGCCAGTTTCTGAGATAATCCAAAGGAAAACCCATCTTCGGATCAGAGAAGCCGCACTAGGCCAAACTTTCTCTGACCCACTGTAATCCAATGGGTAAAGTACTAGTGCAGTGTTCTGTTGGTAGTTTATCCTACCGGAATGTCCTCGATAGTGAGTATTTTTTGGCAGACGTGCCAACCATGACAGTCTTTGTCTCCATGTGGCTTGTGATAAGATCTCGCAATGTGGACTAACCTTGCAATAGTCTTAATGAGTTTCATCCAATTGGAGAAGCGTTCAAAGCGCTGACAACCGAGGGTGGAGGTTGGTTTTGCATTCGTGGCCAGAGCACTGACCTCGGAGCGGACTTCTGGATCATCGTCCGGATCCTGGATGCTGAAGACTTCCTGAACACATTCACTTCCCTTCTGTTCCAGCAGAAACTTTGGACCTGAAAGCCAAGAAGAGTTAGCAAAGGAATTTATAGACATAGGTCTAGTGGCATGGTCGGCTGGATTAAGTTCAGATGGGATATAGTGCCACTGTTCAGGTTTGGAAGACCTTCTTATTCTCTCAGTGCGGTTACTGACGTACACGTAGAAGCGCCTTGTTTGGTTGTAGATGTAACCTAAGACAACTTTACTGTCACTGTAGTATTGTACGTCATCTATGTGAGTGTCCAGCTCATGCTGAATAAAGTCTGCGAGTTCTACTGCAAGCATAGCCCCACAGAGTTCCAGCCTGGGAATAGTGTGGTCAGGCTTGGGAGCCAACTTAGCTTTGCCGAAAACGAACCCAACATGATCTTGATTGTCAGATCCCGTTACCTTCAGGTAGACAACAGCTGCAATGGCCTCCGTGGATGCATCCGAGAACACATGGAGTTCCGTCCTAGTGCTAGCAGCAAGTGAGATTCCAGCGTAGCATCTCGTTATATGGATTTTATCCAAGGCACACAAAGACTGCTTCCAGGTTTCCCATTTTGGTTCCTTATCAGGAGGTAGAGGGGTATCCCAGTCCTTGACAGTTTCGGACAGCTGTCTCAGAAGGGATTTACCTTGTATGGTAATTGGTGCTACGAATCCCAGTGGGTCATACAGGCTATTTACCACTGACAGGACACCACGTTTAGTGAATGGTTTGTCTGCACAGTTGATTTGGAATCCGAAGGTGTCGGCTGACAGGTTCCACCTCAGGCCTAAGCTTCTCTGCACAGGCGGACGGTCTGGTCCCAGGTCTATGTCCTTGAATCCAGGTGCGTGGTCGCTTGACTCAAAGGCTCTCATGACAGCCGGGCTGTTTGAAGCAATTTTGTGCAGTCTAAGCTTAGCTCGGTACAGCATATGTTGGGTCCTTTTGAGTAGGTCGATTGCAGCTTCTTCTGTAGGTAGAGATTTTAGTCCATCATCTACGTAGAAGTCTTTCTCTACAAAGTCTCTGGCGTCTGTTCCATACTCGGACTCTCCTTCTTGTGCGGTTCTCCGCAGGCCATATGTTGCCACAGCGGGTGAAGGGCTGTTCCCGAATACGTGCACCCGCATGCGATACTCCACCATCTCTTTGCTGGGGTCATTGTCCTTGTACCACAGGAACCTGAGGAAATTCCTGTGGTCCTCTCGGACTATGAAACAGTGGAACATCTGTTCAATGTCGGCGGTGATGGCAATGGGCTCTTTCCTGAACCTCATCAACACTCCTACTAAGTTGTTTGTCAGATTAGGACCTGTGAGGAGGACATCATTGAGAGATACGCCTTGATGTTTGGCGCTTGAATCAAAGACAACTCTAATTTGTTTAGGTTTCTTTGGGTGATATACTCCAAATGAGGGTAGGTACCAGCACTCCTCATTTTCCTTTAAGGGAGACGCTGGCTCCGCATGGTTGTTATGGAATATTTTGCCCATAAAGGTGACAATGTGTTCTTTCATCTCTGGTTTATTGCTTAGCGTGCGCTGGAGAGAGTTAAATCTGGACAAGGCTTGTTCACGATTGTTCGGGAGCCTTACCCTGGTAGCTCGGAAGGGTAAGGGGAAAACCCAGTGATTGGTTTCGTCCTTAAGGAACTCATTGTCCATTATCCTGACAAATTCCTTGTCTTCCATAGATGGGGCTACTTTGTTGTCATCCTTAGTGGTATGAAACACCAATTTTCCCAAGTCGTCTGCATAGGGAGAAGGGATAACATCAGGCAGCTGTACAGAATCTGGAAGCTTTTCCTTCACCTCATAGTGATGAGGACATGGTTTGCAGAAGGTAGTGCGCCCGTCTCGGCGTACGTACGTCTTAAAGGAGTGGACTCCTGTTTGGTCCAAGCATACATTTCCTATGACTACCCACCCCAAGTCAAGTCTCTGGGCGTAGGGGGCGTAGTCAGGACCATTACACTGTTGGTGGACCTTATGTATCCTCAAATTGTCTCTGCCGAGCAGAAGTAGGATTTCAGCATCTGTGTCCAAAGGTGGGATAACGCTGGCTAGGTGCCTTAAGTGTGGTTGGTGGAAAGCAGCTTCCGGGGTAGGGATCTCATCCCTTTGGTCTGGTATTTGATCGCATTCAATTAGCGTAGGTAGGGGTATTTCTACGTCTTCATTGACAGGAGAAGCGATGAAACCTTGTGCTCTTCTGCCGCTAGTCTCTATGCGCCCCGAGCAAGTATTCAGAGTGTAGGGCGTTGCTGGTCCCTTGATTCTAAAGGCTTCAAAGAACTTAGGTCCAGCTAGGGATCGATTGCTCTGATCGTCAATGATGGCATACATTTTTACAGCCTTCTCTGGTTGCCCTTCTGGATAGACTCTGATTAGGCATATCCTGGCACAGCATTTAGCACTTTGATTCTCCCCACATACCTCTGAGCATGAGCAGGACACAGCTGTGGTGGACTTGGCGTGATTCTGTGGCTCCCCGCCATGGTTTGTAGCGGGACCAGAAGTAACTGCGACTGCTGGATCGCTGGTGGCTGAGCCTGGGTGCAAGGCTGATGGGTGTCTGTCGCTATGACACTCTTCACACTTAATGGCAGATTTACAGTCCTTGGCCATGTGTTCTGATGAAGTGCCGCACTTGAAACATACCCCAAGTTCGCTGAGGATTTTCTTGCGCTCCTGCATGGTTTTGGACCTGAAGCCTCTACATTTGTTCAGTGAGTGTGGTTTTTTGTGAATGGGACACTCACGATTGAAAGACTTATCCCTCGACGGAATAGTGTACTGCTTGTCGGCAGGTACTGCAGGTGATGGCAGGTTAGTCTTTCTGACGCTTACACTGTTCCTTGAGTCCTTGCGTCTATGTGCGACGCTTTCATACCTTGATGAAGGTGTTGCTGGAGCTGCAGTGTTAGACTCCAGGAAGTCGAGGCTAGGGTCGTTCCTCATTTGGGCTTGTTCGTCAATGAACTTGCAGAACTGAATGAACGGAGGAAAGGTGACGTCATGTGACCTTTTATACCTGGAGACACACACTGCCCACTTCTCTTGCAGACTATGTGGCAGCTTTGAGACGATTGGGTTCACCCCATGGGCAGTGTCCAGGTAGCACAGTCCTGACAGACGAGGGTCTCTTTTAGCAAGTTCCAACTCCATAAGCAGATCACTTAAGTCCAGAAGCATGTGGGCTTCCTTAAGGTTGATCCTTGGAACGTTCTGCAGTCTCTTGAATAGGGACTTTTCTATGGCTTCAGCGCTGCCGTAGGTTCTTTCGAGTCTCTGCCAGGCAGCAGTGAGACCTGCTTCAGCTTGCCCCACATAGACGGTCCTAAGACTCTTGATACGGTTTGTGGATTCAGGACCCAACCATTTTACCATGAGGTCGAGCTCCTGCTCCACGGATAGGTTGAGATCAGCAATGGCGGCCTTGAAGGTTGCTTTCCAGGCTCTGTAGTTCTCTGCACAGTCGTCGAATTTTGAGAGGCTAGTGCTGATTAGCTCCCTGCTCACCATGAACCTGGCAAACTCAGACATGTCTGATCCTTCACTCCTTGTTACCATATTAGCTTGTGGTGCCCCTCGGGCGTATAAGCCGTGTGGCGTGGAAGGGTGAATTGTTCCCGGGTAGAATCATGTCGCTGCAGGGTTGAGCTGTGGTTTAACCTCTAGAGATTCCGATGACTGCTGCTTGAACTGTGGAGGCGGGCTGGAGTGTGCCTTGTGGTCGTCTTGCGATGATGATTGTTCCTGAGGGGGTACATCACGGCGTTGGTCTTGGGTCTCTGTAGGGGCTGTGGGCGATACTGGCACCATAGGTTGGGCTGACTTGGACGTTTCCGCAATGTTGGGTTGAACGTCACTGGAGAAGGTGTGCGCTGCAGGTATCTGTTTCTGCACGTAGTCTCTGGTACGAACAGCTGGGTCGTCTTCTTCCTGTGGTGGCAGGCAAATCGGGTCGAGGTTTTGCTTCAATGCTTGCTCGAGTATTTTTACTTCGGCTAATGCAATTTCTTCCTCCATTTCTGTTTGAAGAATCTTTGCTCTAGCCTCTGCTTCTGTTTGAAGAATCCTTGCTTGAGCCTTTGCTTCTGTTTGAAGAATCTTTGCTCGAGCCTCTGCTTCTGCTCTCTTCGCTTCTGCTTCTGTTTGAAGAATCTTTGCTCGAGCCTCTGCTTCTGCTTTCTTTTCGGTGTATGAACGTCTTAGTTTGGACCGCTCTGCATTTAAACGGGCCTCTAGGATTCTGTCGTTGAGGGCTGAAGTTCTTGAGCAGGATGATTTGTATGACCGAGCAGAGTGTTTAGACGAGGCTGACCTGTGCGATCTAGTTTCTTGCAGATGGGTGATACGAAGCTCCGCTTTATCTTTGGCGTCTTGCACGGCGGCGTCCCTTTCTCTGTCTGTGGAATCTGCCTTGCTTAACTCTGATAGGGCTTCATCGATTTTAGATTCTTTTAGGAAGGCAGCATACTTTGTGGACAGTGTCTTGTATCTGCCGTGGGCCACGTCTAGCTGTCTTATAGTGTCCTGTAAACCCGCTGCATCATTTTTGTGGCATTGGACGCTTGACATAAGGGAGGTGACTCGTTCCCATAGGTCATTAAGGTTGTCATTGAACTCATCCCTTGTGGAATGGTAATTCTCGAGGACCTTTAATGTTGGCTTGATGGAACGTACTGGTCGTGCATCTGGGTCTGCTGCAGAAGCAGGCTCTGCGTCCTGATCTTCATAATGGACAGTATCAGGTTGTATTTGCTCTGTTTCAGCATTGGGGAACTGCGTAAGGTCCTTTTCGGCCATTTTGATTTAAGGTGCGCTGTCCCTTTAAGAAACTGAACCTTTGAATTGGGGGCTGGAAATTGCGGTGCAGCTTAGTTGCGACCCCCTATTAAGATTCCCAAGGTGTTGTTGGAGAATTGTGGGGTTCTGCAGTCCGACAATCTGCAGCAATGTGGTATAATACACAGAGAGTCTTTATGTACAATGCAGTCTGAGGTGATGCTGCAGGAGATTTCTTAGCAGAGCGGGGCTGCAGTATGTGAGCAGGCAGAGAGCGGGCACGTGAATAGTGATATAAGGGTGATTCTGGCCGGGCTTCAAGGCAGTCTTTCGACTGTTCTGTCCCCACATGAGGCGAATGGAGGTGTGGTTGATTAATAAGTGTTGTGAGAGAGAAACGTACCTCCGTATTTCTTCGATGTGAGGCAGACAGGACCAATGCTGCTCAGCATCTGAAGAGATGATGCACTCCAGGGATTGTGTAATCCAGACTTGTTTATTTTGTAGATCTGGACATACAGCGTATAACTGGTAATACAGAACTTCTCCAGAAATGCAGGGTAGACAGGGTACAGTAAGATGTAGCACCAAGTGTGTCTGCAAGTGTGAGCAGCATGAGAGAGTGGTCGAAAGACTGATGCCTTCCTAAGCCCAGTTCAAAAGCACGTCCTCTCACAACAGAAAGTAAACTGGAAATGGCTGCCAGAGGAAGAGAAGATTTGACCCCTGAACCGGATGTAAGACATGCCCACAAGAAATACATGAAAAACAAGCTGCCATACAGAAAAAGGCCATTGGGTGGCAGCAGAGTAAAATATAACAACATACATGGAAACTGAGGAATATACATGGAACAGCACACAACCACCGGAGGGAGCCCAAGAGCGGAATTCACAACAGTACCCCCCCCCCTTGAGGAGGGGTCACCGAACCCTCACCAGAGCCCCCAGGCCGATCAGGACGAGCCAAGTGAAAAGCACGAACCAAATCAGCGGCATGGACATCGGAGGCAACAACCCAAGAATTATCCTCCTGGCCATAACCCTTCCACTTGACAAGATACTGAAGCCTCTGCCTCGAAAAACGAGAATCCAAAATTTTCTCAACCTCATATTCCAAATCTCCCTCAACCAACACCGGGGCAGGAGGATCAACTGAGGGAACAACGGGCACCACATATCTCCGCAACAAAGATCTATGGAAAACATTATGAATGGCAAAAGAGGCTGGAAGAGCCAAACGAAAAGACACCGGATTAATAATTTCAGAAACTTTATAAGGACCAATAAACCGAGGCTTAAACTTAGGGGAAGAAACCTTCATAGGAACATGACGAGAAGACAACCAAACCAAATCCCCTACACGAAGCCAGGGACCAACACACCGACGGCGGTTAGCAAAACGTTGAGCCTTTTCCTGAGACAACGTCAAATTGCCTACCACATGAGTCCAAATCTGCTGCAGCCTGTCCACCACAGAATCCACACCAGGACAATCAGAAGGCTCAACCTGCCCCGAAGAAAAACGAGGATGAAAACCAAAATTACAAAAGAAAGGTGAAACCAAAGTAGCCGAACTAGCCCTATTATTAAGGGCAAACTCGGCCAACGGCAAGAAAGCCACCCAATCATCCTGATCAGCAGACACAAAGCATCTCAAATAGGTTTCCAAGGTCTGATTAGTTCGCTCAGTTTGGCCATTTGTCTGAGGATGAAACGCCGAAGAAAAAGACAAATCAATGCCCATCCTAGCACAAAAGGCCCGCCAAAACCTAGAGACAAACTGAGAACCTCTGTCAGACACAATATTCTCCGCGAATGCCATGCAAACGAACCACATGCTGAAAAAACAATGGAACCAAATCTGAGGAGTAGGGTTGAGCGAAACGGGTCGAACATTTTCAAAAGTCGCCGACTTTTGGCTAAGTCGGGGTTTCATGAAACCCGATCCGACCCCTGTGCGGGGTCGGCCATGCGGTACGCGACTTTCGCGCCAAAGTCGCGTTTCAATGACGCGAAAAGCGCCATTTCTCAGCCAATGAAGGTAAACGCAGAGTGTGGGCAGCGTGATGACATAGGTCCTGGTCCCCACCATCTTAGAGAAGGGCATTGCAGTGATTGGCTTGCTGTCTGCGACGTCACAGGGGCTATAAAGAGGCGTTCCCGCCGACCGCCATCTTACTGCTGCTGATCTGAGCTTAGGGAGAGGTTGCTGCCGCTTTGTCAGAAGCAGGGATAGCGTTAGGCAGGGTCCATTAACCACAAAACCGCTTGTGCTGCAGCGATTTGCACTGTCCAACACCACCCTCGGTGTGCAGGGACAGTGGAAGTTTTTTTTTTTTTTTTTTTCCCCTCAGCGCTGTAGCTCATTGGGCTGCCCTAGAAGGCTCCCTGATAGCTGCATTGCTGTGTGTACGCCGCTGTGCAAACCAACTGCTTTTTTCAAAGCACAAATCCTCTTGTTCCTTCCTTTCTGCACAGCTATCTTTTTTGTTTGTCCACACTTTTTATTTCATTTGTGCATCAGTCCACTCCTTATTGCTGCCTGCCATACCTGGCTGAGATTACTGCAGGCAGGGAGATAGTAGCTGCCTGCCATACCTGGCTGAGATTACTGCAGGCAGGGAGATAGTAATTGTAGGACATTCCCTGTTTTTTTTTTTTTTTTTTTTTTTTGGTGGGAGATTAAGATTGGCAATTTGGCATTTCTGCTAGAGTGCCATCCCTGTGTGTGCCATCTCTCTCACATAGTGGGCCATAGAAAGCCTTTTCATTTTTCTGTATTTTTTTTTGTGGGGTGTATAAATTCTCCCTGATAAAAATACAGTGGGAGATTAATATTGGCCTTTGGGCTTGTGTGCCAGTCCTGAGTGTGCCATCTCTCTCACAAATAGTGGGCCATAGAAAGCCTATTTTATTTTTTTTGGGGTTTTATAAATTCTCCCTGAAAAAAAGGGAGATTAATATTGGCCTCTGGGCTTGTGTGCCAGTCCTGAGCGTGCCATCTGTGCCAGCCCTGAGCGTGCCATCTCTCTCACAAATAGTGGGCCATAGAAAGCCTATTTATTTTTTTTTTTGGTTTTATAAATTCTCCCTGAAAAAAAGGGAGATTAATATTGGCCTCTGGGCTTGTGTGCCAGTCCTGAGCGTGCCATCTGTGCCAGCCCTGAGCGTGCCATCTCTCTCACAAATAGTGGGCCATAGAAAGCCTATTTAATTTTTTTTTTTGTTTTATAAATTTTCCCTGAAAAAAGGGAGATTAATATTGGCCTCTGGGCTTGTGTGCCAGTTGTGAGCGTGCCATCTGTGCCAGTCCTGAGCGTGCCATCTCTCTCACAAATAGTGGGCCATAGAAAGCCTATTTAAATTTTTTTTTGGTTTTATAAATTCTCCCAGAAAAAAAGGGAGATTAATATTGGCCTCTGGGCTTCTGTGCCAGTCCTGAGCGTGCCATCTGTGCCAGTCCTGAGCGTCCCATCTCTCTCACAAATAGTGGGCCATAGAAAGCCTATTTTATTTTTTTTGGGGGTTTTATAAATTCTCCCTGAAAAAAAGGGAGATTAATATTGGCCTCTGGGCTTGTGTGCCAGTCCTGAGCGTGCCATCTGTGCCAGCCCTGAGCGTGCCATCTCTCTCACAAATAGTGGGCCATAGAAAGCCTATTTTTTTTTTTTTTTTGTTTTATAAATTTTCCCTGAAAAAAGGGAGATTAATATTGGCCTCTGGGCTTGTGTGCCAGTTGTGAGCGTGCCATCTGTGCCAGTCCTGAGCGTGCCATCTCTCTCACAAATAGTGGGCCATAGAAAGCCTATTTAAATATTTTTTTGGTTTTATAAATTCTCCCAGAAAAAAAGGGAGATTAATATTGGCCTCTGGGCTTCTGTGCCAGTCCTGAGCGTGCCATCTGTGCCAGTCCTGAGCGTCCCATCTCTCTCACAAATAGTGGGCCATAGAAAGCCTATTTTATTTTTTTTTTGGGTTTTAGAAATTCTCCCTGGAAAAAAAAAGGGAGATTAATATTGCCCTTTGGGCTTGTGTGCCAGTACTAAGCGTTCCATCTCTCTCTCTCTCTCTCTCAGTCAGTGGGCCATAGAACGCCTATTTTTGGTTTTATTTGTTTTATAAATTCTCCCTGAAAAAATCATTTTATTTTATTTGGTTTCTAAATTCTTCCTGATAAAATCTTTTTTTTTTTATTATTTTTTTTTCTAAAGTCTCCCTGAAAAAAAAAAAAAAAAACAGTGGGAGATTAATATTGGCCTTTCTGCTTGTGTGCCAGTCTTGACTCCTGGGTGCGTCATCTCTCAGTCAGTGGGCCATAGAACGCCTATTTTTGGTTTTATTTGTTTTCTAAATTCTCCCTGAAAAAATCATTTTATTTTATTTGGTTTCTAAATTCTTCCTGATAAAATCACATTTTTTTTATTATTTTTTTTTCTAAAGTCTCCCTGAAAAAAAAAAAAAAAAACAGTGGGAGATTAATATTGGCCTTTCTGCTTGTGTGCCAGTCTTGACTCCTGGGTGCGTCATCTCTCAGTCAGTGGGCCATGGAACGCCTATTTTTGGTTTTATTTGTTTTCTAAATTCTCCCTGAAAAAATCATTTTATTTTATTTGGTTTCTAAATTCTTCCTGATAAAATCATATTTTGTTTATTATTTTTTTTTCTAAAGTCTCCCTGAAAAAAAAAAAAAAAAAACAACCAAAAAAACAGTGGGAGATTAATATTGGCCTTTCTGCTTGTGTGCCAGTCTTGACTCCTGGGTGTGCCATCTCTCTCTCTCTCTCTCTCTCTCTCTCTCTCTCTCTCTCCAATTGTGGTCCATAGAAAGCCTATATTTTTTTTCCTTGATTTGGGTTCTAAAATCTACCAGAGAAAATAACTACATCAATCATTGGTAGAAAAATATTGGCCTCTGGGTTTGTGTGCCACTCCTGACTCCTGTGTGCGTCATCTCTCAGTCAGTGGGCCATAGAACGCCTATTTTTGTTTTTATTTGTTTTATAAATTCTCCCTGAAAAAATCATTTTATTTTATTTGGTTTCTAAATTCTTCCTGATAAAATCATATTTTTTTTATTATTTTTTTTTCTAAAGTCTCCCTGAAAAAAAAAAAAAAAAAAAAAAAAAAAAAAAAACAGTGGGAGATTAATATTGGCCTTTCTGCTTGTGTGCCAGTCTTGACTCCTGGGTGTGCCATCTCTCTCTCTCTCTCTCTCTCTCTCCAATTGTGGTCCATAGAAAGCCTACATTTTTTTTCCTTGATTTGGGTTCCAAAATCTACCAGAGAAAATAACTCCATCAATCATTGGTAGAAAAATATTGGCCTCTGGGCTTGTGTGCCACTCCTGATTCCTGTGTGCGTCATCTCTCACTCAGTGGCCCATAGAAAGCATATAGTTTGTTACATTTGTTTTCTAAATTCTCCCTGCAAAAATCTTTTTTTTTTTTTTTGGGGGGGTTTCTAAAGTGTTCCTGAAAAAAATAAAAATAAAAAAAAAATAATAGTGTGACATTAATATTAACATTTGTGCTTCAGTGACAGTCCTGCGTGTGGGGCATCTCTCTAATTTGCAGCCACCAAAAAAAGAGTGTGTAACATTGGGCCTGATTTTCGCTGTGGTCTCACCAACCTGTAAAGGGGTAGCTAAATCATACTGAAGTTATAGCTCACCGTGTAAGTTGTGTGACTGCAACAAATAACGTTAGTTTGGTTACGTTTTTAAAACAATGAGGAAGTCTAGTGGAAGAGGTCGTGGCCGGGGGCGTTCATTGTCAGCTGGTAATGAGGGTAGTGGTAGTGGTGGAGCATCAGGTGGTCGTGGGGGAAAAAATATTGCACCTAAGTCTGGAGCTGTGGAGCCAGGTTCGTCGTCCGGCTACACAAGGCCTCGAACGCTCCCTTTTCTGGGATTAGGAAAACCGCTTTTAAAGCCGGAGCAGCAAGAGCAAGTTTTGGCTTATCTTGCTGACTCAGCCTCTAGCTCTTTTGCCTCATCTCGTGAAACTGGTAAAAGTAAAAGCAGCGCGTCGTTAGTGGATGTTCACGGTCAGGGACAAGTCACTTCCTTGTCCTCTTCAGCAAAAACAACAACAGAGAAGAATGCAGCAGGCGACACAACGGGTTACTCCATGGAGCTCTTTACACATACCGTCCCTGGCTTAGAAAGTGAAGCAGTTAACAGTCCATGCCCATTACAAATTGAATCTGACATGGAGTGCACTGACGCACAGCCACAGCCAGACTACTATGCTGGTCCTTTGACTCAGACCACAACATTGCCCTCGCAGGGTGCTGATCAAGAATCAGACCCTGATGAGACTATGTTGCCCCATCACGAACGCTATACCACCGAACGACACGGTGACACAGACGAAGTTGCGCAGGAGGTACAAGAAGAGTTATTAGATGACCCAGTTCTTGACCCCGATTGGCAGCCATTGGGGGAACAGGGTGCAGGCGGCAGCAGTTCTGAAGCAGAGGAGGAGGAGGGGCCGCAGCAGGCATCAACATCGCCACAGGTTCCATCTGCCGGGCCCGTATCTTGCCCAAAACGCGTGGCAAAGCCAAAACCTGGTGGAGGACAGCGTGGCCATCCGGTTAAAGCTCAGTCTGCAATGCCTGAAAAGGTATCCGATGCTAGAAAGAGTGCAGTCTGGCATTTTTTTAAACAACATCCAATTGATCAGCACAAAGTCATCTGTCAAAAATGTTCTACTTCCTTAAGCAGAGGTCAGAATCTGAAAAGTCTCAATACTAGTTGCATGCATAGACATTTAACCACCATGCATTTGAAAGCTTGGACTAACTACCAAACGTCCCTTAAGGTTGTTGCACCCTCGGCCAATGAAGCTAGTCATCAACGCAACATCCCTTCCGGCAGTGTAGGACCACCATTTAGCGCACCACCTGCTGTATCTGTGCAGGTATCTTTGCCAGGCCAAAGCAGTCAGGGTCAGGGAATCACCAGTTTCGTAGTAGGAAACACTGCATCTAGGGCACCGGCGGCAACAATACCATCTCCCACCGTCTCTCAGTCTGCCATGTCCACCGGCACCCCCGCTAGTTCCACGATCTCCAGCTCTCCAGTCCAGCTCACCCTACATGAGACTATGGTTAGAAAAAGGAAATACTTAGCCTCGCATCCGCGTACACAGGGTTTGAATGCCCACATAGCTAGACTAATCTCGTTAGAGATGATGCCCTACCGGTTAGTTGAAAGCGAAGCTTTCAAAGACCTGATGGACTACGCTGTACCACGCTACGAGCTACCCAGTCGACACTTTTTTTCCAGAAAAGCCATCCCAGCCCTCCACCAGCATGTTAAAGAGCGCATCGTCCATGCACTCAGGCAATCTGTGAGCACAAAGGTGCACCTGACAACAGATGCATGGACCAGTAGGCATGGCCAGGGACGTTACGTGTCCATCACGGCACACTGGGTAAATGTGGTGGATTCAGGGTCCACAGGGGACAGCAAGTTTGGGACAGTTCTGCCTAGCCCACGGTCTAGTAAACAGTTGTCTGTAGCCGTTCGCACCCCCTCCTCCTCCTCCTCCTCCTCCACGTCCTCCTGCAGAAGCAAGAGCTCGTCCACAGACCGCAGTCGCACAAACACTCCATCCGCACCTGCCACTGTTGCACACCAGGTCTCCCATTATGGGGCAGCTACTGGCATACGTCAGCAGGCTGTATTGGCTATGAAGTGTTTGGGCGACAATAGACACACCGCGGAAGTTCTGTCCGAGTTCTTGCAGCAAGAAACGCAGTCGTGGCTGGGCACTGTAGATCTTGAGGCAGGCAAGGTAGTGAGTGATAACGGAAGGAATTTCATGGCTGCCATCTCCCTTTCCCAACTGAAACACATTCCTTGCCTGGCTCACACCTTAAACCTGGTGGTGCAGTGCTTCCTGAAAAGTTATCCGGGGTTATCCGACCTGCTCCTCAAAGTGCGTGGACTTTGCGCACATATCCGCCGTTCGCCTGTACACTCCAGCCGTATGCAGACCTATCAGCGTTCTTTGAACCTTCCCCAGCATCGCCTAATCATAGACGTTGCAACAAGGTGGAACTCAACACTGCACATGCTTCAGAGACTGTGCGAACAGAGGCGGGCTGTTATGTTTTTGTGGGAGGATACACATACACGGGCAGGCAGTAGGATGGCAGACATGGAGTTGTCAGGTGTGCAGTGGTCGAAGATTCAAGACATGTGTCAAGTCCTTCAGTGTTTTGAGGAATGCACACGGCTGGTTAGTGCAGACAACGCCATAATAAGCATGAGCATCCCCCTAATGCGTCTGCTGATGCAAAGTTTGACGCACATAAAGGATCAGGCGTCTGCACCAGAGGAAGAGGAAAGCCTTGATGACAGTCAGCGATTGTCTGGTCAGGGCAGTGTACATGACGAGGTACCGGGCGAAGAGGAGGTGGAGGATGAGGAGGATGATGGGGATGAGTATATTTTTAATGAGGAAGCTTTCCCGGGGGCACGGGAAATTGGTGGCGTGGCAAGGCCGGGTTCTGGTTTTTTGAGGGACACAAGTGACGTAGATTTGCCTGCAACTGCCCCTCAACCAAGCACAACCGCAGATTTGACAACGGGAACTTTGGCCCACATGGCGGATTATGCCTTGCGTATCCTCAAAAGGGACACACGCATTACAAAAATGATGAACGATGACGATTACTGGTTGGCCTGCCTCCTTGATCCTCGCTATAAAGGCAAATTGCAAAATATTATGCCACATGAGAACTTGGAACTAATATTAGCAACAAAACAATCAACTCTTGTTGACCGTTTGCTTCTGGCATTCCCTGCACACAGCGCCCGTGATCGTTCTCACACGAGCTCCAGGGGCCAGCAGACCAGAGGTGTTAGAGGGGCAGAAATCAGAAGTGGCGTTGGCCAGAGGGGTTTTCTGACCAGGTTGTGGAGTGATTTTTCTATGACCGCAGACAGGACAGGTACTGCAGCATCAATTCAAAGTGACAGGAGACAACATTTGTCCAGTATGGTTACAAACTATTTTTCATCCCTTATCGACGTTCTCCCTCAACCGTCATTCCCATTTGATTACTGGGCATCCAAATTAGACACCTGGCCAGAATTGGCAGAATATGCATTGCAGGAGCTTGCTTGCCCGGCAGCTAGTGTCCTATCAGAAAGAGTATTCAGTGCTGCAGGTTCAATACTAACAGAAAAAAGGACTCGTCTGGCTACCCAAAATGTAGATGATCTAACCTTCATTAAAATGAACCACAACTGGATTTCAAAATCTTTTGCCCCACCCTGCCCGGCTGACACCTAGCTTTCCTATGAAAAGGTCTTGCCTGTGGACTATTCTGAATGACTTTTCCAATCTCGTAATTTTCTTCACCTGATTGTCCAGCATACGACATGTTTCCACCTCACGAAATGGCCAAACTCCCCACACGGGGCCGTGCTATCGCCACTTTGCGCTTGGACCCTTGAGAGTGCTGTTTGTCTGAAGAGGTGGGTGTGGCCGCTTTTGGTCGACGGCACTGCCACTGGGTCCCTCATAGTACAATAAAGTGTCTCTGGCGGTGGTGGTGCGCACCCAACGTCAGACACACCGTTGTAATATGAGGGGCCCTGTGCCTGTAACGCCGGCCACAAGACAGTTCCCCCCCCCAGCTCAAACAGTGCTCTACCACTAGCAAAATTATCTCTCACAGCTTCACCAATGTGTAGTCTAGGCGCTGACATCCTTCAATGCCTGGCACTGACAATACCATTGTTTTGACATTTTTGTTATGTTAGGCCTTCGAAGCCTGTCTGCGGTCCCTTCTTTCTACAACTACTACACTGACCAGGCCACTGCTGGCCGTGTTACCCTGGAACCAATTTAAAAGTGCCTACAGTCAGCCCAATTTTGTTATGTTAGGCCTTCGAAGACTGTCTGCCGTCACTCCTTCCACTAGACTTCCACTGACCATACACTGCTGCCCATGTACCCCTGGAACCAATTTAAAGTGCCTACAGCCAGCCCAATTTTGTTATGTTAGGCCTTCGAAGCCTGTCTGCGGTCACTCCTTCCACTAGACTTCCACTGACCAGACCACTGCTGCCCGTGTACCCCTGGAACCAATTTAAAAGTGCCTACAGCCAGCCCAAGTTTGTTATGTTAGGCCTTGGAAGCCTGTCTGCGGTCACTCCTTCCACTAGACTTCCACTGACCAGACCACTGCTGCCCGTGTACCCCTGGAACCAATTTAAAAGTGCCTACAGCCAGCCCAAGTTTGTTATGTTAGGCCTTGGAAGCCTGTCTGCGGTCACTCCTTCCACTAGACTTCCACTGACCAGACCACTGCTGCCCGTGTACCCCGGGAACCAATTTAAAAGTGCCTACAGCCAGCCCAAGTTTGTTATGTTAGGCCTTCGAAGCCTGTCTGCGGTCCATTCTTTCAACTACTACTACACTGACCAGGTCACTGCTGCCCGTGTACCCCTGGAACCAATTTAAAAGTGCCTACAGCCAGCCCAAGTTTGTTATGTTAGGCCTTGGAAGCCTGTCTGCGGTCACTCCTTCCACTAGACTTCCACTGACCAGACCACTGCTGCCCGTGTACCCCTGGAACCAATTTAAAAGTGCCTACAGCCAGCCCAAGTTTGTTATGTTAGGCCTTGGAAGCCTGTCTGCGGTCACTCCTTCCACTAGGCCTCCACTGACCACACCACTGCTGTCCGTGTACCCCTGGAACCAATTTAAAATTGCCTACAGCCATGTGTTATTATTTTAGGCCTTCGATGCCTGTCTGCGGTCACTCCTTCCACTAGGCCTCCACTGACCACACCACTGCTGTCCGTGTACCCCTGGAACCAATTTAAAATTGCCTACAGCCAGCCCAATTTTTTTATTTTAGGCCTTCGATGCCTGTCTGCGGTCCATTCTTTCAACTACTACTACACTGACCAGGTCACTGCTGCCCGTGTACCCCTGGAACCAATTTAAAATTGCCTACAGCCATGTGTTATTATTTTAGGCCTTCGATGCCTGTCTGCGGTCACTCCTTCCACTAGGCCTCCACTGACCACACCACTGCTGCCCGTGTACCCCTGGAACCAATTTAAAATTGCCTACAGCCAGCACAATTTTTTTACTTTTAGGCCTTCGATGCCTGTCTGCGGTCCATTCTTTCAACTACTACTACACTGACCAGGTCACTGCTGCCCGTGTACCCCTGGAACCAATTTAAAATTGCCTACAGCCAGCCCAATTTTTTTATTTTAGGCCTTCGATGCCTGTCTGCGGTCCATTCTTTCAACTACTACTACACTGACCAGGTCACTGCTGCCCGTCTACCCCTGGAACCAATTTAAAATTGCCTACAGCCATGTGTTATTATTTTAGGCCTTCGATGCCTGTCTGCGGTCACTCCTTCCACTAGGCCTCCACTGACCACACCACTGCTGTCCGTGTACCCCTGGAACCAATTTAAAATTGCCTACAGCCATGTGTTATTATTTTAGGCCTTCGATGCCTGTCTGCGGTCACTCCTTCCACTAGGCCTCCACTGACCACACCACTGCTGTCCGTGTACCCCTGGAACCAATTTAAAATTGCCTACAGCCAGCCCAATTTTTTTATTTTAGGCCTTCGATGCCTGTCTGCGGTCCATTCTTTCAACTACTACTACACTGACCAGGTCACTGCTGCCCGTGTACCCCTGGAACCAATTTAAAATTGCCTACAGCCATGTGTTATTATTTTAGGCCTTCGATGCCTGTCTGCGGTCACTCCTTCCACTAGGCCTCCACTGACCACACCACTGCTGCCCGTGTACCCCTGGAACCAATTTAAAATTGCCTACAGCCAGCCCAATTTTTTTATTTTAGGCCTTCGATGCCTGTCTGCGGTCCATTCTTTCAACTACAACTACACTGACCAGGTCACTGCTGCCCGTGTACCCCTGGAACCAATTTAAAAGTGCCTACAGCCAGCCCAAGTTTGTTATGTTAGGCCTTGGAAGCCTGTCTGCGGTCACTCCTTCCACTAGACTTCCACTGACCAGACCACTGCTGCCCGTGTACCCCTGGAACCAATTTAAAATTGCCTACAGCCAGCCCAATTTTTTTATTTTAGGCCTTCGATGCCTGTCTGCGGTCCATTCTTTCAACTACTACTACACTGACCAGGTCACTGCTGCCCGTCTACCCCTGGAACCAATTTAAAATTGCCTACAGCCATGTGTTATTATTTTAGGCCTTCGATGCCTGTCTGCGGTCACTCCTTCCACTAGGCCTCCACTGACCACACCACTGCTGTCCGTGTACCCCTGGAACCAATTTAAAATTGCCTACAGCCATGTGTTATTATTTTAGGCCTTCGATGCCTGTCTGCGGTCACTCCTTCCACTAGGCCTCCATTGACCACACCACTGCTGTCCGTGTACCCCTGGAACCAATTTAAAATTGCCTACAGCCATGTGTTTTTATTTTAGGCCTTCGATGCCTGTCTGCGGTCCATTCTTTCAACTACTACTACACTGACCAGGGCACTGCTGGCCGTGTACCCCTGGAACCAACATCAGAAAATATAAAAATAAGTATTTTGCTTATAAAAAAGAAAATACTGGTGAGATATCAAATGCAGACATTTTAACATTAAAAACAAACACACAACTAAAATCTGGTACAGTACTAAAAATGGCCACCAGCTACAATTACTTTCTCCTGCAAGTAGTTAACTGAAAGTTTTTTTAAATTGAAAACACACATATGGCATCCACCGAGTGTTGTCCTGTCGCGTCTTCTTTATATTATTGCCGAGAAGATGCAAAATAATGAAAATAATAAAATCATTAATTACCAAAATAATAGAGAAAGTCAACACCACATTGCAAATAAACATTCATTCCAAATAAAGAAGCAGGGCGCGTCCGAGGGTGAGTATATACCTAATAAGAATCTAATCACCCTCGGACGCGCAATGCTTATTTCCAACAGCCTTCCTTCCTAAGAATCATCCCTTCCGTGGTGTAGAGAGACGTTGTGTTACACTCCAAGGTGTTCCCCAGGTTGCCTTTCCTGAGCTTCGATCTACCGGCTCTCGTTTAGTAGTTGTTGGAAACTACGCTGCATTAGGCCTTCAAATTGGGTATGGGGTGTAGAGAGATGGTGTGTTCCACTCCAAGGTGTTCCCCAGGTTGCCTTTCCTGAGCTTCGATCTTCCGGCTCTCGTTTAGTAGTTCTTGGAAACTACACTGCATTAGGCCTTCAAATTGGGTATGGGGTGTAGAGAGAGGGTGTGTTACACTCCAAGGTGTTCCCCAGGTTGCCTTTCCTGAGCTTCGATATTCCGGCTCTCGTTTAGTAGTTGTCGGAAACTACGCTGCATTAGGCCTACAAATTGGGTATGGGGTGTAGAGAGAGGGTGTGTTACACTCCAAGGTGTTCCCCAGGTTGCCTTTCCTGAGCTTCGATCTTCATGCTCTCGTTTAGTAGTTGTCGGAAACTACGCTGCATTAGGCCTACAAATTGGGTATGGGGTGTAGAGAGAGGGTTTGTTACACTCCAAGGTGTTCCCCAGGTTGCCTTTCCTGAGCTTCGATCTTCCGGCTCTCGTTTAGTAGTTGTTGGAAACTACGCTGCATTAGGCCTTCAAATTGGGTATGGGGTGTAGCGAGAGGGTGTGTTACACTCCAAGGTGTTCCCCAGGTTGCCTTTCCTGAGCTTCGATCTTCCGGCTCTCGTTTAGTAGTTCTTGGAAACTACACTGCATTAGACCTTCAAATTGGGTATGGGGTGTAGAGAGAGGGTGTGTTACACTCTAAGGTGTTCCCCAGGTTTCCTTGCCATTGCTTCGGTCTTCCGACTCTCGTTTAGTAGTTGTAGAAAAGTACACTGCATTAGGCCATACAAAATGGGTATGGGGTGGAGAGAGATGGTGTGTTACACTCCAAGGTGTTCCCCAGGTTGCCTTTCCTGAGCTTCTATCTTCAGGCTCTCATTAAATTGTGGTTAAATGGAACAACTGCATTTGGCGTACTAGTTGGTTTGGGGCCTACTATCGGTGTCTGCCACTCCTTGCTGTTCTCCTCCACTGAACAAAGCTGTGCCGCCTGTTTACTACGGTTGCCAATTTTGAACTGCATTTCGACTACTTACTGATTTGGCCCTACTCTCTGTGTCAGCCTCTCATTCCAGTTGTCCTCCACTGCAATGCCCCCTGGTTATTCCTGTGTTACCAATTTTGAACTGCATTTAGCCCACTTTCTTCTTTGGGCCTATATCTGTGTTTCCACTTCATCGTGCCCATTGCCCAGCCAGTGATAGATGAGTCTGCTGGTACATTGACCCATAACGCAACATTCCCCGTGCACGCTACACAACAACATTGTGACCCTGCTGAAAGTCAGGTTGCTCTTCCCGCATACCATACCACCTTACACGGGGACAAAGAGGAAGGTGCAGATGAAAGTGCAGGTTCCTTCATCAGGTGGGGGGAGGAATACTAGTTGGCGACGTCACTGGCACAGGGCCTCTCATAGTACGCAAAAGTGTTGCTGCCGGTGGGAGGCGCCCCCGCCGTGCAAACACACCGCTGTACTTTGAGGGGCCCTGTGCCAGTGCCAATGCCAACGAGTGGGCCCCCCCTGCTTGCTCAGGTTCACAGCACTTGCAAAGTTGAAATACTTACCTCTCCCTGCTCCACTGCCGTGACGTGGTCCAGATTTCCTGGGCCCACTAATTACTTGAACCAGCCCTACCCCCCACAACTTTATCCAAATGACCCCCAATTTCAAATGCCTTCCAATTATTATAAGGTAAATTACGCTTGACAAGCTTCATTAAGAAGAATGGATGGTTTTGACATTAAAATGGGCACTCTAGGTGTTTTCCTGGCCCCCACTCACTGCCGACTATGCTGCCCCATTGACTTGCATTGGGTTTCGTGTTTCGGTCGATCCCGACTTTACGTCATAATCGGCCGATTTCACTCGACCCGACTTTGGACATAGTCGGGTTTCGCAAAACCCGGCTCGACTCTAAAAAGGTCAAGGTCGCTCAACTCTACTGAGGAGGAAGGCAACTTAGGCAAAGGTACCAGATGGACCATTTTAGAGAACCGGTCACAAACCACCCAGATAACAGACATCTTCTGGGAAACAGGAAGATCCAAAATAAAATCCATGGAAATATGCGTCCAGGGCCTCTCAGGGACCGGCAAAGGCAAAAGCAACCCACTAGCGCGGGAACAGCAAGGCTTGGCCCGGGTGCAAGTCCCACAGGACTGCACAAAAGCACGCACATCCCGCGACAAGGAAGGCCACCAAAAGGACCTAGCAACCAAATTTCTGGTACCAAAAATCCCAGGATGACCAGCCAACACTGAACAATGAACCTCAGAAATTACCCTACTTGTCCATCTATCAGGAACAAACAGCTTCCCCACTGGACAGCGGTCAGGCTTATCAGCCTGAAACTCCTGAAGCACCCGCCGCAAATGAGGGGAGATGGCAGAAAGAATCACCCCTTCCTTAAGAATGCCAACCGGCTCAAGGACTCCAGGAGAATCAGGCAAAAAACTCCTAGAGAGGGCATCAGCCTTAACATTCTTAGATCCCGGAAGATACGAGACCACAAAATCAAAACGGGAGAAAAACAGGGACCATCGAGCCTGTCTAGGGTTCAGCCGCTTGGCCGACTCTAGGTAAATCAGATTCTTATGATCAGTCAAGACCACAACGCGGTGCTTGGCTCCCTCAAGCCAATGTCGCCACTCCTCAAATGCCCACTTCATAGCCAACAACTCACGATTGCCGACGTCATAGTTGCGCTCTGCAGGCGAAAACTTTCTGGAAAAAAAAGCACACGGTTTCATCAAAGAACCATCAGAATTCCTCTGAGACTAAACGGCCCCTGCCCCAATCTCAGAAGCATCAACCTCAACCTGAAAAGGAAGAGAAACATCCGGCTGACGCAACACAGGGGCAGAAGTAAATCGGCGTTTAAGCTCCCAAAAGACCTCAACAGCCGCAGAGGACCAATTCGTCACATCAGCGCCTTTTTTCGTTAAATCAGTAAGGGGCTTAACCACACTGGAAAAGTTGGCAATGAAACGGCGATAGAAATTAGCAAAGCCCAAAAATTTCTGAAGGCTCTTCACAGATGTGGGTTGAATCCAGTCATGAATGGCTTGGACCTTAACAGGATCCATTTCCATAGACGATGGAGAAAAAATAAAACCCAAAAAAGAGACCTTCTGAACTCCGAATAGGCACTTAGACCCCTTCACAAATAAAGCATTATCACGAAGGATCTGGAATACAATCCTGACCTGCTTCACATGAGACTCCCAATCATCGGAAAAAATCAAAATATCATCCAAATACACAATCATGAATTTATCAAGGTAATTGCGGAAAATATCATGCATGAAGGACTGAAATACAGAAGGAGCATTAGAAAGCCCGAAAGGCATCACAAGATATTCAAAATGGCCTTCAGGCGTATTAAATGCAGTTTTCCATTCGTCACCCTGTTTAATACGAACAAGATTATATGCCCCTCGAAGGTCAATCTTAGTAAACCAACTAGCCCCCTTAATCCGAGCAAACAAATCAGAAAGCAAAGGCAAGGGGTATTGGAATTTGACCGTGATCTTATTAAGAAGACGATAATCTATACAGGGTCTCAAGGAGCCATCCTTCTTAGCAACAAAAAAGAAACCCGCTCCCAATGGTGACGAAGACGGCCGAATATGCCCCTTCTCCAAAGACTCCTTAACATAACTCCGCATTGCAGCATGCTCTGGCACAGACAGATTGAAAAGTCGGCCCTTAGGGAACTTGCAACCAGGAATCAAGTTAATAGCACAATCACAGTCTCTGTGCGGTGGAAGGGAACTGGACTTGGGCTCATCAAATACATCCTGGAAATCCGACAAAAACTCAGGGACCTCAGAAGAGGGGGAAGAGGAAATTGACATCAAAGGAACGTCACAACGTGACAACCCCAACTAGTCACAGACATAGTTTTCCAATCCAGCACCGGATTATGTTTCTGTAGCCATGGAAAACCCAGTACAACAACATTATGCAGGTTATGCAACACCAGAAAACGGCAATCTTCCTGATGTGCTGGAGCCATGTACATGGTCATCTGCGTCCAGTACTGAGGTTTATCCTTGGCCAATGGTGTAGCATCAATGCCCCTCAAAGGAATAGGGCTCTGCAAAGGCTGCAAGGAAAAACCACAGAATTCTAAGTCCATTAAGTTCAGGGCAGCGCCTGAATCCACAAATGCCATGACAGAAAAGGACGATAATGAGCAAATCAGGGTCACAGATAAGAGAAATTTAGGCTGTACAGTACTGATGGTAACAGACCTAGCGACCCTCTTAGTACGCTTAGGGCAATCAGAAATAACATGAGCAGAATCACCACAGTAAAAACACAGCCTATTCTGACGTCTGAATTCCTGCCGTTCTGTTCTGGTCAAAATCCTATCACATTGCATAGGCTCAGGACTCTGCTCAGAGGACACTGCCATATGGTGCACAGCTTTGCGCTCGCGCAGACGCCGATCAATCTGAATGGCTAGAGACATAGATTCGCTCAAACCAGCAGGCGTAGGGAAGCCCACCATAACATCTTTAAGGGCTTCAGAAAGACCTTTTCTGAAAATTGCAGCCAGAGCATCCTCATTCCATTTAGTGAGCACAGACCATTTTCTAAATTTCTGGCAGTATAATTCTGCCGCTTCCTGACCTTGACACAGGGCCAACACGTTTTTTTCTGCATGCTGCATGTTCGTCATACAATAATCCGAGCGCTTGAAAAAATGCATCTACATTCAGCAATGCCGGATCCCCTGATTCAAGGGAGAATGCCCAGTCCTGAGGGTCACCACGCAGCAAGGACATGATGATTTTAACTTGCTGAATGGGATCACCAGAAGAACGGGGTTTCAAAGCAAAAAACAATTTGCAGTTATTTTTAAAGTTCAAAAACTTGGATCTGTCCCCAAAAAACAAATCAGGAATAGGAATTCTAGGCTCTAAAGCCGGAGTCTGGACAACATAATTTTGGATATTCTGTACTCTTGCAGCAAGTTGATCCACACGAGAAAACAAACCCTGAACATCCATGCCAGAGCCAAAATCCTGAACCACCCAGAGATCAAGAGGAAAAAAAAGACAAAACAGAGCGCGGAAAAAAAAATGGCTCAGAATTTTTTTTTCCTTCTTTTGAGATGCATTTAATTCATTTTTGGCCACTTGTACTGTTATGAACTGGTGGTTTAGGAGCAACATGGGACGAGCTCTGAAGGAGGTGGTACCTGTACTGACCGCAGTTCCTAAGCTCAACACAACACTAGAAATAGCCGTGGGATGTTCCTGTCACTCCCTAGACACCTCGTCACAGCCTGAGAACTAACTACCCCTAAAGATAGAAACAGGAAAGCTATCTTGCCTCAGAGAAAATCCCCAAAGGATAGATAGCCCCCCACAAGTAATGACTGTGATTGGAGAGGGAAAAGACATACATAGAATGAAACCAGGATGTAGCAAAGGAGGCCAGTCTAGCTAGATAGATAGTACAGGACAGGATACTGTGCGGTCAGTATTAAAAACTAGAAAAATCCACACAGAGTTTACAAAAATCTCCACACCTGACTAAAGGTGTGGAGGGTAAATCTGCTTCCCAGAGCTTCCAGCTTAACTGAAAAAATCCATACTGACAAGCTGGACAAAATATAGAATGTACAGAACAATTAAGTCCACAACATGTGGACAGAAAAGAGCAAAGCAAGGACTTATCTTTGCTGAACTGGTCAGGATATCAGGGAAATCCAAGCAGAGATGTGAATCCAACCAGGAACCATAGACTAGTGGCACTGGCTGAAGGGAAGAGCCAGGCATAAAAGCCGAGCAGAAAGACAATCAGTGGAAGCAGCTGCAGACTGCTAAATCCAAGGAGCAGCCATACCACTTAAAACCACCGGAGGGAGCAATGTTGCACTGAATGCAAGGCCTGCCCTTCTATCAAGTCATATGCACCCCAATAAGCCTTTGAACCCAGATACTGGATGGCCACAGGAAAACCCAGTTCACATTCTTCAGTTGGTCCTGCCATACTGTTTCCTTATGCATTGAATGCAGGAGCCACCTTGACCCAAATTTGCACGCACCATAATCGCCTTTGGAAGAAACATGGAGGAGGGCCTCATAAAAAAAACTGTCCCACTACAAAGGAGCGGGTCTCCTAAACTCGTAATGCCCATACACTAAGTGCATGGGCTGACAAACATTTCCCAATAGGAATATGAGTTGCCCACCAGAGCCATGGGGTACTCGGCACCAGGTCCAGTCGCTCTTAAAGGGGATGTCATGGTGGCTGCGACCCGGTCCGTGGCCCTGGGGCGCCCAATTAAAGGGGAACGGTCTTTTAAAGGGAATTGTAAAAAAAAGTCTATTGTTCGTGATGCCACCTGTGCTTCTCGGTCAGTAGGGAACGACGCAGCTTAAAGGAGTCCTCTGGGGTGATGGTATGGCGGCTGGATGGTGACGCTTCCTACAGGTGAAGCGGGGTCCCCAGGGCTCCCAGGGTGTGTAGCAAGATGGTGAGTGCCGACGAATAAGTGAAGGACACAAGTTGTAAAGTCTTTACCTGGTTTACTGTTGTTAGCAGGCCACAGTCCAGGGTACCAGGCACAGGCGGTCATGTGGTCCGGCCGGCTTGGAGGCAAAGGTGATCCCTCTCCCAAGTGAGGTACGTAAGCCTTTTCTACTTGTGCTAAGATGGTGAGGTCCCTGCTGCTTGTAGCTTGCTGGCAAGGTATCCTCTCCTGTCCTGGGACAGTTGCCTGCACGGTTACAGATACATTTGTAAAAAACTATTTAATTGGGATCACAGACACCCTTGCCAAAAAATTGACTGTCTGTAGCAGCACGGAACATGTGAACCCTGGTGATGTAGTGGTGGAAAAGGAGAGGTGGAGGAAGGCTTCATTAAAAGCAGCCCAATGATAAGGAGCGGGTCTACTAGGCTGGTAACGACCATACATGAAGTGCATGGGTTGAGACACATTTCACCATGGGGGTACCTTTTTTAAAAATCTTTTATGGACATCATAGACAGGCTTGGCAAAAATTGTACTGCCTGTAGCATCACAGAACACGTTAAGCATGGTGATCTAGTGGTAGAGAATGAGGAGACATTGCTGAAGGCCTCATGAAAAACTAGGCCCACACAAGTATTATTGTCTCAAATTTTCTCTTCTCTGTGGGCATGTGGTAGTTCTTATTGGTGTAAATCTCCTCCAGACTGAAGTTCTCCTTCTGCAACCGGACTCGTTTTGGGAGTGTGTCTCCTAGACTTGTAATGCCCATACACTCAGTGCATGGGCTGACAAACATTTCCCCATGGGGGTAAATTTTTTAAGAATATACTATGAGCATCGTAGACACCCTTGCTAAAAAAAATTGACTGTAGCAGCACAGAAGACATTAAGCCTGGTGATCTAGTAGTGGAGAATGAGACATTTTCCATTTCCTTTCCCATTCCGGTTCGTAGTGGCGGTGTGATTCACTCCTGTTGGTGCTGGTGCCCGACTTGCTCTAATTTAGGTTTCCTGACCTCCTTTTCATGTCCTTGATCTCTTTGTGCCTAGATATCTCTGTCCATGTGGTAATATGTGAGGCCAGCCCAAACTCCTTTACTATACTGACTGATTGCATTATTTAGTAATTTCTCATTTTATTTCTCGTTTCCCTAATGTGTGGCAGAATGTGATTGTTTATGACACAATTTCTAAATGCCCCTCATTTACATCCAGTGTTATTTAATAATTATGGTAACATACAACCCCATCTAATATAATGCTTTTTTATGTATATAATTTACATGCTGGGATGAAATTTAGTTTGATGACATAGTTGGCGCGTTGAGATTCCTATAATATGTTGCAGTCTCACTAGTTAATTGATGCCTTACCTCTTTGCGGATCACGCATGCGCTCTGAGTGATAAGCATTCAGGAAACACGTGATCTCTGCATCCTGTTATGGGCTTCACTCCTTGTGTCTCATGGACCGGACGCATCTATACTCCCCAGCTGCGGCCCACGCTGGATGACGTGCGGTTCATGGACTCAACCATCTGAGTTACCAATGAGGTTGGTTTGACTACTGGGCACCAGTTTGACGCGCAGATATGATTGGCTGCGGACAAACAGGAAGTTGATGTGCGGACATTTTTTTTGATACGAGTTCTTTATTTAAGAGACATTTTTGTGGAATCCTTCTTGTGAGAGGCTCCATATAGAGGCCAGCGATGGCGGAGCGCTCCATCATTTAGACTACCACTTGTCTGCCCTATCCCCTGATGAGTCCCCCCGGGATGAAACGTATAGGGAGGTGGTCTTATTTAGGAATGGTTTGAGAAATCCTGTATCAAACTTACAGATTCCTGGTCAACTGTAATAGGAGGGTTCATTCTCCATGAGGCATCCCCATCGTTTGGTGAGATTGTTCCAATTATTCATGTACCCCCCCCCCCCCCCCCCGATCTTTTCTTTGTTAACATAATCTGTATTATTATCAGAGGTACTGATTTTCCTAATGGGTAATAATTTGGTTATGTTGACCAATATTGCTGGCAGTGGTGGTATTATTCTTTTGGATCAATGTACCTTGTTTCTTTCCTCTGCTTGATTATAAATGTCTATCAGTTTAGTGACTTTTTCAAGTTAAGGGAGCAGGGAAGTCTGCCTATATTATCTAGTGGTCCCTATACTTATACTCAGCTTCCTATCTGGTTAGCTTCTGCTAAATATATGTTTGATTGTTGTTGTGTCAGTCACTTTAAGGCCGGCGTCACACTCGGCATAAGACAATACGGTCCGTATTTTACGGCCGTAATACGCAGAAAAGTCCCCAAAATAATGGTCCGTATCTCCTCCGTAGGCAGGGTGTGTCAGCGTATTTTGCGCATGGCATCCTCCGTATGTAATCCGTATGGCATCCGTACTGCGTGTTTTTCTCGCAGGCTTGCAAAACCAACATACGGATTTACAATGGATCCATGTGTTAAAAAAACAATAAAAACATATATACTGTCTATATATATATATATATATATGTCAGTAGACACAAACATATATGTATATATATTAATATTTCATACAGCACGAGATAGCTTTAAAGCCGGTAATTCAATTGCCGGCTTTTGCTATCTCCTTCCTAAACCCGACATGATATGAGACATGGTTTACATACAGTAAACCATGTCATATTCCCATTTTTTTTGCATATTCCACACTACTAATGTTAGTAGTGCGTATGTGCAAAATTTGGCCATTCTAGCTATTAAATTAAAGGGTTAAATGGCGGAAAAATTGGCGTGGGCTCCCGCGCAATTTTCTCCGCCAGAGTAGTAAAGCCAGTGACTGAGGGCAGATATTAATAGCCTGGAGAGGGTCCACGGTTATTGGCCCCCCCTCCCCCCCCCGGCTAAAAACATCTGCCCCCAGCCATCCCAGAAAAGGCACATCTGGAAGATGCGCCTATTCTGGCACTTGGCACTTGGCCACTCTCTTCCCATTCCCGTGTAGCGGTGGGATATGGGGTAATGAAGGGTTAATGCCACCTTGCTATTGTAAGGTGACATTAAGCCAAATTAATAATGGAGAGGCGTCAATTATGACACATATCCATTATTAATCCAATAGTAGTAAAGGGTTAAAACAAACACATTATTAAAAAGTATTTTAATGAAATAAACACAAAGGTTGTTGTAATATTTTATTGTACGCTCAATCCACCTGAAGACCCTCGCTGTTGTGAATTCTGTGGCTGAGTTCACTTCTGTGGTCACAAGTGGTATTGCAGTCTCTGGGCTTCCTCCCTCAGGTGTTTTGGTGAGCTCGTTGGCTGCCTTGCTATTTAGCTCCACCTGAGTCTGTCTTCCTTGCTCCTTGTCAATGTTCCAGTGTTGGATCTGAGCTACTGCATCTTTCCTTGGGCCTGCTGCTCTGCTAGATAAGTGCTTCTAGTTTGTTTTCTGTTTTTTTCTGTCCAGCTTGCTATTGTCTTTTGCTGGAAGCTCTGAGAAGCAGAGGGGTGCACCGCCGTGCTGTTAGTTCGGCACGGTGGGTCTTTTTGCCCCTTTGCGTGGTTTTCGTTTTAGGGTTTTTTGTAGACTGCATAGTTCTCTTTGCTATCCTCGCTCTGTCTAGAATATCGGGCCTCACTTTGCTGAATCTATTTCATTCCTACGTTTGTCTTTTCATCTTGCTAACAGTCATTATATGTGGGGGGCTGCCTATTCCTTTGGGGTATTTCTCTGAGGTAAGTCAGGCTTGTATTTCTATCTTCAGGCTAGTCAGCTCCTCAGGCAGTGCCGAGTTGCATAGGTAGTTGTTAGGCGCAATCCACTGCTGCTTATAGTTGTGTGAGGATAGATCAGGTACTGCAGTCTACAGAGATTCCACGTCTCAGAGCTCGTCCTATTGTTTTTGGTTATTGCCAGATCTCTGTATGTGCGCTGATTACTGCACGCTGTGTTGCCTGATTGCCAGCCATAACAGTACAAGGAGCCCCACCAATGATTCCCAATAGAGGGAAAAAAGAAATCCTGACATCATTTTTTTTTCTTAGCTCTGTCTTCAGTCTTTTTTTTCCCCTAGACATTAGAGTGCTTCAGGACACAGCTGTGGACATGGATATTCAGGCTCTGTGCTCCTCAATGGATAATCTCGTTGTAAATGTACAAAAGATTCAAGATACTATTGATCAGAAATCGATGCTAGAACCAAGAATTCCGATTCCTGATTTGTTTTTTGGTGACAGAACTAAGTTCCTGAGCTTCAGAAATAATTGTAAGCTATTTTTGGCCTTGAAACCTCATTCTTCTGGTAATCCTATTCAACAGGTTTTGATTATTATTTCTTTTTTGCGCGGCGACCCACAGGACTGGGCGTTTTCTCTTGCACCAGGAGATTCTGCATTGAGTAATGTTGATGCATTTTTCCTGGCGCTCGGATTGCTTTACGATGAGCCTAATTCAGTGGAGCAGGCTGAGAAAAATCTGCTGGCTTTATGCCAGGGTCAGGATGATGTAGAAGTATATTGTCAGAAATTTAGGAAATGGTCAGTACTCACTCTGTGGAATGAATCTGCACTAGCGGTTTTGTTCAGAAAGGGTCTCTCTGAAGCTCTTAAGGATGTAATGGTGGGATTTCCTATGCCTGCTGGTTTGAATGAGTCTATGTCCTTGGCCATTCAGATCGGTCGTCGCTTGCGCGAGCGTAAATCTGTGCACCATCTGGCGGTACTGCCTGAGAGTAAACCTGAGCCTATGCAGTGCGGCAGGACTATGACTAAAGTAGAACGGCAAGAACACAGACGTCTGAACAGACTGTGTTTCTATTGTGGTGATTCTACTCATGCTATTTCTAATTGTCCTAAACGCACTAGGCGGTTCGATAGCTCTGCCGTTATTGGTACTGTACAGTCCAAATTCCTTTTGTCCATTACCTTAATGTGCTCTTTGTCATCGTATTCTGTCATGGCGTTTGTGGATTCAGGCGCTGCCCTGAATCTGATGGATTTGGATTATGCTAAACGTTGTGGATTTTTCTTGGAGCCTTTGCGGTGTCCTATTCCGTTGAGAGGAATTGATGCTACACCTTTGGCCAAGAATAAGCCTCAGTACTGGGCCCAGCTGACCATGTGCATGGCTCCTGCACATCAGGAAGTTATTCGCTTTCTGGTACTGCATAATTTGCATGATGTGGTCGTGTTGGGGTTGCCATGGCTACAAACCCATAATCCAGTATTGGATTGGAACTCTATGTCGGTAACCAGCTGGGGTTGTCAGGGAGTACATGGTGATGTTCCATTTTTGTCTATTTCGTCATCCATTCCTTCTGACATCCCAGAGTTCTTGTCGGACTTTCAGGATGTATTTGAAGAGTCCAAGTCTGATGCCCTACCTCCGCATAGGAATTGTGATTGTGCTATCGATTTGATTCCTGGTAGTAAATTCCCTAAGGGTCGTTTATTTAATTTGTCCGTACCTGAACACACCGCTATGCGCAGTTATGTGAAGGAGTCCCTGGAGAAGGGACATATTCGCCCATCGTCGTCACCATTGGGAGCAGGGTTCTTTTTTGTAGCCAAGAAGGATGGTTCGCTAAGACCGTGTATTGATTACCGCCTTCTTAATAAGATCACTGTTAAGTTTCAGTATCCCTTGCCATTGATTTCTGACTTGTTTGCTCGGATTAAGGGGGCTAGTTGGTTTACTAAGATTGATCTTCGTGGTGCGTATAATCTGGTGAGAATCAGGCAGGGAGATGAATGGAAAACGGCATTTAATACGCCCGAGGGTCATTTTGAGTATCTGGTGATGCCGTTCGGACTTGCCAATGCTCCATCTGTTTTTCAGTCTTTTATGCATGACATTTTCCGTGAGTATCTGGATAAATTCTTGATTGTTTACTTGGATGACATTTTGATCTTCTCAGATGATTGGGAGTCTCATGTGAAGCAAGTCAGAATGGTTTTCCAGGTACTGCGTGCTAATTCCTTGTTCGTGAAGGGATCAAAGTGTCTCTTCGGTGTGCAGAAAGTTTCATTTTTGGGGTTCATCTTTTCCCCTTCTACTATCGAGATGGATCCGGTTAAGGTTCAGGCCATCCAGGATTGGACTCAGCCGACATCTCTAAAAAGTCTGCAGAAATTCCTGGGCTTTGCTAATTTTTATCGTCGCTTCATCTGTAATTTTTCTAGCATTGCCAGACCATTGACCGATTTGACCAAGAAGGGTGCTGATTTGGTTAATTGGTCTTCTGCTGCCGTGGAAGCTTTTCAGGAGTTGAAGCGTCGTTTTTGCTGTGCCCCTGTGTTGTGTCAGCCTGATGATTCTCTTCCGTTCCAGGTCGAGGTTGATGCTTCTGAGATTGGTGCAGGGGCGGTTTTGTCACAGAGAGGTTCTGGTTGCTCAGTGTTCAAACCATGTGCTTTCTTTTCCAGGAAATTTTCTGCTGCTGAGCGTAATTATGATGTGGGCAACCGAGAGTTGCTGGCCATGAAGTGGGCATTCGAGGAGTGGCGTCATTGGCTTGAGGGTGCTAAGCATCGCGTGGTGGTATTGACTGATCATAAGAACTTGACTTATCTCGAGTCTGCCAAGCGCTTGAATCCTAGACAGGCCCGTTGGTCGTTATTTTTTGCTCGTTTTGATTTTGTGATTTCATACCTTCCGGGCTCTAAAAATGTGAAGGCGGATGCTCTGTCTAGGAGTTTTGTGCCCGACTCTCCGGGGTTATCTGAGCCGGCGAGTATCCTCAAGGAAGGAGTCATTGTGTCTGCCATCTCCCCTGATTTGCGGAGAGTGTTGCAGAAATTTCAGGCTAATAAACCTGATCGTTGTCCGGCCGAGAAACTGTTCGTCCCTGATAGGTGGACTAGTAAAGTTATCTCTGAACTTCATTGTTCGGTGCTGGCCGGTCATCCAGGAATCTTTGGTACCAGGGAGTTGGTTGCTAGATCCTTCTGGTGGCCATCTCTGTCACGGGATGTGCGTGCTTTTGTGCAGTCCTGTGGAATTTGTGCTAGGGCTAAGCCCTGCTGTTCACGTGCCAGTGGGTTGCTTTTGCCCTTGCCGGTCCCGAAGAGGCCTTGGACACATATTTCGATGGATTTCATTTCTGACCTTCCCGTTTCTCAAAAAATGTCGGTCATTTGGGTGGTCTGTGATCGCTTTTCTAAAATGGTCCATCTGGTGCCCTTGGTTAAATTGCCTTCCTCCTCTGATTTGGTGCCTTTGTTCTTCCAGCATGTGGTTCGTTTACATGGCATTCCTGAGAATATTGTTTCTGACAGAGGTTCCCAGTTTGTCTCGAGGTTCTGGCGAGCCTTTTGTGGTAGGATGGGCATTGACCTATCTTTCTCCTCGGCCTTCCATCCTCAGACTAATGGCCAGACCGAACGAACCAATCAGACCTTGGAAACATATCTGAGATGTTTTGTTTCCGCTGACCAGGATGATTGGGTGTCATTTTTGCCGTTGGCTGAGTTCGCCCTTAATAATCGGGCCAGCTCGGCTACCTTGGTCTCTCCATTTTTCTGCAATTCTGGGTTCCATCCTCGTTTCTCTTCAGGACAGGTTGAGTCTTCGGACTGTCCTGGTGTGGATTCTGTGGTGGACAGGTTGCAGCAGATCTGGACTCAGGTAGTGGACAATTTGACCTTGTCCCAGGAGAAGGCTCAGCTTTTCGCTAATCGCAGACGCCGTGTGGGACCCCGACTTCGTGTTGGGGATTTGGTTTGGTTATCTTCTCGTCATATTCCTATGAAGGTTTCCTCTCCTAAATTTAAACCTCGTTTTATTGGTCCGTATAGGATTTCTGAGATTCTCAATCCGGTGTCTTTTCGTCTGACCCTCCCAGACTCCTTTTCCATACATAATGTATTCCATAGGTCGTTGTTGAGGAGATACGTGGCACCTATGGTTCCATCTGTGGAGCCTCCTGCCCCTGTTTTGGTGGAGGGGGAATTGGAGTATATTGTGGAGAAGATTTTGGATTCTCGTGTCTCTAGACGGAAACTCCAGTATCTGGTCAAATGGAAGGGTTATGCTCAGGAAGATAATTCCTGGGTTTTTGCCTCTGATGTCCATGCCCCAGATCTTGTTCGTGCCTTTCATGTGGCTCATCCTGGTCGGCCTGGGGGTTCTGGTGAGGGTTCGGTGACCCCTCCTCAAGGGGGGGGTACTGTTGTGAATTCTGTGGCTGAGTTCACTTCTGTGGTCACAAGTGGTATTGCAGTCTCTGGGCTTCCTCCCTCAGGTGTTTTGGTGAGCTCGTTGGCTGCCTTGCTATTTAGCTCCACCTGAGTCTGTCTTCCTTGCTCCTTGTCAATGTTCCAGTGTTGGATCTGAGCTACTGCATCTTTCCTTGGGCCTGCTGCTCTGCTAGATAAGTGCTTCTAGTTTGTTTTCTGTTTTTTTCTGTCCAGCTTGCTATTGTCTTTTGCTGGAAGCTCTGAGAAGCAGAGGGGTGCACCGCCGTGCTGTTAGTTCGGCACGGTGGGTCTTTTTGCCCCTTTGCGTGGTTTTCGTGTTAGGGTTTTTTGTAGACTGCATAGTTCTCTTTGCTATCCTCGCTCTGTCTAGAATATCGGGCCTCACTTTGCTGAATCTATTTCATTCCTACGTTTGTCTTTTCATCTTGCTAACAGTCATTATATGTGGGGGGCTGCCTATTCCTTTGGGGTATTTCTCTGAGGTAAGTCAGGCTTGTATTTCTATCTTCAGGCTAGTCAGCTCCTCAGGCAGTGCCGAGTTGCATAGGTAGTTGTTAGGCGCAATCCACTGCTGCTTATAGTTGTGTGAGGATAGATCAGGTACTGCAGTCTACAGAGATTCCACGTCTCAGAGCTCGTCCTATTGTTTTTGGTTATTGCCAGATCTCTGTATGTGCGCTGATTACTGCACGCTGTGTTGCCTGATTGCCAGCCATAACACCTCGCTCTGTAACAAAGTAAAAATAATAAACCAACAATATACATACCTACCGAAGATCTGTAAGGTCCCACGATGTAAATCCATCTGAAGGGGTTAAAATATTTTACAGCCAGGAGCTCTGCTAATGCAGCGGTGCTCGTGGCTGCAAAACCCCGGGGAATGAAGGTAAAGTAGGTCAATGACCTATATTTACCTTCACTCGCGGTGAGGCGCCCTCTGCTGGTTGTCCTCATATGAACTCGAGCCTGGGAGCTTTCCAGGAAAGTTCCCACGCTCGAGGGACATCAAGCAGAGGGCACATCCAGCAGATCTTCGGAAGGTATGTACCGTATATACTCGAGTACAAGCCGAGATTTTCAGCCCAAATTTTTGGGCTGAAAGTGCCCCTCTCGGCTTATACTCGAGTCAAGGTGGGTGGCAGGGTCGGCGGGTGAGGGGGTGAGGGCGCTGAGGCATACTTACCTGCTTTCAGCGATCCTGACGCTCCCCCTGCCGTCCCACGGTCTTCTGTGCAGCAGCGTCTTCCCCTCTTCAGCGGTCACGTGGGACCACTCATTAAAAAAATGAATAGGCGGCTCCACCTCCCATAGGGGTGGAGCCGCGTATTCATTTCTCTAATCAGCGGTGCCGGTGACCACTGATAGAGAAAGAGGCTGCGGCACCGAAGACCAGGCAGAGGGAGCGTCAGGATCGCTGGGACCAGGTAAGTATGTCATATTCACCTGTCCGCGTTCCAGCCGCCGGGCGCCGCTCCATCTTCCCGGCGCCTCCATCTTCCCGGCGTCTGCACTCTGACTGTTCAGGTCAGAGGGCGCGATGACGCATATAGTGTGCGCGGCGCCCTCTGCCTGATCATTCAGAGCAGAGACGCCAGGAAGATGGAGGCGCCGGGACCGGACGCTGGGAGCTGCAAGCAAGAGAGGTGAGTATGTGTTTTTTTTTTTTATTGCAGCAGCAGCAGCGGCACAGATTTATGTGGAGCATCTATGGAGAAATATGAACGGTGCAGAGCACTATATGGGGCACAGCTATGGGGCACAATGAACGGTGCAGAGCACTGTATATGGGGCACAGTTATAGGGCAATAATGAACGGTGCAGAGCACTGTATATGGGGCACAGCTATGGGGCACAATGAACGGTGCAGAGCACTGTATATGGGGCACAGCTATGGGGCACAATGAACGGTGCAGAGCACTGTTTATGGGCACAGCTATGGGGCACAATGAACGGTGCAGAGCACTGTATATGGGGCACAGCTATGGGGCACAATGAATGGTGCAGAGCACTGTATATGGGGCACAGCTATGGGGCACAATGAACGGTGCAGAGCACTATATGGGGCACAGATATGGGGCACAATGAACGGTGCAGAGCATTGAATATGGGGCACAGATATGGGGCAATAATGAACGGTGCCGAGCACAGTATGGGGCACAGATATGGGACAAAATGAACGGTGCCGAGCACAGTATGGGGCACAGCTATGGGACAAAATGAACGGTCCCGAGCACAGTATGGGGCACAGCTATGGGGCAATAATGAACGGTGCCGAGCACAGTATGGGGCACAGCTATGGGACAAAATGAACGGTGCAGAGCACTATACGGGGCACAGCTATGGGACAAAATGAACGGTGCAGAGCACTATATGGGGCACAGCTATGAGGAAATATGAACGGTGTAGAGCACTATATGGCACAGCTATGGGAAAATAATGATCTATTTTTATTTTTGAAATTCACCGGTAAATGCTGCATTTCCACCCTAGGCTTATACTCGAGTCAATAAGTTTTCCCAGTTTTTTGTGGCAAAATTAGGGGGGTCGGCTTATACTCGGGTCGGCTTATACTCGAGTATATACGGTATATTGTTGGTTTATAATTTTTTCTTTGTTACAGAGCGAGGGTCTACAGGTGGATGGAGCGTGCAATAAAATATTACAACAACCTTTGTGTTTATTTCATTAAAATACTTTTTAATAATGTGTTTGTGTTTTTTTTTAACCCTTTACTACTATTGGATTAATAATGGATAGGTGTCATAATTGACGCCTCTCCATTATTAATTTGGCTTAATGTCACCTTACAATAGCAAGGTGGCATTAACCCTTCATTACCCCATATCCCACCGCTACACGGGAATGGGAAGAGAGTGGCCAAGTGCCAGAATAGGCGCATCTTCCAGATGTGCCTTTTCTGGGGTGGCTGGGGGCAGATGTTTTTAGCCGGGGGGGGGGGCCAATAACCGTGGACCCTCTCCAGGCTATTAATATCTGCCCTCAGTCACTGGCTTTACCACTCTGGCGGAGAAAATAGCGCGGGAGCCCACGCCAATTTTTTCCGCCATTTAACCCTTTAATTTAATAGCTAGAACGCCCAAATTTTGCATATACACACTGCTAACATTAGTAGTGTGGAATATGCAAAAAAAAGGGGGCTATGAGATGGTTTACTTCAGCTCCAATTTGTTTTATTTTACCAAGGGTAACAGGAGAAAATGGACCCCAACAGTTGTTGTCCAATTTGTCCTGAGTACGCTGATACCCCATATGTGGCAGTAAACCACTGTTTGGGCGCATGGGAGAGCTCGGAAGGGAAGGGAAGGAGCGCCGTTTGACTTTTCAATGCAAAATTGACAGGAATTGAGATGGGACGCCATGTTGCGTTTGGAGAGCCACTGATGTGCCTAAACATTGAAACCCCCCACAAGTGACACCATTTTGGAAAGTAGACCCCCTAAGGAACTTATCTGGATGTGTGGTGAGCACTTTGACCCACCAAGTGCTTCACAGAAGTTTATAATGCAGAACCGTAAAAATAAAAAATCATATTTTTTCACAAAAATTATATTTTTGCCCCCAGTTTTGTATTTTCCCAAGAGTAACAGGAGAAATTGGACCCCAAAAGTTGTTGTCCAATTTGTCCTGAGCACGCTGATACCCCATATGTGGGGGGGGGGAACCACCGTTTGGGCGCATGGGAGGGCTCGGAAGGGAAGGAGCGCCATTTGGAATGCAGACTTAGATGGAATGGTCTGCAGGCGTCACATTGCGTTAGCAGAGCCCCTAATGTACCTAAACAGTAGAAACCCCCCACAAGTGACACCATTTTGGAAAGTAGACCCCCTAAGGAACTCATCTTGATGTGTTGTGAGAGCTTTGAACCCCCAAGTATTTCACTACAGTTTATAACGCAGAGCCGTGCAAATAAAAAATATTTTTTTTTCCACAAAAATTATATTTTTCCAAGGTTAGCAGGAGAAATTGGACCCTAAATGTTGTTGTCCAATTTGTCCTGAGTACGCTGATACCCGATATGTGGGGGGAACCACCGTTTGGGCGCATGGGAGGGCTCGGAAGGGAAGGAGCATCATTTGGAATGCAGACTTAGATGGATTGGTCTGCAGGCGTCACATTGCGTTTGCAGAGCCCCTAATGTACCTAAACAGTAGAAACCCCCCACAAGTGACCCCATATTGGAAACTAGACCCCTCAATGAACTTATCTAGATGTGTTGTGAGAACTTTGAACCCCCAAGTGTTTCACTACAGTTTATAACGCAGAGCCGTGAAAATAAAAAATCTTTTTGTTTTCCCACGCAGAATTGGCTGGAATTGAGATCGGACGTCATGTCGTGTTTGGAGAGCCCCTGATGTGCCTAAACAGTGGATTTCCCCCAATTATAACTGAAACCCTAATCCAAACACACCCCTAACCCTAATTCCAACGGTAACCCTAACCACACCTCTAACCCTGACACACCCCTAACCCTAATCCCAACCCTATTCCCAACTGTAAATGTAATCTAAACCCTAACCCTAACTTTAGCCCCAACCCTAACTGTAGCCCCAACCCTAGCCCTAACCCTAGCCCTAACCCTAGCCCTAACCCTAGCCCTAACCCTAGCCCTAACCCTAGCCCTAACCCTAACCCTAACCCTAGACCTAACCCTAACTGTAGCCCCAACCCTAACCCTAGCCCTAACCCTAGCCCTAATCCTAGCCCTAACTCTAGCCCTAACCCTAGCCCTAATCCTAACCCTAGCCCTAATGGGAAAATGGAAATAAATACTTTTTTTTATTTTTTCCTAACTAAGGGGGTGATGAAGGGGGGTTTGATTTACTTTTATAGCGGGTTTTTTAGCGGATTTTTATGATTGGCAGCCGTCACACACTGAAAGACGCTTTTTATTGCAAAAAATATTTTTTGCAATACCACATTTTGAGAGCTATAATTTTTCCATATTTTGGTCCACAGAGTCATGTGAGGTCTTGTTTTTTGCGGGACGAGTTGACGTTTTTATTGGTAACATTTTTGGGCACGTGACATTTTTTGATCGCTTTTTATTCCGATTTTTGTGAGGAAGAATGACCAAAAACCAGCTATTCATGAATTTCTATTGGGGGAGGCGTTTATACCGTTCCGCGTTTGGTAAAATTGATAAAGCAGTTTTATTCTTCGGGTCAGTACGATTACAGCGATACCTCATTTATATCATTTTTTTATGTTTTGGCGCTTTTATACGAGAAAAACTATTTTACAGAAAAAATAATTATTTTGGCATCGCTTTATTCTCAGGACTATAACTTTTTTATTTTTTTGCTGATGATGCTGTATGGCAGCTCGTTTTTTGCGGGACAAGATGACGTTTTCATCGGTACCATGGTTATTTATATCTGTCTTTTTGATCGCGTGTTATTCCACTTTTTGTTCGGCGATATGATAATAAAGCGTTATTTTTGCCTCATTTTTTTTTTTTTCTTACGGTGTTTACTGAAGGGGTTAACTAGTGGGCCAGTTTTATAGGTCGGGGCGTTACGGACGCGGCGATACTAAATATGTGTACTTTTATTTTTTTTTTTATTTAGAGGAAGAAATGTATTTATGGGAATAATATTTTTTTTTTCATTATATTGGAATATTTTTTTTAATTTTTTTTACAGATTTGGAAATTTTTTTTAAACTTTTTTATTTTGTCCCAGGGGGGGACATCACAGATCAGTGATCTGACAGTTTGCACAGCACTCTGTCAGATCACCGATCTGAGAGCAGTGCTGGCTGCTTCACAGTGCCTGCTCTGAGCAGGCTCTGTGAAGCCACCTCCCTCCCTGCAGGACCCGGATCCGCGGCCATCTTGGATCCGGGGCTGGAGGAAGCAGGGAGGGAGGTGAGACCCTCGCAGCAACGCGATCACATCGCGTTGCTGCGGGGGTCTCAGGGAAGCCCGCAGGGAGCCCCCTCCCTGCGCGGTGCTTCCCTGCACCGCCGGCACATCGCGATCATGTTTGATCGCAGTGTGCCAGGGGTTAATGTGCCGGGGGCGGTCCGTGACCGCTCCTGGCACATAGTGCCGGATGTCAGCTGCGATAAGCAGCTGACACCCGGCCGCGATCGGCGGCGCTCCCCCCGTGAGCGCTGCCGATCGCTATGACGTACTATCCCGTCCAGGGTCAGATAAGCCCAGGGCACCTCAACGGGATAGTACGTCTAAGGTCACAGAGGGGTTAATCACCATAGAACTCACACGGGGGAGAAGCCTTTTTCCTGTTCAGAATGTGGAAAATATTTTAACCAGAAAGGGCATCTTGTTACACACCATAGAACTCACACAGGCAAGAAGCCTTTTTCCTGTTCAGAATGTGGGAAATATTTTAACCGGAAAGCGCTTCTTGTTAGCCATCAGAGTAGTCACACAGGGGAGAAGCCTTTTTCATGTCCAGAATGTGGGAAATGTTTTACCGAAAAAAGGAGTCTTGTTAATCACTATAGAACTCACACAGGGGAGAAGCCTTTTTCCTGTTCAGAACGTGGGAAATGTTTTACCTACAAAGAGAGTCTTGTTAGACACCAAATAACTCACACAGGGGAGAAGCCTTTTTCCTGTTCAGAATGTGGGAAATGTTTTAACCAGTTAAGGCATCTTGTTAGTCACCATAGAACTCACACAGGGGAGAAGCCTTTTTCCTGTTCAGAATGTGGGAAATGTTTTAAATGGAAAGTGCTTCTTGTTAGACATCAGAGCAGTCACACAGGAGAGAAGCCTTTTTCATTTTCTTAATGTGGGAAATATTTTACTTGGAAATCAACTGTTAATAAACATCAGAGCGGTCACATAGGGGAGAAGCCTTTTTTATGTTCATAATGTTGGAATAGTTTTAACCACAATTGAATCTTCTGAAATGGATTGTCTCTTGTCATTCCTCATGTTTGCTGACAAAAGGATAAAACTGAACTTTATTAATTCCAAATGTAAAACTATACCCATAAATCACCCCCTGAAGGTTAGTCAGTAGGTGACTAATAGAAAAAACATGTACCCCACAGTTCAGTATATAGGATGAGGTGACGTATACACACTCGCTCTCCAAGCCTCTCATTTCTATGGGTTTCATCGTCCTCCCCAAAGGTGACTCATCAGGAGACTATTTATAGTGCTTTGGAACAAAGCACATATATTGTAATCCGCACGTGGTTAACTTCTTCTTCTTCTTCTTCTTCTTATTATTATTATAGTGCTTTGGAACAAAGCACATACAGTCGTGGCCAAAAGTATTCACACCTCTGCAATTCTGTCAGATAATACTCAGTTTCTTCCTGAAAATGATTGCAAACACAAATTATTTGGTATTATTATCTTCATTTAATTTGTCTTAAATGAAAAAACACAAAAAGAATTGTCCTAAAGCCAAATTGGATATAATTTCACACCAAACATAAAAAAGGGAGTGGACAAAAGTATTGGCACCCTTCGAAAAATCATGTGATGCTTCTCTAATTTGTGTAATTAACAGCACCTGTAACTTACCTGTGGCACCTAACAGGTGTTGGCAATAACTAAATCACACTTGCAGCGAGTTGACATGGATTAAAGTTGACTCAACCTCTGTCCTGTGTCCTTGTGTGTACCACATTGAGCATGGAGAAAAGAAAGAAGACCAAAGAACTGTCTGAGGACTTGAGAAACCAAATTGTGAGGAAGCATGAGCAACCTCAAGGCTACAGGTCCATCTCCAAAGACCTGAATGTTCCTGTGTCTACCGTGCGCAGTGTCATCAAGAAGTTTACAGCCCATGGCACTGTGGCTAACCTCCCTAGATGTGGACGGAAAAGAAAAATTGACAAGAGATTTCAATGCAAGATTGTGCGGATGTTGGATAAAGAACCTCGACTAACATCCAAACAAGTTCAAGCTGCCCTGCAGTCCGAGGGTACAACAGTGTCAACCCGTACTATCCGTCGGCGTCTGAATGAAAAGGGACTGTATGGTAGGAGACCCAGGAAGACCCCACTTCTTACCCCGAGACATAAAAAAGCCGGGCTGGAGTTTGCCAAAACTTACCTGAAAAAGCCTAAAATGTTTTGGAAGAATGTTCTCTGGTCAGATGAGACAAAAGTAGAGCTTTTTGGGCAAAGGCATCAACATAGAGTTTACAGGAGAGAAAAAAGAGGCATTTAAAGAAAAGAACACGGTCCCTACAGTCAAACATGGCGGAGGTTCCCTGATGTTTTGGGGTTGCTTTGCTGCCTCTGGCACTGGACTGCTTGACCATGTGCATGGCATTATGAAGTCTGAAGACTACCAACAAATGTTTCAGCATAATGCAGGGCCCAGTGTGAGAAAGCTGGGTCTCCCTCAGAGGTCATGGGTCTCCCAGCAGGACAATGACCCAAAACACTTCAAAAAGCACTAGAAAATGGTTTGAGAGAAAGCACTGGAGACTTCTAAGGTGGCCAGCAATGAGTCCAGACCTGAATCCCATAGAACACCTGTGGAGAGATCTAAAAATGGCAGTTTGGAGAAGGCACCCTTCAAATATCAGGGACCTGGAACAGTTTACCAAAGAAGAATGGTCTCAAATTCCAGCAGAGCATTGTAAGAAACTCATTGATGGTTACCGGAGGCGGTTGGTCGCAGTTATTTTGGCTAAAGGTTGTGCAACCAAGCATTAGGCTGAGGGTGCCAATACTTTTGTCTGGCCCATTTTTGGAGTTTTGTGTGAAATGATCAATGTTTTGCTTTTTGCTTCATTCTTTTGTGCTTTTTCATTTAAGACAAATTAAATGAAGATAATACCAAAAAATTTGTGTTTGCAATCATTTTCAGGAAGAAAATGAGTATTATCTGACAGAATTGCAGGGGTGTCAATACATTTGGCCATGACTGTATATTGTAATCCGAACGTGGTTAACTTCTTCTTATTGTTATTATTATAGTGCTTTGTAACAAAGCACTGTATTGTAATCCGAATGTGGTTAACGTCTTATTATTATTAGGCTTTTTTCCGCAATTAATGCGGCCCAAACCGCTGCACGCACAGACTCCGGTGAGGCGTCATTTCGAAGCCAGCGTCCACGAGAGGTGTGCTAACTATTTTTCGTGTCGATTGGATTTGTAGTTTTGGCACAATTTGCGTTTGAAATTTTTTTTTTTCCCGCCATTGGAATGCATTGTCTCAATGTATTTCAATAGGGACATTTTCCCATAGGGTTATATTGGCCTGATTTCTGAGGCAATTTCAAATGTAACTGCCACCTGGGGTGATAAGCTCATTGATATGCGCAGTCAGACCCAGTTACTATGCCAACGCCTACGAACTCTACATGACCCCACCAGGACACAGGTTTTGCCAGATAATATCAGCTCTTAAAGTGAAAGGAACAGCACAGCACAAATGCAAATCTAGCTTAATCACATGACGATGCCGCTGAAAGAGAACATGCACCAAAGTGGATGTAGAAGCTCACTGCGTCCCCTAAGGGACCCCAGGCAGTATTGCTGCCCCTAAAGGACGCCGGGCAGTATTGCGGCTCCTAAAGGACCCCAGGCGGTTTTAAGGCCCCAAAGGGACCCCAGGTAGTTTTAAGGCCTCTAAGAGAGCCCGGGCAGTTTCAAGGCTTCTAAGGGACCCCGGGCAGTTTAAAGGCCTCTAAAGGACCCCGGGCAGTTTTAAGGCCTCTAAGGGACCCCGGGCGGTTTTAAGGCCTCTAAGGGACCTCGGGCAGTTTTAAGGCCTCTAAGGGACCCCGGGCAGTTTTAAGGCCTCTAAGGGACCCCTTGAAGTTTTAAGGCCTCTAAGGGACCCGGGCAGTTTTAAGGCCTCTAAAGGACCCCAGGCAGTTTTAAGGCCTCTAAGGGACCCCGGGCAGTTTTAAGGCCTCTAAGGGACCCGGGCACCCGGGCAGTTTTAAGTTGAAAGTGGCATCGGGGACCCCCGAAGATCAAAGTGACCCACAAGGATGACCCCGCCCACCAAATCGGTCCCTGAGGAGCCCCTCTCACCAAATTAGACCCTGAGATGCCCTGCCCACCAAATCGGACCCAGAGTGACCCCGCCCACCAAATCGGACCCAGAGTGACCCCGCCCACCAAATCGGACCCAGAGTGACCCCGCCCACCGAATCGGACCCAAAATGACCCCGCCCACCAAATCAGACCCAGATTGACCCAACCCACCAAATCAGAGCCAGAGTGACCCCGCTTACCAAATCGGACCCAGGGTGGCCCTGCCCACCAAATCAGACCCAGGGTGGCACCACCCACCAAATCGGACCCCAAGGGTCAAAGTAGCCCTGAGCATCAAATTGACCCCCAGGGACCCCCGAGGCTCAAAGTGACCCTTAGCGACCCCTGAGGGTCAAAGTGACCCCCGAGGATCAGTGACCCTCGGGGACCCTGTTAAAAATGGTTATTTCGCAAAAATATTTAATCAAGACTTAACCAGGTGCGTTATTCTTAAAAGAAAAATGTCATGATATTCTGAGGAAAAGTATAGTGGTTTATTGAATTATCCACCATTGCAGCAAAAACATAAAAGTAGATGAAATAGTTACGAACAGATTGTCCATGTGTAAATATCAGCGCTTGTCTTGTTACTCATCTTTCCCAAGGTCCTGAATGGTAAAACAGTCTGTCTGTGTGAAGTCCGAAATCATCATGGCTATCAGCTGTTGTTCCTTCTTTGTCCGACGTCCATGGTGAAGGCAGGGGTGACAGTCCCACATGACAAAAGGCCCCCACACCCTCCTAAGAGATGTTTATATATGTTCAACACAGATCACGTGTTCCCTGTATATGGTGATAACTTATGCTCTGAGCTACATACACAGAAATAGCTTTTGGTAGTGTCCGCAAGAAACAATGTGCTCAGTACAGAATAAGAATAATTCAATTACGGTAATAATTAATATTTAACAATTGGAAAAGTTGGAATCACATGAACAAGTAATCCCCTTGGGATCATTTTATTGGTCATATACTTTTCCAAAAAAATGCGGTTCCACCATAACCTTGAGCGTCTAATTAGGGAATCCTTCACCATTGCTAATTTGTCATCAAATCTTAGGTCACCACACTGCTGTGTATTAACCCCACCGGCACCAAAGGTCTGGTCCACCTGGCTGAGCCACGCTTTTTCTTTGGCTCTGTAGTCCATATCATCAGAACGAACACCTGTGCATAACACAGTTAAATTAATATATATCAAAATTCCAATGTGCATTATCGGTGGTGGACAGTAATTTACACAATAATTTCACCATATATGTGTGTATATATATATATATATATATATATATATATACTACACCAGCGAAAAAAGGGGGAGTATCGACACCAAAATTTAGTAGAGAAAATATGCAAAATTTTATTAATACAAAAGAAGTAACATATACATAAAAAAGCATGATAGACTATACAAAGATTCCACCATGCGGAGAGGAGGAAAACCAGCCGGTACACTAATGGTAAAGCACACAGATGCAAATACGACCTGGGTAGATATCAGAAAGATTAAAGTAATCCCGGATGTAAAAGTAACTACAGTGAGGGATCATCCCTCCGATTCCATAAAGGCCCCATATAGTAATTAGAAATCATATCATCCTGGATATACACGTATCACCAGAGTACTATACACTTAGCCACAGAGTAACACTTCCCCTTTGAGAAAGCTACAAATGCGAAACGCGCGTCAGGGGTAGTGGGAAGGCCACGCTGATGCAGACTTATGATGGGTAAGTGTATAGTACTCTGGTGATACGTGTATATCCAGGATGATATGATTTCTAATTACTATATGGATCCTTTATGGAACCGGAGGGATGATCCCTCACTGTAGTTACATTTACATCCGGGATTACTTTAATCTTTCTGATATCTACCCAGGTCGTATTTGCATCTGTGTGCTTTACCATTAGTGTACCGGCTGGTTTTCCTCCTCTCCGCATGGTGGAATCTTTGTATACTCTATCATGCTTTTTTATGTATATGTTACTTCTTTTGTATTAATAAAATTTTGCATATTTTTTCTACTAAATTTTGGTGTTGATACTCCCCCCTTTTTTCGCTGGTGTAGTATATTTGAGTCTAGGAGCGACATTTCTGTCTATATTATCTAGTTGTCTGATGATAGGGAGAGTTCTTTTTGGTAGATTTTGACCATGCTCTCGGCCACTTATTGCATTAGATGCTTATCGATTATTGTATTTGTTATATATATATATATATGTACACAAACACCTACATGTCCATCTATCAAACCACCACCTATGCATGGATATATGGATAACTGCAAAACATAGTTTAGTCAGGAAAGGAAGCACCACGCAGTCATGGAATACAAAATCAAAAACACTTTTATTATATTAAACAGGATAAAAACCGGACAAACAGTGAACAGCAGGGCTAAAAGATGGCAAGGGATGTCACCAACATCATGCTAAGCCCAAGGTAGGGTAATCCCTGAATGGAAGTAAACTTATACAGGTAGACTATAAAGTGCAAAATGCAACATGTAATAGCGGTGGCAACCACCGAAACAAGAAACCGTACAACCAATATCACTAGATCGTCAAAAATCCAATTGTAAATGCAATGGCTGTAATAATATTAGAGCGTGCACATCACCTGATGAAGATGGTAAATAACGCAGGGACACCTGTCTACCCCGACTCGCGTTTCGGTTTGGTACCTTCCTCAAGGGGCGCATTAACATACAGGGGCAATGGGGAAATAAATAGGGACCCATAAATGATACGGCGCAGCCCCGCATTGCCTCATTTCCGCCCAGTCCCAGCAAACTGGGCAGACGACGACCGGAAACACGTGAGGCCCCACGTGATCAGGAAGTACGTGCGCGGTCACTGGGAATCAGGTGGAACGAAGACAAAGCGGCACACACCTGATTCTTGCGACCTCATACCGCTTTATTCATACAGTTTCTTCCTACTCCCCTTCACACTAATTCCGCTTTACTGCCCTTTTCTTTGCCCTCAGTAGAGATGGCGTTGTTATACTTACACATTACTGCGCGTGCGCCGCTTTGTCTTCGTTCCGCCTGATTCCCAGTGACCGCGTACGTACTTCCTGATCACGTGGGGCCCCACGTGTTTCCGGTCGTCGTCTGCCCGGTTCGCTGGGACTGGGCGGAAGCGAGGCAATGCGGGGCTGCGCCATGTCATTTACGGGTCCCTATTTATTTCCCCATTGCCCCTGTATATTCATGCATCCCTTGAGGAAGGTACCAAACTGAAACGCGCGTCGGGGTGGACAGTTGTCCCTGCGTTATTTACCATCTTCATCAGGTGATGTGCACGCTCTAATATTATTACAGCCATTGCATTTACAATTGGATTTTTGACGAGCTAGTGATATTGGTTGTACTGTTTCTTGTTTTGGTGGTTTCCACCGCTATTACATGTTGCATTTTGCACTTTATAGTCTACCTGTATGAGTTTACTTCCATTCAGGGATTACCCTACCTTGGGCTTAGCATGATGTTGGTGACATCCCTTGTCATCTTTTAGCCCTCCTGTGCACTGTTTGTCCGGTTTTTATCCTGTTTAATATAATAAAAGTGTTTTTGATTTTGTATTCCATGACTGCGTGGTGCTTCCTTTCCTGACTAAACTATGTTTTGCAGTTATCCATACGCTAGGGACGGGCTGCACCTCAATGGGGAGGGTGCAGCTGTGCTGGGGAGAAAATGGCTAGAAGGTTGGAGGAGTGTTTAAACTAGGAATTGGGGGGAGGGTATTCATTTTATAGGAGGGGAAGATAGTGCAGACAGAGACCTGGGCACAAATAAGGAAGATGGGGGTGGCGGTGGCATGGGGGTGGGGTTAGAACAGTTAATAATTTAAGAAAGAATAGAGGTGCAGAGAAATACATAAAATGTATGTATACTAATGCCAGAAACCTCACCAACAAAATGGACGAATTAGAACTAATGTTGTTGGAGCATAATTATGACATGGTGGGGATATCTGAGACATGGCTGGATGAGAGCCATGACTGGGCTGTTAATTTACAGGGTTATAGTCTGTTCAGAAATGACCGAATGGATAAGCGAGGGGGAGGGGTGTGTCTGTATTTAAAATCGTCCTTAAAACCCATCCGGCATGATATTATAGGTGAATCTAATGAAAATGTAGAGTCCCTGTGAGTGGAGAAAAGGGGAGTGGGAAAAAATAATAAATTACTGATAGGGGTTTTTTATAAATCTCCAAAAATAATGGATGCAATGGAGAATATCCTCATAAAGCAAATAGATGAAGCTGCGACTCAAGTAGAAGTCATTATTATGGGGGACTTCAACTACCCTGAAATAGATTGGGGAACAGAAACCTGCAGTTCCAGCAAAGGTAATCGGTGTCTGACAACTATGAAAGACAATTACCTTTCACAACTGGTTCAGGACCCAACAAGAAGGGGGGCACTGCTAGACCTAATATTAACCAACAGGCCAGACCGCATAGCAAATATAAGGGTTGGGGGTCACTTGTGGAATAGTGATCACAAAATAATAAGTTTTCATGTATCCTATAATAAGATGTGTAGTAGAGGGGTGACAAGGACACTGAACTTCAGGAGGGCAAATTTCCAACGGATGAGCGATGATCTTGGTGCAATTAACTGGGACGATATCCTGAGACATAAAAATAGACAAAGAAAATGGGAGATATTTATTAGCATCCTGGATAGGACCTGTGCAGAGTATATACCGTATGGGAAAGAACATACTAGAAATAGGAGGAAACCAATATGGCTAAAAAGAGCGGTAAGGGGCGCAATAAGTGATAAAAAGAAAGCATTTAGAGAATTAAAGGAAGTAGGTAGTGAGGAGGCATTAATTAAATACAAAAAATTAAATAAATTCTGTAAAAAGCAAATCAAGGCAGCAAAGATTGAGACAGAGAGACTCATTGCTAGAGAAAGTAAAAATAATCCCAAAATATTCTTTAACTACGTAAATAGTAAGAAACCAAAAAATGATAGTGTTGGCCCCCTTAAAAATAGTCTGGGTGAAATGGTGGATGAGGATGAGGAAAAAGCCAATATGCTAAATGACTTTTTTTCATCAGTATTTACAAAAGAAAATCCCATGGCGACAAAATGTCTAGTGATAAAAATTCCCCATTAAATGTCACCTGCTTAACCCAGCAGGAAGTGCGGCGGCGTCTAAAAATCACTAAAATTGACAAATCTTCGGGCCTGGATGGGATACACCCCTGAGTACTGCAGGAATTAAGTACAGTCATTGATAGACCATTATTTTTAATCTTTAAAGAGTCCATAACAACAGGGTCTGTACCACAGGACTGGCGTATAGCAAATGTGGTGCCAATATTCAAAAAGGGGACAAAAACTGAACTCAGAAATTATAGGCCAGTAAGCTTAACCTCTACTGTGGGTAAAATCCTGGAGGGCATTCTAAGGGACGCTATACTGGACTATCTGAAGAGGAATAACCTCATGACCCAGTATCAGCATGGGTTTACTAGGAACCGTTCATGTCAGACTAATCTGATCAGCTTCTATGAAGAGGTAAGTTCCGGACTGGACCAAGGGAACCCAGTGGACGTAGTGTATATGGACTTTACAAAAGCTTTTGATACGGTGCCACACAAAAGGTTGATACATAAAATGAGAATAATGGGGATAGGGGAAAATATGTGTAAGTGGGTTGAGAGCTGGCTCAGGAATAGGAAACAAAGGGTGGTTATTAATGGAACACACTCGGACTGGGTCGCGGTTAGCAGTGGGGTAACACAGGGGTCAGTATTGGGCCCTCTTCTTTTTAACATATTTATTAATGACCTTGTAGGGGGCATTCGGAGTAGAATTTCAATATTTGCAGATGACACTAAACTCTGCAGGGTAATCAATACAGAGGAGGACAATTTTATATTACAGAATGATTTATGTAAACTAGAAGCTTGGGCTGATAAATGGCAAATGAGCTTTAATGGGGATAAATGTAAGGTCATGCACTTGGGTAGAAGTAATAGAATGTATAACTATGCGCTTAATTCTAAAACTCTGGGCAAAACCGTCAATGAAAAAGACCTGGGTGTATGGGTGGATGACAAACTCATACCAGTGACAGGCAGCTGCTACTAAGGCAAATAAAATAATGGTATGCATTAAAAGAGGCATAGATACTCATGAGGAGAACATAATTTTACCTCTATACAAGTCACTTGTTCGACCACACTTAGAATACTGTGCACAGTTCTGGTCTGTGGTGCATAAGAAAGACATAGCTGAACTGGAGCGGGTGCAGAGAATAGCGACCAAGGTTATTAGAGGACTGGGGGGGTCTGCAATACCAAGATAGGTTATTACACTTGGGGCTATTTAGTTTGGAAAAACGAAGGCTAAGGCTAGGTTCACATTGCATTAATGGGTTAACGCTAACGAACTGCGTTGCACGGCGAAAATGTCGCAATTAATGCCGTGCAACGGGTCCGTTAGCGCACCCATTGACAACAATGTAATTTTTTGCTGTAACGCATCGCTAGCGCATGCCACTTTCGGCACGCGCTAGCGATGTGCCGTTCTTTTGTGACGGACCTCGGATGCTGCTGGCAGCGTCCGAGGTGCGTCCGAGGTCCGTCCCTCGCTAGCGCAGATCGGGGATGCCGAACGCGGACCCTAAACAAACATTGCGTTAGTGCAATCCGCTAGCGCTATGCACTCAACGGATTGCCCTAACGCAATGTGAACCTAGCCTAAGGGTTGATCTTATTTTAATGTATAAATATATGAGGGGACAATACAAAGACATAGTAACATAGTAACATAGTAACATAGTTAGTAAGGCCGAAAAAAAGACATTTGTCCATCCAGTTCAGCCTATATTCCATCATAATAAATACCCAGATCTACGTCCTTCTACAGAACCTAATAATTGTATGATACAATATTGTTCTGCTCCAGGAAGACATCCAGGCCTCTCTTGAACCCCTCGACTGAGTTCGCCATCACCACCTCCTCAGGCAAGCAATTCCAGATTCTCACTGCCCTAACAGTAAAGAATCCTCTTCTATGTTGGTGGAAAAACCTTCTCTCCTCCAGACGCAAAGAATGCCCCCTTGTGCCCGTCACCTTCCTTGGTATAAACAGATCCTCAGCGAGATATTTGTATTGTCCCCTTATATACTTATACATGGTTATTAGATCGCCCCTCAGTCGTCTTTTTTCTAGACTAAATAATCCTAATTTCGCTAATCTATCTGGGTATTGTAGTTCTCCCATCCCCTTTATTAATTTTGTTGCCCTCCTTTGTACTCTCTCTAGTTCCATTATATCCTTCCTGAGCACCGGTGCCCAAAACTGGACACAGTACTCCATGTGCGGTCTAACTAGGGATTTGTACAGAGGCAGTATAATGCTCTCATCATGTGTATCCAGACCTCTTTTAATGCACCCCATGATCCTGTTTGCCTTGGCAGCTGCTGCCTGGCACTGGCTGCTCCAGGTAAGTTTATCATTAACTAGGATCCCCAAGTCCTTCTCCCTGTCAGATTTACCCAGTGGTTTCCCATTCAGTGTGTAATGGTGACACTGATTCCTTCTTCCCATGTGTATAACCTTACATTTATCATTGTTAAACCTCATCTGCCACCTTTCAGCCCAAGTTTCCAACTTATCCAGATCCATCTGTAGCAGAATACTATCTTCTCTTGTATTAACTGCTTTACATAGTTTTGTATCATCTGCAAATATCGATATTTTACTGTGTAAACCTTTTACCAGATCATTAATGAATATGTTGAAGAGAACAGGTCCCAATACTGACCCCTGCGGTACCCCACTGGTCACAGCGACCCAGTTAGAGACTATACCATTTATAACCACCCTCTGCTTTCTATCACTAAGCCAGTTACTAACCCATTTACACACATTTTCCCCCAGACCAAGCATTCTCATTTTGTGTACCAACCTCTTGTGCGGCACGGTATCAAACGCTTTGGAAAAATCGAGATATACCACGTCCAATGACTCACCGTGGTCCAGTCTATAGCTTACCTCTTCATAAAAACTGATTAGATTGGTTTGACAGGAGCGATTTCTCATAAACCCATGCTGATATGGAGTTAAACAGTTATTCTCATTGAGATAATCCAGAATAACATCCCTCAGAAACCCTTCAAATATTTTACCAACAATAGAGGTTAGACTTACTGGCCTATAATTTCCAGGTTCACTTTTAGAGCCCTTTTTGAATATTGGCACCACATTTGCTATGCGCCAGTCCTGCGGAACAGACCCTGTCGCTATAGAGTCCCTAAAAATAAGAAATAATGGTTTATCTATTACATTACTTAGTTCTCTTAGTACTCGTGGGTGTATGCCATCCGGACCCGGAGATTTATCTATTTTAATCTTATTTAGCCGGTTTCGCACCTCTTCTTGGGTTAGATTGGTGACCCTTAATATAGGGTTTTCATTGTTTCTTGGGATTTCACCTAGCATTTCATTTTCCACCGTGAATACCGTGGAGAAGAAGGTGTTTAATATGTTAGCTTTTTCCTCGTCATCTACAACCATTCTTTCCTCACTATTTTTTAAGGGGCCTACATTTTCAGTTTTTATTCTTTTACTATTGATATAGTTGAAGAACAGTTTGGGATTAGTTTTACTCTCCTTAGCAATGTGCTTCTCTGTTTCCTTTTTGGCAGCTTTAATTAGTTTTTTAGATAAAGTATTTTTCTCCCTATAGTTTTTTAGAGCTTCAATGGTGCCATCCTGCTTTAGTAGTGCAAATGCTTTCTTTTTACTGTTAATTGCCTGTCTTACTTCTTTGTTTAGCCACATTGGGTTTTTCCTATTTCTAGTCCTTTTATTCCCACAAGGTATAAACCGCTTACACTGCCTATTTAGGATGTTCTTAAACATTTCCCATTTATTATCTGTATTCTCATTTCTGAGGATATTGTCCCAGTCTACCAGATTAAGGGCATCTCTAAGCTGTTCAAACTTTGCCTTCCTAAAGTTCAATGTTTTTGTGACTCCCTGACAAGTCCCCCTAGTGAAAGACAGGTGAAACTGCACAATATTGTGGTCGCTATTTCCTAAATGCCCAACCACCTGCAGATTTGTTATTCTGTCAGGTCTATTAGATAGTATTAGGTCTAAAAGTGCTGCTCCTCTGGTTGGATTCTGCACCAATTGTGAAAGATAATTTTTCTTGGTTATTAGCAGAAACCTGTTGCCTTTATGGGTTTCACAGGTTTCTGTTTCCCAGTTAATATCCGGGTAGTTAAAGTCCCCCATAACCAGGACCTCATTATGGGTTGCAGCTTCATCTATCTGCTTTAGAAGTAGACTTTCCATGGTTTCTGTTATATTTGGGGGTTTGTAACAGACCCCAATGAGAATTTTGTTACCATTTTTCCCTCCATGAATTTCGACCCATATGGACTCGACATCCTTATTCCCTTCGCTAATATCCTCCCTTAAAGTGGACTTTAGACAAGACTTTACATAGAGACAAACCCCTCCTCCTCTCCGATTTTTACGATCCTTTCTAAACAGACTGTAACCCTGTAAGTTAACTGCCCAGTCATAGCTTTCATCTAACCATGTCTCGGTTATTCCCACTATGTCAAAGTTACCTGTAGATATTTCTGCTTCTAGTTCTTCCATCTTGTTTGTCAGGCTTCTGGCGTTTGCGAGCATGCAGTTTAGAGGATTTTGTTTTGTTGCAATCTCCTCACTGTGGATTGTTTTAGAAATTGTTTTAGACCTTTTTTTAGGTTGTTTTAGACCTTTCTGATGATCTTTTTAATCATAGATCTGAAACAGGGACAAGGGGGCATCCTCTACATCTGGAGGAAAGAAGGTTTAAGCATAATAACAGACGCGGGTTCTTTACTGTAAGAGTAGTGAGACTACGGAACTCTCTGCCGTATGATGTTATAATGAGTGATTCATTACTTAAATATAAGAGGGGACTGGATATATTTCTGGAAAAGTATAATGTTACAGGGTATATACACTAGATTCCTTGATAGGGCGTTGATCCAAGGAACTAGTCTGATTGCCGAATGTGGAGTTGGGAAGGAATTTTTTCCCCCAATGTGGAGCTTACTCTTTGCCACATGGTTTTTTTTTTGCCTTCCTCTGGATCAACATGTTAGGGCATGTTAGGTTAGGCTATGGGTTGAACTAGATGGACTCAAAGTCTTCCTTCAATCTTAATAACTATATGTAACTATATATCCATGCATAGATGGTGGTTTGATAGATGGACATGTAGGTGTGTGTATATATATATATATAGATATATATATATATCTATATATATATATATATATATATATATACACATATATGGTGAAATTATTGTGTAAATTACTGTCCACCACCGATAATGCACATTGGAATTTTGATATATGCTATAAATATTGTGGATTTTTGAGAAAAAGCTATAGTCCCTAGTTTCAGGATGAAGAGCCCTCCAGACATCTACCATTCTCATACTATGCAACTGAGATCTTATTTTGTTAATATAGAATGAGGGATATGAAGACTTACCCGAGGAGACGTCCACCACAGGGTTCATTGGTATATTGAAGTCGCCTCCAAGTATCACAGGAGAGGAACCGGCAAAACTCATCGAGGCGCCTTTTACATTCAGCTCCAAATTTCTGTTGTCCTTGGTTTTGAAAATACACATTAGCTATCACGAGTTTATATGTTGCCCATGTGATAAGCAGAAAAATGTATCTGCCATTTTCGTCGACTAGGGAATCTAGGATCTCAGGCATAAAAGATTTTTGGAAAGCTATTGAGACACCTTTAGATTTGGAGTATGGATTTCGGCTATGATACCATTTTTAGGGTAATATTTTGTGATGCAATGTGGTATTGCTCCAGTTTTGAAATTTTTCTCCTGGAACAATATCACCGAGACCTGTTGCTTATAACTATTAAATAAAACGTGTCTCCTTTTTTCTGGAGTGTTTAGCCCCTTTACATTTAGGCTATGTGCACACGTCAGGATTTCTGGCAGAAATTTTCCTGACAAAAACCTGACATTTCTGCCAGAAATCCGCATGGGGTTTTTTTGCGCGTTTTTGATGCGTTTTTTCTTGCGTTTTTTTCCAAATGCATAGAATAGTGGGAAAAACGCGGAAAAAACGCAAAATTAATGAACATGCTGCTTTTTTTACCGCGATGCGTTTTTTTGCAGAAAAAAACGCATCATGTGCACAAAAATTGCAGAATGCATTCTAAATGATAGGATGCATATGACTGCAGTTTCTAATGTGGTTTTATCGCGTTTTTATTGTGAAAAAACGCAAAAAAACGCAAAAAAACCTGTACGTGTGCACATATCCTAAAGAAGCAAAGTTTAATCTTATCCATTATCTAGGTATTTACCGGTATCTCACTTCTTCATGCTTCCAAATGGATAAGAAGTCCGTTGGATTACAAAACAGCCAAATAAGATGGGGAAAGGATGGGGAGAGGGAAGAAAAGAAAGTGAAATAAGGGGAGAGTGATGGAAGATAAATAACATAAGAAAAACTATGTTGGAGCTTGTTCTCCAAAACAGTTGTTGCATCGGTGTTACTTAGGCAACTAATTACCTATACACCTCGTAGGGAGGAAGGAAGCCCGAGTAAGAGCAGCATCCCCTCCATGTCCCCTGCGCTCTTGAAAGGCCCCAGGAACAACAAAAGATATACATAGGACCTTCTCAACTACAGCAGAACATCTAAATGTAACCCAATAATAAACAAAGTCTGTTTCAACTACAATATAGTTAATGGAGAGTTACCATTTTCTCCTCTAATGTTCAGGTATGAACCTGTGATGGGTCATGAGTAGGATAGAGGAGAAATAATAATAGAAAAAAGTGATTGAAAATGGAGAAAAAGAGAAAAGGAACTTCATGGCGGATCCGAAGGACTTCCTGTGGTCTTCCGTTTCTTAGGTTGGGGAACCTTGAGCCACCTTGGAGGAGCATCTGGAAGTGCTGGGATCGATGGCCACTCCAGGAGATCTATTTGCAGAAGTTCACATGTTCCCAAGAAATTAGCCAGGTCCCCAATACGGCGGAAAGAGGCGCCTTAAGAACCGCCAACAAGGGTTTCAAAGCTCTGCGTAATAATAAAGTACGTCTGGATAGGTCTGACAGGAGTAGGATTTGATGGCCTTCAAATAGGAGGGGCCCTTTTTCCTGGAGGCTATCATGATGGCTTCTTTGACTCTGAAATAGTGCACCCTACAGATGACATCACGAGGGCGTGTATCAGATGTGGGTTTAGGGCCAAGGGATCTATGAATCCTGTCAAACTCGATATTATCCTCGCTGTCGCCAAGAATGTCCAGGAATATTTTTTGCACTGTGCGGTCTAGATCCGGGGCATTAACAGACTCTGGTAAGCCACGTATACGGATATTATTGCGCCTGTTGCGGGTCTCCAAGTCCTCCAGACCAGACGATATTTCCTCCAATTTCAGAGTGTGATCGATTAGGATTACTCTGTTGGCCTGTAATTCTTGTGTGATATCCTCCTGGGTCTTTTCTACGTCCTCTATACGCGATGTAAATTCCATCTGCAGGTTATGGATTTCTTTTTTGTACGAGTTCTCAAGTCTGCACGCAAACCCTTCTAGGTCTTTATTAGTTGGTAGAGCTTTGATATATTTACTTTGCTCAGCTATATTCATGTCATCAGGGGTGTCATTATCCTCATTATTATTGTCTGTTGGTTTTGTGGGGAAGTTGTGCTGTGTTTGTGATTTCCATGAGGAAGAGCTATTTTTATGCATGGCTTGCGACATTGTAGATCTCATATTCCTTGTCTGAGGAGTTGAATGTAGGAAGCGTTTCATGTCCTCCAGATTAGGCTCTTTATTTAGATTTGTTGTCTGCCCAGAAGCCTTTTTAGATTTACCCATAGATGTCTGCCGCCTGGATTGGTCATAAATAGCCTTGGGGGAACATGGGGGTGCAGCGGTCACCACATTAGCCGCAGCCCTCCATCAGCAAGCCCCCTCTAGTTTGTATGTGTATATGTTTGAAAGGTTGCAGGGAGCGTGAGCAGTGTCTCAAAAATTTCTGTTGTTATGCTTGATTTCAGCATTAGGTGTCGTCAGAGATCTTATATTATAAAGTGTATAAGTCAGTTAGATGATATGTGCTGTTAGAATTTCTTCCTGGAGTAATGCAGAGAAAGCACAGATATAACTCTCTCTGCACTGTCCGTGATGTCCAGAATGTCCTTGCTGAGTCAGCTCGCCTCCGTTTCGGCCGTGCTGCAGGGTGCCTCTCGTCCGTGAGTCGGGGGTATGTTGCTAGGGGGTTTCGGGTGGTTTGTGGTCAGGGTAGGACCAGGGAAGTGTCCAAATCTCCTCGTTTCTGGAAGAGCTCTCCACCATGCGTCCTCCTTCCTCGAGTGCTGGACACGCCCCTGGTATTTGTTTTTTTTATTTTGTAAGGGGGTGATTTGAACTTTTATATATTTTTTTATATTTTTTAAAACCTTTTTTTGTTGGACTGTCGTCTTCCTACGCTTGTAGTTACCTCCTCTCTGTGCATGCCACAGGTGAGGTAGCGACCCTGGAAGATCTGAAGTCACAGGTGCTATTATCCCGGCGAGTCAGTAGAAGGGCGAGACTCTGTAATGTGCACCATCTTGGGTACTGTGCTGGGACTGTTCGATATGTTATCTGCCTGTTTTGTGGTTCAATAAAGCTTTGCCACACTGTTTTATCCTCACCCTGTGTTGCCTGAGTAGCATTTTGCCCATGTTAAAAGGAGGGCAGGAGTTCGACACGATGATCCCTGGTCCATGCGTTTTTGGCTAGTGGGCGGCACTCATAGCAATGTGGCAGTGACAACCATAGACTTCTGCTGGAGACCTCTGGTTGTCATGTCAACCCATCGGTGACCCGCGATCATGTGATGGGGTCACTAATGGGCGGGATTTCCTGCGCGCTTGCTGTCATGTGCCAGAAAAAATGTGGCTCAGCGCTGAAGCCCACATCAAAGGGAAGTCTGACATCGGCATACATTAACCCCTTACCAGCTCCCCTGCTTTGATGCAGGGCTCCGCGGTGAGCCCGCATCAAAGCTGGGACATGTCAGCTGTTTTGAACAGCTGACATGTGCCCGTAATAGGCGCGGGCAGAATCGCGATCTGCCCGCACCTATTAACTAGTTAAATGCCGCTGTCAAACGCAGACAGCGGCATTTAACTACCGCTTCCAGCCGGGCGGCCGGAAATGACGTCATCGCCGACCCCCGTCACATGATCGGGGGTCGGCGATGCTTGTATATTGTAACCATAGAGGTCCCAGAGACCTCTATGGTTACTGATGAGCGGTGGCTGTGAGCGCCACCCTGTGGTCGGCGCTCACAGCACACCTCCATTTCTGCTACATAGCAGCGATCAGCGGATCGCTGCTATGTAGCAGAGCCGATCGCGTTGTGCCTGCTTCTAGCCTCCCATGGAGGCTATTGAAGCATGGCAAAAGTTAAAAAAAAAAAGTTTAAAAAAATGTGAAAAAAATAAAAAAAACATAAAAGTTTAAATCACCCCCCTTTCGCCCCAAAATAAATCAATAAAAAAAATATCAAATCTACGCATATTTGGTATCGCCGCGCTCAGAATCGCCCGATCTATCAATTAAAAAAAAGTATTAACCTGATCGCTAAACAGCGTAGCGGGAAAAAAATTTGAAACGCCAGAATTACGTTTTTTTTGTCGCCGCGACATTGCATTAAAATGCAATAACGGGCGATCAAAAGAACGTATCTGCACCGAAATGCTATTATTAAAAACGTCATCTCGGCACGCAAAAAATAAGCCCTCAACCGACCCCAGATCATGAAAAATGGAGACGCTACGAGTATCGGAAAATAGCGCAATTTTTTTTTATTTTTTTTAGCAAAGTTTGGAATTTTTTTTCACCACTTAGATAAAAAATAACCTAGTCATGTTAGGTGTCTATGAACTCGTACTGACCTGGAGAATCATAATGGCAGGTTAGTTTTAGCATTTAGTGAACCTAGCAAAAAAGCCAAACAAAAAACCAATGTGGGATTGCACTTTTTTTGCAATTTCACCGCACTTGGAATTTTTTTCCCATTTTCTAGTACACGACATGCTAAAACCAATGATGTCGTTCAAAAGTACAACTCGTCCCACAAAAAATAAGCCCTCACATGGCCAAATTGACGGAAAAATAAAAAAGTTATGGCTCTGGGAAGGAGGGGAGCGAAAAACGAACACGGAAAAACGAAAAATCCCCCGGTCATGAAGGGGTTAACACCTCATGTTGGAAAGGGGTTAAAGGGGATAGTTTTTACAGAGACCGAAGTGGTAATCAATCATGTATACATACATATATGTGTGTGTGTGTGTGTGTGTGTGTATGAAGCCACACCCACTCCACATAGCCACACTCACTCGACACGCAAAGCCCCATATAATAAGTATCTTATTATATATATACTAGATGGTGGCCCGATTCTAACGCATCGGGTATTCTAGAATATGTATGTAGTTTATTTATGAAAATTTAAGAATAATGCAATAAATACACAGGATTCGACTGGCAGGGCGTAACCAATCAGCGAAGCGTGGTTCAAATGCCGGGCCAGTTCGCGGCCGGACTGCGCCTGTCGTTGATTGGTCGTGCCCGGCTGATCAGTGAAGCCAGGGCCTGCTCCAGGTTTTTGAGGGCCCCGGGCAAAAGATTCTCAGTGGGCCCCCCTCTTTAACACATACCACGATTCATGATGCACAGATACAGCAGAGAAATATAGCACCGCCACGTAGCATATAACACAGCCCACGTAGTATATAGCACAGCCACGTAGCATATAACACAGCCACGTAGTATATAGCACAGCCACAGTGTATAGCACAGCCCACGCAGTGTATAGCACAGCCCACACAGTGTATAGCACAGCCCACGCAGTGTATAGCACAGCCCACACAGTGTATAGCACAGCCCACGCAGTGTATAGCACAGCCCACGCAGTATATAGCACAGCCCACGCAGTATATAACACAACCCACAAAAGAATATAGCACAGCCCACGCAGTATATAGCACAGCCACATAGTATATAGCACAGCCCACATAGTATATAGCACAGCCCACGCAGTATATAGCACAGCCCACGCAGTATATAGCACAGCCCACGTAGTATATTGCACAGCCCATGTAGTATATAGCACAGCCCACGTAGTATATAGCACAGCCCACACAGTTAATAGCACAGCCCACGCAGTCTATAGCACAGCCTATAACACAGCACAAGCAGTCTATAACAGTGTGGGCACCATATCCCTGTTAAAAAAAAAGAATTTTAAAATAAAAAATAGTTATATACTCACCTTCCGGCGGCCCCCGGATCCAGCCCTGGCCTTTAGCGATGCTCCTCGCGACTCTCCGGTCCCAAGAATGCATTGTGGCAATAATACATGATGATGTAGCGGTCTTGCGAGGCCTCTATGTTATCAGTGGTCGTTGCTGCAATGCATTCTTGGACCGGAGAGTCGCGCGAGGAGCGGGAAGGCTGCCGCGGCACCGGGAGGTGAGAATATAATGATTTTTTATTATTTTTAACATTATATGTTTTTACTATTGAAGCTGCATAGGCAGCATCAATAGTAAAAAGTTTGTCATACAGGGTTAATAGCAGCGTTAACTGACTGCGTTACACCGCGTTATGCCGCTGTGTAAAGCAGTCCGTTTAATGGACTGCTAAAACGCTATGTGGGCGCTGACTGGAGGGGAGTAGGGAGGGGCCAATTTGCGACTGGACTGTGCCCGTCGCGGGATTTCCGTGACAGACGGACAAACAGATGGAAGTGGACCTTAGACAATTAGATAGAGATATATATATTACTAGATGGTGGCCCGATTCTAACGCATCAGGTATTCTAGAATATGCATGTCCACGTAGTATATTGCCCAGCCACCTAGTATATTGCGCAGCCACATAGTATATTGCCCAGTGACGTAGTATATTGCCCAGTCACGTAGTATATTGCCCAGCCACGTAGCATATTGCCCAGCCACGTAGTATATTGCCCAGTGACATACTATATTGCCCAGCCACGTAGTATATTGCCCAGCTACGTAGTATATTGCCTAGTGACGTAGTATATTGCCCAGCCACGTAGTATATTGCCGAGCTACGTAGTATATTGCCCAGTGACGTAGTATATTGCACAGCGACGTAGTATACAGCACAGAGCCACGTAGTATATTGCCCAGCCACGTAGTATATTGCCCAGTCACGTAGTATATTGCCCAGTGACGTAGTATATTGCCCAGCCACGTAGTATATTGCCCAGCTACGTAGTATACAGCACAGAGCCACGTAGTATATTGCACAGCGACGTAGTATATTGCACAGCGATGTAGTATATTGCACAGCAACGTAGTATACAGCACAGAGCCATGTAGTATATTGCCCAGTCATGTAGTATATTGCCCAGTCTGTTATGGACCCGGAAAGACCTGATGGTTAAACTCACAGGACAAGCTCTGGGAAGTGGGAACTCTGCTGACCGCAATCCCTAATCCTATCACACACACTAGAAATAGCCATGGAGCGTACCTAACAGGCCTAGACGCCTCGGCACAGCCTAAGAGCTAGCTACCCCTAGAGATAGAAAATAAAGCCTACCTTGCCTCAGAGAAATTCCCCAAAGGAAAGGCAGCCCCCCACAAATATTGACTGTGAGTTAAGATGAAATACACAAACACAGGAATGAAAGAGGTATCAGCAAAGGGAGGCCAGACTACCTAAACAGACAGAGGATAGAAAAGGTAACTTTGCGGTCAGCACAAAAAACTACAAAAGACCACGCAGAGTGTGCAAAAAGACCCTCGCACCGACTCACGGTGCGGAGATGCCACTCTGCCTCCCAGAGCTTCCAGCTAGCCAGACAGAATCATATTAGCAAGCTGGACAAGAAAACAAGAACAACAAAATAAACCAGCAGGGACTTAGCTTCTGCTGGAGTAGACAGGTCACCAGAAAGATCCAAGAGCGAACTGAACCAGTACTGGAACATTGACAGGTGGCATGGAGTAACGATATGGGTGGAGATAAATAGAGCAGCCAGCCTAAGAATTAACCAGGTCACCTGTGGAAGGAATCTCAGAACCAGCAGCTCCACTCACAGCCACCAGAGGGAGTCCATGGACAGAACTCGCCGAAGTACCATTCATGACCACAGGAGGGAGTTCCAAAACAGAATTCACAACACCAGTCACATAGTATATTGCACAGCAACGTAGTATATTGCCCAGCCACGTAGTATTTTGCCCAGACACATAGTATATTGCACGACGACGTAGTATATTGCCCAGCCACGTAGTATATTGCACAGTGACATAGTATACAGCACCGAGGCACATAGTATATTGCCCAGCCACGTAGCATATTGCCCAGTCATGTAGTATATTGCCCAGCCACGTAGTATATTGCCCAGCTACGTAGTATATTGCCCAGTCACATAGTATATTGCCCAGTCACGTAGTATATTGCACAGCGACGTAGTATATTGCCCAGTCACGTAGTATATTGCCCAGTCACGTAGTATATTGCACAGCGACGTAGTATATTGCCCAGTGACGTAGTATATTGCACAGTAACGTAGTATACAGCACAGAGGCACCTAGTATATTGCACAGCAACGTAGTATGTTGCACAGTGACGTAGTATACAGCAGAGAGCCACGTAGTATATTGCCCAGCCACATAGTATATTGCCAAGCCACGTAGTATATTGCCCAGTGACGTAGTATATTGCCCAGTGAAGTAGTATATTGCACAGCGACGTAGTATATTGCACAGCGATGTAGTATATTGCCCAGTGACGTAGTATATTGCACAGCGACAAAGTATATTGCCCAGCGATATAGTATATTGCCCAGTGACGTAGTATATTGCACAGCGATGAAGTATATTGCCCAGTGACGTAGTATATTGCACAGTGACGCAGTATACAGCACAGAGGCATGTAATATATTGCCCAGCCACGTAGTATATTGCCCAGTCACATAGTATATTGCCCAGTCACGTAGTATATTGCACAGCGACGTAGTATATAGCACAGAGCCAAGTAATATATTGCCCAGTCACGTAGTATATTGCCCAGCCACGTGTGTCACAGGTTAAAAAATAAAAAATAAACATACTCACCTTCGGATCCGAGGGCCCTTTGTAGTTGTAACATTCTTACCTTCGGATCTGGCGCAGGCGATGAGCGCGCGGCTGCTGCTGTGATAGAAATATTTATATCATGTAGATCTCACTTGCATGTATACTCCTCTATAATCATATATACTCATATAAATGCAAATATATCTATATACATTATAATCAATGGCTTAAAATGGCTGACATAAACTAATATAAGCCAGACAGACTGTTCGGTGTTTTCCACCCGAAAAGCAGAAGAACTCCAGATGTATTAAGTGCTGATGAGATGTCTCAACTTTGTCCTAGATGCAGAGATACATTTTAGTTGCTTAATCAGCAATCATATGTGCATTAATCACAATATTCCATACAGTTAGGGCCAGAAATATTTGGACAGTGACACAATTTTCGCAAGTTGGGCTCTGCATGCCACCACATTGGATTTGAAATGAAACCTCTACAACAGAATTCAAGTGCAGATTGTAACGTTTAATTTGAAGGGTTGAACAAAAATATCTGATAGAAAATGTAGGAATTGTACACATTTCTTTACAAACACTCCACATTTTAGGAGGTCAAAAGTAATTGGACAAATAAACATAACCCAAACAAAATATTTTTATTTTCAATATTTTGTTGCAAATCCTTTGGAGGCAATCACTGCCTTAAGTCTGGAACCCATGGACATCACCAAACGCTGGGTTTCCTCCTTCTTAATGCTTTGCCAGGCCTTTACAGCCGCAGCCTTCAGGTCTTGCTTGTTTGTGGGTCTTTCCGTCTTAAGTCTGGATTTGAGCAAGTGAAATGCATGCTCAATTGGGTTTAGATCTGGAGATTGACTTGGCCATTGCAGAATGTTCCACTTTTTGGCACTCATGAACTCCTGGGTAGCTTTGGCTGTATGCTTGGGGTCATTGTCCATCTGTACTATGAAGCGCCGTCCAATCAACTTTGCAGCATTTGGCTGAATCTGGGCTGAAAGTATATCCTGGTACACTTCAGAATTCATCCGGCTACTCTTGTCTGCTCTTATGTCATCAATAAACACAAGTGACCCAGTGCCATTGAAAGCCATGCATGCCCATGCCATCACGTTGCCTCCACCATGTTTTACAGAGGATGTGGTGTGCCTTGGATCATGTGCCATTCCCTTTCTTCTCCAAACTTTTTTCTTCCCATCATTCTGGTACAGGTTGATCTTTGTCTCATCTGTCCATAGAATACTTTTCCAGAACTTAGCTGGCTTCTTGAGGTGTTTTTCTGCAAATTTAACTCTGGCCTGTCTATTTTTGGTATTGATGAATGGTTTGCATCTAGATGTGAACCCTTTGTATTTACTGTCATGGAGTCTTCTCTTTACTGTTGACTTAGAGACAGATACACCTACTTCACTGAGAGTGTTCTGGACTTCAGTTGATGTTGTGAACGGGTTCTTCTTCACCAAATTAAGTATGCGGCGATCATCCACCACTGTTGTCATCCGTGGACGCCCAGGCCTTTTTGAGTTCCCATGCTCACCAGTCAATTCCTTTTTTCTCAGAATGTACCCAACTGTTGATTTTGCTACTCCAAGCTTGTCTGCTATCTCTCTGATGGATTTTTTCTTTTTTTTCAGCCTCAGGATGTTCTGCTTCACCTCAATTGAGAGTTCCTTTGACCGCATGTTGTCTGCTCACAGCAATAGCTTCCAAATGCAAAACCACACACCTGGAATCCACCCCTGACCTTTTAACTACTTCATTGATTACAGGTTAACGAGGGAGACGCCTTCAGAGTTAATTGCAGCCCTTAGAGTCCATTGTCCAATTACTTTTGGTCCCTTGAAAAAGAGGATGCTATGCATTACAGAGCTATGATTCCTAAACCCTTTCTCCGATTTGGATGTGGAAACTATCATATTGCAGCTGGGAGTGTGCACTTTCAGCCCATATTACATATATAATTGTATTTCTGAACATGTTTTTGTAAACAGCTAAAATAACAAAACTTGTGTCACTGTCCAAATATTTCTGGCCCTAACTGTATATATTTAGATAACCAATAACAGAGGAGCTAGACAATATGTTAATTAACTAACCACCCCTAACCACTCCTTTCTATATGCAATTATAAAACTATGTACCAGGAAATAAAGAGTCAGTATTGATGGAATGCTTTCCTGTCACAATCGTGTACAGACTCATTCTTGATGAGCGCTCAAAATACTCAGTCTTATTGGGAACGGCCACAGCACACACGGGATAGATTTATCCAACCTAAATTTCCATATCACTGCCATCTTCCGTTCCCAGGATGCATTGCAAAATTACCCAGATGACTTAGCGGTCTCGCGAGGCCGCTAAGTCTTCTGGGTAATTTCGCAATGCATCGGAACATGGCGGCCATCGCGAGCGGCTCGGTGGACAACGGAGGGTGAGTATAGCAGGTTTTTTGTTTTTTATTATTTTTAACATTAGATTTTTTACTATTGATGCCGCATAAGCAGCATCAATAGTAAAATGTAGAGGACACACAGGGTTAATAGCGGCGGTAACGGAGTGCGTTACCCGTGGCATAACGGGGAGTATGCGGGCGCCGGGCAGTGACTTCGGGGAGTAAGGAGCGGCCATTTTCTTCTGGATTGTGCCCGTCGCTGATTGGTCATGGCTTTTTTTTTGCGACCAATCAGCAACTTGGATTTCCTTGACAGACAGAGGCCGCGACCAATGAATATCTGTGACAGACAGACAGACAGAAGGACAGACGGAAGTGACCCTTAGACAATTATATAGTAGATTTATTTATATAGCACCATTAATTCCATGGTGCTGTACATGAGAATGGGGTTACATACCGGGTTATAGATATAATTTACAGTACACAAATTTACGATGACAGACTGGTACAGAGGGGAGAGGACCCTGTCCTTGCGGACTTGCATTCTATGGATATATATATATATATATATATATATATATATATATACATATATATATATATATATATATATATATATATTCTAATAAATATATACACTGCTCAAAAAATATCAAAAAAATAAAGGGAACACTAAAATCACAGATCCTAGATATCACTGAATTAAATATTCCATTTCTAAATCTTTATTCATTATATAGTGGAATGCATTGAGAATAGTAAAACCTAAAAATGATCAATGTAAATCACAACTCCTATCTCATGGGGGTCTGGAGTTGGAATGATGCTTAAAATCAATTAGAAAATTGCAGGCTGATCCAACTTCAGTGGAAATGCATAAAGACAAAGAAATAATGCTCAGTAGTGTGTGTGGCCTCCACGTGCCTGAATGACCTCCCTACAATGCCTGGGCATGCTCCTGATGAGGCAGCGGATGGTCTCACCAAAACCCATAGCCTTTATGACCACCTACAAATACCACCACTCCACACTATCAAAGCGGCGTCTAAAGACACCACAACCCTCTGACCCATATTATTGGCCTTTACCTGCACATTGAGAAACAATCATCTAAGATTACATGCTGTAGATCTATTGGGCATAAATCTGGATTGGTCCTGATGTATTAATGTCTATATCACCTTGTTACGATGATTAGCCAACATCTTGGCCAAGGTTTTGATATCTGTCATTAATGAAGAGATTGGGCAATAAGAAGCTGGATCCTTACCCTGTTTTGGCAACACAACAATTATTGCCACACACTTGCACCATGGCAACTCACCCTCCACCAGACCAGCAACATGTGCCTCCAACAAGGCGGGAAGCAATACCTCTTTATATTTTTTATACACCTCCCCTGGGATCCCATCTACCCCTGGGGCTTTATCATTAGGTATAGAGGCCAGTGCGGCGTCAAGCTCCTCCAAATTAAACGGCTCCTCGAGAAGTCTCTGATCGGCCGCTGAGAGTCTAGGAAGCTGTACCTCTGTCAAGAAACCATCCACCTCTTCCATCGTTGGCTGTACCTGTGATTTATAAAGATCCGAGTAATACTCCGTCAACACCTCCAAAATTGCTTTACATCCAGTATGCTCTTTCCCATCCCTTCCCTTCAAAGCGATTATGTGTGGAGTCTCTCAGCGCCGCCACTATTCTGGAAAGGAGATGGCCCACTCTGTGCCCCTCTTCAAAGTATTTAGCAGTTTGAAACATTCTCCTACGTTCCACTTTTTTCACTGCCATCTGACATACTCTTTTCTGCGCTGCCTTCAACCTCCTCGGGGCTTCTGGGGACTGATCATTGATTAATGCCTCCTCAGCCTCCTCCAACTCTCTTATCAACATCTGATCCTTCCTGCCCATTTCTGCCTTGACTCAGGATATCCCTTTAATGCAGAGCCCTCTGAAATAGGCCTTTATAGCCTCCCATACCGTCAATACTAGTGATGAGCGAGTATACTCTTTGCTTGGGTTTTCCCAAGCACACTTGGGTGGTCTCTGAGTATTTGTAAGGGATCGGAGATTTAGTTTTCATCGCCGCAGCTGCATGATTTACAGCTACTAGCCAGCCTGAGTAAAAGTGGGGGTTGCCTGGTTGCTGGCAAATCTAATAGCTGCAAATCATTCAGCTGAGGTGATGAAAACTAAATCTCCAAGCACTTACAAATAATCGGAGACCACCCGAACGTGCTCTGGAAAACCCGAGCAATGAGTATATTCGCTCATCACTAGTCAATACCGAAGCTGAGCCAGCATTAATTTCAAAATATTCCTTAATTTCCCCCCATGTGTCCATCTAAGTCAATAAAGTGTAACCAGAACGGGTTCAGCCTCCACATGCACCCCCTAGCAGGCACAGATCCCACTCCCTCAAGTATCACATGCATGGGGGAATGATCCGATATTGTTCTAGATATATATGTTATCTCCCCAAGGCTCAACATCTGTGTATTGTTCAAGGCCAGATCTATTCTTGACAAAGAAACGAAGGAGGATGAAAAACAGGAATACTTGTACACCCCAACCACAGTAACCATGGTGATGTATAGTATGCAAATATTTCCCCAGCCCCACCCCCTCCCCCCAAACAGAAAAACATTCAAAACGAATCCCCGTCCCATCCTTCCATCCCCTCCTAACATGGAGAGGAGAGCGCACTTTATCCGGAACAGTCTGTTAACCCCGTCCAACAGTCCCGCAACTTGTCCCAAACAATTGGGACTCTCCCATGACTTGTGGATTGCAGCCTATTTAAATTTCAAAAACTCAAATTTTTCCCAACAGTCAGAAAAACTCGAGATCCAACAAGGGCCTGTCCCCGCCTCATAAAAACACAAAAACCAGAGGGGAAAAAAGAGCCAATGGATCCCTCCAAAAAAGAGGCAATAAGAGAAACAAGAATAAAGAAGAACTTTTCTATCATCCCGATGAGTCCTTTAATTTCACTTGATGCAAATGTTGCTCGTTGCTGTCCAGCCATCCGAGTGCCTCTTTATCCTCCGTGAAGAAGTGCACTTTCCCTTCAGCGACCACTCTCACATTGGCCAGGTATAGCATCGAGTAAGTGACACCAATCTCCCTCAGAACTCTTCTTGATGTGGATGTATAGCAGAATGTGAGAATTAAAATTTAACTTTTAATATATTTGTAACCCCTTCATGACCCAGCCTATTTTGACCTTAATGACCTGGCCATTTTTTGCAATTCTGACCAGTGTCCCTTTTGTCACACCGTTCTGTTTGTATCTGGTTTTCAGCGTAACAATGCATATGTTTGCTTTAACCCTTTACTCTTTTCCCCCTAATTTGAGCTGGGATACTGTTGGCTATTACCTGGATGGAGCCTTCTCAGTTCTCTGCTTTGCTGCGCAGCCATACATGGGTGGTTAGGTCTTTGCCCTGCTGCATGACCATCCGCATGTGCCGTCACTGGTTGCCGCTGGGGAAGCTGTCCGCGGGTTGCGAGGTCATTTGCAGCTGGGGCATGACTTTCCACGTGTGTCAGTGCATGCAGTCACAGCCAGGTGCCCTAAGCCACAGTTCCTGCTCTTATTGTGCTGTAATGGTTTCTGTTTGTGCTAAGGGCGTGCATGGCCACACCTCCCCTGCTTTTATCAGGGTTAGGGTGTGTACTTGAAATGCTGTCCCCAGCCAATTGCTGAAGGGCAGCTCCTATATAAAGTTGCCCTGCCCTATAGGCAGGGCCAGAGCTACTCACAAAGCTCCTGAACTTTGCTTTGTGTGTTTGTGTTCCTGCACCTCTCCTGTCTATGTTTTAGTATCAAAGTCCTTGCCTTGATTTCTGTCAAGGAGGTGGTATATCCAGGCCTGAATCCTTGATCCTGTACCTGTCCTGTACCTGAACCTGTCTGAACTGTGTCTGCTGTGATTATGTTCTTGGAATCCTCTGCAACTGGAGCCTCACACCCTGTGACTTTGAGTCTCTTAACCGGTGTTTCTGCTGAGCATCTACTACTCTGTGCTCTGACTACCATGCGGTGTTAACCCCGTCTGGCCCATGTCCAGTACAGCGGTGCTTGCACCATCAAGCTTGAGTTCCTTCCTAGGTCCGATGCCCGAAGCCTGACGACCGCAGTCTGGAACCTGATGACCGCTGCCTGGAGCTTGGAGCCTGACAACTGGTGGTGCTTGTAGGTTGTGTCAGACACCTGGACTCCTGTCTGATGTCTGCCGGTGACCCTGGGTCTAGATGTCCTGATGTCCTGTCTGTACCCTGTAACCCTGCCTGTGTCCTGATGTCCTCCCTGTGTCCGATATCCTGATGTAACTGATGCCCTGGGCTGCAACGCCAGTGTCCCAGCTGACTACCTGGGCTGCCACGTCAGTGTCCCAGATGTCTATCCGGTATTCCTGATGTCCTTCCTGTGTCCTGATGTCATGCCTGTGTCCTGATGTCCTCCCTGTGTCCGATATCCTGATGTAACTGATGCCCTGGGCTGCCACGCCAGTGTGCCAGCCGATGACCTGAGCTGCCACGTCACTGTCCCAGATGTCTATCCGGTATTCCTGATGTCCTGATGCCCTGCCTGTGTCCTGATGTCCTCCCTGTGTCCAATATGCTGATGTAACTGATGCCCTGGGCTGCCACGCCAGTGTCCCAGCTGACGACCTGGGCTGCCACGTCAGTGTCCCAGATGTCTATCCGGTATTCCTGATGTCCTGATGCCCTGCCTGTGTTTGGATGTCTTGTCTGTACCCTGATGTCTTGCCTGCGTCCTGATGACCTCATGTACCCTGATGTCCTGCCTGTGTCCTGATGTCCCACCTATGTGTGCCTCTGTGATCCGTTGGTGCCTTGGGGTCCACTGGGTGGTACCCTTCTGGGAGGTGTGGAATCGGGAGCCAGTGTAATCAAGTCCTACATGTCTCTTCCTTGTCCTCATGCTCAGCTGCCACAGAACCCCGGTCTCTGCTCTCCCCTAGTTCGGGTAGGCCCGGGTCCCCCTCTGCGGTATAAAGGGTCCGTATTGCATCCCCGGGGGACGCGCGCCCCGCCCCTTTTGAGGTCGGTCAGCTTGGGGGCGTTTATGGGCTGGGCCGCATTACTGGCTGCAGCTTACCATGACAAGCTCAGGCTTCGGACTCTGCTGAGCATGTATGGACGGGTAGGACTGTTTCCAAGCCACGCTTGGCCGGCGGATGATATGGCTCGGATCCCAGCTGGTAGTGATCTAGATCGCTCAACCCTGCGCTTGGTTAGCGGTGTGGATTTCTGGAGCAATGAACTCTGCTGCTCGTGAACTGGGACTTACCGCCTTTCCCAAGAAAAGTTTCTGTGTATTTTTGGGGACTTCAGAAGAGGGGGTCTTTAAGAAGTGATAATGTCACGCCGTTCTTTATGTATCTGGTTTTTGGCATGACAATGCATATGCTTGCTTTAACCGTTTACTCTTTTTCCCCTAATTTGAGCTGGGATACTGTTGGCTATTACCTGGATGGAGCCTTCTCAGTTCTCTGCTTTGCTGCGCAGCCGTACATGTGTGGTTAGGTCTTTGCTGAAGGGCAGCTCCTATATAAAGTTCCCCTGCCCTATGGGCGGGGCCAGAGCTACTCCCAAAGCTCCTGAACTTTGCTATGTGTGTTTGTGTTCCTGCACTTCTGTCTGTTTTGGTACCGAAGTCCTTGCATTGATTCCTTTTTTGTCCTGTTCTGGCGCCTGTCCTGGAAGCGGTATATCCAGGCCTGGGCCGCATTAGCGGCTGCAGCGTACCATGACACCTTTATGAGGTAATAACTCAGGAACGCTTCAATGGATCCTAGCGGTTCTGAGATTGTTTTTTGGGACATATTTGGCTTCATGTTAGTAGTAAATTTAAGTCGATAATATTTGCATTTATTTGTGAAAAAATCGGAAATTTGGTGAAAATTTTGAAAATTTCGCAATTTTCAAATTTTGAATATTAATTCTACTTAACCAGAGAGTTATGTTACACAAAACAGTTAATAAATAACATTACCCACATGTCTACTTTACATCAGCACAATTTTGGGAACACAATTTTTTTTTGCTAGGAAGTTATAAGAGTTAAAATTTGACCAGCGATTTCTCATTTTTACAACAAAATTTACAAAACCATTTTTTTAGGGACCACCTCACATTTGAAGTTTAGTTTGAGGGGTCTATATGACTGAAAATACCCAAAAGTGACACCATTCTAAAACTGCACCCCTCAAGGTGCTCAAAACCACATTCAAGAAGTTTATTAACCCTTCAGGTGCTTCACGGCAGCAGAAGCAACATGGAAGGAAAAAATGAACATTTCACTTTTTAGTCACAAAAATGATCTTTTGGCATCAATTTTTTTATTTTCCCAAGGGTAAAAGGAGAAACTGGACACCGAAAGTCATTGTACAATTTGTCCTGAGTACGCCGATACCCCATATGTGGGGGGGATCCACTATTTGGGCGCATGACAGGGCTCGGAAGGGAAGGAGCGCCATTTGACTTTTTTTCCAATCTTTAGCGGACATCATGTCGCGTTTGGAGAGCCCCTGTGTGCCTAAATATTGGAGCTCCTCCACAAGTGACCCCATTTTTGGAAACTAGACCCCCAAGGAACTTATCTAGATGCATAGTGAGCATTTTGAACCCACAGATGCTTCACAAATTGATGCGTAAAAATGAAAAAGTACTTTTTTTTTCACAAAAATTTCTTTTAGCCTAAATTTTTTCATTTTCAGACTGTGGGGGGAGCGGACAGGAGGATGGATTGGAGCGGAGAACAGTAGGGGACAGGAACGGGGCGGTGGATCGGTGGCGGGGGCAGATCGCGGCCTCCAGCCATGGCCGATGATATTGCAGCATCGGCCATGGCTGGATTGTAATATTTCTCCAACTTTCATTGGTGAAATATTACGATTGCTCAAAGTGAAAGTGAAATGTCACTTTCAAAAGCCAATCAGAGTGATCATAGCTACGGGGGAAGGAGGGGGGGCAGTGATCAAAGCCCCCCTGGGCTGAAGTACCCCTCTCCCTGTCCCTGTAGGTCGGGCAAAATTACAGTTAACCCTTTCACCCAACCTGCAGGAGCGTGATCATTCTGTGATGTAGCATATGCATCACATGTCAGATTGGCACCGACTTTCAGGACGCATACGCTGAATTGCTGTTGATGAAGGGTAATGTAGCATCAAAACAGATTAAACAGCTTACTAAGGATAATACTAGATTTCAAAAGTAATATCTAGAAAAAGAAATCCATCTAGCATAGGGAAACAGTGTGGAAAGTGCAAAATGCTGTGTGAATAACACGAGAGAAGGGAGCCCCTTTTGTTTTTTTGGCTCTCTCATATCCTTTCTTGATGCTCTTCCTACTGTACCCACGCTCCAAAAATCTCCCCTTAAGGTCCGAAGCTTGTTTCTCAAAAGAATCAGAAGAGGTACAAATCCTTCTCATACGAAGGAATTGCCCAGTAGGGATTGCCTTGATAGTAGACCCAACATGTGCTGATGACTAGGGTTGAGCGAAACGGATCGGACAAATTCAAAAGTTGCCGACTTTCGGCAAAGTCGGGTTTCGTGAAACCCGACCCGATCCTAGTGTGGGATCGGCCATGAGGTCGGCGATCTTCACGCCAAAGTTGCGTTTCGTATGATGCTTTCAGCGCCATTTCTCATCCAATGAAGGAGGACGCAAAGTGTGGGCAGCGTGATGACGTGGGTCTCGGTCCCCACCATCTTAGAGAAGGGCATTACAGTGATTGGCTTGCTTTCTGCAGCATCACAGGGGCTATAAAGAGGCGTGCACGCCGACCACCATCTTACTTCTGCCAATCTTAGCATAGGGAGAGGTTGCTTCAGCTTTATCAGAAGAAGGGATATAGTTAGATGGGAAGATTAACCCCGAAACTGCTTGTGCTGTAGCGATTTCCACTGTCCAACACCACCTTTTCTTTGCAGGGACAGTGGAGTTTATTTTTTTGTGCATCAGCTCTGTAGCTTATTAGGCTGCCCTATAAGGCTCTCTGATAGCTGCATTGCTGTTTGTACGCCGCTGTGCAAACCAACTGCTTTTTTAAAAGCAAAAATCCTGTTGCTCCTTTCTGCACAGTTATCTTGTTTCTTTGTCCACACTTTTGTGTGCAGCAGTCCTTTTTATTGCTGCCATACTTGTCCTGAGATCATTGTAGGGAGATTGAAATTGTACTACAGCCCTTTTTTTATATATATATAGCTTCCAGCCAAGTTCTGCCACTTTCATTGTGTAGTGTAATACACTGGGCCTGAGTTTTGTTGCAGTCTCCCCCAAATAAAAGGGAGATTTAAATTGGCACTAAGTGGATCTAAATCACAGTTCTGTTAGTTTGTCGTACATCTTCCAGCCACGTTCTGCCACTTACATTGTGTAGTGTAATACACTATGCCTGAGTTTTGTTGCAGTCTCCCCCCCAAAAAAGGGAGATTAAAATTCTCCACAAGTTTATATACACCTTCTACCTTGTTTCACAGTACCATATAACGGTTGTTATTTTGGTTAGATTTTTCCAAAAAGTAGAAAGTCTGGTGGAAGAGGCCGTGGGCGGGCGTTGCCAGCTGGTACTGATGGTGGTGTTGGTGGTGGTGGAGCATCTGGTGGTAGTGGGAAAAGCAAAATAGCACCAAAGGCTGGAGGTGTTGAGTGTTATGATTAGGTGGCCTTGGAGCAGCATGAAAACCTTCACTGGAGTAGGTGGTAACTATACTGACCGCAAACCCTGATCTTATCACCGCAACTAGAAGTAGCCGTGGGGTGTGCCTAACAAAACCTAGACACCTCGACACAGCCGGAGGACTAAATACCCCTAAAGATGGAAATAGGAATACTATCTTGCCTCAGAGTAGACCCCCAAAGG